>NW_028258138.1:62015000-62640000 GCF_053883595.1 Heterocephalus glaber
GAGTTTTACAAATCTTTATAGATCCATGTCTCTACAAGCTATCATTATTTAAACTTATTTTAGAAAGTTTTATTATAGTTTGTTGCATATGTGTATAAAACAAAAATGTACATTTGCTAATGATCTACTTTATGTTATCTCCTTTTGTTATTTGAATTTAAAATGATACATGTTAAGTTATCCATAAAATGGATTCATATTGTTAATATTGTTATATATTCTTTTAGTCTTCCATTTTTCACTTTTTTTTTTTTTGGTACTGGGGATCGAACTTGGGTCCTTGCGCTTGCAAGGCAGGCGGAGAAACCACTGAGCTAAATCCCCAGCCCTCTTACTTTCATTTTTAAAATAATTTGAGATTGGGTTTTTAATAGTCTGTGGCTTACCTTAAAGATTTTAATATTACATTGAGATCATTTTGCCAAGTCATTAAAAATTCTTTGTAAACATAATTTTTAAAGACTATATTTCTTAATTGTTCCACACTATTTTTAAGCCCTTTTAGGTTATCAATTTTATATGATTAAAAAAAATTTTATGATATATACAAATAGTGTGCACCTGTGCACAATTATTTCTATCTCAAATAGCAAAGAAGAAAATTGTTTCTCTTTGCATGTGGGGGTGCTGGTAGAGAAGGGCTTAACTGGGATTTCTAAGGGTGATCTGGCCTCCACAAGGATTGGGATTAAGCCAGTCATATAATGGGGAGTTCCCGTCTTGGCAGAGAGAGTTCTTAGGAATTTTCCTCGGGAAAATATATTTGCCAGGGAAACCTCCTGTTTTCCCTCTCCAAACCCCTTAATTTCCTGTCTCAAGGTTTTGCATTTTCTGAAAGAACAGGACACCTTTGATGACATCAGCCAAACTCTGTACCATGAGTCTCTAGGCAGACACTATGTCTACTTGGTTACTTGGGATTTTGTTTTTGTGGGATATATGATTCTTTGAGGCCATAGGGTGATTTTAAGTAAGAAACTGCACTCTCTATTATGCTGAGGATGGTAGTTTTGGATGATCATCGATACTTCCTATTCATATCAACTCCTACATATGGGTATTGGTGCAAAATTCCCAAAAGGTGACCAATTTATCTATCTGGTAGTATCTGGAGCTTATCACCAGACAGATCTAGGTGGCTGAATATTCAGGATTCTAAAGTACAAGGCCTAAGAATTATCTTCCCTTCTCATATGGTCATCTGACCTCAATTTACAAAGAGTAATCTGCAGAGATAGGTTTTCCATTTCCTTTAGTAGTTTTTCTGGAGACATGAAAGATTGTATTCAGGGAAGAATTTTTTTTAACATTTATAGGGCAAACTTTATTTTTAATTTGATTGTAAATTTGTGTTTTAACATATACTACTGATGTAAGAGAGACTATGATATTTTTTAAAATTGAGGAAATACTTTTATCTTACTTGGCATCTCAGCCTTTAGGTGTTTTGGCCTGTAGAGAGAGTTAAGATAGAATAAAAACCTAGTATCTACACAAAAGGCTTCAAATTTAAAACAATATGTGTTTTCTTACCTATAAAACCAAAATATGTTATTAATATTTTGTTATATTTTCTTCTAGTCTTTCTCTTATTTGGCATTTTGAAGTAATTGAGATCAGGGTCTTTTTACTCTTCTAGCCTATTTTTAGAATTTTAAGTTATATAGAGATGATTTTGCCAAATCTCTAAAAATTCAGGGAAGATTTTTTGTGATGGGGAGTAATATACAGTAATAGGTAAAAGAGTGTGGGACAAGGGTCACCTCTCTCATAGTCCCACCCTTAGCCAGAGCTGCTCTGTAGCCAATTTCTGAGATGACCATCTTCCAATAATAGTCAACTACACTGCCTAATTGCCAAAGACATTGATATGAATCAGCTATTTGTACAACTCCCATGTACTGTGTAGAAAATGCTTTTGTCTGGGAAAAGGGCAGTGTTGGCAGAGTCAAGGGCTGTACTTAGAGTTGACTGGATCCTTTGGGAGACCAGGTTTCTCAAAAACTGCATTTGCTACTCAGCTTCTGTTTTCCCTGCTCCAATCCCCTCAATCTAGTGTCTCAAGGCTCTGTAGTTCCTAGACTGAATTTGGAGGCAGAGATAGTAATAATTATGTCATTGGATTGGATACAGATCAGGACAGTAAATGTATTCCAGAATGGAAAGGGTAGCTAGTAGGGGAAGACAGTAGGGTACCCAGGGCAGAGTGCCCAGTGGTATATTGTTACCGACATTATTAAGATTTTGGAGCTTTAAGATTTGTGGTGATCTTTAAAGTAGGCCAACTTGTAGTTGGTATTAATGTTGTTGCTAATTTCTACAGACTGTGCATCTCTTATTTCCTACAACTGGGATGACCTTGCCCACATCTCTGCCCTGGTTGTGCATTGAAGTGATGGCAGATTCAGGGTCATGACTTTGCTTCAGTCATTGAGTGTGGGGAAAAAAGGTCAGTAATCCAGACCCATAGATGACACTGGCTTTTGTTTAAATGGCCAATTTTCTGGGGAAAGCCCAGGTAATTCTGTTGAGACTGTAGGTCTTTTTTTGTCCCAGCTTTATAATAAAAGGGGTGCTAATGGAATCTGCCCTGTCTGAGGAATTATAAATTCTTTGGTACGAAGGATAATGAAAAAAAGAAGAAGAAAAGGCTTCTATCACTTAAAGTCAAAGTGTCCTCAAAGGTTTTCCTTTTATCACTAATTCACTTCAGTAAGGAAGGGATATACCTTACTCATAAAAGTCTTTGACAAATAGGTTAGTTCTTAAAAATATGATGTAAAGTCACAATACTCTGAGACCCTCATGTGATATTCCCCAGCATTTCAGATGCCTGTCTGACTCAGTTTCTTAATTTATGGGCTCTTCAGTGAGAAGGAATGCTGTGGCACCAAGGAGTAAGCAAGGACTTTGTAAGTGGAAAAGTGTTGGCCAACAGTGTTTTCAAGGCAATACTCCCTGGGGTAAAGTGACTCATGGGGAAATCCTAGGCAGATAGCATTAGCAAGCTGTAAACTCCCCAGGTCCTTCAGAGCAGGAAAATAATAGTAATTCTGTAGACCCACTATCTTGAAATTTCTTCACATTTTCATCTTTCCTTCAAACCTCACATATTCCCCCCTCACCACAACTGAATTCCTTGCCCTTTATCTCCATACCCTCTAGCCTAAAAGATTCACTATCACTGCTCTAGGTTCTTCAGATATTTCCTCCTCTCTCTAAGGTTTCTCAGGGTCTACTTAACTCTTCAAATATGTTAGCAGCAACTCCCCTTCAAAACAGTCTTCCATAAGATTCTTAATGTCATTTAGATATTTTTCCTTGCCTTTCACTGGGAAAGTTCTAGAAAGAGAAGTCTGCATTTGGATCATGCCTTTTTCTTACTTCTAAACCTCTTGGGTCCATTGGCTCTAAATTTTTTTTCTGTTTTTTGATACTGGGGATCTAACTTGGGACCTTGTGCTTGCGAGGCAGGCAGTGGAACCACTGAGCTAAATCCCCAGCCATTGGCTCCAAATTATTCTTTGAAGGGTTGCTAGCAATTGTTTAATCATGAAATCCAACTTTTCTCCCATCTTCTAGTCTGCTTTCAGTTGCGTTGTACTCTTCTGAGTCTATAGAACTCCTGGACTTTAAGTTGGTTTCGCATTTTTGTTTTTGATCTCATTGTGGGTCCATGAGGCTTGTTTTCAACTCTCTTACTCTTCACATTTTTCATTCCTTCTCTTGGGAAGCTCATTCACTTCTAGGGCAGCAGCTAGGAGGAAACTCTTGGATATACACCGTGTGATAAAAAATATAGTGAATGTTTAAATTTAAAAATTTATTATAGTAAATGACATATCGCCATTGATCCCCTTCAAAATAATCCCCCTCTTGTGCCACTTTCTAAAGTTGTTCTGGAAGTTCTTTTTCACAAGTGTCTTTAGTTACACTGTCATGGCTGCCTTAATGTTCTAAATCAGTTCAAAACACTTATTTTTCATGTTTACTTTGTCTTTGGGAAAGAGCCAGAAGTTACACTGTGCCAGATCCAGTAAATAAAGTGGATGAGGACAAACCATAATGTTTTCTTGAGCCAGCCTTTTGATTGGATGGCACTTGGCAGCAGCATTCACAGTATTTTTTATCACACCTCATGAAGACACTCACAAACTTCCAGAACTACAGTACTTCAGAAAGTGGCAAGAGCAATGGGATAAGTGTATTCAAAGTGAGAGGGATTAATGACAGTATGCCTTTTATTGTCATAACTTTTCAAAATGAAACCATCACTGAATATTTTGATTATACTTCATATATATACAACATTTTCTTGACTTTTACAGATACTCTTTGCCAGAGATCTCTATGTAGAAATAACCATCATATCCCAATCATTACCCATGTGAAATTACTATTTGTTTGTGTCCAGTCTGTTGGACTGCTATTGATATTTCTGTTGTGGAAATAGCTTCAGAGATTTAAGTGACTTGCTCAAGGCCACATGATGAATAAATAATAGGGCTAGGGTTCAAACTAAGTCTGCCTACCTATAAAGCCAGCTGGGATTTAGTATCCTGGCCTCCCTCCTTGCCTTCCTTCCATGCCAGCCTCTACTTCCTTCCTGGGCAACTTCTAGCACCTTCCATTACCTGACAACATCTGGCATTTAAAGCCTTCCTCTAGAGCTTCATGTCTTATATTCCATCTGAAGAGCTCTTCTCACATTCCTACCGCAAACTATATATGACTCTGTGATTTTTAAAACTCATTATCTCTTCATGGAAAGTACTGGCCAGGTTAAGTCTCACTGACATAAAACTCTCCTGACTGTAAGTTTGTTGTTGTTATTTTTGTTTTGGCAAACAAAACTACTTAGCCAGCTCTTGATGCAGATTTGTTATTTAGAGGGTACAAGTTAAGTACTGTATATGTCATTACAGGTATAATTTGAGATCCCTTTTTGAATGTGGCTTCTAAGAGCCCTTGAGTTAAGCAAGTATTAGACTCCCTAATACAACCTCTAGTATCTCCTATTCCTTTTTGAGGCATGAATATTGACTGTAAAAATCTGTGTGGTGGATATAGAGCTCAAAGATGACCATTACAGTGTTATTTATAGTACTCAAAAGCGGAAAATACTAAATGTCACTTTAAGAAAATGGGTGATCCTATTATGAATATTATAAAGCCATTAAAAATAACTTTTGCAAGGGATTTCATATAAATGGGGAATGACTTTAGTTAGATACATTAACATCAAAAGAATCAAAACAAGCAACAATAGCAAAAGTGACAAGAAGCAGGATATAAATTACCTATTTATTAATATCTCAGATATACAATATAAAATATGGGAGGAAACATAATATAAAATATCCAGAGAAAAACTTTTTGATTAAAGGATTATTAGGAGGTTTTTTTTTTTTTTTTTTTTTTTGCTTTCTTACAGTTTTCTCTACTTTGTGAGTTTTTTGCTGTGATGGCCTCTTATCATCAAAGTAATGCAATAACTTACAACAAATAAGAACACAGGGATAATTCTCTATGTTTGGGATTCACAGAAGTCAATCTGGGGTTCAGCAGTTGTTACAAAGGTTCAATATATAATTTAGCTGATGACTGTAATTTATTATAAAAAAGGTACATCAAAGAATTTATTGTAGCAAAATCCAGAGGAAACCTTTAAAGAGTCCTCTTTCCCGGTATAGCTGCACAAGAGGTGCTTAATTCCTGCAGCAGTGAGCAAGAGGTGCTTAATTCCTGCAGCAGTGAGCGTGAGAACATGCATGAGTATCATTAGACACTGCATGCCTACTGTTTTCACTGGGGGGTGGTCACACACAGTGTGCCTAGCATGGACCAAAATTTGAGACTCCCACAAAGGAAGGGGCCATTAACCATATTGTGGATAGAAAATATTGAGGTACAGTGACCTACTCTTATAAGGACATAATAGAACCTTCTCCAAACTTGGCCTCTTATGCCAGCCAGGGGGCTAAGCTTGAGCAACTTTTAAAGCTAGCAGTGTCAGGCCTGCTATGTTAACTCTTTTCTGCATATACTTTGCCCTAATGCCTCACATTTCCAAATTTTGTTAGGTAATAAGTACCAGAATTCTTTTTTTTTTTTTTTTTTAGACTTGCTCTTCCATCAAAAACACTCAATTTATTCCACAGTGGCCTTTCAAAGTCCAGGAAGGGAAGCTGATTTTGTTATGCACAAGATTTAAGGGGATCCTGTCTGTGCATTTGTTTTTTTTTAATTTATATATTAATTGGTACATTTTAGGTATACAGTACATTTACATTTATCATTGGATGTTTGTACCTGTACATGATGTATCTTAGTTCTTATTTTTTTCCCCATTACCTGTGCGCCCTTCACCCGCTCCACCCTTCCCTATTTACATAGACTTTATTTCCATTTTTTTTTCTTTCTCATAATTTTTCCTTTCCTTTCTTCCCTTTCCCGTTCCTGTCCTGCTACCCCTCCACCTTTGGACCTTTTCCTATTTCAAATTATCAATTATTCATTTTAATCATTTTAATCCTTATTTACACTTTCAGTTTCTCACACTAGAGATACTATTTGGGATTTACACCTGTGTGTCCTATTTATTTCACTTAAGAGTATGGCCTCAATCCTCCCACCCACACCTTTCTCACGGCCAGAGAGGTGGCCCCTGAGCAGGACCAGACTGAGGCTGGCGTGGAGCCTGGGGAGCATAATGAGTGCCACACTGCCAGCTTCTGGCTCCTGGCTTTGTTTTCTTTCAGCTCTAACTGCTTAAAAATCAATTAGCCAGCAGTCTCTAGAACACAAGAAACACAGAGCTCACTGTCTCAGGAAGGTAATTCCTGCCAGCCCTAGGGTTTGCAGTGCAGTTTGGCTTCCCTTTTGCAAACAGAGTGAGTCAACATTTCTCTGCTGGGGACCAGCTAGGGCAGTGACTTCATGCCCATCTGCTGGCTCCTGGGGAGATGTCAAGACATGGGTTCCTATGCTTATTTTCTATTTTCATCTCTGTTCTGGTTGATGGTACCGCTTCCTCATCATGGTCTTTGATAGTGCAGGACAGGAAAGTGATTGGATGAAGTTGCTCATGCTGCTCCCCTACTGCCTCCTATGGTCTCCCAGCACCTGCGCCGACACCTGTGCACATAGCTAAGGTGCAGGTTCAGTTTAACATGGGTGTTCTTGTTCTTTCCACTCCTTTCCTCCCACTCTTCCTCCAGCCTGTATGCAGGGGCATCTGAGACCCCTTTGGGCATCTGAACAAAGCTTTTATCATAATGGAGGCAAGCTCCCGTCTTTTACTCTGTTTTACCAAGCAGAAAAGCTTGTACTTTTCTTTCTTTCTTTCTTTTTTTTTTTTTACTATGTCCAGGCTTTATCCTTCATGAGTGCTCATGGTTATATTGGTTATGTTTAAGTATAGCAGGCAATAGAATAGACAAGTTTATTTTACACACATGTTTACTTTTTATTTTCACTTCCCCACACTTTATAGTAATGTACATTGATGAAGATGAAAATGAAATAATTGAATTATCATCAAACAAAACGTTCTTCATCATGCTAAGGATTCCAGAGGAGTGTATTACTGAAGAGGAATTGCCTCACCTGCTCACTAAAAGGGTAATTATGATTTACACATTGTTTATTGGGCTTTTCTTCTTTTTATCTTGATTACTGGATTTTAGCCTGAGACTATGAGTTTGAGTTCTATCAGAACAATTGGCACAGAGCTTTATAATCCGTAGCTTTAATTTTTTTGTCTAGATTTTAGCAGAATGATGCTTATAAATGTATTTTCTGTAGTGAAAGGCCAGAGGGAAGAGCTCTGACCTGCAGCTTTGTGTACCCTGGAACACAGTGTCTCATTCTCTCACACTGCTGGTGTATTTGATCCAATCTATGGTATTCATTGAGGATATATGACGTGCTAGACAACATGCTTCAGTGGGCTCACAACTCAAGTAGAGGTAGCAATTAAATGGTTATAAAACAATGCAGTATATCTATTATTGAGATACACAAAGTGTGTTTATAGCCACAAAGGAGGGCCATCTGAACTGCCTGAGGTGGGATGGAGGCAGGCAGAGCCTGTTGGAGGATGGGATATTCAGGATGAGTTTTGAAATATAAGGTAAGAATGTTTTGCGTAAAAGGGTATGGGACATTCGGGGCTCTGCCAAGTAGCGTACTATGCCTGAGCTCACTCTCAGGGTGAAGTTGAAGAGAAAGGTAGGCAAAGGTGATGAAAGTTCTCCCATTCTTTGGAAAGGCACTGAAAGATTTTAATCAACAGACAACATGGTCAGAATTTATTTTAATTTTTTTGTGTGATAGCATAGAAAAATGCAAGGAAGAGAGCAGTTAGAAGGTGTTCTAGCAGTCTAGCTGAGAAATGAGGGAGGCTGACTTAGGGCAGTGTCAGGGGAAATACATTCAGTGATGTTTAACAGGTGTCCTCACTCAGCAGGACCAAATGACTGGTTGGAAGGTAGTGAGGCAGAGTGTGACTCAGCTCTGGCTGGGAGGTTGGGTAGATGGGGTGGAACTGCATGAGCCTCTTGTGCAAAATGAGGGCTCTTCAGCTAGAATGTGAGGACTGTGGGCCAATCTTGGCTTGTCAAAGACAGTCTGGTTGAAAGCCAGATCCAGAAGACCTTATAAAAAGCTTAATAGGGCTTATTTTCAATTATACCATCACAAAAGACTTCATTCTATAAAATAGAGTAAGTGTTCTAAGGAGCAGAGGAAGTCAGTTTTACAGATAGGAAAGAGTGAAGAAAGTAGAAATGAAAGCTAAAAGTGGCATAGTCACTTCAAAGTTACTCTCTTGTAAGGTGAGGACAGAGAAACAGAACAATCGAAAAATAACTGATTGGTTTATGTATTATTTCAGGCTATCTTTTTTTTGTAGTAAAGATTAAGATGGAGGGAACTTCATTATCATGCCAATTGAAACTGGCCTATTTGGGGAAATTTGACTGTCATATGACCTTGATTTCTCATGAGGTCAGATGAATAGCATAATTTGGTGATGTGGAATTTAAACTTGAATGACTCCATCTTGACATTTAGCTTGGTCCTTGCAGTAACTTAGCAAGAAACAGTGGTTTCCTGTAATTTTTATTTAATACTTTTTTTCTTTTGATTATGCTTCTAGGCGGCAGCCTGACCAAAACTTAGGACATTAGCATTATGCTCAGCATCATTTTGGACTCCTGTTGTTAAGATATCATTCGTTAATTATGACAGCCTCATGAACACACATTTCTTTGAGTTTTTGTTGTTCCAGCCAAAGAAGAACCATTTGATGTTCAAATGATGGAGTTACACAAACATATAAAACTTTTGAGAGGGTAGAATGTACCAGAAAGATTGCTGTTATGACTATTGGTAGGGTAATGCCTAGCATTTCAGTTATCTTCCTTAGCCAAGGTTCCCATAAATCAAACCAACTAAAATCAAGTGGATCAAAGGATGAGATGGACAAGGAGTCTATCCCTCTTACTTAAGTGTCTACAATACCCAGTTAGTTATCTATGTGCAGAAAAAGTACCAGCAACTGCCCAGATTCCTCTTTGTTTAGTTAGTAGTAGTAGCTCTATCATCTAGCATAACAGCACAGGGTTAAATTAAAGCAAAGGGCTAACTCTATAAGAGAGACCACTAGGACAATTTGAACAAACTGTTTCATTAGAGATGTTGCTAAAGTTATTTTCTGCGTGCACTAAGAGATCACTTAGGGCCTGTAAAGATTTGGGTTTGACAGGACAGCTCCAACACTGTCAAATTACCCCAGAAGCTATGATTGTGGAGTTCTAAACACAGAATTATCCAGCACAATTAAAGAGACAGAATAAACAAGGAAAAATTAAGACAAATAAAAATCTTATTATGATAGAGAGATAATCATGATTGTTCCAATTACAGTCTTAGGAGCAACTATGATTGCCCTGATGATAGTCTTGGATAAAGCTGCCTACACCATGAAGTTAACTTCTCTTCCTTGTTTATGGTCTGAATGTCTCTGGTTGTGACATTAGGTGTTTTGGTGAACTCTCTGTGGCTGTGTTAATCATCTTTGTTTTACTGTAGCTGCATAGCTGAGACAATAACCTTACAAGGAGGGGAAAGGTTTGTTTTGACTCATGGTTTCAAGGGTTTAGATCCATGGTCACTTGATGTGATCCATTGCCTTTGAGCCTGAGGTGACATAGTATACCTGACAGGGAGTGTTTTGCAGAGAAAGGTGCTCACCTCATGGCAGCCAGGAAGCAAAAGAAAGAAAAGAAGGAGCTGTGGTTCCAATGTCCCCTTCAAGTACACATCCCAGTGACCTAACTTCTTTCCACTAGGTCCTGCTTCCTAAAGGTTCCACACCTCCCAGTAGTGCCATAGTAGTGCCATTAGCCTTTTAGCTAATGGACCTTTGGGAGACACTTAACCAAACATAGTATCTGTCTTCATTTCCGAAATTGGACCACATTTCATTTCATGAAGTAGAGTAACTGTCCATTGGAGATTTTTTGTGTTAAGAAAATCTAAGCAAGACCTGACTGTTTTTCTGCCATTGTGTGATCTAATGCCATGAATCGTCTTTCTGGCTTTCATTTGATTCCTACAAAACCTTCTGAAGGCAGTGACACCATCTATTTAGTATCAGATCATCTGTGTGAGATGTGACAGCTCTTTTTATCACAGGAGTTTGGGTCCTGTGATGATTACTCCAGCTTTTCCTTCTTATTCTTTTCTTTGTGAATATTGTATCTGCAGTTCCTCTTCCTCCTTTCTTTCCACCTACTTCCCAGACCAAGACTGCTGGGTGAATCGTTTCTTGCTACGTTCCTCTTGCTTGCTTTTTAAATTGAGGGTTTGCATTTGCTGAGCAAAAATGAAATTAGTAAGCATGTGCATTTGTTTAGATATGTATCTGTTGACAGAGACAGATGTGAGCGAAGTCTGCAGGTGTTTTTAGCTATCACTGTGCCAGCTCCTCACTGGGCCATGCTTCAGAGTCATCATCTGGGTTCTAACTGTGATGCTGAAAAGTGGTTACATTGGTGACTTTGAAATCATTGGTGAACACAGAGCAGGGAAAATTGTGAGCCACACAGGGGTGTTGAACAAGTATGAAGCAGTCCACTCCAGCTTTGATGTGCAGCTCAAAGACCTCAAAATATGGTGGAACTACTTGCTCCTATCCTGTCAGTTTGATTTCATTATACTGACAACCTCAGCTGGCATGGATCACAAAGAAGCTAGATGAAAACACATATCAGGAAACTAATCCTGGGATAACTTTTCTAAAAATATAAAATATTACATAAAATATAATGCCTCAGTGGAAAAAAATATAATGCAATCGTGTTCAACCACATGTTCTGGGTTACTATGAAGTTAGGATGTATATCTCTGGTACAGGATGGAAAGATTAATCAGAGCCTGATGAAAGATTCTATAACATAATATCAGTAGTTCATATCCAAAATTTACAACTAACCTCTTTAGAGAGATAAGAAACAGGCAGGAAAAGTAATAGACAATTCCAAGGTGAGAAATCTCAAAGAATTAAATACATGTAAAGCAGCTGATTGGGGTTGCACATGCCTGTAATCCTAGCATTCAGGAGGCTGAGGGAAGAGAATCACTATGAGTTTGAGGCCAGCCTGGGGTATGAAGTGAGTTCAAGGCCAGCCTGAACTATTTAGGGAGACCCTGTCTCAACAAACAAACAATGAAAATAGTGAATACATTTGTCTTTATTTAAAAATAAATGAAATACATGGAAGGAGGCTCAAACTTACTAGTAAGCAAGGCAGTACAAACAATATGAAATACAGTTTTACATGCTTCATATTGATAAAAGTTTGAAAGTCTTGTAAGAATGTGAGAAATGGAACATTATTAGGAGGAAAGTAAAATGGAGAACAATTTTGCAAGATTTAGTTGAGATGAAGATTACCTGCTTTCAGACTCAGCAAATCCATTTCTTGGCATATTCCCAGAGAAAATCTTCTGAGGACAAGATGCCTAGATCCTTAAAGATGATTGCTTCAACCTCATTTGTATTAGGGAAAATTAGAAGTGATGTGTGTGGCCATCAGCAGGGAGGAACTGAGCTGGTGGAATCATGTACTGGAAATTTATGAAGGAGCTAGACCAAATAAACTCCACAGAGATGTACCCTACATGTAAATCTTAAATATAATTTTGATTAAAATAGTAAGTCTTAGAGGATTATGTAGCATATGACACCTTAATTTGAATAAAAACACCAATTAAATAGCATATTGTGATGATTAGATATAGAAATAGTAATTTACAGACATGTGCAAAGAAAGGATGCCAGCATCAGGAAGATGATTCATATTAGGAGAAGAAGGAAAAATTAAATAAGGTGTAGAAGTCACTTTGGCTTTATTTTGCTTCTTTCTTTTCCTTCTTTCATGGAACTGGGGGTTGAATCCAAGGCCTTGTGCATGCTAGGCAGGTGCTGGACCATTGAGCTACACCTCCAGCCCTTCTTTTGTTTCTTAAAGATCTGAGTTCAATAAAGATGTTCCCCACCTTCCCATAGTTCAACTTAATGATTTTCTGGCCTATAGTGGTATGAAAGCACACCCATAGAGCCTTTTTTTTTTTTTTTTAAATTTTAAGACAGGGCCTCGCAATGTAGTTCAGACTGGCCTTAAACTCTCTATGTGGTCCACCTAGGTTGGCCTTGAACTTGTGGCAATCTTTCTGCCTCAGCATCCTAAGTGCTGGGATTACAGGCATGCACCACCATGCCTGGCTTATGCAACCATTTTGTTTTTTGCTTTCAGTACAATATTCAATAAATTACGTGAAATATTCAGTACTATGTTGTAGTTGTATGTTGTAGACTAGCTTTGTGTTGAGATTATCTGCCCAACTGTAGGATAATGTAGATGTTCTGGGCACATTTAAGGTAGGTTAGACTAAGCTATGAAGTCTGGTAGGTTGGGTGTATTACATGCATTTCACCTTACAAAATTTTCAAGTTACAGTAGTTTCATTGGGATACACCACATTGTAAATTAAGGAGCATCTGTTTGGTAAAATATAGAGGCATGAAACTTTGGTGGTCAGAACACAGGGGTCATTTTTTAAAAAGATGGTGTGCAGTATTTCTTGCATAAAATAAAGCCTCCATATCTTTGCAACTTGTTACTTTGTTGCTTTGTCCAGGGCAGTGCTAGTGCTCTTAGTTTGTCTCAGCATGGGTGTTTCTCCTACAGTGACACTCTGGAGAGGGGAAGAAAGTGATGTACGTGATATACCTGGCACTGAATGGCCTGAGCTGATGGCCCCTGCCACCACTTTTACTCCTTTCCCTGGCCTGTGGGGCCTGTGTGGGCTCGAGTTGCTGATCACTGACTGCTGTCATTCCCAAGGCCACAGTGTGTCAGGGAAATTCACAAGAGAAGTGAGAATTCCCAGCTGAGTCACCTAGCCCTTATGAATGAGGTTCTTTTAACTTGAGGTTTGTTTTGATAGACGCACACCTTCCTATCTTAGTCCAGAGCTTCTAGAGAGACTAATTCCTGGCTAGAGTGGAAAGTCCTTTGTTTGGGGGTACTTTTGCTTTGTCAGGAGATATGTAAAGTGATCGTTAGTAACCTCTGTGTTTTTTCCTGTTTATTTAGCTCACAGGGGTGTACAGTACATCACCATCTCTGAGTCGATATTTCATGTCAGTTGAAATAGTGGACTTCAGGTAAGAGTATGGACCATTATGTTTTGGTCTCTTTCTCTGGAAAAAACATGTACCTACCCTGCCTGCCCCATTTACCATTTGCCCAGGACAACTCTCCTGAGCTTCAGAGTGGGAAGGAAACCAGTACTAGAACCACAAAGGCTGCGCTATGATGGTCTTTGGCTATAATTTAGCTTAACTCTCTTATTTTACAAATGAGTCTTCACAAACCATACATTTCCCAAACCATAATATTAATAGTCCAGGAGAAGAAGCATGTAAAGCCAGTGGTAATGCTGTGGGATAATGTCTTAGTATTTATCTTGTCATTAGCACACAATACCTGACACCCACAACTTAAAGGTTTATTTTGGCTCACAGTTTGTAGAGGTTTCTGTCTATGGTTGTTGGGCTCTAATCAGGAAGGTATGGTACAAGGCCCTGGGTGGAGGGTAGCTACTCAAAGCATGAAAGATAGGAAGTAGAGAGAACAAGGAAGGAGCTGGGGAGGGAGATAAACCATTCCATGAGACACCCACACTGACGCACTTTTTTCAGCCAGACCCTACCTCCTAACATCCAGCCAGTTAGCTATACCACCCCCTTAATCCAATCACTTCCCCCAAACCCTGCCTGTGATCATATGAAGCCTTCAGGGGACATCTAGATATAAATCATAACAGATCAAAATGGACCAGAAATCTAGACATAGTGTCAGGCTTGCTTTTTCCTCCTTTATAGGCCCTGTTATGGTTTAAGTCTCATGCGGTCATAGGTGGGGGTTTTTGGAGGTGGCTAGATTAGGGTGTGTGCTGCTAGGATTAAGGGTACATGATTACTAAAGTAGTCCACTGATTGGTCTAGCATAGTTCTGAGTGTGGACAATGGGAAAGCCCACCCTGGGTGTGGCTTGCACCACCCAAAAGGGGGTTAGTAACCTGGAAGAGATAAAAGGGAACGGCTTCTGTCCTGCTGCTTGGTACTGCTGCTGCTTCTGCTGCTGCTTCACTGCTTTACTGTCTTCTGCCTGCCCTGCCTTGTCATGGACTGTTTCTCCTCTGCGATGCCCCTCTGCCATGCCACCCTGCCTTGGAGCCAGGTGACTATGGACTAAAACCTCTACAAACTGTGAACCAAAATAAACCTTTCCCTCTTTAACTTTGGGTGTTGGGTATTTTGTCTCAGCAATGAGAAAAGTAACTAAGATAGGCCCCCAAGGCACATGCTACCTAAAGGTGACATCCTTGACATTGGTTCCTTTAATCACAAACCGAAGAGAAAAGCATAATCAGAACCTATACACTGCATCAGTCACTTTCCCACTGCAGAAACAAAATAGCTGACAGCTTGAAGGAGGGGAAGTTTACTTGGGCTCATGGTTTCAGTGCATGGTTGATTGGCTCCAAGGCAGAAGTGGCATGGCTGAGGGGCAGGATGGAGAAAAGATGCTCAGCTTGTGGCAGTCAGAAGGCAGAGAAAGAGAGGAGGACCCAGGGACAAGAATGAGCCCTTCCACATCATGCTCTCAATGGCTCACCTCCACCTAGGCCCAGCTCCTAACAACTATAGCACCAGCACGATCCTGTTCCCTTCCAACACCTTAGAGATTTTATATCTAAACCACAACATACACTTTCTTATATCCCCTTGACCTAACATACATTTGCAAGATTGTGGCAAAGATGAGTGAGGAAAGATCCTGAGAGCCTTTAGGGTCTAAGAATCCAGCGCTATGTTGTAGGTCAAGAGGAGCTGGGTCTGTATAACGGGGATGGGGCTAGACATTGAGAAAACAGAAAAATGAGTGAAATATGATAGAAATCAGGCCAAGACTAAATGTCAGAAAATCTGTTTAAAAATTATTTGATAGGAGACCCCCCAAAGACTTTATCATTGTGCACAAAGAAATTTTCCCAGAAAAAAATTATTTTATCTTTTAAAGTCCAGCAGAGTGTCTAAAATGTTTACTCAAGAAATAAAAGCCTTCCCTTCCAGAAGGACACTTGCATGTGGCAAGAGACACCCACATCTCTGGCATTTTGTGTCTGCAGAGGGGTACTGACCTTGGTCTGGGAACAGTCCAATGGGAACTTGGAAAGTTCCCTTTGATTTAACAGTTGCTGGACCACTCCAGTGTGTGTGTAGCAAGGGAGCTGAGACAAAGCCCACAGAACTCACTGGTTCTCAAAACAAAAAGTTCTTCTTCCCTCAAAATTTAGATGTATGCAAATTTACTCAGTGATCTGGCATGAGAGGGCCTGGGACGAGATAGCCAGGCTGGGTAGACAGCCTGAGCGTCTCACTCAGCTTTTGGCCTGATCTTCTGAACTTCCATCTTGGCCCTTTTCATTAGTCAGCCCAAGTCCTTGACAATGGGCACACAGAGTGTCTGCCTGTCTACATGTTGACCATCATTAGCAATAATTAAAGGGAAGAGCTCAGAGGATAAATAATGACACCTGAAAACTAGTGTAGCTGGATTGAAGTTTTGTTTTTTTGTGGTGCTGAAGTTAGAACCCAGGGCCTTGTGCATGCTAGGCAAGCGCTTCACCACTTCCCCAGGCCTGGAGTTTAAAAGCGATTTTTTCTGGTCTACCTTTAATGGAATCTTTGAAATTGTGCATTTCTTTAGAGTCCAAACTCTATATTATTCCATTTGATCCAGAGTTTGGCACATTTCTTGGCCATAGTAGATGGAATTGTTAACCAGTGTAAAATGTGATTATTGGCTTATGTGGTCTATGGCCGCCAGAGGGAGCTCTTTGGCTTTTCTTAGCAGAGACAATGGCTTGGTTCACTGCTGATGGGGAACAGGGAATCCATAAAACTTGCCCTGGCGTTATGGTCTCAGCTGAAACCTCATGTTAATTATTTTATTTGTTGTCCTTAATCTAGGTCACCTTTAACCAAAGTAATATTATAACTTTGAAAATCCTAAATGCTGAGGTAGCATTTAAAGAACCCCATAGCCTTCTAAATAAATAAGGATAGACCTATGATTATTTCTACTCTGAAAAGGGGAAAGGTATCTTTGAAGAAGAAGAAAGGGTTTCCTCAAGGTTGGTGCTTCGGGAGGTCCCACTGCTGAGAGTTAAAGATGTTGGTCATCCTGCTCGGGGGTCTCTGGAACTGGAGATGGGACAGAAAAGTTTCTCATTTTGAAAACAAACACAGGAAGTATGACTCACAACTGGTGCACAGGCTCAGGGATTCAGAAGTTCTCACCCAGCTAATGGTAGGGAATTTTGAGCCCTACCATAAAACCTTTTTATAGGTTACCTAAAGAACTGGTTAAACTGAATATCTCTGACATGCATTTGGAGGGGGGAGCTTCATTGAGAACAGGAATGTAGGAGGAGAAAAGGGCCTGCTTTCTGGCTAGTGTTAGGATAGGCGACCTTCTTGGATAGTAGCTGGATTATGCGCGCCCCCCCCCCCCATGGCTCTCCTATTGAACTCCTAAGAGGGGCGGGAGATGGAGGGAGGAGGCTATATAAGTGGAAGATTCTTCAAGACAGAAAATGTGTAATAAACACATGTTATGGCTAAAAGTGACTTCCTGAGTTTCAGTGGGATTCTGTCGACAGATTGTGATAGCTCTGTTTGGCTTGACTTTCAGTGGTGAAAATTCCACAGCCACCTATCACCTGCAGTTTGGGGTTCCACTGGAAGATGACGGCTTTATGAAGTACATGATGAGTGAGGAGTTGCTGCTGGGCATCTTGCTACAGGACTTCCACGACCAGAGTGAACCTGGCTGTGAGGGGCTGGGGCTCGACACAGCCTCTCTCTTGCTCTATGGTAGGTAGAGAAGTAAAGAAGTCAGAATTGGAATGGTGAACAGGTGAACAGATTGAGGACAGATGGTTTGGTTTGTCATCTTTGGTGGCTTGTTCCATGCTGTGGTGGTCCTGGCCTCTGTAAGCAGACAGAGTAGTTGGAAAACATTATAGAAAAAATGAACTGTAAAGTTAGAGAGCCCTGCTGTAGAGTAGGTGGGCTCTCTGTGAGGAGTCTTCAAAGACCTGCATCTGCACCTTCACCTTGCTCAGCCAGCTTGAACCATTTCCCTCATCAGAACTTGTCACAGAGAGAGGTGTGGTGATCCATGCCTGCAATCCCAGCTACTCTCAAGGCTGAGGCAGGAGGATTGCAAATTCAAGATCAGCACAGGAAACTTGGCGTAAGTTTCATCTCATAATAAAAAATAAAAATGGTTGGAAATGTAGCTAAGAGTCAGAGTGCCTTTGGATTCAATCCCCAGTACCACAACAAAAACTTACAGTACATTGTATAATTTAAAATAATGACATTTTATAGGTATTCTTATGATTAGATTACAAAAAAGAGTTGAATGTTAAAATTTTTTCAGTATCCAAAAGGCCGCATGAACATTTTTATCATGAATTATACCAAAACAAGTACACAGACAATAACAGTTATATTCCTTTTGAAAACTGCTCACTGTGTGTGTGCGTGTGTGCGTGCGTGTGAGTATGCTGACTAAAGGGTGAACTTTCACAGTTTAGAATTGACAATCACTCCAGTTTTACCTAAGACTTTACATTCAAACCAATACATCAGACAAAATATAAATGTTTCAAATAATCTTGATTTGGGGCCGGGGATTTAGCTCAGCGGTTTCACCGCCTGCTGCACAAGCGCAAGGACCTGAGTTCGATCCCTGGTACCAAAAACACCCCTTGATTTTAAAATTAAATCTAGATTTTTAAAATTAGTGACTTTTGCTTATCTGTGTTTTGCTCTTCAGAATGAAGTGGTGAAGGTCGGTCTATGTCAGAAAGCTGTGCTCCCCTGAACTTTGGAGTCGAAGAGAATTCATTCTGTGATCACGACCAGAGGGCGGAGCCTGTCCTTCTTCCAGATCCTGTACAGAGATGGGCCCTCTCCAGCCCCACAAGGCACCAGCAGAGGCCACTCCAGCTGGCTTAGTGTGGACAAAGCAGGAAGCCAGGCCAGGTGGGGGAGATGAAGTATGGCAGTTCCCACATGGGATATCCGAGTATCCTTAAGACACTGGCTGCCTCCACTCCTGCAAAGATCCTTCTTTCTCTTTAGCACAGAGTGGTGCAGCAATGCCTTGTCTTCAGCAGGATTCCGCTAACCTGTGCTGGTGGACAGGGATGGCAGGCAGTCATGTGAGGGAGAATTGAATCAATTCCTCACGAAAATACCCCTCTCTCCTTCCCACATCTCTGTGTGTGTGATGTGTGCATGTGTTTGGTGTTACTCAGGATGCAGCCCAGGAGTGCTCTACCACTGAGCTATATTCCCAGCCCCCCTCCCTTTAAAATTTTGAGACAAGGTCTCACTAAGTTGTCCTGGCTGAATGTGAACTAGTAGTCCTCCTGCCTCAGCCTGCTCAGTGCTGGGGTCACAGGCATGCCCACTGAGCCCAGCTCTACTGTTGTATTTGATCTACCTTCAAGCCAGGAGAAGGAAGGTGTGAAGAAGAGGAAGGTACCTTCCAAGACCTAAACAGTAGAGCTCTGTGTCTACTTTCATGACTGTATCTGGGTATTTCAACAAACCTTTAACATTGCCTTAGACACATCACCCAATGTTTTCGTGAATATATATATATATATATGAGGAATTATATATATATATATATATATATGAGAGGAATCATATATATATATATATGAGAGGAATTGTGTTGCTCCTTCTCATTGTTCCTGGGACCCCTGAACACCTCCTTTGGAAACATGGAAACATGGGTCCTTTTGAGTTTCGAACATGCCTTCATCCTTTTGGATTGTCACCTCTCTTCTATTTTTATAAACTTCCATCAGAGAATCATCAAGATTGGTTAGCTTCTGCTTCTGATACCACACAGTGCCTGTGTATTGCCCAGCATCACTGGACCCCTGGAGGACTCAGTGTCTTCCAGGGTTCATTATGTGCCTTATTGCAGTTGGTTGTGAAATAGGAAGAACCACTGTCCTTTTGAAGTAAACTGCTGGAAGCTTATGCCTGCTCATTTTGGGGTTGGGAGGAATGTTATTGACTGTATCAGTCATTGATAGATGCAAAATTGACTGTTATAAGGGAACAAACAGTATGTGTTGTTAAAATTGCCTTGCTGTAAATTTTTTGGATGAATTTTGTGCTCACATGATGGGAGATTCCTAGCCCTGGTATCAAAGTAAAATCTGACATGTGAGAGGCAGCTGTACATGGCTGTGTGTTGGTATAGATTTGACTTGAGCTCTTTTGGAATAATGTGAATTTGCTTTCTTATTTAACTAGAAGATACATGTAACACATTGTCTCATTGTAAGGACAGTTCCTTAAACTAGTGAATTTCTTTGTATTTTTTACATGTCAAACATGAACTTTAGTGTGTCTGTACTTTTTAGAAAACAATGAAGACTTTTAATGGAGATTGATTTAAAACATTTACATAAATTATTTTTGCATTTGCATGTTGCATTCACCTTTTCTGTATTTGTGTTGAATCTCCAGAGCCATGTGTTTGGGCTGGCATTTTCTTGGGATTAGAAGTGATCTTTTCCTGTCCTTGATGGTAGCTTCCTCTTCCATAGGAATAAGGTGGAGCTGGGTTTGGTTGGGCTGGGCAGTGTCCTCCTCTCTGTTCCAGGGAAAGCAGGGGTGAAGCTATCTGTCCTCTCTTCTTCCTTTGAGGGTCCTTTCTGGCAGGACTATGTATCTAAAAGGGCTAGAAGGATAGCCTTGTCTGTGTCTGGACACAGAATTTGGTTTCATTTTTCCGTTCTCCTTTGGAAAGCACCAAGTTGCAAGTACCTTGCCTTGGGTTTTGACAACTTTGAAGTCATAGAGAGAAGAGAAGCCTTTTTGAGGTTTGACTTTTGGGTCCAATTGATATGGAAAGAATTAATTTTGTGTGCCTAAAGCATTTTGAAGTGCTTGAAAAAATATACTTGCATATGCTATACATTGTTTTGCCATTGGAGATAAATTTACTGGTCATCACACATTGTAATTATTAGCATAATACCTGGTGCACAGTAGGGTTTCAACAAGTGTCTGCAAAATAATTGAAGGATGTGAGATGAAAAACTGCTTTTTTCTGGAAGTCACTTCAGTACAGATAAAATGCAGATAGCTAGATTAGCAAAAACACTCTCTTGGCTCCACCAGTAGAAATCCTAGCCATACATATGCAGTAATCTCTGCTTTCTTTTCAACTTAATTTTGTTGTATAGATTAAAATTTTTTTTTAATGATACTGGTGATTGAATCCAGGGGCTTGAGATTACTAAAATGTAGCTTTACCAATGAGCTACACCCCCAGACTCTAAGTGATGTGTCCTATGGAAGGCTATAGTGGATACCAGAGGAGAAGAAGACAATAAGAAAGGAAGATGTTCCTGTTATTTGGAAGTCAAGATGCACAGATGAAACAGGAAACAAGGGGAAGATATACCCATATTTACCCGGGCATGTTTTCTGGGATCCCAGTTTTCTGGGAGCCTGAGGCAGGAGGATCACAATTTCAAGCCCAGTCTGGACAGCTCAGTGACTTAGACTCTGTCTCAAAATAAAAATGGGCTGGGAAAGTAGCTCAACGTAAGTGCCCTGGGTTCAATCTTCATTACAAACAAAGCAAAATAAAGGAACAAACAAATTCCCTATTTAACACCAAGGTCCAAATGTAAAAATTAAGACCAACTATGGCCGGGGATGTAGCTCAGCAGCCTAGCAGCTGTCTGGCAAGCACGAGGCCCTGAGCTGGATTCCTGGTACCCCCCCCCCCAAAAAAAGAAAAAAAAAACAAAACTCAAGTGTAGGTTGTGGGAGGCCAGAGAGAAGAGTGGTCAATGTAGTTTAAGTGGAGAAGGAAAGACTCAAGCTGAGCTAGACTCACTGGTGGGATCTGAATAGTAGATTTGCCTCCCTTGGCATGTGTTCATGTGTTCTTAGGATGAAGGTTAGTCTCCTCTTTTCCTCTCATATGTGAACTCTTGCTGAGAACTCCTGCCCTATTCAGAGTATGATCAGCATAGACAAAAATGAGAAAAATAGGTCTAGAGATGTAGCCCAGTGGTACAGAGCTTGCCTAGCATGCTTGAGGCCTTGTGTTCAATGCCCAGTACCGTAACAAACAGACAAACAACACAGGAAAAATAACCCAGAGTTCTTCCTTCTCTCATTACTGTTTCATTGAATGATTTAAATCAGTGCCCCGCCATCTTATAGCTGGAACCTTAAATCCTAGAGAGTGGGAAGGACCAGGCAGAGTCCTACAGTTTGAGAGGCCAAGCCCACCAGAAATCTTACATGAAGCATGGCCACAGTCCCAGGGATACCCAAGGTCAGGCTCAGCTCAGGCCTGGTTTACTTCTACAAATCCACAGGGTCACAGGTGGTTGGGGGAAGAGATGAATCAAGAGGTGTGGCCATGGAAGACTGATGGAAACAGCCACTCAATGCTTCCCTCAAGTACTTGCAAAAGAACCTTCAAGGAAGTTGTAAGGGACTTGCATTAATCTACTAAACATTTGGCAGAAACAAAGTCCACTTAGCTGAAGTGGACTTTCTGAACTTCAGAGCCTTGATTAGAAAAAGAGTAGAGTTGTACAAATGCAAATAGAATCTCCTTTTCTGTGTAGGCTCCTGTGGAGTCTTCTGCTTGTGCCTTTCCATCTGGAATATTTGAAGTGCTTGTCACCTAGGTTTGCTGGAACAATGGCAGCATTTGAACTTGTTATCAGCAGTAGATTTTCCCGCCCCTATTCCATTTTAAATAAGTATTTATCTATTGATCAGATGGAGGGCTTATTTAGTGATGCTAATATTTATAGATGCTATTATTTATAGTATGAATGTAAATGAAAACCACAGAGCCTACAGTGGCTTCATGTGCTGTACCTCCAAATTTGGGCTGGGTACAGTGTGAAGCCTGGTGTGGGGCAGGGGAGCTTTCTGGTTACATTTGTGATTGGCAAGTGTGGTTCAAATGCTCAGACTCAGTTCCCAAAACAGTGGTCCTTTAACTGAAGAGTTGCATCCCTAACCCATGAAATCATACACAAATGTGTTTATCTGTGTGAATGTGTATTTTCTGTCAATACGGTACACAGAATTCTGAAATCTACGTAAGATGAGATCAGATATTATATATGTATATCATAAGTATTTTTTTGACATTAAAATTTACTACACAATTCTATGTTCTGTATATTATATATAATTCTGCATATTTTATACATTAAACTCAGAATTTTTCTCGTAATTTTTATTTTTTAGTCATTAATATTTTTGACTGACAAATAATGTGTACATTGTAGTGGGTATTTTGAAACAATCCCAAAGAGCTCTCCTGCTCAAAAAAAAAAATGTTTTTTTCCCTTATATAACCTCATTTAATAGCAGCTTTCTTTGACTAAGCATTTAAACTTAATACATTTCTGGTAAAAGGCATACATTGCTTGGGACAGGTAATGCTTTCACAAGATAAAGCTTAAACAAATATAACTTTTCATATTAAGAACATTTCAACCAACCACCTTCCGCAATAGTTTTGTAACAATGTAGAAAATTCCAGCACAGATTTATCAGCTTGGTGTTTCTGCTTTGCTGGAGGATTGCTAGGTGGATCACTGGATGGGTTGGCATCTTTCTCCACACATCATGAAAGATTCCTTTACTCTTTGATATTATCTCTATTTAGGGTCTGTGATAGATGACTGGCACCTATTAGATTAATCCTCTTATTTATAGCGAAAAAACTGAGCCTCCAAGTTACAGACTGAAGGTTACAGAGTATGGAGAGAGAACCAGGATTCAAATCACTGCTTATCTGTCTTGAATCCACACTACTCTCCCTAAGCTATGTTATACCTTGTACACTATTCCCTGCTACCACAAGCACCTCTTGTATCTGAGTAAATCTTAGCCATAGATCAAAGTCAGGTTTCCACGTGAAAGAAATTTACTAAAAATTAGAAGTTATCAGAAGTCTCAGCAAACCTGTTTTGACTCTCTCGACCTCAGTCCACTGGATTTGTCATCATTAGGCACTTATCATATTTTAAATAGCCGTTGCTTTGAGCACAAAGTAGTAATGCTCCACTGGTTGACTCAACAAACCTTTTGCTATTTTAACATCCCTAAAATTAGGACGGTGGTTATGAGTTATATACAATAGCAAAGACACAGGTGCGAATGTAGAAATAGTCTAATTTGCTAACTGTTCTTGGTCTTCCTTTTCTCAATTGTGGCTTAATATTTCCATACTGTTTTTATTGGCACCTGCTTTTATGAGTTACATTGATAACTATATATTTGTGTTAAGTTTATCTCAAACTGATGGCTTAGGGCAGAGATCCACAAGATTGTTTTCTGGAAAGGGCCAAAGTATAAATATTTTTGGCTTTACAGGACCTATTCAACTCTGCCATGGTGGAGCAACCACAGATAGCATGTGAACAAATGTGTGTGGCTGTGCTTCAATAAAATTTTATTTACATAAAGGGTTGATGGGCCAGATTTGGTCAGTGGCCCATTGTTTGCTGGCCCCTAGTTGAGGGGATAGACATAATTCTGAGAATACTAAAGATGATGGAAAATAAACAATCAAGGCCTATAGAGAAGTGCTTATTAGGGAAAGAATAGGTCTGTGCATTATTTTTTCCATGGGGATAATTTTAATCATATGTTATACATGCCATATTACTTAATGCAATAACAAAGACTCTTCCATATAGTATATTCAGAGGATTGAATTAGAAGTCAGTAAATCAGGCACTAGATAAGATTCTGCCACTAATGTATCATTGGGCAAATTATTCTCTCTGAGCCAAAAGATAGAAGGATTAAAGGCTCACCACAGGTCTTGGTGCTTTCTCATCTTCTGATGCTATGATGTTGTGTTACTTACTTTTCTCTCATTGCTGAGACAAAATACCTGACACCCAAAGTTAGAGGGGAAGGGCTTATTTGGCTTACCATTTATAGAGGTTTCAGTCCATAATCGGCTAGCTCCAAGGCAGAGATTGCAAACAGGCATCGCATAGGAGAAACAACATGATGTGCACAAGGTAGCAAAGGTAACAAGGGAGTTTGAACAGCATCTTTCTGCCCCTTTTATCTTATTCAGACTACCAGGATTAGGGTGGTGCCAAACCTATCACTCACATGTAGTGGTTTAGTAATCACACGCCCTTAACTCCAGCATCACGCATTCCAGATTCAGCTACCTCTGAAAAAGAAAGTCTCACCTCAGCCGCATGAGGCTTTGGGGGCACATCTAAACACAAACCATAACAACTGTCTTACTAAGATTTATAGAGAGGGTCTGGGGATATGGTTGCTTGCCAAACATGTATAAGGCCAAGGGTTTGATATCCAGCACTGCCAAAAAATTATGGGGAGAAATACAAAGTTTACACACAAACAAATATATATTAAAATTATGTAAAAATGAAACAGTACTGAAACCTTCTGATTCAGCTCACATAAATAAGCCATGGGGGGCAGTGAGCCAAAAGACACTGTGTAAAGGACATTTCTTAGGCACAGGGAGTAAGGGGAATATGACACTTCCATGGGGACTGAAGCTGAGCTGGAAAGTTACTGTAATGTGTGAATTCTCCCTTGGGGGACACTTCTTATGATGAATAAGCTGCCTTGTAACTTCAGAGGACAATCATGATACTTTATAAGAATCCAGTCAGGTGGGAGGCTAAGACAGGAGGACTGCAAGTTTGAGTACAGCCTGGGCAATTTAGTGATTTAGCAAGATCCTGTCTCAAAATAAAAAATTTAAAAAGGGCTGGCAATGGAGTGTGAAGGCCTTGGGTTCAATTCTCAGGACTCCAAAAGAAAGCAAAACAACTCCCCAAACCCCCAGAACAGCAAAAACCAAGGTAATTCAGAAAAGTAGAATCTTTTGTGGTGTACAGAGCTATAGGGGACCAGGAAGCTCTTCCTGCTACAGAGCCAAGGATGGTCACTCTTTTCTCAGACAGCGGTGTTCAGGATTAGTTTGTTGATTTGTGGATGGCAAATGTTGAGCAGGATCTGAAAGGCACCGTGGTTTGCAGGCCATACTCTGTGCAGACCCTGGAGAAGTAAGCTAAAGAGCTCTGTGCCTCAGTTCTGCTTCAGCCACAGCCCCAGGCCCTACTTTCATCTGCTGCTAAACAAAGGCAGTCCAATCTCATCACTGTAAACAAAAAGACTGAGTCTCAGAAGGGACCATACGTAGCCCTGGCTGTTGGAGGGAAGGAGAGGAGACTCTGCTAGGTATGAGAAGTTCATATTCGTCTTCTGGGCAAGGTGAATTCTTCGGGGTGGCAGACACACGGAGAAGTGAATACTCTGTCTCAGTGCCTCCCAGAGACTCCCTGGGCCTGTTAGACTTGCAGGGGATGTTCTCATAGAGTTCTCCGATAACCTCCTCTTCAGTAGAGTTCCCCAATGGCTTCCTCCCCGGGGCCTTATGATTGATAAGGACGTAGCACACTTCATCCTCATAGATCTGGTTACCACCATCCTGCTGATCAAAGGAGGACCATCATCAAGATTCTCTTTACACTTCAGTCTCAACACAGGCCTGATCCTGGGTAAGGTCTATCTCTTTCATGACCACCTCCTCTCTGTCTCTTGTCCATTTTTTGTAAATTGCTGCCCCAACTCCAACCTCTAGACCTTTTGACCAAAGTACTCATATTGCCCGGGGTATACACCTACTCAGGTGTGTCCTTTCTGCCCATGTTCTAAAGTGACCCCTGAGCGCCTTGTATAATTCACAAAGTCAGCCCATTCTGATAGAAAAGAACAATGTAATGGCATCTTAATGTGTTTAGGTTATAACATTTTTTTTTTGGTACCGGGGATTGAACTTGGGTCCTTGTGCTTGCGCAGCAGGCAGCGAAACCACTGAGCTAAATCCCCAGCCCCTAGGTTATAACATTTAACCACTCATTACAGAGACGATGGCATTACTACAAAGGGACAGTCCAAGGAAAGTTTCACTTGTAGTAAAATCTCAGGAATTTAAAAAAACAAAGACAGCCAAGGGAAAAAGCATGGATTTTAGGGTGAGACTAGGTTGTGAATCTTCTTTTAGCTGTCTAGCTTTGCGGAATATACCTTCATTTGTTATTTTTCTTATCTGTAAAATGCAGGGGAAATAATGGTACAATATTGTGGGGTTGTTGTGATGGTTATAGATGATGTCTGTAAAGCACTCAGCACATTGCCTATCATAAACAAAGTGCTGACCAAATATTAGTTCCTTCACAACCCTGGCATCTAATGTCTTTCTTCTATGCCAGGGTCAGAAAGGGTCTTATTACCTTGGTGGGAGAAGATGTTGTTCCTTTACCTGCAAAAAGAAATACACTCAATGAATTTCAGGTCATGGGGAGATTTGAGGAGTGTGAAAACTGGACTATAAGCAACCAGAGAACCAAAAAACAGCTGGGGTAGCCCTTACCAGGCACTTTGATCTACAGGACATCCTTGGGGTGGGGGCGTTACAGGACCATTTAAACAAGAAATAGCCAGAGGTTGCTCAGACTGAGAGGTCAAGTGGAGGGCAACATATTTGGTGAAGCATTGGCTAGGAAATCATACTTCTTCCCTCCCTCCTCCATCTCTCTTCCTTACTCAAGATCCATCCTGTACTGTACAAAGCACTGGCATCAGAAACAATCCTGTCCTCCACAGGCTTGCATGGCAGGCAGGTGAGGGGCTGTGAGAGACCACAGTGCAGAGAACAGCATGCTGTTTCTACCTTAGCCGACAGAGGATGGTGGTAGATTGGACCTTAGTGCTCAAGGAAAGTTTCACAGAAAGGGAACCTCTTGTGCTGACCATTCCCATTCCTGTAGCTGCTGGCAGGTACAAACACAAGCAGGCCAATTTTCCCAAAGCCAATTTACTGTAAACCTGCTGGTTCCGGCCACTCAGCAAAGAGCCAAATAAACACTTGCTACCCCCTCATAAAAGGGCCAGCTCAAAAAGCAAACACGTGCCTTCCACAGAAGCCTGCCCATGGAGCAGACGTGTCCAAGTAGTTACCACATGGTACCTTTGTACAGAGATATATATTCCCCCCAATTCTCACATCTCCAACTAAGACCTCCCTAATTATAATTACAAGAAAAGGGTTTGTGAGTTTTAGCATCATGGGTCTTATTTCTATCACATTAGGATCCACCATTGCTTGGGTGAAATGGCTAGGACCAGGAGGGCTAGATCATTTGTTTACATACCTCACAGATCTGACTTTTGAAACTCAGTGTGTGCATGAATTACATCAGTGATGGCAAACCTTTTAGAGCTTTCAATGATACAAACAGCCTGCTGAGACACACAACCACTGTACTACCCCCTTCTCTTTAAGACAAGGCCAAAACAGTTTTCTTCTTCAGAAATACAACAGCCTATCTTAGGCTCACCCTTTCTTCTTATTATTCTCTTACATGTGGATGCTACTCACGATCTTGCCCTTCTTGGATTCTTCTATTTCCTTAATTTTAACTCTCATTTGTCCCCAGAGACTATGGCATCAGCCTCCTAAGTGGTTTTCTGGTGTCTGCTCTGGCTACTCCTTAATATAGCTTCTCTGCCAGCAACCAAAAGGTGATCTGCTTAATGCAAATCTGATCACACCTGCCTTTGTGAAAAGCCCTTCAATACCTCTGGTCACTCTCAAGACAAATATCTAAATCCATAACTGGCCCTCTCCTAGCCACTTTATGTCTTAGCTGGCTTTCTTGATGTTCCTTCTAAGTCCCATTTGACTCTAAATTTTATATTTATTTCCCTCAGTGAATTCCCTCCATCTACAAACCACAAAGCACTAAGTGAAGAACATGGAGATCAATAAGGTGATCCCTGCTTCACTGAACTCACAATCTAGTGGAGAAAACAGACCTACAGGTGGGCAAATTGCAGCAAAATGCATAGGTATTATACTAGAAATATGATGGGACAGCGATGACTTACTTTCCTTTTGGGAATCCTGGCTTGCTTTAAAAATATGTATTCTTTTCCTGTTTAAAAAAAGAGGAAAGTAAATTGGTTGTTACAATATTCACGAACTCTAAAAGAAAATTACACTAACCTGTGTAACAGTCTTTAATTTCTTAAAATTGTATGTCTTTTACAAAACTTCACTCAACATACACCATTTAGAAGTTAACAAAAATGAAAAATGAAGATGAGGGCAGGTAGGAGACCTCCTACATCCTCCTTTTTTACTTCTCATGTAGAATTTATTCATATAGAAAGGGAACTATGGTGCTGTTTTAAGTTATCTTTTGGAGAATTTTTTCTGGTAATCTACAGGTTTATTTTATATCATGACAGTACAGGAGCCAGAATTATTTTCAAGCCTAATCTGTATTATCACCAAAACAAAAGCACACCTTCCATTAGAACATACAACATAGAAGAGCCCCTGGGTAGATGGAATGTAAATATGATGGAAATTTATTATCATCTTAGGAGACAGGGCAAATTTACTATAAGGAGGATGGCCATATGTTCTGGTTTGCTGGGTCTGGTTAATGTCATTATCAATCACCTAGCAGTCACTAGCTATTTTTAGCATCACTTTGACTCTCAAAGTTGTCTCAGTTTGGACAATAAATTATATTATCACCTTGACTATAAATTCTCAGTGTAAGGGACAGAAATGTGTTCTGTGAATGGTGACCCTGGGATTTGCAGTGTGAAAAAGTCTTTACGTTAGTAGCCAGTTTCATTGTGACACGAGGCTTACCCATTAAAGGAGAGTGTACAGCCCATGAGACAGTTGTTCCCGTTTCTTACCAAACTTGAAGAATTGCTTCTCAGAGTGGCTGTCAGGTGATTGCATCTGGGCTTATTGCCAGGCTTCCACTGTGGCCGCAGATGGCAGGGAGTTTACAGGTAACTTACAGCAAATACCACATTGAAACCATACTTGGGGAAATAACTCCTAAGAGCAGCTCTCAACTTACCATGGAAAGCAGAAACATCTTTCAACAGTGTGGTGACCCCAGCATCTGAAATACACAAGAGAGATGATACAAAGTCACAGGACTCATTTCTGAAGCTTTATTAAAGTGGTTCCCTTCCCTTTGCCATTTCTTGGGGGAAAACCTTTTGTTCCCCAAGCAAGCATTCATCTTAGGTGACTTGGATGTGTCAGTTCCTAATCAGGGAGAAGAAAAGCCTTTCTGCTGTATTCCAGCAAAGGGGAAAGGTTTTCTCACCTCCAGTTCTTATGATTTTCTTGGCTCCTTTGTGATGAAGATCACATAAGAGGTATCTTCAGGAAATTAGGGTATAAACATATAGACATTTTAGAGATCATTTTGTTCAGGTATAGGATAGGCAGTATTTTTATAGGATTTCATTGAGCTCTAAATTGCCTCTTTTTTCCCCTCTGTTATATTTGTCTGCTTACTTGTCTATATCCTAGAATGTGAACTTCAAAAGTTTGGGAACATATTTATCTTATTCATCATGGCATGTATCACTAGTATATGCTACAAGATAATACATAATATGTTTTAATATGTAATAATATGAATAAGGAAGATAATGAATGATGAAGATATGAACGAGTAGCCAAGAACACAGCAACTGTAAGTGGCACAGGAGGCCACCCGATCTGTCATCTTCACTCCAGTAGTATAGCTATGTAAGGGGACTTTTATGTATTTTATGATAGACAGGCTTAGAATCTCCCTGTAGTCAGACATGTAGGTTAAAGTCTAAGTATCATTCAGGGAATGTATCTAAATCTGAGGCATAGTTAACTACCTATCTATACGGTTGAATATGAAAGTCCTATATAAAGTACTACATGTACCGGTTATGATGTAAAATCATTTGAAAAACACCACCTAAAAATGTCTTCCCCAGTGAGCTTTCTCCTGGAGTTCCCTCAAAAGTGGTAGTGGGGGAGAGTTGGATGGCACTGTGACCATAACTGTGGCTGCCAGCTTGGGTGAGTGTCCAACAACCTCCAGCAGACCAAAGATGTCTCTGATCTCAGCCCACGTGCTAACAATTCCAGGTTCTAGCCTCTCACAAAAGTCTTCCCTTGCTACAAAATTATCTCTCTTGTTATGATGCCCTTGGTTCTTGTGATCTGTTCCATCATTTTAAAATCTGCCTGATGATAAAACCCCAAAATATAATCCTCAACTTGCTTTGAAGACATGCAGCCTATTGCGGGATTGCTGGCTCTTTAGCTCCTAATACATCTTTGTCTCAATGGCTGCTTTTTAGTTTTATGATTTCAAAACCTTGGTGGTGTTGAGCATGCTCATCTGGCTGTTCTTTGTTTGGCATTTTGGAGCCTCAGATTCCAAGGCATCTCTTGAGTGTCTTGCTGCCCCCAAACATATAAAAATAGATTCAGGATTCCTCTCCAAGATCCCTACATCTTTTTATATTTTTACAATTTTCCTCATTCTGCTTTTTGTGTGCGAGCCTGAAATTGCCTTAGCTTTTCCCTTGTTGCCCTTACATTTGTTAATACTCCTTCCTAAAGCACACACTACAGTCCATCTTAGATCTGACTTTCTCTTTACACTGCCACAGGAACAGCCCACTGATTTTCTCTGAAAGCAGACATACACCTCAAACAAATCATTTGTTCCCAAATGTCCGAGAATCTTCATCATAACCCTAAGAATATCAGTGTCACAGAGAAAAGCTTGTTCTCCTCGGCTGTCATTATCTGTTTTTGTGCAGTCCAAAATCTGTACACAAACAATGGGGAAGGATACATAAACGAGAGTACACAAACAATAGCCATGTGTCACAGACAGCACAGAGGCAGAGAACATGGCAAAGTGAGAAGAAAAGCATTCAATAAAGAAAATAAATTAGCTCATTTCTTGGGGTGGATTTCTGCGTAATTATCTTTTCATTTGCTGGAAGTTGGGGCTTATGAAGAAAAAAGACGCTAACAAAACTGCTAGTCATTTTATGTATTATATTGCCTTTAATCCCACAATAAATCTATGAGGTCGATATTATCATTCTATTATTTATCAATAAAAACACTGAATCCAAAGCATTAGGCAACTTGCCTGAGGATCTGCAACTGGTGAGGGGAGAGGGTAGGTTTTATTTGGCAGATTCCTCGCTCTGAAATCTGACCTCTTCTCATGAAGGAGTTGATGCCCATCAATCATATGGGGGGAGTTTTCTTGGCTTTCCTAACAGATTTTGTTTGGAAAGACATGGTTGGAGGCATACTGAATGGATGACAGCTGAGTGGAAGGTGTGAAGTTGAAAATCAGGTCCCAGTCAATATAAGATTTTTCAATAGATTGAAGGAAATATTCTAAATTAGCAAGGGATGCTGGTCAAACTGATCTATTACTTGGAAAAAAATCCAACACCAGATATTGAACATATAGGACTAAATATATAACAATAAAAACTCACAAAACACATTTGTGCAGATTTGTCTTATCTTGGGAAGGAAGAAAGGGTTTTAAGCATAAATGCAATGCCAGAAACCTAAATGCCTTCTAGGTTAGGTTCAATTATCTTTAAAATGTAATAAACATAAAATCATAAAAGCCCAAATGATGCACGACACACAGGCTAGAAAAAATACTTGTTTTTGCAATTCTTTTGAGAAAAGACTAATTCCTTCAAAGTATAAATAGACAAAATAAACCAAAATCCAAAACAAAAATGGAGAAAAAAGCATTATTGGCTCTTCACAGATGAAGAAGTATAAATGGCTGAATATAGACAATGAATCTAATGTCATAAGTACACTAGTCATGATTTTAACCTCATTTTCAGGGTTTTGTATTTTCCAATTATGTTTAAAATGAATACACATTAATGACATAATACTTTCCCTCCACAACAAAGTTCTGAAAATCAAAATTCCATATGTGTTATTAATACTTTCTTAGTCACATCACATCTGTATTTTGTTTTATCTTTCTCCTGAGGTCATTCATCTAATACTCATTGAGACCCTGCTATACTCCAGAAAAAGTGCCAGGAGCCAGGAATTCATGAAAGAATGAAAAACAATAAAAAATAATCCTTACATTTGGAGATCTCACATCTTGATTTAAAAATAACAATTTCGAATCTTACAGAAGGATTCTAAAGTAGGAAAAAGATTGGCAAAAGTCTGCAAAGATCCAAGGGGAAGTCTTAGACAACAGTGGTTCTCAGGAAGGGTCATGAGATGGTCCATAGAATCCCCAAGCCATCTTCCTGTAAGTGGTATTTTGGGCCACCTTCTTTTCCTGTTCTATTTTCCGGGGCCACAATCTGACACATGGGACACCAAACATAATCCTGTAAAGACTTCCAGGCCAGCTTTCTCCCTAGACCACTTCATTTTATACCTTACAGATTCCCTTATTTTTGGTAGTATTAATTTTTACAATAGTGGCTTTGATGTTAGTGAAGATAATGGTTCTAAAAAATAAAAGCAAGAGTATCTTCTAGCTATTGAACCTTTCTGTGTATCAGGCTTTGTGCTAGCACCATACATACTAGATCTCTCCCAAGTAAGTACTGTATTATTCCATTTAAAATGAAGAAACGGAGCTCTAGAAAAGTTAAGCTAAATTCTCTATCTATATAGATGAACTCTGCTTACTCCTCTGCCGAGGAGTGTACACTAAACAAAGCTTCAGGGAAGTAGGAAATTTGCTTTTTATTTTTAACTTAAAATAGTGACTAAAGGAGTGAGTGTCTTTGAGCTCTTTTTGGACATTAAGGGCTTGGCAGAGCATTCCCTTCCCAGGCCTCAGAAATTGTTCCGTTTCTTAGGTGGTACACTATTATAGGCTCTTCCTTTGATGAAGTCTTTCCATCGAGGTGCTTTGCTGTGATTCTGGGCAGGAAGGCAGAATTTATAAGGAGTTTTAAAATACATAGTAGGTACTGATTCTTACCCAATTCCCTTCATTCCCAAGACCAGCCTTCTTTTTCTTTTTTATCGCCCTATTCCCTTTCCTCTGCTCCCTGGCAGGGAGTGTGGACTCACCTGTTTTCCCTCTGTAGATAGTTCCCCATCCTTTACTCCTCTCAGCACCTTCTCTCAGTCCTGGCCCCTGTACCAGTTTTACCACTTCCTTCTTGCAGGCCTTGCACTCTGACAGAGCAGCTTCTGAGCTGAGGGCCTGTGTGGGTTCTGAACAGTGGCACAGAGAACAGAAAGGAGAACGGTGTTTGCAGAAGGGAGGAAAAGCTGGGGGAGGAGTGTTAAAGGCGCACACAGGCAGAAGGTCCTTAAATGTCAAAGCCCCAAGGCCCTGGACCTTTCACCAGAATCAGAAGCTGCTGGTCACTGAGTTCTGTGAGACTTTGGGGGATCTTACGTCTGCAATTACAGCTGGGCTGGCTGTGGAGTTTTTTCACTTAAAATGCCTACATTTATTGAGTTAGTTTTTCTTAGAAAAGCCACAGGGGGGAACTTTGTGTAAAAGAGAAAAGATTAAAGCAAAGAGTTAAGGCATAAGCTACTAAAAAATACTATATACAAAGGACTCTCAAAAGCTTCTTATGAATTTCCTCCAGAGTTAGTTTCATTAATTTGTCTTCTAAGTTGCTTCTTAGAAGTTGTCAAATTTATTTCAAAAATGATTTTTGTAATATGCTTTCTATATCCTTTTAAATTCTGTAAAATCTGTGGTAATGTCTCCTAGATCTTAATATTGTAATTTAAAAAAATGTATAACTGATATTATGTAACAGGAAGAAAAGGTCTAAAGGAGCAGGGGAATTGGGAGGGGTAGGGGAAGGGAAAAAAGGGAAAGGAAAAAATATGAGAAGAGGAAAAAAATGGATACAAGGTCTTTGCAAATAGGGAAGGGTGGAGGGGGTGAAGGGAGGGCAAGGGAAGGAGAAAAAAAATAAGAACCAAGATACTCATGTAATGGTACAAGATCCCAATGATGAATGTAACTGTATTGTATACCTAAAAAGTAGCAATAAAGTTAATGGGGGGAAAAAAATCTCTTATGAGAAAACAAACACATAATGACAAATTGAGCACAATATCCAAACAGACTTTTCACCAAAGACGCTACAGGGATGGTAAATGTATGAAAAAATGCTCAGTGCCATCGTCATTAGGGAAATGCAGGTCAAAACCACAATGCAATCCCTTTACACATTTATTAGAATGTTTAATGTCAAAAACCAAAACAAAGCTGACAATACCAAGTACTGGCAAGGAATGAGTTATACCTGGAAATCTCATGCATTTGTGTTGACAGTGTAAAATGATGCAGTCTATTTGGAAACCAATATGGTGGTTTTGTACAAAGTCAAAGATAGACATCCCATCCAATTTAGCAGTCCCACTTTTGGTGATATAGCCAAGTGAAACTTATTCCAAGAACTTGTATGTAATATTTCATATGTGCCAAAAAACTGGAAATCACCCAAACAATCTTCACCTGGTGAAAGGCTGAATAAAGTGTGTTATATCCATATAACAGAATATTGCTCAGCAATAAAAAGATAGACTACTAATATATGCAACAACTTGGATGCATCTCGAGTGAATTATGCTAAGTGAAAGAACTTAGACTTAAAACTGACCTTTTGTGACATTTGGGATATAACAAAACCATTGGAACTGAAAGCACATCGATGTTTGTAAGAGCAAAGGGTATGGGAGGGATTGACTTTCAAAGAGAAGTAAGGAATTTTTGTTGCTGTTTATCTTAATTATAATGCTGGTCACACATTTCCATGTAGTCCTTATAATCCTGGGAACTGTGTACGGCATAGGATGTGTTAACTATATGTAAATTATATCTCAATAGAACAAAGGGAGTAAAGAAAGAAGGAAATTGATTTAAGGTCAGGAATCTGGATTTTTGGCATTATTTTTGTATGTGATGGTTGTTTCTAACTTGGTCACTCATTTGCCCATTTCGCACTCATTTGCCACTCCCTCAATAAATATATGATAAGCATGTCTTATGTGCTGTTACTGTGAGTTCAGTGGTGAGTCAGACCAATGCCCTCATAGAGCTCCTTAAAATGAAATAAAACAAAGTGCAAAATACTTTGCTGTCTGGCCTGGAATAAGAGGTCATGCCTGAAACAGCCAGAAGCAAGATAGGGAGGCTCTTAGAAGAAATAGTTTTAGAGAAATTAGTGTACTAGTAGTTCAACCCCAGACCCATCTCACACCATTCTTGTCCTTGTAACAGTTCTCCAGACTTCAGTCTGTCTGGTCTTGCAAGTGAGGACAGATGAGCAATCCCTGGCTAGGAGAAAAAAAATATTCTGGAATGAGGACGGCCTGTGAGGGTAAGGAAGGCAAAGCCAATTCAGAAGGGTGTTTGATGTGTGAAGCAAAAATATTTTTATTTGTAAAGTTTTAGTCCTTTAAGGGCAAATACAAATTAAAAATTATCTTGAAAATAAGAGGATTTTCCTCCCATTTTAGTAGAGCATTTGCTTTAGAAAACTTGTGAGTTTTATCCCCCTCTCTCTTTTACATGCATGCAAAATGTTTTAAAGGTAAAACATGTAACCTCAAGGACCTAGAGCTGTTTTTCTGGAAATGTAATTGTCAAAGAAGTTTCCCTGGGAGAATAGGTCCTTCATTTGGCACCTGGAACCAAATTGCAAATCTAGCTTCTATCAAAAAAATAAGTGAGAGGGCCAAGGATTTAGCTCACTGGTTCTGCCGCCTGCCTCAAAAGCACAAGTTCCTAAGTTCGATCCCTGGTACCAAAAACAAAAACAAAAACAAAAAACAAACAAACAAACAAAATAAGTGAGAATAGCTGGATATAGTGCTGGCACATGTCTGTAATCCCAGCACCCGGGAGGCTGAGGCAGGTGGATTGCTGCAAGTTCAAGGCCAGCCTGGGCTACATAGTGAGACCCCCCAAAAAAGAGAAGTATATTTTTTCTTTTAAAGTACAGTTAGTGAACATACTAACAAAGGAGCGTAGGCTGAACTATGTGGGGCCAATTCCAAGTTCTCTCATTTGAAGACTAGTCAGCTTATTTTAAGAAGATGTATGCAATGGAATTTTGCTTATATAAAAGGGCAAGATTTCTTTATTTTTATAATTTCTTTATGGGATTCCCTGTGAGTTGCATTACATTCTGGTTTAATGCTTATTAAAAAATAAAAGTGCCCTCTTTTTCTTCTACTTTTGTGGAGACGTTTTTGGAACTGGCAGATGTTTTTAAACTACAGTATATTTTCTGGGAGATTCCCCCCCCCCCCGTTTTTTTTTTTGGTACTGAGATCAAACTTGGGACCTTGTGCTTGTGAGGCAGCCAGTGGAAACACTGAGCTAAATCCCCAGCCCTTACAGTATATTTTCTCAGTAGTAGTGTCTTGGCATAATCTGGGTTGGTGTCTCATACAGTGGAAGACTGAATTCGAGGACAAAGGAGGTGGACAGGAGGAGTGTTTATTGAGAAGAGACATGGACAGAGAGATTCCATCTCAAAAAAAAAAAAAAGAAAAAAAAGATGGATCTGGAAGGAAGCTCCCATGCCGCCATCCCATGCTCCTAGGGCAGAGAAGGTGAGCCGCGTGGGTGCCAGAAGCAACCCCCGTCCCATGGAAATGAGAAGACACATAAAAAAGCCTCAAAAACAGACTTCTGGATCACCTAGAGCAACCCCAAAGGGAAACAAGAAGGAACAATCTGATACTCAACCACCTGGACTCTCTGAACTGGCAACAAAAGAGGATCTGGGAAAAATGAAATCAGAAATAATTACTCAGATAACAGCAAAGATTTTGCTCATGGTGCAAGACATGATTAACAAAACTAGAGAGGACAGAGATAAAAAAAATAGAGGATCTGAGGAACATGATGGAATCCCAACATAGGAAACAAATGGAATCCCTAAAATAGATGCAAACAGATTTCCAAGAGATTAAAAACTCCATCGAAAGTCTGTGTAGCAGAATGAACCAATGTGAGCCTAGAATTTCAGATATAGAAGAAAAGATTGCAATTAGTCACCAGGAAAAGAAAAATTGCTTTAAAATTGTAAGGGAACATGAGAAATCAATCCAGCAGCTGCTAGACAATGCAAAGAAGAATAACATAAGACTGATTGGAGTCAATGAAGAAAGAGGAGAGACTGCAGACAACATAAAAAAACTCTTCACAGAAGTGATGGCAGAAAACTTCTCAAGCAGGGGGAAAAGAATTTGACATACATATAAGTGAGGCATACAGGATTCCAAATAGCCTTGATCAAAAAAAATCTACACATAGGCATATAATAGTTAGGATTCCAGAAATCCAACAGAAGAACAAAATTCTACAAGCAGTGAGAGAAAAGAAACAAATCACATACAAAGGAAAGCCCATCAGAATCACAGCAGACTCCTCAATGCAAACCCTCAAGGCAAGAAGAGCTTGGGGTGTTGTATTTCAAACCCTAAAGGAAAATAGCCTCCAACACAAAATGATGGACCCTGCAAAACTATCTTTCAAAATTGATGGAGAAATAAGATACTTTCATGATAAAGAGCACCTCAGGAACTTCATGAATATCAAACCAGCACTCCAAAAAATTTTAGACAATACCCTAGGAAAAGACAATTAAGATCACAACCCCAGGAAACCCAGCAGAATGAACCCATTGAATGTGACAAATTAAACACAAAGGGGGAGAATCCAACAAAAAGAAAAAGTCATGACAAGGCTTTTAAAACTTTTAACTTCATCTCCCTAATGAGTATGTAATTCATTCTTGTTATTGTACTGATTAGTATTTTTCTGATTCTAGAGTTGCACGCCTTTCCTTGTGCTATACTGGCTATTTATCATCTTCTTATGTCTACTTTTTAATTGGGTTGTCTATTAATGAGCTCTAAGAATTCTTTATATATTCTGGTCATAGGTTATATGCATTGTAAATATGGTCTGTTTCAGGACTACTTTTCATTTTAATGATGTCATTTAAAATTCTAAATTTTGATGGAATCTCATTTATCAATTTTTTTCTTTTATACATCATGTCTTTTGTATCCTAGGTAGTTCTTGCTGACCCTGAATTCATAAATCTTTTCCCTTATAATTTCTTCTTAAAGTTTTATACTTTTAGGCTTTCATATTTAGGTACATAGATCCCTTCAAGTTATTTTCATGTATGGAAATAAAGGGTTGAGGTTAATTTTTTATATACGGATACAAGGTGTTCTAGTGCCATTTGCTGAAAACTCTATCTTTTCCTCGGCTCTTGAATTGAGTTTATATTCTATAAAATGCTAATGTTAAATAATCTTTCAAAACTCAGTGGACCATATATGTGTGGTTCTATTTCCAGATTCTCTGTTTTATTCCAATAATCTATATGTCTTTCCTTACACCAACACTGCCTTGATTACTGTAGCTTTAGAAGAAGTCTTAAAATTAGGTACTAAACGTCTTCCAACACTGTTTTTTTTTTTTTTTTAACTTTTCTAGGTCCTTTGTACTCCTACATAACTTTTAAATTTCAATATCAATTCTTCATTTATAGCAAGTATACACAGACTTGAATTTTTATATATACCTTGTGTTTTCTAATCCTGCTAAACTCAAGTACAAGTTCTAGGGGTTCCTAGAGATTTCTTAGTATTTTCTCTGTAGATGATCATTTCATCTACATATAAAGATTTTGCTTCTGCCATGCCAATCCTATCCTAGTTGTGTCATTTTATTGCCAGACTATTTTGGTGGGGCCTAAGTTTCAAAGTTTAATGGACAGATAAAGAGTAAGCATATCTGCCCTTGTTCCCCACCTTAAGGAGAAAGCATTGTATCTTCTCCATTCATATAAGGTGTTCTCTCTGGAAGTATGGAGTACATGTCTTTAATCTGTTGAGAAGTTTCTGTTCTACTTCTAGTCTCCTGATAGCTTTTACCATGAACAGCTGTGGAATTTAGTCCAATATTTTTTCTCCAACTAGTGACAGGATCATATGGCTTTTACCTTTACTCTGTTAAAATGATGACTTTTGGGGGTGGATCTTCCAATGTTGAAACAACACTGCCATCCCTATAACAAAACCTCTTTCTACATCCTGCCCGATCTGATTTCTAATAGTTTGTTTTGTTAAACAAATTTCTATCTATGTTTATACTTTTTTCTTCTATTATCTTTATCCAGTTTTAGGATTAGCACAATGTTGAGTTCCTAAAATGAGGGGAGATGTGTTCATTCTTTTTTCTGCTTTAATTGTTTGATATAATTTATCAGTTAAATGTATATGAGCCTGCTGCTGTCATATAGGTAGGTTTACAAGCTAGGAATATACTTTCTTTAATAGGTGCTATTCAAATTTTATATTTCCTCCAGTGTTAGTTTCATTAATTTGTCTTCCAAGGTACTTGTTAGAAGTTGTAGAATTTATTTCAAAAAAGATTTTTGTAATATGCTTTCTATATCCTTTTAAATTTTGTAAAATCTGTGGTAATGTCTCCTAGATCTTGATATTGTCATTTAAAAATGTATAACTGATAATGTGTAACAGGAAGAAAAGGTCTAAAGGAGCAGGTGAAGTGGGAGGGGTAAGGGAAAGGAAAAAAGGGAAAAGAAAAAATATGAGAAAAGGAAAAAAATGGAAACAAAGTCTTTGCAAATAGGGAAGGGTGGAGGGGGTGAAGGGAGGGCAAGGGAAGGAGAAAAAAAACAAGAACCAAGATACTCATGTAAAGGTACAAGATCCCAATGATGAATGGAACTGTATTTTATACCTAAAATGTACCAATAAACTTAATGGGAAAAAAAAAGAAGAGATATGTAGGGCCAGGGACTTAGCTCAGTGGTTCTGCCGCCTGCCTCACAAGTGCAAGGTCCAGAGTTCAATCTCTGGTACCAAAAAAAAAAAAAAAAAGATAAGTAGCTCTCAATATTTGAGAAGGGACCCAAAAATGGGTTGCCAAGGCGATTCTTTGCCTATGAAATTTTATACCAAAAAAAGACCAGGGCTCAGACCACGCCAAGTCAAACTAAAGTCAAACTACAGAATTAAAACAAGCTTACTGAAACAAGAAATGGCCCTACAAGGAGTCAAGGCATGCAGTAAGCACACATCTGCTTAATAATAAATGGCTTATTAAAAAAACAAAATGAGGGGCAGAGATTTAGCTCAGTGGTTTTGCTCCCTGCCTCACAAGTACAAGGACCCGAGTTTGACCCCCAGTACCAAAAAAAAAAAAAAAAAAAAGAAAAAAATGTTTTTCAGGTAGGTAGGAGCAGAAGTTGTTAGAATGGCCATCTATCACCTTGCTAGTCATCTTCCTGTTACTTAGCTGTCCACGTGGTTCTTATTAACTGTTGACCTCAGGCTCCTGCTTATCTCACCAAGGCCTGCTCATCCTGACTATATCTTGGGCCCAGTGCTTCTCTAACTGGCTGCTATCTCCTACTTAACTTGCCTGTCTCTAACACTAGATTTTCATTAATTCCTTGGGTAATTAAGAAAGATGTCAAGGAGGCAGGTTTTCTAAATTATAAATATCTGAAATTTATGAAAATTCTCATCAGAAGATTAGATCAAACAGTGAAGTAAGAGAGACAGTTCTTAATAAAACATGGATTAAATATTAGGGGTCTATATTACATATAGATATAAGGAATCTAAGTGTATCCTATTCTATTTCTCCCATTATTCTCTTTTAAATCCATTTCTTTTCCTAGGCAGGATAATTATAATAAATATTAATGAATGTCTTCTTTTATATGTATAGAAAATTTAGGATAACAATCAATGGTCTGCCATTTTGTGGGTGAAGAAAGTGATTGTGTGCATATATGGAAAGAGAGAGAGAGAGAGAGAGAGAGAGACAGAGAGAGGTCTCAGTATCTATTTTGCCACATAGAGACCAGTAGCAGGGGACCCAAGCTTCTCAGCTTGTCAAGGAGAGATGAGAGGGACAAAGGCGCTCAGCCAGAGTGAGTAGTTCTACGATTGAGTCCTCACCTAGGATATGTGAGAATTAAGATACTTCAGACCCTGGGGTGGGGCAACTGGAGCAGACAGCTTAAATGCTGCCCCTCGAGTGGCTCAATCAGTTCCAATGTCATCCAAAGGCTTCTTCATCAACATAGTAGTGGTGAGGGTTGGAAGCAATCAACCCATTATAATTGAAGACAAGACTAAGTATTGCTTTCTAACTCAAACTTTAGCTTTACTCTGACCAGTAGATGGAGAAGTCAAGCAGGAAATGCTAGCCAGGGCTCATAAAATTTCTTGACTTTGCTAGGTAGCAGAAAGAGTAGGGTAGTTATTACAGTCATTTATTACTGTGAAACAGACTCAGCTAAATAAATTACTTACACTGTACAAATGGAAGTATAGCAACACATACTCTCATACAGGAGCTCAAATAACAAACCTTTGAGTCACAGATTCTCTATTTTTATTAGTATTTACTCCAATGTCTAATAATACCTATGAGAAAATATGTGAATTGAACTGGAGATAAAAACCTGGACATATTGGGTTGAGGTTATTAAGTTTACTTTGCTCTTTTTGGGATTATTGTAGAATTAATGACCAATTACCTTTAAAATTGTAGAATAAAGTAATCATAATAACCATTTGCTAAGAGCTTTCTAATAATCCAGCCATTCTGTGAATTGATTTGGTTATAATTTCTCATTTTTTTCATTTAATTCTGTAGGATAAATACAATTTCTTCTCTTTTGTAAATGAGAGCGCCAGATCTAGAGAAGTCACAGACTTGCACAAGGATGTCCCAATACTAAGTGACAGAGCTACAATATAAGTTCAAACAGGACAAGAATTTTGTCTATTCATTGTCCAATTTAATAAGTACTTGTTGACAGACAAAGTTGACTTTGAACCCTGGCCCATGGGTCAGTAAAGAGCAGTATGTTTGCATGTTTGAAGTGTACTATTGCCTCCCATTCTTATGTGGTTTTCCAACTCTGGGATGGTCTCACCTGCCAAGACAGATTAATGCTTTTAGGATGAGTAATTCTAAAAAGTCCCTTCAATTTCAAAGATCTGGTTGTGATAATTCTAGCATTTAGCTCTGTCACTTTTGGATTTTTGTGAAATGAGAGAAGAGATCTGGGAGAACTATTTATACAAAAGGAAAATCATTTTTGGAACATGTTATAGTAGGAAAATAACTTTTTAAAAAAACATCTTCTTGAAGAGTCAGGAGTCTAATAGCTTAGTTACAGCTTCTCCTTTGGGCTTCCCTCCAATAGAAGGTGAAGATTATATGGTAGGATAGTATTGAAGATATTTCCCGAGTATAACTTTCTACTTAGTTGCTTCTTGGTGCAGAAGATGAGTTGATTAGGAGTCTGGGCTAACATCAAAGAGTTACATGTTAGAGAACCACACTATTAATTTTTGATAGTCCTTGTTAAAGAGTGGCTTTTAAGAAGGAGATAGCAACAGAGCTCCAATATCTTTCCGAGTGAATTTTGAGGCTGGGTTGTTGCATTCTGGTGAAGTGATTTAGCATATAGCTCCAGCAGCTCGCCAAGATCAATAACTCAGAGGCTTATTGTTTTCGGTAAGGCTAGTATTTGGGAACAAAACAAGAAATTGTTCATTTTACCAGAAGGGATTTTTACAGATGTAACTGTCAGGAAGGTGGCACAGCACTGCCCTTTGAAAGAATGACACTTGGGAAGTGTGTTGCTTCATTTGCAAGTTTCCAGTTGCTAATTTAGAAGATAATCTATAGAAGATAAGTATCTACAGAAAAAAAAAAAAAAACCAAACAGGTGTAGCCACTATAAAAGTTAAAGAATTTAGCTAAATTAAAAAATTTTCCAGGGCCAAAGGAACAAGGAAAAATCTCATTAAAAATTTTTTTTTAAAGCAAATGATGTTCTGGACCTTGTAAGAAAATACTCTGAGTTACTTCTCTGAGTCAGATGGAAGTAAGCTCCACACGCCCTCCTCAGGCCAAATACCATACATTACATTCTTTAAAGTAAAAAAATGGAGCTCTGCACATACAGCTCTCCATTCCCTGTCTCTCTCTCCTCTCTCCTCTCTCTTCTCTCTGACACCCCTCCTCTCTCTCTCTCTCTCTCTCTCTGTCTCATTTCTCTCTCTCTCTTTCTGGTGTTTATATCCACTATATACAGTACCAAGAATATTTCATATTTCTTTATCTTGTGTAGGGAAATGTTTATAATCAAGTCCACAAACATAGGCAGACACTGACAATGACTATTATAGTATGTTTGCTTCTCTTCTCCAAAGACTTAGCTTGACAAAATAAAATCTATACAGCCTAAAATGTATTGCAAATTACAGTGAATATGTTTGGAGAATTTATTCCCAGTGTGATCACATCTAGCTGTATAACTTTGAGGGATTTAGCTCAATTCTCTAAGCTCCATTATCTCCGCTTTAAAATGAGGCTAATGGTAGGCCCCACCTCCTAAAATTTATGTGATGACTGAGTGTACTAGGATCTCTGTTAGTGACAGTTGCTTTTGGTGAAGAGAATTATGGTATTTTTTCCTGGTGTTTGTCTTGAGTTGAGATTGGACCCTTCATTGCCTTTACTATCCTGGTCTATCTTACTTTCTCATTCAGTCTACTGAAGTACAATGGCTAATCTGGAGGATAAAGTTGGAAGCACAACCTGAGCACTCTTGGTGTCTTTTTTTTTTTCCTGATACTTTTTTTGGGAGTGGATTTACCCTTGCGAATTCTGTATTTTCCACTTTTCTCAACTATTCATTAATCTTAGAAGAAAATGTTGATAGTCACCAATCTTTCCAAGGAAAAGAAGGCAGCCATGTTATGTGTCAGCTCAATCAGTTATAATGAGGTGTGTGTGTGTGTGTGTATTTTAATCGTTAACCACCTTAATCCATTGTCCTAACTTTTAGTTGGTTCAAAACTCAGGAGGGGAGAGCTACACATTGGTGGGATCCCTCAAACATCACAAAAGCTGCATTGTAATCATCACTGGGAAAAAGCTGTTTGAGGTTAGTTTTGGAGAAATGTGATAGTAGTTGACTTGACTTTCCTAAAAGGAGTAGCCCAAGTTATCTTTTCCACAAGGACAGGTTTGTGGCTGGAATTGCTACATATGGCTCCTAAAAATATGCCCACCACCAGTTGCTTGGGGTAGCATTTAGATTTCTCAACTTTAGAGAAAGAAGACTGATGCTGAAGACATATTCTTACATTTTTATGAATTCTTTAGATAATTTATTTAGGGTTCACCACAATGTGGGGCTGTGCATCTAATAGCATATTTTTAAATTTCTAATCTGCCTCCTACTAGCTGTAAGATTTTCTGCAAATTTCTCAAGCTCACTTTTTTATTCATTTTAAAAATGGAAATAAGGTGTTATGGTTTAGATCGAAAACACCCCCCAGAAATTTCATGTATTCATAAAGAAGGCTTTTGGAACGTGATTCAATCATGAGAGCTCTAATTCATTAGTGGATTAAGCCAGTAAAAAGAGCATAATTTGATGGCATTATTGGAGGAGATGGATGCAAGAAATGGGACAATTTCTTGAAGAGAGTTGAAGAGAGTGGGGCAGTGGGGCAGTGGGGCAGTGGGGCATGCCTTTCAGGACTTGGTCTCCAACTCCTTCTTCTCTGGCTCTTTCCCTTTCTCTCCAGTTGCTGGCTCTCAGGCACTTCTCCCATGGTATACTGCCTTGCCACAGTCCAAAAGCAGTAAAGCTGGCTAACCATGGGGTGAAACTATGAGCCAACTTTTCCTTCTTGAAGTTTTTTTGGTCAGGTATTTTGTCACAGCAACAAAAAGCTAAGACAAAGAGTATCTACCATATATGATTTAAGAGTGAATGAGTTCTTAACTACATGGTATGCTGTACACAGTATAGAGTGTTTCCAGCATGCAGAAAGCATGCACTAACTCCTAACTGTAAAGACTGTTTTCTAAACTACACATCAGACATTGTGCTCATTGTTGTGAATACTGCGGTGAACACAATGGGTTCTGGAAGTTTCATGTAGTACTAGCGTATATGGCTCAGCCTGACTTGGTTTCCATTTTTTACTATTTTAACTCTCTGAGAGCTCTCAAGATGATATAAAATGATGAATGACAAAAAAATCAATACTCAGATCAAGTCTAACATTGAAACCACATTTTAATAATGTTATTATTTATAAAATCAAACTATTATTGCTCTAAGAGCAGTATACAAATTATTTGGGTGACAGAAGCTTTTTTTTATGGGTCTAAAGCTTACTCTCATTTCTGAGATGCTTTGATATTAAAATAATAGATATTTTAAATCAAGACAACTTTGCAAATATATATATATATATGTATATATTGAACTGGTTAATCAGAAAGTTTAAACTTCTTTTCTTCATGGCTTTAATGGGATCCACCTTGAAGTTGCTCCCTCTTGATGTAAGGAAGAGTGTTTTAGTCACCAGAGGCTTCAGTAACAGAAGTATCAGGTGGTTCAGTTTCCAGAGTCATCTTGTCAACTGTTTCAAGCACAAGAGGCAAGAAAAACACAGAGAGCATTGGAATCTTTCAGTAATGACTGCAACCCAAAATAGGATGTACTAAAGGGTCAGTTCCAGGCTCACATGAAGCATCTCCTAGTCCTTATTGCTGAGGCCAAGGAAGGAAGTTGCATGTTTGAGTGAGACTCACTCATCATTGAAAAGACAGTGGCAGCATGACTTTCACAGGGAGTCAAAGTCCAAGAAGCCACTGGGGCCTGCTGAATTGGACAGGGGTGGTTTTGGATTATCAAAAAAAATTTTTTTTTCCACCATGGGGAACACTGACTTTGGTTATTCACACTCACTGATTTCAGGCTACTCCTACTTCCTTTCACAGCACTCCTGAGTGTAACAGGTGGTTGAAAGGAACACAAGACTCTCTAATAATTTGCTTCAATAATCTTAATAGTTATAATCATTTTTCATTATAAAAGCAAAAGAACTACCTGAAATAAAGAGAAGTAAACAAAACTATCTCTTCTCTCTATTTCCATAATAATAATTTGGATTTATCTTTTCTAACCATTTTTTCATGTTAAAATATATTGTCTCTTGTGTGCTGTATGTTTTGTCTTTGTCTTTATGTTTTACATTGGACTATAAAACTCACCTTTTAAATGGAAGTATGATATTTTCTTGCATGGGCATTCTGTATGGAATTATATACACTCTCATTGTTGGATATTTTAAAATATTTTTATTTTTATGGTTTTTTTTGTGTGTGTGTGTGTGTGGTACCGGCGATCGAACTCAGGACCTTGGGCTTGTGAGGCAGGAGCTCTGCCACTGAGCTAAATCTGTGGCCCCCAAACATTTTTATTTTTGCCATTAGAAATAGTAGCATTCTGGACATTTAGTGTGCTTTAATATTTACATTCTTTGAATTGATTCCCAGAAGCAGAATAGCTGCAAAGTGTGTGAGCATTTTTGTGACTTTGTTACAAATTGCTTTCACTCATCTACCAGTGAAATACAAGAAAACCAGTATCATTCAATTTTTATCTCTTTCTAAGAGAATAAATTTTACCCTGAATAAAATTTTATTTAAGCAAGGAAATATTAATACATCATTGTTTAATTTAGCATTTCTTAGTTTAGTATTTTCATCTATTCTAGGTACTATGACCTAAATTGGCTGTTCATAAGGGTTACCTATTTGGAATTACAATGCTTTCCTTATTATGTTGTACACATTTTTCCAAGGTAAAGATATTGATTATATTGTGAGCAAATAATTATTGCAAATACTTTTTCATAGTTTATTATTAGCCTTTAAACCTCTTTTTAAATACAGTGCTTGTGATAGCAAGTAACATACAAAGGTTACATTTATTGAGTGGAGACAAATTATCTGATAGCTTTTATTTTTTAAACTAGTAAAATGATTTATGTGACAAAGTCACATAAGGCACACATACACACAAGTATTCTCTCACAGACACATTCAGCTGTCAGAACTTGGGATTCATTGTTCCAACTCTTCTCTTACTCTCTTGTGTCCCTTTTTTCAACATCCTCTTCCTTTCTCCACAAGGACTTTGGTCATTTTCTATACTGTTTCTCTTTTGAATTCTTCTAGGGTCAGATGGTACTATCCACAGTGTATCTTATATTATTATTTAATTGCTGTCTGTTATGTTTTGTCTTTTAACTAGAACATAAACACTTGAGAACTGATCATATTTTATTACCTTTTTATGTTTTTCAAAAGTACCTGTAAAACTACCTACTGAATTGGGAGCATTGAATGTGAGATTAAGTAGAACTGAGAAGAAACCAGGAAGGAGTCTAAAGTTTTTACAAATGTAAATAAAGGAATCTTAATTTAATATTTTAAATTGGAATTTAGAAATACTTTTGTTAGGAGAATTGACTGACTAGCAGAAAGTGCTACAATTCACATTATTACACAAAAGGCAACAGAACTTTCAGCTTTAGTCTCTATTTCCAAGAATAGGTATATTTCTGGTCATGTTGAGGAAACTGTGGCATCTTACTGGACTTTCACTTATTCTTTTTTAGAAGACCTCTTGGATGCTATTATTCTCATAGAGTAATACTTCAGACTTTGAAATCTAGAAATTGAGATAGGAGACAAAAGCCAATTTATAAGGCTGTTAATAAGAGTCTGGTTTACAAGTGAGGCTAGTGTAGAATCTGGTGTTGGAGCAGAAGAGTAAGGACTGGGATATCAGGTAGGGACAGCACTGTGTGCTTCCACTTGGAGACCAGAACACTTTGTAAGGAGCTGCTGAAAGTTGTGACAAGTCTTTGAAGGGGCTTTCATTTGGTAAAGGGAAAGCTACAATCCTGGGGTGAACTTGGCAAGGAAGACGTATGGGGCAAGGGGGAGCCAGCCCAGAAACACATCCAGAATCTAACATCAAAGTATCAACTAACACAATTTAATGATTTTCTTTACATGACCCACTAGCTGATGTTTTTGTAATTTAATAAACTTTCACTTTCACACTGCCCTTCTTTTATTCACAACCATAATATCACCATTTAAAAAAATTGATGGACAAGCAGTGCTCCTTAAGTTAGGTACAGGAAGAGCATGAGCTTCCCTGGCTCCTCTTTCCATCACCCCAAATATTCTATGAAGCTGAGTCCTGCGAGTTTGGCACCTGACCAAGGCTAAACAGAAACATGACCTAATCAGTGGACTAACACTGACCTAAAGTCAACTAACACTTTATCATAACCATTTTTTGAATCTTTTCTTTTAAAATTTTAATTTCCCTTTGTTATTCTATTCAGACATAGGTTGATATAGATTCAATGAAATGTTTTCTCTGTATTTCTCTGCTCAGTTCAATTCCCTCTACTCCAGAGGCCATTCGGTCCATATATCTCAGGCTTTAGCAACCATCCAAGCTGAGGTGTAACCCAATCACTTTGGTAGATGGGGAAAGCAAACAGACCATTGAGCTCTGTGCAGAATGTAGGCAGCGGGGTTGGGGTGGTCAATGGTCAAGCACTGCGCTGGACTTAATGCCAGCACTTTCAGAACCAGCCCCCTCCAAAAGCCACTCATGGCTAGGCTGGCTTCTCAGAGGGTGGGACCCTGCTGTTCTTCCCAGTCCTAGTTTAAACTTTTCAGGGGGTCTATGTCTCACCAGTCACTCTGTCACTCTGTGACTGTCTCCATGTGGCCCTCTCCTATCCAGTCACTGTGGTGTCCCCAGAAACCCTAAAGTGAAGTTGTTCTTGGCTCAGTCTTTTTTTATTAGCACATGTTTTCATTACATAATAATTACATTCATTATGGGGAATTGATACATGTATATAACACATCTTAATTCTTTTTTTGTTCACTATGCCTTGCATCCCTCCTCCCTCTATCTCTTATTAGCCTTTCCATTTGAGAAAGATCTCCCTACTTCTTATCATCTATCTTTTATTTTACTCTTTATTTATATTTTGGATTTCTTATATGAGACAATCTATGTGATACTTATGCTTGTGTATCTGACTTATTTGACTTAATATTGTGGTCTCAAAGTGTATCCATTTACCTATGAATGCTTCAAGTTTGTCCTTCTGGTGGCATAGTAGTATTCTATTGTGGATAAATATATTTTCTTTATCCATTTGTCAGTTAATGGGCATATAGGTCATTTCTAAGATTTAGCTACTGTAAATCGTGATACTATTAACATGGGTGTCCATGCATCACTGTGTCTTAGTTACTTTCTCATTGCTGAGACACAATACCAACACCCACAAGTTAAAGGAGGAAAGGTTTATTTTATCTCACAGTTTACGGAAGTTTCAGTCCATAGTTTGCTGGCACCAAGGAAGGGTGATATGGCACAGGCACATGACATAGGAGAAACAGTCCATGGGAGAACAGGCAGGAAACAATAAGACTTCCTTCTTCTTCCCTTTTTTATTCTATCCAGGGTACAGTGCCACCCACACCCAGGGTGGATCTTCCCTCTTCAATAAATCCATCGTCCATACCCAGAACTATGTTAAACTAATCAGTGGACTAATCTAGTATCACACACCCATGATCCAGTTACTTCAAAAAGTCCCATCTATGAGTGAATGAGGCTTTGGCAGGACACCTAGATATAAGCCATAAAACACTGTAATATGATGACTTTGACTCTTTGTCTCACTTTTAAACAACTGCCTCTTCCCAAAAGGGCTCCTGATTAAACCTTCTTAAATATGAAGGTGCTGGCTTGGATTTTTTCTCCAATTCTAGTTTGCCATGTGGAAAGAGTCACTTTCAGAATAAAACCCCGTTCTGTTTTTGCAGAAAACTTTATGAAAGCTATGGGCTTTGCTTGGTGCTAGCACTCCCAGGCCAGTCCATCATTTCTTCCTGGAGCTGCTGACCTTCTCTGAGCTTAGCTTGTGTTAGTGGAGACACGTACCCACCCCTCCTAGGGGGACAAGATTAACTTTCCAGACATCTTTGTCCTTTTCTCTGCATTGTGCTCTATTTTATTTCTCCAGATTCTTAGTAGTTTCTCATTTTCCTGTCAGCTCCCTTCTGATTCCTGGAGATCTACTTTTTTTTGTTTGTTTTGTTTTGTTTTTCTCTTTCCCAAGTTGCTGTTTTCCAGGTGTCTTGATTCCAGGCCCCAGAAAGACTGTATTTTGCTGTAAGTTTTCTTCTGTGAAGTATCTTTTGCTTATTTCTTGATTTGTAACATTGTAACTGACACTCAAAATTTTAAATTAGTCTATATTTCTAAATTTAGAACACTTTCTTATTTAGGGAAATGGTAAGTATTAAATTTTATCATTATTATTTATTCCACAATTTAATCATTTACCATGCAGTTTTAAGTCTATCTCAAAATTATCCAAATTTAAAATAGATTAGTAGTTTTAAAATAATCATTGTTAGTATATAATTTTTATCATGTGAAATTTGTATGAACAATAGGCTTCAGTTCTACTTATTTATATGTATGCTATTCATAGAGTTTGACTTTATTCTTATTATTATTGCTACATAAAATATTTTAATTTGTAGAGATAGCTACTGACCCCTAAATCTTTTTTATATCATTTTGGTAATTATATATTTATTTTTACAGGTGCAACACAAAAATATCTATGTATAACTTTTATATTTTCAATCTGACTTCATATATTTGATATCAAACATGGCAATTAGGAGGATTCTTCAATATTCTAGGTGAGAATGCAGACAGCTTTTAAATATATATATGGTCATTTTATAAAAGTTAAGGAAATTCTCAAAATTATCCAAAGAAATCTAACTCACCTAATGATCCTGATACTGAAGGAATTTCAAATATAGGTACAAACTTTGTTGCACTCCATTTGATTTTTTTCATATCAATTGATGTTTGAATAATCACTATTTTTGTGAAATCTTCAGTGCCTTGTATCTAAAGTTTAACAGAATGCAAGTTAATTTCTGAGTATACACCATGCACTTAAATGTCTGTTAAGCTATTATTTCAAATCCTCTTTAAACATCTAGGAGAAAATTGAAAATATAAATACACTAATACTGACAAGGCAGATGTCTTAAAATTCCCAGATTGGTTTTGTGAAGGTCATTATTTCATATACTTTTATTGGATTTGATATTTTATTTCTCTTCCAAATGAGAAAATGTAGGTGTTTAATTATCAATGAGATTTAATATTGTATATCTAAAATGTACCAATAAACTTAATGCATTAGAAAAAAATCAGTATGTACTACTTTAATCTTTGCTTTAAATTGAATACACTCTTGCTTGAGAAGAAAAAGCAGAAGTTAAATAATATGAGCCATTTCTCTAATAAAGTTTTAATATTTCAATTTAAAGGAAAAAAATCAACTAGTATTTTTTTTTGTAAGACAGAAAATATTTTTAAAAATGGATTCCAAGAAATTATTCAACTTGTGGTTGTTTTCAATATGTTTTGGATCACATTGGTTTCCAGATTCACAATGAGCAGAGGTTTGTGTCTAGGAGATAGAACTGGGCAGGTTTCAGCTGCTTCAAAAATTTCTTGCTTGGCTGTCTAAATTCCCAACCAGCACTACAGAACCAAAGCTCTGTTACGTGTCCAATAACAGAGGTATGGAGCATCACATGAAGGCATTTCACTTCCTGTCATTGGGTATCACACTTGTGCTAGTAAAGTCCACTTAGAGAAGATTTGTGTGCCTATTTCTCACCTCAGGATCCTTCCCCACCCCTACCACTTTTTCTTTTCTTCTTTCTTCAATATATAATACTTTTATTTTAGACATGCAAGAAAAGCTACTCAGAATTTACTTTTTTTTTTTTTTGGTAGAATTGACATTTTTAAAGTAAGGAGTTGTATACAGATAACAAAAGAATCAACATTTTACTACAGCTTGGTTCACAGCATCCAAATCAAATAGAATGAGAAAATGTGTATCTATGCAGCATCAAAACTATATGAATAACATATAGCAGGGTAGGGGAAAATATGGAGTAAAAGTATGTAAATGAAAGACCAGTGTTTCCCAATACTTTAAATGTAGTGCATCATAGCATGGATGGTGAGAACACATCTAACTGCTCTGTACAGTGGCCTAACACTAATTTTCATAAGTCTTTTTTTAGTGGTAAACCAGTTTGAGTAACTTCTGAATTTATTGTTTACTGACAACTCACTTAATGCAAGATTTAAACTCCTTAGATAAAAATAATAAATTATTTGATACTTTCCCTTTCCTAATAAAATATGCTACAAGTTTTATTAAAAACACATATGTTAGTGGTCAATATTAAAGATTCAGTATTCAGAAATACAAAACCATGGTTAAAGCATTAAGTATTTAAATGAAGAGTTAATATATTACAAAGTCATTAACTAGTAAAATAAAACATTTAAGTATTGGGCTGAAGATTTAGTTCAGTGGTTCCGGAAACTGCCTCACAAGCACAAGGTCCCAAGTTTGATCCCTGGTACTAAAACCACCCCCCAAACCCCCCAAAACAAAAAACATTTAAGTAATGAAACTGATTCAGACACCTCTGAAAAAGCCCCATTTATGAAGCTTTGGGGAGATAGAGGTGGCTGAATCTAGAGTCTGTGATGGATTCATGGTGCAATGCTAGGATTAAGGGTGGGTAATTACTAAATCAGTCCACTGACTGGTTTGGCGTCACCCTAGTCCTGGTAGCCTAGATAGAATATAAAAGGGGCAGGAAAAAGCTGCTAATGTCTCTTGCTTGCTTTGCTGCCTTCTGCCCATCATGCACTGTTTTTCCTCTGCAATGGCACCCAGTCTTGGTGCTAGCTATGGAGTGAAACCTGTATATATTGTGAGCTAAATAACCTTTCCCCTTTTACAAAAAGTATTGAAACTGAATATTAAAATTATTAAATTGAAGTCAGTATTTTGAAAGGGTTGATATTGCACAATAGATATTGTAGAGGATAGTTTTTGACATAATTTTTTGATTTTTGTTTGTTTTGTTTGATTGAACCCAGGACCTCATGCATACAATGTAAGAGCTCTACCACTGCACTACATTTTTGGCCCTGTTTGAATGTTCTTAAAAGGATTATTTGATATTATTATATAACATAAATATGATCTGGCAAATATGGCATCATAAAATTTCTTACAAACTGAATGTTTTAACCTTACATGATACAATATGATATTGTATAATAGTACAGATTAAATTTACTTTATATTATTTCACACACAATTTCTGTGATATATTAGAACATACAAATGGAAGGATAATCACACAAAATAGTTTTTTTTTTGTTTTAGTAATTGAAGACTAAACCACACTAAATATTACAGTATTGATTATTTTGGCCAAGCACTTCAGCCATTTTTCTTTGGTAAACATTAACAATTGCCAGGTTTTCCTCTCACAAGATTAATCACACATGGTTTGTTAATTATAACATGTATGTGTTTAGGATGAAATTTTATTCCAAACATTGACAAGGCCATTTTCGCTGAGAATAAATTAAATTATTAATGAACAGATATAAGGTACACCAAGATCACATATAGAATGAAAGTAAAACAGAAAAGAGAAATGTGAACAGGAAAAAAATAAAGTCATAAAGGTTTTGGCTCAAGAATATTGTGTTATTGTTTTACAGGATAATCCTACACCAAGTTGAGGACACTTTCTTTTAAAAGTATATCAGCTCTCTATTTCTACAAGTTTGATGAATAGCTATTTAGTACATGGGGACATTAAAATACTCATGTTGTGGCTTTTGCAGTGGATAACCCTGATTAAATGGTTTGAGGACATTTTTTGGCATGTTTCTTAAATTTAGCCTCTCAGAAGCTCACCCAAGATAAAATAAAACTTCAAAATTAAAGATAATATCAAGTTCATGTACATGCCAAAATACTTGTCAAGTAATTCCACTTAACAATGAATTATTTGCAGAGTAATAAGTTATTGTCCTGATTCTCAATAGCAGAGCAAAAATACAGACTAGCATATCTTTTGTGGACAATCTTAGAACTCATCACTCAAAATGCACATTTTAGGTTTCCTTGCTAAAATGGTTTGAACAAGTTCTCTCATGATTGGCTTTGATCTTTTTCTTTTAATCTTACAGTTATATGCTTTTGTGCAGATCAAGTTTTTCCTGATGATTAAAAAACAACTGGGAATTTAGCTCAGTGGCACAGTACCTGCCTAGCAATCTTGAGGTCCTGAGTTCAATCTCCAGTACAAAAAACCCCCCATAAAACAAAAAACCAAAAAAACCCCCTCCAAGTTCATGGTTGTCACAGAAGGTAGATGTAGGGAGAGGAAGTCCTGCTGCTCTGTTGAAGAAAAGATGCTTTATTTTGGTTCACTGTTAGTTTTTGTACCCTAAATCTAATCGATAAGAATTTCCAGTGAGCATTTAAAAAATACATTTACATACCTGTGTCTTTCCACTTGCTCTAGAGATCTCATGAGGGCAATTTGTACATCTCATTTGTCTTTATCCCTTCAATATATAGCACAATTTGTACCATATATTAACTGCTTTAAAATATATTGAAATATATTTGAGCCTAATTTAACTGACTTGGTCCCTCTTCCCAATTTACTTTCTGCAGCTGTATTTTATACACCCTCTGATTTGTCTTCACAAAGGCTTTGCTTACTCTCTATCAACACACACATATTCACATACATGTCTACACATACATACAATATTTCTTTCCTTTGTACATAGCTCAGGTTCTCATTTTGATTGGCAAGGGAAGTCACTTAACAATTTAACTATGAAAAGACCTTCACTTTTTTTCATTAATTTTATTGGTGCATTTTAGGTATACAATATGATGACATTCATCATTGGGAATTTGTACCTTTACATGATATATCTTGGTTCTTTTTTTTCTCCCATTCCCTTGCCCTCCCATCAACCCCTCCATTTACAAAGACTTTGTTTCCATTATTTCCTTTTCTTTTATTTTTTTCCTTTCCCTTACCCCTCCCACCTCCCCTTTCCATTTGGACATTTTCTTCCTATTTCAAATTATCTATCATTCTCTTTCAAAATAGATGGGGGAAACCAGTGATACTTCATTTACCAGAGTCTGGAAGAACTTATTTAGAGTACTGCAAAATGTGAATAACTAAGTCCTTTTTTGCTATGTACACCTGCACCAAAATCTCACTGTGGCCAAAATGTACAGCTTGTTCTTTTCCCTGGCACTGGATGGAAACAACTTGTGCTTAGGCAGCCAGTGCCAAAACAATCAATGAAAACTGTGTATGTGGGTGTGTGGGGGTATGACTAGGGGAAAGAGGAGGATGAGAAGGGGGAAAGTCTGGTTATTGTAACAATTTTTCTGTTATTAATACATTGCTGGACATAAAGCAGATTGACTTGAACATTTGTATCACTATTTTTTTTTTTTACCTGATGGCATGTTGCAGGAATCAAGAAAGGTGCTTTATAAACTTTCCGTAGGTGACAATCTTCTACTGCTCCATGTATGAGGAAAACATAGGTTACATTTTCTTCATAGATATCAGTTTTGATGATTCTTGGTATATCTTTTACATAAATGTTGGTAAGCTTTAATTGCATAGTGTAGTCCCAGTCCTATAACAAAAATATAATTTCTTAGTTCATTATTTATTTATGAAGTTTAATACTAATCCATAGTCAATTTATTTTTCTCTAACTTAACATTTTTATTAATTTGATATTGAATTATGAGGAGTTTTCAATGTCATCTGAAATTCTTTAAAATCAATTGTTAATGAATTTATCTTTTTGATCATTTTTTCTGAAAGATAAATAAGTTTTATTTTCTTGACTTTTTTTATTAGTGCATACTGGTTTTATAGATTAATGGGTTCCATTTTGGTAGTTTTGTACGTGTATGTAACACAATTTAATCATTTTCTCCACCAATCAATGCTTGCATGGCCCTTCTCCGCAACTTTCACATTTTTTGTTTGAGTTTCAATGCATTTGAAACACATTTTTCAATGCAGTTCAATACATTTTGACCATGTCTTTACCATTACTTTTCCTTACATCTTTCCTCCTCATTTCCTTACATTTGTGTAATAATAGTCTCTCTCCTGCTTTTTTTGTCATCTGTTTTAGATTCCACATATTAGAGAACATGTAATACTTGTTTTTCTGAGTCTGACTTACTCTGCTCAACATGGTGACATCCAGATTCATCCATTTTCCTGAAAATGACAAAATTCTTTTCTTCCTTAAGGCTGAATAGTATTTCATTGTGTATATAAACCACATTTCCTTACTCATTCATCTGTTTCTAGGTACCTAGACTAGTTCTATTTCTTGGCTACTGTGAATGGTGCCACAATAAATGAGGGTTTGCAAATATTTCTGTAACTAACTTTAAATGTTTTTGGTTTTTACCAAGGAGTGGTATAGCTGGATCAAATGGTAGCTCTAATTTTAGTTTTAGTTTGTTTTGAGAAACATCCATACTGATTTCCATAGTGATTGTACTAATTTGCATTGCCACACACAGTACAGAAGTGTTCCTGCATCCAACCCCTGTATTGTCACCATTTAAATTTTTTTGTACTATTATTATTTTTTGTATTCTTGATGATAGCCATTCTGACTGAGATGAGATGGAATCTCAATGTAGTTCTTTTTTTCTTTTTTTTTTGTATTAAATTCTTTTATAGGCACATTGTAGGTATACAACACAATTACATTTCTCATTGGGAATTGTACCTTTACATAATGCATCTTGGTTCTTATTTTTTCCCCATTCCTAGCCCTCCCTTCACACCCTCCACCCTTCCCTATTTACAAAGACTTTATTTCCATTTTTTCCATTTCTCATCATTTTTTCTTTTCCCTTCTTTCCTTTCCCCTGCCCCTCCCACTACCCCTACCCCTTTGGACCTTTTCTTCTTATTTTACATTATTGATTATTCATTCGAATCATTGGTACATTTTAGGTATACAATATAATGACATTCATCATTGGAAATTTGCACCTTTACATAGTCTCTCTTGGTTCTTATTTTTCACCCTTGCCCAGCCCTCCCTTCAACCCCTCCAGTCCTCCCTATTTACAAAGATTTTGTTCCTAGTTTTCCATTTTCTCATATTAATCCCATTCCCTTCTATCCTTTCCCCTAGCCCTCCCACTTCCTTTCCCTTTGCCTCTTTTCTTCCTATTTCACATTACCTATTATACATTTAGTCCTTATTTACACTTTCAGTTTCTCATACCAGAGAAACTATTCGGTATTTACACATGTGTGTCTTATTTATTTCACTTAAAAGTATCGCCTCAATGTGGATCCAATTAGCTATAAATGTCTCTAATTTCTCATTTTTTATGGCTGAGTACTACTCCATTTTATTAAAAAACCACACTTTCTTTATCCAGTCTCCAGTTGATGGGCATTTGGGCTGTTTCCAAGTTTTAGCTATTACAAACTGTGCTGCTATGAACATGGGTGCACATATATCACTGTGGTATGATTCTTTTAAGTCTTTGGGGAAGATCCCCAGCAGTGAAATAGCGGGGTCAAATGGGACTTCCAGTCCTAGTTCTTTGAGGTATCTCCATACTGATTTCCACAGTGCTTGCACCAGTCTACACTCCCACCAGCAGTGGAGCAGGGTTCCTCTTTCCCCACAGCCCCGCCAGCATTTGTTATTGGTGGATTTCATGATAGCAGCCATTCTTTCTGGAGGGAAGTGGAATCTCAGCATTGTTTTCATTTGCATCTCTCAAATGACCAGTGATGTTGAACATTTTTTCATATATTTATTTGCTATTTCTACTTCTTTGTGTGAGAAATGTCTGTTCATTTCAGATGCCCATTTTTCCACTAGATCTTTAAATTTGGGAGGTCTGATCTTTTTAAGTTCTTTATAGATTCGAGATAATAGACCTTTGTCTGAGGAAGAGCAGGTGAAGATTTTTTCCCATATTGTGGGCTGTCTCTTCACACTGCTGGTGGTTTCTCTTGCTGTGAAGAAGCTTTTTAATAAGAAGAGATCCCATTTGTTGATTGTTTGTGCTAGTTCATGGGCAACTGAGGTTTTGTCCATAAAATCTTTTCCTACACCGATGTCTTCAAGGGTTCTACCTAATCTCTGTTCCAACTGGTTCAGAGTTTCTATTTTAATATTTAGATCTTTAATCCATTTTGATTTTAGTTTAGTGGATGGTGAGAGATATAGGTCTAGTTTGAATCTTTGGCAAGTTGAAGCCCAATTTTTCCAGCACCATTTATTAAAGAGGCTATCTTTCCTCCAGTGAGGGTGTTTGGCTCCTTTATCGAAGATGAGATGTCTGAGTGTGTCTGGCGTTATTTCTGCATCTTCTAATCTGTTCCACTGGTCCTCAAGTCTGTTTCTTTGCCAGTACCATGCTGTTTTTATCACAGTAGCTTTGTAGTAGAGTTGCAGGTTGGGGATTGTGATACCCCCTGCCATGTCTCTGTTACCTAGAATTGCTTTTGCTATTCTGGGTCTCTTCTTGCTCCAAATGAATTTTTGGATTGTTTTCTCGATGTCTATGAAGTATGCTGGTGGGATCTCAATTGGAATTGCATTAAATCTATATAGAAGTTTTGGAAGTATGGCCATTTTCACTATATTAATCCTTCCTACCCAGGAGCAGGGGATGTCTGTCCATTTTCTGATATCATCTTCAATCTCTCTTTTCAGAGTGCCATAGTTTTCAGAGAAGAGGTCTTTGATTTCTTTTGTTAGGTTGATTCCTAGGTATTTCAGTTTTTTGGATGGTATTGTGAAAGGAATTATTTGCCCTATTTCTCTCTCAGTGAGTCTGTCATTGGTGTAGAGGAAAGCTATTGATTCATGTATGTTGACCTTGTAACCAGCTACTTGACTAAATTTGGTTATTAAGTCTAGAAGACTTTTGGTAGAGTTCTTGGGACCTTCTATATAGAGTATCATGTCATCTGCAAATATTGACAATTTGACTTCCTTTCCTATCTTTATTCCTTTTCTTTCTTTCTCTTGTCTAATTGCCATAGCTAATGTTTCCAGAACTATATTGAACAAGAGTGGTGATAGTGGACATCCTTGTCTTGTTCCTGATTTTAGTGTGAAGGATTTCAGGTTTTGACCATTTAGTATGATTTTGGCTGTTGGTTTTTCATAGATGGCTTCTATCACTTTGAGGTAAAGACCATCTCTTCCAATTTTTTGTAGGGTTTTTATCCTAAATGCATGTTGGATTTTGTCAAATGCTTTTTCTGCATCTATGGAGATAATCATATGGTTTTTGTCCTTGGCTCTGTTGATATAGTGTATTACATTGATTGATTTTCATATATTGAACCATCCCTGCATCCCTGGGATGAATCCCACTTGATCAGGGTGTATGATCTTCTTGATGATCTTCTGTATTCTGTTTGCCATTATCTTATTGAGGATTTTTGCATCTATGTTCATGAGTGAGATTGGCCTATCATTCTCTTTTTCAGTTGGGTCTTTCTCTGCTTTGGGGATCAAGGTGATGCTTGCTTCCAGGAATGAATTTGGGAGTATTGCTTCCCTTTCAATTTCACTGAAGAGTTTAAAGAGTAGTGACAGCAGTTCCTCTCTAAATGTCTTGTAGAATTCAGGAGTGAAGCCATCAGGGCCCGGGCTTTTCTTAGTTGATAAGTTTTTAATTACATTTTCAATTTCATTGGTTGATATTGGGTTGTTCAGAATTTTTAGGTCTTCTTTGTTCAACTTTGGTAATTCATATGTATCTAGGAATCTGTCCATTTCTTCTGTGTTGTCCATCTTACTGGCATATAGGTTCTGGAAGTAGGTATTGATGATCCTCTGGATTTCTGCTGGGTCTGCTGTAGTTTCACCCTTTACATTCCTAATTGCATGGATTTGGGGCTTTTCTTTCCTTTTTCTGACAAGGTTGGCTGAGGGTTTATCAATTTTGTTGATTCTTTCGAAGAACCATCTCTTGGCTTCATTGATTTTTTTTGTATCATTCTCTTAGTCTCCATTGCATTGATTTCTCCTCTGATCTTTATAATTTCCTCCCTTGTATGAGCTTTGGGGTGGTCCTGCTCTTCTTTTTCTAGAAGCTTGAGGTGTGGCATCAGGTCATTTAATTGGGCTCGTTCTGTTTTCCTAATATGCATATTCACTGCTATGAATTTCCCTCGTAAGACTGCTTTCAGTGTGTCCCATAGATTTCAATATGTTGTACTGTCATTGTCATTTAATTGAAGGAACTGTCTGATTTCTTCTTTAATATCCTCTGTGACCCATTGGTTATTCAGAAGTGTGTTTTTCTTTTTCTACGTGTTTATGAAATTTTTTGAGTTTCTTTTGCTATGGATCTCCAATTTCATCCCACTATGGTCTGATAATATACAGGGGATAACTTCAATTCCTTTGCACTTACTTAAACATGTTCTATGTGTGAGTATGTGGTCTATTTTGGAGAATGACCCATGTGCAGCTGAGAAGAATGTGTCTTCTGATTTTGTGGGGTGGAAAACTCTGTAAACATCTGTTAAGTTCATTTGTTCAAGAGTTCGTTTGAGTTCTAGTATTTCATTACTTATTTTTTGTCTAGTTGATCTATCTATTTGTGACAGTGGGGTGTTGAGGTCCCCCACTACAATTGCATTAGTGTATATATGACTTTTCATGTCTGTTAGTATTTGTTTTATATAGTTGGGTGCACTAGTGTTTGGTGCATAGATATTTATGATTGTCATCTCTTCCTCTTGGATTCTTCCCTTTACAAGGATGTAGTGTCCTTCTTCATCTCTCTTAATCAGTGTTGGTTTGAAATCTACTTGATCTGCCAAGAGGATAGCTACTCCTGCTTTTCTTGGGGTTCCTGTCACATGGAGTATTGTTTTCCACCCTTTAACTTTCAGTCTATGAGTTTCCTTTTGAGTTCTCTTTCTTGTATGCAGGATATTGTTGGATTTTGCTTCTTGACCCATTCTTCCAGTCTTTTGATTGGTGAATTGAGACCATTAACATTGATGGTTATAACTGAAATGTATTGACTTGTCATTGCCATGACTTTTTCTTTTTGTTGGGTTCTCCCCCTTTACATTTAATTTCTTGTCATGCCAGATGGGTTCATTCTGCTTTGCTTCCTGGGGTTGTGATCCTCAATGTCTGTTCCCAGGATATTGTGTAAAATTCTTTGGAGTGCTGGTTTGGTATTCACGAAGTTCCTAAGCTGCTCTTTGTCATGAAAGCATCTTATTTCTCCATCCATTTTGAAAGATAGTTTTGCAGGGTACATCAATCTGGGTTGGAGGCTGTTTTCTTTTAGGGCTTGGAATATGTCACTCCAAGCTCCTCTTGCCTTGATAGTTTGTGTTGAGAAGTCTGCTGTGATTCTGATGGGCTTTCCTTTGTATGTGATTTGTTTCTTTTCTCTAACTGCTTGTAGAACTTTGTTCTTCTGTTGAGTTTCAGGAATACTATTGATTTTTGAGTGTTGACTTTGTATCCAGCTATGTTACTGAATTTGGTTATTAAATCTAAAACTTTTTTGTGGAATTTTTGGGGTCTTCTATATAGAGTATAATGTCATCCACAAATAATGATAATTTAACTTCTTCCTTTTCTATCCATATTTCATTTATTTTTTGTCTTAACTCCTCTAGCTAATTTTTCCAGAACTATATTGAGTAAGAATAATGATAGTGGACATTCTTGCCTTGTTCCTGATTTTAATGTGAAAGCTTGCAGTTTTTGTCCTTTTACTATGATGTTGGCTGTTGGTTTGTCATAGATGACTTTTCTCAGATGAGTTAAAGACAATCTATACCAATTTTCTGTAGGGTTTTATCATGAATGGGTGTTGGACTTTGTTAAATGCTTTTTCTGCATCTATTGAGATGACTATATTTTTTTGTCCTTGGCTCTGTTAAAATGGCATATTACATGTATTGATTTTTGTATGCTGAACCATCCCTGAATGCCTGGGATAAATCTTATTTGGTCATGGTATATAGTCTGCTTGATGAATTGTTGCATTTTGTTTGCCAGTATCTTATTGAGGATTTTTGTATCTATGTTCATTAAGGAGTTCTTTTTTTTTGGTTGGATCATTCTCTGGTTTTGGTAGAAGGATAATGCTTGCTTCCAGGAATTAATTTGGATGTATTGCTCCCCTTTCAATTTCATTAAGGAGTTTAAGAAGTAGTGGCATTATGTCATCTGAAAACTGAGCAGAATTCAGCAGTGAATCTATCAGGACCTGGGCTTTTCCTTGTTGGTAGGTTTTTAATTACATCTTCAATTTCATTGGCTGATATTGATTTATTTAGAATTTTCTTATCTTCTTGATTCAGCTTTGGTAATTCATATATATCTAGGAATCTGTCCATTTCTTCTGTGTTGTCCATCTTATTATAGTACAGGTTCTCTAAGTAGGTACTGTTGTTCTTCTGGATTTCTGCAGGATCTGTTGTGCTTTCACAATTTTCATTCCTAATTGCATTTATTTTAGTCTTTTCTTTCCTTTTTTAGATAAGGTTGGCCAAGTTTGTCAATTTTTTTTATTCTCTCAAAGAACCAGCTTTGTGATTCATTGATTCTTTGTATTGTTTTCTTAGCATCCATTGCATTAATTTCTACTCTGATCTTTATAATTTCCTCCTTCATAGGAGTTTTGGGTTTGACCTGCTCTTCTTTATCTAGAAGCTTGAAGTTCAACATTAGATTGTTTATTTGAGCTCATTCTGTTTTTCTGATATGGGAATTCACCACTATAAATTTCCCTCATAGGATTGCTTTCATTCCGTCCCATAAGTTCCAGTATGTTGTATTGGTATTATCATTTAATTATATAAATTCTCGAATTTCTTCTTTAATTTCATTATAACATCAGGAGGGTGCTATTTACTTTCCATGAGTTTCTCTACTTTTTGAGATTTCTTTTGCCATTGATTTCCAACTTCACTGCATAATGCTCTGATAATATGCATGAGATAATTTCAATTCCTTTGCATTTACTTAAGCATGTTCTAGGTCTGTTTTGGAGAATGTCCCATATGCAGCTGAGAAGAATGTGTATTCTGATGTTATGGAATAGAAGTAGATCTTTACTAAACCCATTTGTTCAAAAGTTTGTTTCAGTTATGATATTTCTTTGTTGGTTATTTTTTTCTTATATGATTTGTCTATTTGTAACAGTGGGATATTGAGGACCCCCATTACAACAGAATTAATGCTTATTTGATTTTTCAGGTTGGATGTGTTGGTATTAGGAGCATATATATTTATGATTGTTATCTCTTCCTCTTGCACAGTTCCATTTACAAAGATGTAGTGACCTTCTTTGTCTCTCCTAATGAGTCTTGGCTTCAAATCCACTTTGTCTGTAAGTAGATTAACTATGTCTGCCCTTTTCCTGATTCCTGTTGCATGGAGTATTTTTTTCCATCCTTTGACTTCAAGTCTATGAATTTCTTTTTTTTTAATTAAATGTGTTTCTTGTATGCAGCATATTGTTGGACCTTGCTTCTTGATCCATTCTGCCCGTCTGTTTCTTTTCATTGGTGAATTGAGACCATTTACCTTGAAGGTTATAATTGATATGTATTGACTTATCCTTGTCATGTTATCTTCCTGTTGTTGGTTCCTTTTTTTTTTCTCCTCTGTTTAATTACTTGCCTTGCCAAGTGGATTTAATCTGCTGGGGTTCATGGAGAGGTAGTCTTCATTATCTCTTTCTAGGATGCCTTCAGAACATTTTGGAGGGCTAGTTTAGTGGTCATGAATTTCTTCGGGTGTTCTTTGTCATGGAACTATCTTATTTTTCCATCAATTCTGAAAGATAATTTTTCAGGTTATGTCCATCCAGGCTGGAACTTGCTTTCTTCTAGGGCTGGGAATGCTGCACTTGAAGTTCTCCTTGACTGAGTGTTTGTATTGAGAAGTCTGCTGTGATTCTCGTGAGCTTTCCTTTATAGGTGAATTGTTTCTTTTTTCTAACAGATTTTAATATTATCTCCTTGTGCTGAATTTCTATAATCTTGCCTATTATATGCCTTGGTGAAGATTTCTTTTCTTGATCACGGCTAATTGGAATTCTGTATCCCTCACTTATGTGTATGTCAAATTCGTTTTTCATGTTTGGGATGTTTTCTGCCAATTTCTTCTGTGAACAGGTTTTTTAATGTCATTTGCACTATCTCCTGCTTTTTCATTAACTCTGATCAATCTTATGTTATTCTTTGCATCATCTAGCAGCTGTTGGATTGATTTTTTGTGATCTCCTGCTATATTTAAGACATCTTTTTTTTCATGATTGCTATCCACAATCCTGTCTTCTATATCGGATAGTCTGTCCTCACATTGGCTCATTCTGCTGAGTATACTTTCAATGGAATTTTTAATCTCTTGGATATCTGTATCTGTTTCATGGATTCAATTTCTTTCCTATGTAGGGTGTTCATGGTTTGCATCAGTTTTCTAAGTTCCTCTTTTTTAAAAAAAATATATAAGGCCTCCAGAGTCACTAATCATGTTCTTCAGTGTGGCCACCATCTCTGTAGTTATCTGAGAAATTATTTGTGATTTGATTTTTTTTAGAGACCCATTTACCTGCTTTGTTACTTTCACTGTTACATCTTCAGAGAGTTCAGGTGGCGGCTTTTGAATTATTCCATGTCATTGACATCTGGGTTTGCTTTTTACAAGCTAGAATTCTGTTATTGCATTTTGGTTTCATATCTTCTCATTTCCTATTTTTTGAAGTTTAATTGCTGGGTTGATGCATGTAAATTTCTTATGGCAGATACCTTTATTGGTAGTATCAAAAACCCTTTGGAAATGACCGCTTCTCATAAATGTCTTTCAGGTATAATTGGCTTTTGGATTTTGAATGTGTTGCAAGGTCCTACCTCTTCAATTTATTGGGGATGAGAAGTTGCTGCCTATTTGGCCTACCTCTGGTTCTTTGGCACTGACCTATAATATTGTTTATGACCCTCAGGCAAGCTCAGTTTTGGCATACCATAAAGAACAACTGATTAGAATAATTACATCACTGTGGCTAAAGTAGTACAATCAATAATAACAATAGCAACAAACACAGCCTAGACAATGGCAAACTGTGGTAACTATTAATTTGTCACCTTTAATTGTATGAACTTGATTTGTGGTTATATAAAAAAAAATCTAAAACAAACCAGAAAATTGTATACAGTAACTATGCCCTCAATATGATGATTTTACCCTCAGAGGAGAAAATTTAAAAGGGAATTAGGGAGATAAAATACAAAAATAAAAACGAGAAAAAAGATTAGAAGCAAAGCTAGAGGCCGAAGAAAGATTACATGAACTTTGGGAAACTGGTCAAGAAGACAGAAGGGAAAAAGAGAAGGAAGAAATTAAGACAAGAACAGAATGACGACAACAACAACAACAACAAACTAGAAACAATGTTCACACTCATATATAAAAAAGAACAAACAAACAAGAAAAACAACAACAAAAACAAAACAAAAGAAAAGAAAAAAGTCTACTTCAGGGTGTGTCTCTGCTGTCATTGGTAGACAGAGTGGACAGAGAGAGCCCAGCTCCATGTTGAAGCCAGCTGTAGATTTATAGAGGGGTTGTGGACAATCCCAGCAAGCCTGCATCTTTAGTTCCATGGAAGTTCATGCTTGTTTCTGGCTGTGAGGATGGAACCTGATTACATTCCATGTGCCTCTTGCTGGCTTGAACTTGTCTCCTTGACCTCTGGCCTATTTGAACTCACTCCTGCTTCTCCCTGACACTGGGGGCCACTAGATGGAGCCAATTCAAAGCTCCTCTGAGTTCTGAGCTCAGTTAGCGCCTTTCCAAGATGGTGACCAGCTAATCACCCTCTCCTGGGGGATATCTGACTACTTCACCAGCCACTGCAGTCCACTGCATCCACTGCTCTGTTCTACTGGTGCGTTTGTCCGTGGAGGTCTCTGAGGTTGACAGTAGTCACTGTGCCTTTGCAGGTTTGAGGCACCCCTCCCACACAGGAAGTCAGGGCTCAAGGAGGAAGTGCTACTTGCCATCTCCTTCTGCTTTGAGGTCTCTCTCTTCTTTCTCCCTGTGGGTTTCCATTTTGGCTTCAGATCCTTGCTGGTTCCTATGGACCCACTTCCCTTCTTCTCTTCCTCACATTGTTATATTCTAGCATCTGGATACCAAATCTCAGAGAGGTTGTTGTTCTGTTGTTCAGCACTTTATCATCTTCCCAGAAGTCTGCCTGGATGATTTTAAAGATAGCACTTACACTCAGGGTGGGAACTTGCAGAACTGACCAGACTTGATTTCAATCAAGGTTTTCCAGGTGAGCATTCTTCAGAGCGCTCCAGGTCCAAAAGCTGTTTTTTATACTTCTTGTGCTTCTATAGTGAGATTTGTATATCTGTTGTGATGGATACGTCTTCTAGTTTTATTTGAGGGTCTTAGTGTCCAGCTTCATTTGGGGGGCTATCCCAGCATAAATCAGAGAGGAGAAAACTCATGATAGTAAAGTCAGTGACACAAAAACAAATCAAATATTTACATAGAGCAAAAAACAAAAGTAATAATTATATCGTATCACCATTAACAGTAGAGAAGAAATCAGTAATAATAAATTAGACTAAGTTAAAAGGATAAAAATTAATAAAGGTTAATAGTAGTAATAATAAAAGCGGAGGGCATAGGAAGAAGGAAAATGGAAGCAGTAATAAAATTTGAGAAGTAAAGAAAAACAAGATAAGATGAGGAGTACAGAAAATCAAAATCCAATTAAAGAACTTAAAAAGAAAACAGAATTAGCTAGCAGTAACATTAAAAAGAATAAGCAAGGAAAGGAAGGGAAAAGTGAAAAATCCAACTAAGGAAAGAAAAATAAAACTAAAGAAGAAAAAGAAATAGCAAAAGACAAACAGAGAAATGAGTCAAAATAAAAATAAAAAAACAAAAATCTCCTCCATGCTAAGGTATTTGGATTGGTAATTTCCAGGACGTATAGCATTGGAATCCATTAGATATGGGAAGGGGAAACAGCCAATCCCAATTAGGGCCTCTTTTTGTTTCCAAATCCATGAAACAGACTGGCTGTGTGGATGCTGTGTGGTCAGTAAATGGTATATTGTCTACCTCAGGGCTGATTCACTCCAGAGGCTTTTAGTGGCTTTTTTTGATCCTTCTGTGTTCCTTGAGCCACTGCTATTCTCATGCAGTTTTGCAGCTGGCTTCTGAGGTGTCCCTCTTGCTTTAGAGGGCCCATCCCCACCTGTATACCCAGGGAACTGGAAAACATACAAACAGGTGTATCCCTCACCATGTTAGTGGGTGGGAAAAGCAATTACATCATTGAGTTTTGTACTAGAAGGAAGAAGCAAGATCAGCCATGCAATACCCCAGTATTTTCAGAACCAGTCCCCCCAGAATACCACATGCAATGGGCTTGACTCCTCACCAGAGAAGGCAGTGCTACCAATCACTGTATTCTCTATAACCTGAGGTCCTCATTGCTTAAACTTTCCCGTGGGTCTGTGACTGGCCTTCCTCACCATGACCATCTCTTGTCCATCTGCCACCCAGTCACTGTGGTTAGTTGACCCCAGAGACCCTGAAGTGTATTTCCCTTAAAAAGGGAATTCTCAGAATATCTTGCCCTTAAACAATAAACCATTTCTCAAAATGGGTCCTGATTATTCTCAGAATATCTTGCCCTTAAACAATAAACCATTCCTCAAAATGGGTCCTGATTATTCCACTTCTAAATATTGCACACACCACAATGGATTTATTTTCCAAAGCTAGCCTGCCATAGTGAGGGAGTCACTTTTAGAGTAAAATCCCACACTGTGTTTTAAACTTACAATAACTGCAGGCTAGGGCTGATGGTCTATTGTTTGTCACTGGGGCTGCTGACTTCTTTTAGGCATATCTTGTGCTTGCAGAGTCAGTTTCCTCTCTCCAACCCAGGAGCCAGGGTTAGCATTCCAGACTACTTCATTCTTTTTTCAATGTTGCCTTCTAGTTCTCCATAATTTTTAGCTTTCTGGTTGGGGCTTTCTTGATTCCTAGACCTCTTCTCTTGCTTCTCATTGTATACTTTTCCCGGTGTCTCACTCCAGGTCCTATAAATGCAGTGACTTACTGCTGACTTGTACTCTGCCATCTTTAATCTCTGGCTGTAGTCAATTCTGAGAGTATTTTAATGCAGATTCATTTAGAGAGAAAGATGAGTTTACACAAACAGTTCTTACCTCATAAGACAGATGTTCCCTGATTTTCCTGGCAGCAACACCATGTCCAATTTTTAGCCACATTTTCTGTTCAATTAGAGGACAGTATTTTTCAAAGCCTTCATACAAGTGAATTTTGGGAATAAAATATGTCTGAAAAAAGAATGATATGCATTTAACATTTCATACTGTCATCTGTGGTTTAAGAAATAAGGCTTTCCTCATTATAATAACATCAAAGCTAAGAATTTAAAATATGTAAGATTCACCCTATGGCCTGAAAACCTATAAAATGTATATATTCATAACTAATTTATAATCTTGTAATATACCTGACCATATAAAGGCCACATGATTCAATGAGAGATTATTTAGTATTGTTTTAAAAAATTACATATATAAATATAATGTGATATCTGATGTATGTACAATTGTGAAAATGTCAAACTAAATAACATATCCATACTTTATACATGTGTACTTTATATTCATTTATTTTAAATCTATATGTAATAATTGTGTAAAATATGGAGTACAATGTGATGTTTTCATCTATGTATACATTTAAAAAATCTAATCTTTTAGTAATTTAGAATACACTATTATTAACTGTGATCACAATATAGTGCCGCTGCTTACTAAATCTTGTTTCTAAATAGATTGCTAAAACTTATTACTTACTTTAACTAAAAAATTGTACTCTTTGACCAACATCTTCCTTTCTGCCATCCTTTCACTGCTAACAGTCTCTGGGTACCACCTTCCTACTTTGTTTTTATGAAATATACATTTTTAGATTTCACACATAGATGAGATTATGCAGTATTTTTCTTTCTGTGCCTGATTTTTATTTCATGTAATAGAATGCACTCCACACTCATTCATATTGTTTTGAAAGAGAATTTTATTTTATTTTATTTGAGGCTGAATACTATTCCACTGTAAAATACTTTTTCTTGAATCATTCATCAGTTGATGGACACTTAGGTTGATTCTGTCTTAGCCTGTGAATAGCGTTGCAATAAACAAGGGAGTGTAGATGTTTATCAACATACTGATTTTATTTCCTTTGGATATTAACCCAGTAGTGAGATGGCTGGACCATATGGTGGTTCTAGTTTTAATTTTTTGAAGAACTTCCATACTGTTTTCTATATGGCTTAGTTAACTTACATTCCTATAAAAATTTTGCCTCAGTTCCCTTCTCTAACATCTTCACTAGAACTTGGTTTTATCTTCTTAACAACAGCCATTTTAGCTACAGTTAGATGATACTTAATTGTGGTTTTGATTTTCATTTCCTTGATGGTTAATGTTGAGCACCTTTTCATAAACATAATGCCAGCCATTTATATGTCTTTTTGGGGGAATGTCTATTTAGGACTTGCCTATTTAAAAATCAGATTATTTACTTCCTACTGAGAATGAAGTTCCTTATATATTTGGGATACTAACCTCTTTTCAGATATATAGTTTACAAATATTCTCTCATTCTCTAGGTTGTCTCCTCACTTTGTTGATTGTTTCCTTTGCTGTACAAATGTAATCCCATTTGTTTATTTTTTCTTCTATTTTTTATGTTTTTGAGGTCTTGTCCAGATATTTCTTGCCCATTCCAATGTCCTGAAACATTCTCCTGTTTTGTTTTTTTTTTTAACAGTAGACTCACAGTTTTAGGTGTCAAACAACATTTAAACCTTTAATGTATTTTGAGTAGATACTTTATATGATGAGAGTTAGGGGTCTAGTCATTCTTATGCATGTAGATATCCAGTTTTCCCAGCACCATTTATTAAAGAGATATCTTTTTCTCAGTATCCATAGATCACTTTATGATATTACAGACATTTCTATATTGATTTTTCCAATCCATGAACATAGGCGGTCTTTCCATTTATTGTATTCTATTCAATCTTTTAATTTTTTGTAGCTACTGTAAATGAGATTGCTTTATTGATTTCTAGTTTATGTAATTCACTATTAGCAGTGCTTCTAATTTTTTGTATGTTTGTTTTGTATTGTGCACTTTTGCTGAATTTATTACTTGTCCTAGTTTTCTGTGGTGTCTTGAAGGTTTTCATTTATTTATTTATTTATGTATTTGAGACAGGGTTTTGCTCTGCAGTTCAGGCTGACATTGAATTCACTATGTAGTTTAGATTGGCCTCAAACTCATGGAACCCTCCTGCCTCAGCCTCCTGAGTGCTGGGATTAGGCATGCACCACCATGCCAGGTGAAGGTTTTTTATAGGTAAGACCATATCATGTGCAATCAGTATCAATTTGGCTTCCTCCTTTCCAATTTGGATATTCTTTATTTCTCTTGTCTAATTGTTCTGGTTAGGATTTTGAATACTATATTGAATCAAACTGGTGAAAATGGGTGTCATTGTCTTATTTCAGATCTTAGGAAAGTCTTTTTTTTTTTTTTGAGACAAGGTTTCACTGCTGTGTAGTTTAGGGTAGCCTTGAACTCACTATATAGGCCAGGCTGAACTTGAACTCATAGTGATTCTCTTGCCTCAGCCTCTTGAGTGCTGGGATTATAGTCATGTATCACCATGCTCAGCCCTTAGAAGGATTATGATTTTTACCCTTTTTTATATAATATTTGCTATGGGCTTGTTAAATATGACCTTTATTATAGTGAGGTGTTCTCCATCTATACCTAATTTGTTCAGAGCATTTATTGTGAAGGAATCTGTTCTTAACAACTACTTTAAAATCTTTGTGTGCACAGTCCATATTCTAGGCAATCTCAATGTTAGTTTCTATTCAATGCCCCCCTACACTTATTTTTTATACTATGGATTACTATTTCATGTTTCTTTGTATGTTTAATAACTCATGATTATTGATGATACATAGAGATCCCAGGTTGTTTTTTCTCTAAAAATGGTTGACTTTTTTTTTCTTTTAGATGGCAACTCATGTATTATCTGATCATATGAGCTTGTTTAGGCTTGGTGTTATGATTTGACTGGGCTAATAAGTAGTATTTTTCAAGACAGTGTAACTTGGAGGTTCTTAAATTCAAAGTTTGTCTTCACTATAGTCTTAGTTACTTTTTTCTCCTTGCTGAGACAAAATACCCAACACTCAAAGTAAATGGGGGAAAGGTTTATTTAGCTCAAAGTTTGTAAAGGCTTCAGTTCATAATCAGCTGGTTCCAAGGTTGGGTGTCACATGGCAGAGGGGCAACAGTTCATGGTGGACCTAAGGTAGCAAAGCAACAGGGAAGGGGGATGGACCCTTAGCAGCATTTTTCTGCCCCATTTATCTTTTTTTTCTTTAAATTCTTTTATTGGTACATTTTAGGTATACAATACACTTACATTTATCATTGGGACTTGTACCTGTACATGATCTATCTTGGTTCTTACTTTTTTTCCCCATTCCCTGTCCTCCCTTCCCTATTTACAAAGACTTTGTTTCCATTTTTTCCATTTCTCATCATTTTTTCCTTTCCCTTCTTTCATTTCCCCTCCCCCTCCCACTTTCTCTACCCTTTTGGAGTTTTCTTCCAATTTCAGATTATCAATTATTCATTTTAATCATTTTAGTCTTTATTTACACTTTCAGTTTCTCACACCAGAGAAACTATTTGGTATTTACACATATATTTAAGAGTATGGCCTCAATATGCATCCATTTAGCTATAAATGTCTCTAGTTTGTTGTTTTTTATGGCTGAGTAGTACTCCATTTCATAAAAAAACACATCTTCTTTATCACAGTTTGTAATTGCCCCATTTATCTTATGCAGATTACTTAGGGCACTCACATCCTCAATCCTAATGCCCTTAAACCTAGCATTATACCATGAATCAATTCCAGAAAAAGCCCCACCTATGATTGCATGAGGCTTTTGGGGAACATTAAGACACAGCCATAACAACCATGGATTCTTACAGAGCTTGCTTTTAGACTTTTTCAGGGTAGCTCTAAAATAAGACTTATTCTAGGTCACGATTTTTACTCTTAAGGTCTATTCCTTCTGGTCCTTCAATTGGATCCTTGTAGTCCTAAGAGACTGTCTTTCCTAGCAAGATTCAGAGGCACTTCTTGGCCTCTAATGTCTCTGTTACATTCTCAGCAATCTGGTGAATCTAGTTTTTGTGAGGGGGCAGAGCTGGGTTCTTTATTTTAGTTTACATTATTTTTCATTTCAATGTTTTTATTAGTACATATTTGCAGTATATAATGGTAACATTCCTTGTGGGCAGTTATTGAATATATATAACTCATCTTTTTTGTTGTTTGTTTTCTTGAGACAAGTTCTTGCTATGTAGTTTGGGCTGGCCCTGAACTCACTATGGAGCCCAGGATGGCCTCAAACTCATGGCAGTCCTCCTGCCTCTGCCTCCTGAGTGCTGTGATTACAGGTGTGCACCACCACACCTGACATAACTCATATTGATTGTTATGTTCATCCCCTTCCTCTTCTCTTTTCTCCCTTCTCTCCATCTCTTGGTCTCCTTCCCTTTTGAAAAAAAAAAATCTCTCTACCTATTTCCTATTATCTATCTTTAATTTTGCTCTTCAATTATAGTTTGGATTTCTCAGATAAAAGAAGTCATGTGATATTTAAACTTGTGTGTCTGATTTATTTTATTTAATATAATGATCTCAAGGTGCACCCATTTTCCTGCAAATCACTCATTTATCCTTCTTTATGGCAGAGTAGTACTTCATTATATATAAATACCACCTTTATCCATTCATTTGTAATGGACATATAGGCTGCTTCCAAGAATTAGTTATTACGAATTGTGTTGCTACAAACATGAGTATGCATGTGTCACTGTAATATAATGTCTTTACTCTTGGGAAGATACCTAGAAGGGAAATAGCTGGGTCGAATGGAATTCCTAGTTTTAGTTCTTTGAGGAATCTTCATACTGATTTCCATGTGGTTGTACTCACTTACATTGCCAACAACATTGTGGAAATGTTGCTTTTTCCCTACAGCCTCACCAGCATTTGTGATTTTTTTGATTTTTTTTTCCCATTAAGTTTATTGGTACGTTTTAGGTATAAAATACAGTTACATTCATCATTAGGACCTTGTTCCTTTAGATGACAAATCTTGGTCCTTATTTTTTCCCCATTCCCCTGCCCTCCCTTCACCCCCTCCACCCTTCTCTATTTGTAAAGACTTTGTTTCCATTTTTATACTTTTCTCATATTTTTTCTTTTCCCCTCTTTCCTTTCCCCTACCCCTCCAACTTCCCCTATTCCTTTAGACCTTTTCTTCCTATTACAAAAAATCAATTATACATTTTTCAAATTATAATATTAAGATCTAGGGGACATTATCACAGATTTTACAGAATTTAAAAGGATAGAGAAAGCATATTACAAAAATCTCTTTTGAAATAAATTTGACAACTTCTGAGAAGTACCTTGGAAGACAAATTAATGAAACTAACTCTGGAGGAAATATTATATTTGAATAGCACCTATTAAGGAAAGTATATTCCTAGTTTGAAAACATACCTATATGACAACATTGGGCTCATATACACTTTAACTGATAAATTATATTGAACATTTAAAGAACAAAAAAGAAGGAACACTTCTCCCTTCATTTTAGGAACTCAACATTGTGCTAATCCTAAAACTGGATAAAGATAATAGAAGAAAAAAGTATGAACATAGATAGAAATTTGTTTAACAAAACAAACTATTAGAAGTCAAATTTGGCAGGATGTAGAAAGTGGTTTTATTATAGGGATGGCAGTGTTGGTTCAGCATTGGAAGATCCACCCCAAAGTCATCATTTTAACAGGGGAAAGGAAAAAGTCATATGATTCTGTCACTAGTTGGAGAAAAAGTATTGGACTAAACTCTACAGCCTCTCATGGTAAAAGCTATCAGGAGACTAGAAGCAGAACAGAACCCTCCCAACAGATCAAAGACTTGTACTCCATATCTCCAGCGAGACCGCCTTATATGAATGGAGAAGATACAATGTTTTCTCCCTAAGGTGGGGAAAAAGGGCAGATATGCCTACTCTTAATCTGTCCATTAAACTTTGAAACATAGGCCCAAACCAAAACAGTCTGGCAATAAAATGACGCAATTAGGATAGGATTGGCAAGGTATAAGTAAAATCTTTGTATGTAGATGAAATGATCATCTACAAAGAAAAATACTAAGAAATCTCTAGGAGCCCCTAGAACTTGTATTTGAATTTAGCAGGATTAGAAAACACAAGGTATATATAAAATTCAAGTCTATGTATACATGCTGTAAATGAAGAATTAGATATTGAAATTTAAAAGTTATGTAGGAGTACAAAGGACCTAGAAAAGTAAAAATGAAAACAAAACAGTGTCAGAAGACATTTAGTACCTAATTTTAAGACTCCCTCTAAAGCTACAGAAATCAAGGCAGTGTTGGTGTAAGGAAAGACATATAGATCATTGGAATAAGATAGAGAATCTAGAAATAGAACCACATGTATATGGTCCACTGAGTTTTGAAAGATTATTTAACAGTAGCATTTTATAGAACAAAAACTCAACTCAAGAGCCGAGGAAAAGATAGTGTTTTCAGCAAATGGCACTAGAACACCTGGTATCTGTATATAAAAAATTAACCTCAACTCTTTATTTCCATACATGAAAATAACTTGAAGGGATCTATGAACCTAAATAAGAAAACCTAAAAGTATAAAACTTTAAGAAGAAATTATAAGGGAAAATGTTTATGAATTTAGGTTAGGCAAGAACTTCCTAGGATACAAAAAACATGATGTATAAAAGAAAAAAATTGATAAATGCGATTCCATCAAAATTTAGAACTTTAAATGACATCGTTAAAATGAAAAGTAGTCCTTAAACAGACCATATTTACAATGCATATAACCTATGACCAGAATATATAAAGAACTCTTACAGCTCATTAATAGACAACCCAATTAAAAAGTGGACACAAGAAGATGATAAATAGCCAGTACAGCACAAGGAAAGGTGTGCAACACTAGAATCAGAAAAATACTAATCAATACAATAACAAAATTGAATTATACACTCATTAGGGAGATGAAGTTAAAAGTTTTAAAAGAACAAGTGTCAGCTTAGGTGTGAACCAGTTAGAACTTTTAATACTGCTAATGTGAATGTAAAATGACAAAACCATTTTGGAAAACAATATAGAAATTTCTTATATTACTGTTAAGAACCAACAGTTCTGTTCTTAAGTTTTTTTCTTGAGAGGAATGAAAACACATGTTCACAATAGATTTGCACATACAAGTTGACTAGCCTTTATCTGAAATTCTTGGGACCAGAGTGTTTCAGATTTTCCTTAGAAATCCACTTGATCTGAAGAGAGGATAGCTACTCCTGATTTTTTTCTTCAGGTTCCTGTCACATGGAGTATTGTTTTCCGCCCTCTAACTTTCAGACTATGAGTTTCTTTTTGAATTAAATGTGTTTCTTGTATGCAGCATATTGTTGGATCTTGCCTCTTGACCCATTCTGCCAGTCTATTTCTTTTGATTGGTGAATTGAGACCATTAACATTGATGGTTGTAACTCATACATATTGACTTATCATTGTCATGACTTTTTCTGTCTGTTGGATTCTCCCCCTATGTGTTTTATTTCTTGTCATGCCTGAAGGATTCATTCTGCTGGGCTTTCTGGGGTTGTGATCCTTGTCTTTTCCTAGGATATTGTCTAAAATTTTTTGGAGTACTGGTTTGGTGTTCATGAAGTTCCTAAGGTACTCTTTGCCATGAAAGTATCTTATTTCTCCATCAATTTTGAAAGATAATTTTGCAGGGTAGATCAATCTGGGTTGGAGGTTGTTTTCCTTTAGGGCTTGAAATACATCACTCCAAGCCCTTCTTGCCTTGAGGGTTTGCATTGAAAAGTGTGCTGTGGTTCTGATGGGCTTTCCTTTGTATATGATTTGTGTCTTTTCTCTACTTGTAGAATTTTGTTCTTCTGTTGGATTTCTGGAATCTTAACATATGCCTATGCCTTAATATATGCCTTAACATATGCTTATGTGTAGATTTTTTTAAAATCAAGATTCATTGGAGTCCTATATGCCTCACTTATATGTATGTCAAGTTCTTTTCCCCTGCTTGGGAAGTTTTCTGCCATCACTTCTGTGAACAATTTTTTATGTCATCTGCACTCTCTCCTGTTTCTTCATTGACTCTGATCAGTCTTATGTTATTCTTTGCAACAACTAGCAGCTGCTGGATTGATTTCTCATGGTCGCTTACAATTTTAAAGCAATTTTTCTTTTCCTGGTTACTGATTGCAATCTTATCTTCTATATCTGAAATTTTGTCCTCATATTGGTTCATTCTGCTGCATAGACTTTCAATGGAGTTTTTAATCTCCTGGAAATCTGTTTGCATCTATTTTAGGGATTCCATTTGTTTCCTATGTTGGATTCCATCATGTTCCTCGGCTCCTCTATTTTTTTATCTGTGTCCTCTCTAGATTTATTAATCATGTCTTGCACTATGGGCGCAATCTCTGTTGTTATGTGAGAAATTATTTCTGATTTCATTTTTCCCAGATCCTCTTTTGTTGACAGTTCAGGGAGTCCAGGTGGTTGAGTATCACAGTGTTCCATCTTGTTTCCCTTTGGGGTTGTTTTAGGTGATCTGGAAGTCTGGTTTTGAAATTTGTTTACGTGTCTTCTCATTTCAACTTGAGGGGTGCTGCTGGCATCTGCACGGCTCACCTCCTCTGTGCTTGCAGTGGGGTACAGTGGCTGAGAAGCCTTCTCTTGTGTGCTGGGAGTGGCTCACCTCCTGTGTGCTTGATTTTTTGATGGTAGCCATTCTTTCCAGTGTAAGATGAAATTTTAGTGTTGTTTTAATTTGCATTTCTCTAGTGGCAGCCAATCTTGAATATTTTTTCATGTATTTATTAGCCATTTATACTTCTTCTTGGGGTTTCTATTCCTTTCAATAGCCCATTTTTTATAATTGGGTCTCTTATTTGGGGAGTCTAAGTTTTTGTGTTCTCTATATATTTTAGGTATGATTCCTGAGAAATAGCTGGACATATGAGGAGGGGGGCATCTGGTAAATCTAGTTCTGTCTCACTTTATGCATGTGCAATGCATCTCTCAACTGAAGACTTGTAGAGAATTACCAAACAGACTATCCAGTCTTCCTCTGTGCAACTCTTTCTCCTACTCCTTGTTTGGAAGATTTCATCCATTTTAGCTTCTATGATTTATGATCATTGAATTCTCATCTCAACAGAATAACCATCTTCTACATGAGGTCTTACTGTATTCTGATTGGGAAACAGTGCCAAGCAGATCAGGTGTAAAGAGGGATTACTTTTTGAGTGTCTTTTATTTTAGAATCTTCAGACTTAAACTCATGATTTCAGTAGATGAAAACATTTGTCTCCTACATTCTGTCAAGTTTTGTGGTTATGTTAGATGAGCTAACGTGCTACCAGTGACTTCATCATACCCTAAAGCTGAAAGTTAGTGTTTTTATTAAAGTTCTAAGTATCACATAATTTTACTTGTTAAATATTTTAATATGCATCATTTAGCGGTAGAGATGTTTTAAAGCTATAAACATATGTAATTATCATAATTAACAAAATTTAAAATATTATCTAATATTCTGTTAATATTAAATTCCCAAGATTGTCTTAAATAAGTCTCCTTATAATTAATTGTTCAAAGTACAGTAATAACATTTGGTTGGTTGTTATATATCTTAAATCCAATTTTAATAATATTCCTTCTCTCTCTACACACACTTTTTATGTGATTTGTTGAAGAAATCAACTTACTCTGCAGAATCTTCTGTATTTTAGATTGAACTAATTATTCCCTCTTGGTGTAACTGAACTTGTTTCTCACCATGCATTTTCTGTAAACTGGTTTGGTCAAGAGGTTTGAAGGGTCTCAGGTTTTCTCTTTCATTGTGACTTCATGAATGAGAGTTACCTTTTTTTCCCTCATTCAAATTAAGCCAATGAGAGCTTGTTGAGCATTTTGTCCTCAGACATGTCTAGGCAAACTCTTATCCACTTTGTTTAAGTTTACAATTACTACATTCTAGGTATGACTTTTATGCCTTTTTCACTTTCCAAATTATACTATTGTTAGTTAATATAACTCATCCAATTCACCATAAAACAGCTCCTAGCAACATGAAAGAGCTCCTTTGGCCTATTTTTCTGATTGAATTCTCTTGTTATGGTAGGTTCACTTTCATAACCATTTTTTACCAGAACATTATACTACATGAGTAAAATTTTGTCATAAAATTTATTCTTTTACCTTTCCTATTTTTAAAAGTAAAATACCATTATACTATAGACATATCTAAACATTGAAAAGGCTTTAAATGTGATATTAAACATTGAATGAAACACAATAGTAAGAAATACAGTATGTTTTCTGACTTCAACTACAGTTTTGCAGGTGGCAGAATACTGCATTGGTTTATCAGTTAAGCAGTTTAATTCTCCTATTGTTTCTCCACCAAGCACATAGTCTTTGTTAACAATAGGATAAGCTTTCTCTTCTGATTCCAAGAGAATGTAGTCAATCTCCGAATCTGATTTTCCTCTTTGAAGCTGTTTAGGAGTAAAGAAAGAGAAAAATACATATGGCATTAAACTTGTATTATAAAAAATGTCTAATTCATGTATTTCCACTTTGATTTTAACAATTGAAATGCTTGCATATACATCATATTATATTTAAAATCCTTATTTCTCCTTTCAAAGAAAATTTATTAAATTAACAGTGATTCAAAAAGTTTTCTTAAATATGCTAATCTCTCTGATGTCCTGAACTCAATCAATTTATAACCACTTAAATGGTTAAATCTCCAAGTCATATAAATATAAGATGAAAAAATTCGTTTTAGAACTTAGCATCTTAAGATAGATGACTCTTTCATGATTTCTTGTTATCTATGAGAAAGTATGGGTTAAAAACAGTTGGGCATTGTTGTTCACTGTGTTTGGTCATGAAAATCATCATTTGGATGGTCCTTGCTGTCCTTAAAAAGAAATGATGCAGTTCTTAACATGGAAAAGTATTGTCTCTATTATAAAGATTTTAAACAGGTTAAAAGAAAAGATTTTAAATAAGTTGTCATGCATACATTTATAAACATCTTTCCTTTACCTTTACCATGCCTGAAATAATTATATATATTCCTTTGCATTCATCATTTTCCTGAAATATATCATTTCCACAATCAAATGTTACAATTTTGGCTCCAGCCTAAAAAATATCACAAATACATTACTTATAAACAATATTTTAGCAGGGCTGGGGATTTAGCTCAGTGGTTCTGCTGCCTGCCTCAAAAGTGCAAGGACCTGAGTTTGACCCCCAGTACCACTCCCCACCCCCCAAAAAAACCCAAAACAATATTTTAGCACTCTTTGGTAATGTTGAAATTTAGTTTTAAGAGTTTCACTTTTATAAAGTAAATATTCAGTAAGATTGAAGATATTGTATTGCTAATAAATTTGCAAGAGAAGATAGGAATTATGAATAGCAAAGAGAGGAAGGTGGATATCCATCCATAGAGAGTTTTAATTTCAAATGCAGTATTTATAAATGGTAAGGAAAGAAATAATCTAGGAATAAGAATATAATGGGAGGAAGAAAGTGTTTCATCTGGGTGAAAAGAAATAGGGACAGATGTAAGCTAATGGCATATACATGTTTCATATACTTTTGCTGTTAACAGCTAATGAAATAAATAAAAAATATCTTCCATTCTAAATATTTTAAGCAGTTGAAAAAATATAATTGGTCTTTTGGCACCAAATATACAGAAAAAGAATGCAATTAAGGCAAGTTAGATGCATTTATTTATTCCAAAACATTGATTGAATATACATTATTGAGTATCATTCTATGCAAAGTGATACGGGCTGATTATTCAAATGATAAGTGAGCTAAAAAAACATAGTTGATGACAGAAATGTAAAAATAATTGTAATACGATGTACTTAATGTATAATAAAAGTATATATTTGACAAAATCATGGCACCTTTGATCTTCCAATCTTATTGTGGACCACAAGAAAGGTTCATGGTAAATAACTAAAGCTGACTTGTCTGAGTATGGGGAGATTTCTAGGTGTACAATAAAGAAATTTCCAAGACAAAGTAGAACAGGAGAGCATGTCAAAAAAAGTAAATAGTATCCATAGATGAGTGGAATTAGAAAACCATGAAAAGCATATAGGACATGTTGAGAAGTTCAGCATAAATTGAGTATAAAGGTAATAGGACAGATACAAAACAGAAGATGAAGGTGGAGACAGGCAGGAGACAGATAGTGGGAGGATTTTGTGTGTCAATCAAAGGGATTTTTATTTTATCTTATAGGTAACAGGGAGCAATGAGAGAGTTTTGAATTAGACTAAATCCTTATTTTTTAAAAAGAGTATTTACTGATACATTGAGAATGATACTATTAAGTAATAAAAATCTTACCTGAATAAAGTCTATATACTTTGGATTTTTATCAAGCCATGGAATATGATATAGGATTTCTTCAACAGTAAGAGGCTTGATAATAGACTGAAAATCATGTACTTCTCTTTTTTTGGCCATTATTAACTAAAAACCCAAAATTCAAGAAAGAAAATTTACCAAAAAGAATTCATAAAACATTTTTAAAAGTCTTATTGTGCTATTTACTATTCTTGATCTTTTGAGATTTGTGTTCTTCTATGGAAAGATCCAAACTCTCCCCTCTTGTGGCATTTTTCTGTCTCTTTGTATCATCATTAATCTGGTCATATATTAAGATATTTTCTTTCCTTTTTATGTTTCTTTATTAATTTTATTGGTACATTTTAGGTATACAATATAGTGACATTCATCATTGGAAATTTGCACCTTTACATAATCTCTCTTGGTTCTTATTTTTCCCCCTTCCCCTGCCCTCCCTTCAACCCCTCATCCCTCCCTATTTACAAAGACTTTGTTTCCATTTTTCTTTTTCTCATAGTAATTCCATTCCCTTCTTTCCTCTCCCCTACCCCTCCCACTTCCTCCTCCCCTTTGCCCCTTTTCTTCCTATTTCACATTATCTATTATACTTTTAGTCCTTATTTACACTTTCAGTTTTTCACACTAGAGAAACTATTTGGTATTTATACCTGTGTGTCTTATTTATGTCACTTAAGAGTATTGCCTCAATGTTCATCCATTTAGCTATAAATGTCTATAATTTCTCCTTTTTTATGGATGAGTAGTACTCCATGTTATTAAAAAAAAAACATTTTCTTTATCCAGTCTGCAGTGGATGGGAATTGGGCTGTTGCCAAGTTTTAGCTATTAAAAATTGTGCTGCTATGAACATGGGTGCACATATATCACTGTGGTATGATTCTTTTAATTCTTTGGGGAAGATACCCAACAGGGGAATAGCTGGGTCAAATGGGACTTCCAGTCCTAGTTCTTTGAGGTGCCTCCATACTAATTTCCAAACTGGTTGCACCAGTCTACACTCCCACCAGCAGTGGAGCAGTGTTCCTCTTTCCCCACAGCCCTGCCAGCATTTGCATTGGTTGATTTCTTGATACCAGCCATTCTTTCTAGGGTGAGCTGGAATCTCAGCGTTGTTTTCATTTGCATCTCTCAAATGACCAGTGATGTTGAGCAGTTTTTCATATTTTTTTTGCTATTTCAACTTCATTGTCTGAGAAATGTCTGTTCATTTCAGATGCCCATTTTTCCACTAGATCTTTAAATTTGGGAGGTCTGATCTTTTAAAGTTCTTTATAGATTCTAGATAGTAGACCTTTGTCTGAGGAACAGCTAGTGAAAAATTTTTCCCACATTGTGGGTTGTCTCTTCACACTGTTTGTGGTTTCTCTTGCTGTGCAGAAGCTTTTTGATAAGAGATCCCACTTGTTGATTGTTTGTGCTAGTTCACGGGCAACTGAGGTTTTGTTCCTAAAATCTTTTCCTTCACCAATGTCTTCAAGAGTTCTACCTAACCTCTGTTCCAGCCAGTTCAGTGTTTCTGTTTTAATATTTAGATCTTTAATCCATTTCTATTTTAGTTTAGAGCATAGTGAGAGATATAGGTTTATTTTTAATCTTTGGCAAGTTGAAACCCAGTTTTTCCAGCACCATTTATTAAGGAGGCTAGCTTTCCTCCAGTGAGGGTGTTTGGCTCCTTTGTCAAAGATGAGGTGGCTGAGTGTGTCTGGATTTGTTTCTGCATCTTCAGATCTGTTCTACTGGTCCTCAGTTCTTTTTCATTGCCAGTACCAGGCTGTTTTATTTTTTTTTTAATTCACAGTGTCTTTTTAGTATAGTTGCAGGTTGGGGATTGTGATACCCCCTGCCATGTCTCTGTTACCTAGAATTGCTTTTGCCATTCTGGGTCTCTTCTTTTTCCAAATGAATTTTTGGATTTTTTTCTCAAGGTCCATGAAGTACGCTGCTGGAATTTCAATTGGGATTGCATTGAATCTATATAGCACTTTTGGAAGTTTGACCATTTTCACTATGTTGATTTTTCCTATCCAGGAGCAAGGGATGTCTTTCCATTGTCTGATATCATCTTCAATCTCTCTTTTCAGAGTGCTATAGTTTTCAGAGAAAAGGTCTTTGATTTCTTTTGTTAGGTTGATTCCTCGATATTTCATTTTTTTGGATGCCTTTGTGAAATGAATTATTTGCCCTATTTCTTTCTCAGCGAGTCTGTTGTTCATGTAGAGGAAAGCTATTGACTTTCGTGTGTTGACCTTGTATCCAGCTACTTTATTGAATTTGGTTATTAAGCCTAGAAGACTTTTGGTGGAGTTCTTGGGGTCTTCTATATAGAGTATCATGTCATCTGCAAATAATGACAATTTGATTTCTTCATTTCCTATCTTTATTCCTTTTATTTCTTTCTCTTGTCTAATTGCTGTGGCTAATGATTCTAAGACTATATTGAACAGGAGTGCTTATAGTGGATATTCTTGTCTTCTTCCTTCCTGATTTTAGTGTGAAGGATTACAGTTTTTGACCATTTAATATGATATTGGCTGTTATTTTTCATAGATAGCTTTTATCAGATTGAGGTAGAGACCATTTATTCCAATTTTTTGTAGGGTTTTTATCATAAATGCACGTTAGATTTTGTCAAATGCTTTTTCTGCATCTATGGAGATGATCATATGGTTTTTGTTCTTGGGTCTATTGATATAGTGTATTGCATTGTATGATTTGTTCATGTTGAACCATCCCTGCATCCCTGGAATTAATCCCACTCAGTCAGGGTGTATGGTCTTCTTGATGATCTTTTGCATTCTATTTGCCAGTATCTTAGTAAGGATTTTTGCATCTATGTTCATTACTGAGATTGGCCTATAGTTCTCTTTTTTGGTTGGGTCTTTCTCTGCTTTGAGGATCAAGGTGATGCTTGCTTCCAGAAATGAATTCAGGAGTATTGCTTCTCTTTCCATTTCATTGAAGCGTTTAAACAATAGTGGCAGTAGTTCCTCCCTAAATGTCTTATAGAATTAGGCAGTGAAGTCATCAGGACCCAGGTTTTTCTTAGTTGGTAAGTTTTTTATTACATTTTCAATGTCATTATTTGATATTGAGTTGTTTAGAATTTTTAGGTCTTCTTTGTTCCATTTTGGCAATTCAAATGTATCTAGGAATCTGTCCATTTCTTCTGTATTTTCCATCTTATTGGTATATAGGTTCTCAAAGTAGGTATTGATGATCCTCTGGATTTCTGCTGGGTCCATTGTAATTTCACCCCTTTCATTCCTAATTGCATGGATTTGGGCCTTTTCTTTCCTTTTTTCACAAGGTTGGCTAAGGGTTTGTCAATTTTCTTTATTCTTTTGAAGAACCAACTCTTTGGTTCACTGATTTTCTGTATCATTCTCTTAGTCTCCATTGCATTGATTTCTCCTCTGAACTTTATAATTTCCTCCCTTGTATGAGCTTTGGGTTTGTCCTGCTTTTCTTTTTCTAAAAGCTTGAGGTTCAGTATCAGGTTGTTTAATTGAGCTTGCTCTGTTTTCCTAATATGAGTATTCACCGCTATGAATTTCCCTCATACAGTTGCTTTCACTGTGCCCATAGGTTCCCATATGTTGTACTGTCATTGTCATTTAATTGTAGGAACTGCCTGATTTCTTCTTTAATTTCCTCTGTAATTTCCTCTGTGACCCTTTGGGTATTCAGAAATGTGTCATTCAATTTCCATGTGTTTATGAAATTCTTGCTCTTTCTTTTGCCATTGATCTTCAATTTCATCACACTATGATCTGCTAGTACACAGGGGATAACTTTAATTCCTTTGCACTTACTTAAAAATGTTCTATTAGCAAGTATGTGGTCTATTTTGGAGAACAACCCCGTGTGCAGCTGAAAAGAATGTGTATTCTGATTTTGTGGGGTGGAACACTCTGTTATCATCTGTTAAGTTCATTTGTTCACGAGTTTGATTGTGTTCTAGTATTTTGTTATTTTTTGTCTAGTTGATCTATTTGTGACAGTAGGGTATTAAGATCCCCCAGTACTCTTGCATCAGTGCTTCTTTGATTTTTCATGTCTGTTAGTATTTGTTTTATATAGTTGGGTGCACTAGTGTTTGTTGCATATATGTTTATGATTGTCATGTCTTTCTCTTGGATTGTTCCCTTTACAAGTATGTAGAGTCCTTCTTTGTCTCTCTTAATCAGTGTTGGTTTGAAATTCACTTGAACTGCAAAAAGGGTAGCTACTCCTGCTTTTTTGGGGAGTTCCTGCTGCATGGAGGATTGTTTTCCACCCTTTAACTTTCAGTCTATGGGTTTCTTTTTGAATTAAGTGCATTTCTTGTATGCAACATATTGTTGGTTCTTGCTTCTTGAATCATTCTGCCAGTCTATTTCTTTTGATTGGTGAGTTGAGACCATTAACATTGATGGTTATGACTCATACATATTGACTTATCATTGTCATGACTTTTTCTGTTTGTTGGATTTCCCCCCTTTTTGTTTACCTCCTTGTCATGCCAGAAGGATTCATTCTGCTGGGCTTCCAGGGGTTGTGATTCTCACTGTCTTTTCCTAGGATATTGTCTAAAATTTTTTGGAGTGCTGATTTGCCATTCATGAACTTCCTCAGGTGCTCTTTGTCATGAAAGTATCTTATTTCTCCATCCATTTTGAAAGATAGTTTTGCAGGGTACCTCAATCTGGGTTGGAGGCTGTTTTCTTTTAGGGCTTGCAATACATCACTCCAAGCTCTTCTTGTCTCGAGGCTTTGTGTTGAGAAGTCTGCTGTGATTCTGATGGGCTTTCCTTTGTATGTGATTTGTTTCTTTTTTCTAGCTCCCTGCAGAATTTTGTTCTTCTGTTGTGTTTCTGGAATCTTAACAATTATATGCCTATGTGTAGATTTTTTTTGATCAAGGCTATTTGGGGTCCTATATGCCTCACTTATCTGTATGTCAAGTTCCTTTCCCCTGCTTGGGAAGTTTTCTGCCATTACTTCTGCAGAGTTTTTTTTTTATTAAATTCTTTTATTGGTACATTTAAGTACACAACACAATTACATTTCTCATTGGGAATTGTACCTTTACATAATGCATCCTTGTTCTTATTTTTTCCCCTTCCTAACCCTCCCTTCACACCCTCCACCCTTCCCTATTTATAAAGACTTTATTTCCATTTTTTCCATTTCTTATCATTTTTCCTTTCCCTTCTTTCCTTTCCCCTGCCACTCCCACTAACCCTACCCCTTTGGACCTTTTCTTCCTATTTTGCATTATTGATTATTCATTCTAATCATTGGTACATTTTAGGTATACAATATAATGACATTCATCATTGGAAATTTGCACCTCTACATAATCTCTCTTGGTTCTTATTTTTCACCCTTGCCCAGCCCTCCCTTCAACCCCTCCAGTCCTCCCTATTTACAAAGATTTTGTTTCTATTTTTCCATTTTCTCATATTAATCCCACTGCCTTCTATCCTTTCCCCTAGCCCTCCCACTTCCTTCCCCTTTGCCCTTTTCTTGCTATTTCACATTACCTATTATACATTTAGTCCTTATTTACACTTTCAGTTTCTCACACCAGAGAAACTATTCAGTATTTATACATGTGTGTCCTATTTATTTCACTTAAGAGTATTGCCTCAATGTGCATCCACTTAGCTATAAATGTCTCTAATTTTTCATTTTTTATAGCTGAGTAGTACTCCATTTTATTAAAAAAACCACATTTTCAACTCAGGGTTTGTTTTTTTTTGGTTTTTGTTTTTGGTATCAGGGATCGAACTTGGGACCTTGCACTTGCGCAGCAGGCGGCAAAACCATTGAGCTAAATCCCTGGCCCCCAAACCACATTTTCTTTATCCAGTCTCCAGTTGATGGGCATTTGGGCTGTTTCCAAGTTTTAGCTATCAGAAACTGTGCTGCTATGAACATGGGTGCACATATATCACTGTGGTATGATTCTTTTAATTCTTTGGGGACGATCCCCAGCAGTGGAATAGTGGGATCAAATGGGACTTCCAGTCCTAGTTCTTTGAGGTGCCTCCATCCTGATTTCCACAGTGGTTGTGTCAGTCTACACTCCCACCAGCAGTGGAGCAGGGTTCCTCTTTCCCCACAGCCCTACCAGCACTTGTTATTGGTTGATTTCTTGATAGCAGCCATTCTTTCTGGAGTGAGGTGGAATCTCAGCACTGTTTTCATTTGCATCTCTTGAATGACCAGTGATGTTGAACATTTTTTCATATATTTATTTGCTACTTCTACTTCTTTGTCTGAGAAATGTCTTTTCATTTCAGATGCCCATTTTTGGATTGGGTCTTTAAATTTGGGAGGTCTGATCTTTTTGAGTTCTTTATAGAGTCAAGATAGTAGACCTTTGTCTGAGGAAGAGCAGGTGAAGATTTTTTTCCCACATTGTGGGTTGTCCCTTCACACTGCTGGTGGTTTCTCTTGCTGTGAAGAAGCCTTTTAATAAGAAGAGATCCCAGTTGTTGATTGTTTGTGCTAGTTTATGGGCAACTGAGGTTTTGTTCATAAAATCTTTTCCTACACCGATGTCTTCAAGAGTTCTACCTGACCTCTGTTCCAACTGGTTCAGAGTTTCTATTTTAATATTTAGATCTTTAATCCATTTTGATTTTAGTTTAGTGCATGGTGAGAGATATAGGTTAGGTCTAATTTTAATCTTTGGCAAGTTGAAGCCCAATTTTTCCAGCACCATTTATTAAAGAGACTATCTTTCCTCCAGTGAGGGTGTTTGGCTCCTTTATCGAAGATGAGATGGCTGAGTGTGTCTGGCATTGTTTCTGCATCTTCTAATCTGTTCCACTGGTCCTCAGGTCTGTTTCTTTGCCAGTACCATGCTGTTTTTATCACAGTAGCTTTGTAGTAGAGTTGCAGGTTGGGGATTGTGATACCCCCTGCCATGTCTCTGTTACCTAGAATTGCTTTTGCCATTCTGGGTCTCTTCTTTTTCCAAATGAATTTTTGGATTCTTTTCTCAAGGTCTATGAAGTATGCTGTTGAGATCTCAATTGGAATTTCATTAAATCTATATAGCAGCTTTGGAAGTATGGCCATTTTCACTATATTAATCCTTCCTACCCAGGAGCAGGGGATGTCTGTCCATTTTCTGATATCATCTTCAATCTCTCTTTTCAGAGTGCCATAGTTTTCAGAGAAGAGGTCTTTGATTTCTTTCATTAGGTTGATTCCTAGGTATTTCAGTTTTTTGGATGTTATTGTGAAAGGAATTATTTGCCCTATTTCTCTCTCAGTGAGTCTGTCATTGGTGTAGAGGAAAGCTATTGATTTTCGTGTGTTGACCTTGTAACCAGCTACTTGACTGAATTTGATTATTCAGTGTAGAAGACTTTTGGTGGAGTTCTTGGGGTCTTCTATATAGAGTATCATGTCATCTGCAAATAATGACAATTTGACTTCTTCATTTCCTATCTTTATTCCTTTTATTTCTTTCTCTTGCCTAATTGCCATAGCTAATGTTTCCAGAACTATATTGAACAAGAGTGGTGATAGTGGACATCCTTGTCTTGTTCCTGATTTTAATGTGAAGAATTACAGTTTTTGACCATTTAGTATGATATTGGCTGGTGGTTTTTCAGAGATGGCTTCTATCACTTTGAGTTAGAGACCATCTATTCCAATTTTTTGTAGGGTTTTTATCATAACTGAATGTTGGATTTTGTCAAATGTTTTTCTGCATCTATGGAGATAATCATATGGTTTTTGTCCTTGGCTCTATTGATATAGTGTATTACATTGATTGATTTATGTATGTTGAACCATCCCTGCATCCCTGGGATGAATCCCACTTGATCAGGGTGTATGATCTTCTTGATGATCTTCTGCATTCTGTTTGCCATTATCTTATTAAGGTTTTTTGCATCTATATTCATTAGTGAGATTGGCCTATAGTTTTCCTTTTCAGTTGGGTCTTTCTCTGCTTTGGGGATCAAGGTGAGGCTTGCTTCCAGGAATGAATTTGGGAGTATTGCTTCCCTTTCAATTTCATTAAAGAGTTTAAATAGTAGTGGCAGTAGTTCCTCTCTAAATGTCTTGTAGAATTCAGCAGTGAAGGCATCAGGGCCCGGGCTTTTCTTAGTTGATACGTTTTTAATTACATTTTCAATTTCATTGGTTAATATTGGGTTGTTTAGAATTTTTAAGTCTTCTTTGTTCAACTTTGGTAATTCATATGTATCTAGGAATCTGTCCATTTCTTCTGTGTTTTCCATCTCATTGACGTATAGGTTCTGGAAGTAGGTATTGATGATCCTCTGAATTTCTGCTGGATCTGTTGTAATTTCACCCTTTTCATTCCTAATTGAATGGATTTGGGCCTGTGAAGAGTTTTTTTATGTCATCTGCACTCTCTCCTGTTTCTTCATTGACTCCAATCAGTCTTATGTTATTTTTTGCATCATCTAGCAGCTGCTGGATTGATTTCTCCTGGTCCCTTATCATTTTAAAGAAAGTTTTCTTTTCTTGGTCAGTAATTGCAATCTTGTCTTCTATATCTGAAATTCTGTCCTCACATTGGCTCATTTTGCTGCATAGACTTTTAATGGAATTTTTAATCTCCTGGAAATCTGTTTTCGTTTGTTTCATGGATTCCATTTGTTTTTTATGTTGGGATTCCATCACTTTCCTCAGCTCCTCTTGTTTTTTTTTTTAATCTGTGTCTGCTCTAGATTGATTAATCATGTCTTGTACTATGGTCACAATCTGTGCTGTTATTTGAGACATTATTTCTGATTTCATTTTTCCCAGTTCCTCTTTTATTTCCAGTTCAAGCAGTCCAGGTGCTTGAGTATCAGATTGCTCCTTTTTGTTTCCCTTTGGGGTTGGTTTAGGTGATCTGGATGTCAGTTTTGAGTCTTGTTTATGTATCTTCTCATTTCAGTGGGTGGGGTTGTAATGCTGGCGCCCACACAGTTCACCTCCTTGGTGCTGGGATGGGGAGGGCTTTGGTCCTCATCTCTGGGGGCGGTGGTATGGTAGTCCAAAAGGCTCAGCTCCTAGGTGCAGGCGGTGGGCTAAGATATTTTCTTTTAATCATCACTCCTATCCAAATATAACTGCCACTCTTCTATCACCATTGTGTAGCTTTTACTGCTTGTGACTTTTATTTGCATGAAAGAAAGACTATCTATTCAATTGTGTTTGGTTTCATTTGTTCAATATTATGTTTCTGAGATTCATCTATGACATGTATTTGTTATTAATTGCCACTTGGATTGTTTCATTTTGTGTCTATCTGAGTAATACTGCTATGAGTATTTATTTGGTATTTATATGTACATATTTCTGTTGGCTTTATGCTAGGTCATAAGATGTGCATATGTTCAACTTCATTAGATATTACTGTGACAATTAAGCTTAATTGTGTCAACTTGATTGGGTTTGGGACCTTCCAATGGATTGATAAAGCCCTTAGTGGGTACATCTTGGTGGCTCATGGAGGCTTGAGCTTAGGTTTCTGGCCCCTTACTCTTTCATATTCTTTCCCTACTCTACTTCCTGGCCATGTCTTCCACCATGATGTTTCTGCTTTGGAGTCAGATAATTATAGATAGAACCTCCTGAAACCATGAGGCAAATTCAGTCTCTCTCCTTAATGTTGTGGATGTCTGGTATTGTGCCTCAGCAACAGAAAAGCTGACTAATACAATTGCCAAAGAATTTTCCAAAGTGTTGCATTTATTTCCACTCCTACTCTAGTGTCCCAGTTCCCTATCATTTTCTACACTTGATGTTGTTGATTAATAAAATAAGAAATTTTTGCTGGTTTTGTATGGATATTTCATCTTGGTTGCGATTTGCATTAGAGTTATGTTAATATTCGGCATCTTTATATTTACTGGCCATTTGAATGCATTCTGTTGTGAGGTGCCTTTTCATGCCTTTTGCCCATTTTTTTGGCCCATTTTTTAAAAAGAAGAATTTTGATTTGTTCTTGTTGATTTGTGAAAGTTTTTAAAAAAATATCTTCTGGAGTCTTTCTCAAATATATTCATCTTGCAAGTATCCTCTACCTTTTTGTGTTACTTTTCTCATTGTCTTAATTTTTAAATAAGGTATCACTTTTAATGCTACTTAGATCCAATTTTGTGTCCTGCTTAGGAAATTATTGCCCATGTCAATATAATGAAAATTATTTTATGTTGTCATCTAGATGCTTATACCTTTACAATTTTATATATATCTGGAACTGATTTTTTATGTATAGTGTGAGATAAAGGTTTAGATTCATGAGAGAAATAGTGCAGGAACTGTACACAGAAGAAAATGTTGATACAAAACTCAAATCTAATTGGAAAGATACCATGTTAATAGATTGAGTCAATATTACAAAGATGTCAATTCTTCCCAATTGATAAAAAGATTTAGCACATTCCTGCTGGTACACGCATGACTGTCCTATCTGTCAGCTTACACTACTCAATGAAACTGTCACATGCTGCTGGATAAGACAGTCATGCATGTACCACTGGTGATTCAGAGCCATCGAGCAGCAAGACATATGAATTATGCCCCGTTGTGAATGTGTAACTGGAATCTCAGTGGAAATTTCACTGTACTACTTTGTGAAAATTTTCAAGTTCTCCTTAAAATTTATGTAAAAATATAAAATGCAAAAATTACTTTAAACAATCCTGATAAACAAAGCTGGATCAGATACAATCAGATACAAAGATTTGTTAAGTTTTAATAATTTTAAGACAATGTGATTTGGTTCAATGATGAGTCAATATGAAACTGAAATCAAAAGGAGTCCAGAAATGTATCCACTCATGCAGCCATTTATTTTATGACTAAGTCTCCATTACAGTGCAGTGAAGTGGGATAGTTTTTCATAAATGGTGCTATATCAGTTGATTATCCACATAGGAACAATGTTAACTTTAATATAGCATCTTTACATATAGCACTCTAAATGTTGCTGCTTCTGCTCATCACTTCTCTTTCCTACAGGGTAAGCTTTCCTTTTAATCAATTATATCTTCTTGAATTTTTTTAAAGTTTAAAACCCTTAGATAACTTTCTCTAATTTTGCCTCTTTTTGTTTTTAGTGTAACAACATAGGTTCTGGAATTAGAATGCCTGGATCACAAAACAACCTTACTAGATGTCTGACTTAGGGGCAATTGTACCTTTGTTTCTTCCCATAAAAATAGGGACAACAAAAATTGTGCCCATTATATGGGTGCTTTAAGGATCAAGGAAGTAAAGATTTACTCTTACTGTTTTTCAAGCTTTCATTATTCTCCTTGGTGCATTACTTTACTATGATCTTTGAAAATTTCCTTTTAGTGTTTTATGTTTCTTCTTCAGGAAAGTTGTCCATTTTCACAGATCTCAGGACAGAATTACAGACTGAACCATTAAACTATAAATTAAACATTAAACTAAAAATAATGTATATTTAATATGGCAAGTTCCTTTATTTGTACAGGGCTTACAGGCATTGTGTGGTAATGATGGCTTGCTACAAAGAAGCCAAGCTGGATACCTCAGGAAAATCATGGCAAATGCAGGGCTTGAGATACCATATATCAGCCAAAATATTCTTTTAAAAATCATCTTACTACTTATACAAATGATACATGAGAACATTTTTAAGCAAAAACTTCAAACAATATGAAAAACGAGAAAAAAGTTGTAGGGTTCTCTTCATTGTTTTTCTTTCCTTCCTACTCATTCCTCCAGGTGGGACTAATATTAAGAATTTTATATGTATTTATCTAGGTTTTTCAAAATATATAGACATGTATATACAGAAAAATATTTTAAAATGTAAGATGATTATCCTATATATATGTTATTTTACAATTTTTTCCTACTAACAATGTATCTTGGTTTAGTTTTCATATGTACATGTAGATTTTTCTTGTGTTTAGTTACATATAATTTTTGCTTACATGACTATCACAATTTACATAATTATTTCCAACTGTAGATATGTGGAGTGTTCCTAATATATGTTTGAAGATACTTTTTTTTGGTACTGGGCATCAAACTTAGTACCTTGCACTTGTGAGGCAGGTGGCAGAACCACTGAGCTAAATCCCCAGCCCCTGAAGATATATTTTTGTCTGTTTTTGAATATGTGGAGAGTCCTACATTTGAAATTGCTAGTTTAAATGGTATGTATTTTTAAAGTTGTATTTTTAAATCGTCCTCCAAAATGGCTGTTATGATTTCCATTTTTACTTTACCATATTCAAGTTGATTTTTCTCATAAGCTGACAGTTTTTTCATTATTGTTCAAGGTGCAAAAAATTTATCTTTAGTTTCTATTTTCTTAGTTTCTATTTTGTAAAGAAAATACTTCAATTTCAATTCCACGGCTTTTAGAGATTTCAAATATCTTTTCAAATATTCATTGGCATTTTTTGTAACCTGTTTCAGATTCTTTCCTCACTTTCTGTAGGACTCTTTGTCCCTTTTTCATTGATTTGGTGGATCTGTTTAGGAGCTATTGCTGTCACAACTTTATGTGCAATCTGTGTTACAAATGTTCTCTTCCAAGCTCTAGTTTGCTTTTTCATTTCTTCTCTCTCTCTCTCTCTCTCTTTGAGATAGAGTCTCGCTACATAGTTCATGGTCTTGAACTCACTTTGTAGCCTACGCTGGCCTTGAACTCTCAGTCCAGCTTCTGCCTGCCGAGTACTGGATTTACAGGTGTGTGCCACCACACCAGGCCTGTAATTCATTTTCAATATAGGAAGTTTTAAATTATATGTACAAAATCTATCTCCTATTATCCATTTTTTATTTTGCCCTTTATTTTTATTTTGAGTTTTCATATAAGAGGAACCATTCAGTACTTAAGCTTGTGTGTCTGATATATTTCACTTAACATTATGATCTCAAGATTAATCTGTTTTCCTGCAAATGACTGTGGAAAGAGGATCAAGAAATGGAAGAAGGGGAGGGAAAGGGGATAAAAAGAGAATTAAAATATGCTATGGTACATATACCAGCTTCTCACAAGGAATGCAATCATTGTGTAATGCAAACATGTACTAATAAAAAATAAAAACTAAAAAAATTGTATGTAAGAGCATCTACTCACTTTTTAAAATGTAACTTCTGGATTTTTTGTGTGTTTAGTAAAGCTTTTTTACATAATTAACATGAAGATGTTCTCCGTATCTTATTTTAACAGTTTCATACATTTTAATGTTTAAATTATCATTTCATCTGAAAGTTTTCATTTCCAAATATGTAAAGTGTGGATCTAATGTTTTTATATGAATTTTGAATCATTAATTGACTATTTTCTCATAATTTTCTGTATTGATTTCACATTATATGTTAGATTACTATCCATAAGTTAGGTTTACTACTGGTCTCAAGTCTGTTCCCTTGATTTAGTTTTTCTAATTATACTCTATTTCTCTATTATTGATTATTATGGGGCTTATAGCATGTCTTATATGCCTTATATCTTATAGCAACTTTCATTGCATTTAAGAACCATACCCCCTTTTTCACAGAGACTGTACCATTTTATATTTCTACCAACAGTGTACAAAAATTCCAATTTTTCCACATTGTCACCAACATGTGCTATTTTGTGTTTGTTTCCATTGTAGCTATCCTAATGAATGGACGGAGGTATCTCATTTTAGTTTTATTTGCATTTTCTTAATGTTTAGTAATGTTTAACATATTTCTGTGTGCTCATTGGCCACTTATATATCTTCTTTGGAGGAGTGCCTGCTCAAATTGTTTGTTCATTTTTGGATCTTTAGGTTGTGTTATCGGAGTTCTTTATATACAAAGTATTATTAATACTTTGATATACAGTTTACAAATATTCACTCTCATTCTGTGGGCTATCTTTTTGTTTTGTTAATAAGTAACACTTTGATGAAGTTTTAAAAGTAATTTAAAGTAATTACTGATATGGAGACACTTGTAATTTTCTTTATAGACATCTCCTAAATTCCTATCTTTTGTACTATATTACTTTGTTATTTTTTGTTTAGTTGATTTTTTCTTTTATTACTGCCTTCTGTGTTTAGTTGATTTTTTTTTTTATCATGAAGCATTTCTATTTTTTTTCCTTTTGGGTATATATATTCTTTATCTGTAGGGAAAATTGTGCTTGATATTTCCTTTTCTAAATTTTTTTCTGGGAGAAGCAACACAGCCATGTCATTCATTTATATGTTCTCTATAATTTCTTTGGTGCTTCAGCTACAGAATTGAATAATTTTGTAGCTGAACTTACCAGAATGACATTACAATAGCATTTTCAGTCTCAGTGGAAAGTGGATTAGCTTGTGATTGATGTTAAAATATAAAAAGTTATGAGCATTAAAAGTATAAATATTAGAATCTTTCCTGAAGTCTTCCCCAAAATGGTAGTGATCAAATATACCATCTTTTTGAGGATTAATTCTAAAATTGAAGACTTAGGTAGATGCATTCCTCTCTTATCTAAACATTCCCAAAACTTTTGCTCCTGAAACTTTTTGTAAAAGTTGTCTGTATGCTAGCATTATTCAAATTTTAATGCCCCAAACACTAAATATTTGTGTAGCATGTTTAAATGAAGTTTTAAGTATTTATCAAATTATGAACTCTCTTAATGGATGTTGATAGTAAAAATAAATGTGTGTTAGACAACCATTTCACAGACATTCTAACACATTTCTTTAGATGTTATTAGCTTTAAGAATCATTCCAAAGGGACAGAGATTTAGCTCAGTGGTTCCACCACCTGCCTCACAAGCAGAAGGACCCGAGTTTGATCCCAGGTACCAAAAAAAAAAAAAAAATCATTACAAAATATTTTGATGAAGTTTAGAATATATAAAGTACTGAATTCTCAAAACATGGCATCCTAAAAAATGAAAGATTTTAAAGTAGTGCATTTTTCTCTTAAGAGTTACAGTTTTTGAAATTATTATACATCAATGATGCAATCTTTTTAAAGTCAGTTTTTCTTAAAAGATATATTTTATGTAACATGTAATTGGTTAAGTATACTTTTCCTGGTAAACTAAGTGCTTTTATATTTGAAGTTGACCTTATAAAGCTAATGAGCAATCCTCAAAGGCAACTAATAGGATAGTGTTCAGTTATGGAATCTAGAATTAAAGAACCTTTTATTGTCTGCTTTTATGGTTTCTCAGAGTTTTAAAGCATAAAGAATAACATTTTATCTTATATTAAAGTTACACTTCCCTTTTGTTGGAGTACATGTGCTACCTGTTTTATGAGGAATGTTAATATTACCCTCCAAGTCAGGTCTATGCATAAAAATTTACCAAATAATGCTGATGTGGTTTCTTAAAGACAGTATTATGTGCTGGGTTATGATGCAATGTCATCTTGCTGCTTGACAACTAGATCTGTAAAGAATTAGAGCTGTGGGTGTTAACAGTACCTTTGCATAAGGAGATGTAAAATTAAAAATGAAGAATGTGTGCAAATGGTCATTCAATGTTTTTAAAATTGGGTCAGCAATCCAAAAATGGGTATATGAAATGAACAAGCATTTCTCAGATGAAGAAGTACAAACAGCAAATAAATATATGAAAAAAATGTTCAGCATCACTGGTTATTTGGGAAATGCAAATTAAGCTAACACTGAGATTCCAATTCACTCCAGAAAGAATGGCTATCATCAAGAAACCAACCAATAACAAATCAATATTGGAACCCTTCTCCAATATATCAATAAAGGAACCTTTCTCCACTGTTGGGGGGAGTAGAATGCTGCAACCACTGTGGATATCAGTGCGCAGATTTCCTCAAAAAGTAAAACTAGAGGTTCCATCTCACCCAGCTATTTCCTTTCTTGGTATTTTCCTGAAAGAGCTAAAAGCATAATACCACAGCAATATGTGCACACCCATGTTTATGGTAGCCCAATTTGTAATAAATAAATCAATCTTTGTAATAAACAAATCAATCTTGGAAACAGCCCAGAGGCCTAGAAATGGATGAATGGATAAAAAACACATGGAATTTATATACCATGGAGTACTACACTTTCATAAAGAATAAACTGGAGACATTTTTAGGTAAATAGATGCACCTTGAGAACATAGGGCACACACATTTAAATATAGCATTGTTTCTCTTATGTGAGAAACTGAAAGGATAAATAAGGACCAAAATGCATGATAGGTATTGGGAAGTAGAAAGAAAATGTTCAAATGGAAAAGATGCAAAGGAGATGGGAGGAGGAAGGGCAGGAAGGGGAAAGAGAATAGAAGGAAAAAATGGAAGCAAAGCTTTTGTAAATGAGGAGGAGAAGAAAGACTGCAGGAAGGGGAGGTGTATGGGGGAAAAAAATCAAGATATATCATGTACAGGTACAAATTCCCTGTGATGAATTTGATCATTATGTATATCAAGTGTAACAATAAAATTAATTTTAAATAAAAGAAGAAAAGATTGGGTCAATACTATATCTAAAGAGGCAGCTTATATGCTTTAACTTTCATGGCATAGAATAAACTAAAATGTAGGGGAATTCATGATCATGAATGCCTATATATTTAGTAACATATTTGTTCTGAAAATATCTTACCTTATTAATTTCAGCACTTTCATTTTTATTAATAATTCCTTTTGTCCCGAAACTCTTGAGAATTTCTTTAGCCATATTGAGCATGACATTAATCTCCTCCTTTGTTTTCATAGTGACACCTATATCTGGGTGATCATACTCTAAGTAGCCTGAAAAATAATCACAGATTTTCAGATGAAATAAGAGCATTATCTTAAATGGTTCATGTGGATAATAAGCTAATGTCTCTTCTCTAAACTCATGGAGTACAATTTTCAACACGGGGACATGTATCTCTCCTTGAACGCCCCACTATAATCAATTCTCATTTGCAGATAGTGCCAGAATGCTGTCATATTCTTGGCAGCCCACACACTCATGCTAATCTGGAAGAGGAAAGAGAGGCCCAGTCCTTAGGATAGCAGATATATTGATCCACCTGAACTGGACACTGGGAGCCTTCTTGGGGCTCTAGTTCTGGTGTTCACGATCCACTTTCCAGGACTTCTGACCATACACTGTGTGCTCAAATATGGCTTTTGACTAAATCCTTTCACTCATCCTGGGTCACTGTCTGTTCAACATGCCAGTATCTAGACAGCTTAGCCGTCTATGCTTTTCTGCTCATTTTATTGGATTCTGGACTTCTATTAAAATTTAATTCTACATTTGGGCTTTCCCTTGATTGTAACCTCTTGTCTGTCCTGGTACTTATTTGCTGTACTAGATTTTTCAAACCTGGCCTCATTCTCAAGTTTGCTTTATGTTCTTTAGCTCCCTTCCACCTGGTATCAAATCCTTTTCTCATCCTCACACATGAGCGTTATTACATTATCAGGGTGCCTGTTTCTCTGCCAGAATTTGTTCTGCACCAGGAGTGTGACCTGGCAGAGAATAGGTTGTTGGCATGTATGAGTGCTGAGCTTCTCTGCAGTCCTGATGGAGGTCTGCAAGGTTCTGTTCTAATTTCAACTCATTATAAAGCCTGAATCCTTGAATGGAAGCTCTATGGCCAGTGGAGAGGAACAGTAACTTCTTTCCTTGTGTCATTCAAAAAGATACCAATATTTTTGGTTTGGAAGGAAATAGAGTTAATGAGGCTATAAAATGTCATGCGTAATTAAGACATGCTAATGTAGATCATTTAAAAAGAAATTAAAAGGTCTTCATTGTTTTATTAGGCAGAGAGAATGAGTATGGAGAGAGACTATTACACTCTACCCATCTATACTGGAAAACACAATCATATTTGTTGTTGAGATTATCTACTTTATTATTATTAGGGATTAGGTTTCCTTTCAGATAGCTTAATTATGAAAACCACAGTTTTTCTAGAGTTATGATGATAAGAGATGGTAATGTAAAATATTTAGGATGAAAGATGCGTACGTACCTAGCTCTTTCATAGCACGTTCCATATTCCTTGTTTCCCGCTTTAATAACATCTACAGGACAAAAGAAAGTTACGTCCATTGCAAAAAAAAAAAGTACCATTATAAAAACGTCTTTGTGCACACACCTGAAATTTTAGCCCTCTGGGAGGCTGAGACAGGAGGATCACAAGTCTGAGCCCAGCCTAAGTAACTGAGTGACTTAGCAAGATCCTGTCTCAAAAATAAAAATTAAAAAGGACCAAGAATGTAACTCGGGCTGCAGGTCCTAGGTTTAATACCACACACACACACACACACACCCCTTTGGATTTCCAACTGATAGATTTTAAACCTAATCTATTGACCTTATAAAAAAGTATGATGGATATGGTGAAAGCTTTTTAGGGATTCAAGCTGAATTTTGTACCATGAGAGGCTTTTTTCTTCTTTCTCTTTCTGTCACTGCTGATTGAACTCCACATTCTCCACCACTGAGCTACATCCCAGCTTCAGAAGCTTTGGCTTCAGCAAGAGTGATGCAGAAGATAAGAAGTACTATTACTTAGGTTGATTTTGAGAAGACTAAAAGTATTTCATATATTATTCCTTAAGGTAACTTGCTTTAGGGTACTACTGATTCTGAAATGTGTGGAAGGTACTTCCTCATTCAGCTTTATGGAACTTCCAAATCAGAGACAATGGAATAGCTTTCAAACTCGAATAAGTAGGTATGGTCAAGGTGTGTGATAGCCTAAATGAGAATAAAGTTGGGTCAATATTTTAGACACCTAAATCCTTTTGTATTTTCTTCTTTGCATCCTCAAATTCTAGTTCAATGTATCAGTGGTGAGAAAAAGTAGTAACATTCAGGCAAATAGTTTTAAAGTTGTAGGTGCTAAAGAGACAAAAATACTACTTTTTGTGTTTTATTACATATTGAGTGTACACTTTTCTCAACTACAAAACTTTGAGCATATAAAGAATAACATCCCAAAGTTGCAAATTGCCTTGGAAGGTAAATATTGAATTCTACCTCATCAACAAATTGGCAGGCACATATCACTGATAGTCTGTCTCAATTTAGAAAAAAGTTAGAATTTAGGGCCTTAAAACTATCTTTTCTATTTACTAATCATGGGACTTGGGGTAAAATCATTTAACCTCTCTTAGTCTCCTGTTTCTCATCTGCGTAATGAAAAAGTCTGACAAGGTTTCCTATATATGAATTATTGTTTTCTTCTTTCTATATTCCAGATCACTTGTTTTTATTTCCTTTATTGTTTACTATGAAAAAACAAAGATAAGAGATTGATGGAGCATTGGGGTATTATGAGGAACCTCCCTTCAACCAAAGCATCACTCCTTACTTTCTGATGGTTCCTATTTAATACACCTATAGCCTGGCGTATCCTGGAGCCTGCCTTGGGAGAATGCTGATCTGTCTTACTAAGGCAGAAAGGTGACTTCTCATATCATGCTAGCATGGTACAGGCATCTCAGTAAGAAGATATGTGAGTAATTTAAATGTAGACCAGTTTAAGTTTTTGCAGAAATTAATTATCAAACTTGAAGTCAAAGATGGTATGTAAATGTACTGACCAAGGACATGATGGGTGAGGGCAGCAGAGCAGTGGAAGGAGTAAGTCTTTTTCTATTATTTAAGATTTTACTCACCTCTTTAACCTGCTTAGAAGTTGCAATCTCATCAATTATATTCATTACATCTATTTCACCTTGGATATATCCTTTCAGTATTGCATACTTAAAGGATTGCTGATGACTCATTTTTTTATCTATTATTTCTAGTAACTTTGGTGTTATGAGCTGAAAAAGTAGAATTACCATTTAATGTAAATTATGCAGATTTTACTTGCTTATGTACTAATTAGTTCAACTGAAGTTGATATAAGAAATTAAGTGCTTTTAAAGGTGGTAACTACAGAAAACTGTCAAGATTCTTCGTTCTTTTATTCATGGTGCTTTTATAACTTTATGACTATAGTTATTGCTCTATAATTAATAATACTGGGCACACATGGGTGACATTGTTACACAGAAATAAAGTTATAACTTTCTTCTTTGTTATGCATTTCCCTTACAGAAAATTGCAGGTTATCAAATGGCTTCAATTTTTGGAAAACAATATGCTTAATCTTCTGAGCTTAGGTTGTAAAATGACTGTCTACAAAGTGCTGCCACATTTACATGCTAAATCTCCTATCAAACTTACTAAATGATCTGTGTGGATGAGACCCAACCACAACCAAACTCTCTGTTTGATCCCATAATTAACCTTTTTCCTTGTTTCTTTGCTGAGGGCTTAAATCTCTAGGTCCTATGTTACCCTTGTGCAGTTCCCTAATTTCAGCACAGGTGACAGTTCTCTTTACTTTCCTATATATGTGTGCTCCACAATCCCCAACCACTCATAATGAATCCCTAGAGTTTACTCATCATTGAAAATTCAGCTCAAGTATCACCTAAAAAAAGAAATCTTTTCTCTTTCTCAAGTATTTTGTATTATTTTGCACTTAGCCTACCATACAGCATTGGCATAGCTAGATTACTTGTCATTTCTATAGAGTTTCCTAGATTCAGGGACTGTATCTAATTTGTCATTATATTCCAAGGGCCTACCATTTGGCATAGGATTCAGAGTTTCCTGAATATATAAACAAATTTTTCTTAGGTGGTTAGTCAGTTCCTTCACTTAGACAATTCAGCGGACTCTGTATAGCTTTCTATCAGGAAGAATTAACTAGGCTATAGAATACACAAGGCTTGTTTTCCTCAAATTAAACTGTAGTCATTACTTAGTGTCTAATAAATACTAACAAAGGAGAGACTACTGCTTCCATACTTGATTTATGTCTCTCAGCAGCAAAAGCATTTCTAAATATATGTACGAAATACATAAATAAAAACATTCCATGCTGTTAGTTTAAACTCTATATAAACTATGGCTCATTTAGCTTTGTATTTTCTACAGTGCTTATACTTGTCTGTGTCTTATGTGTGAATAGAGTAAGAGAGAGAGAAAATATATCTGCACCCATATATCTTTATGTGTTGTCATGGAGTGAGTTTCATGCCACTGAAATAATCATAAGAAAATAAAAACTACTCATCATACTTGTTACATGAATTAGAGAATCAGAGGTCATTTTTTATACCATGATTCTATACTACTATGAACTTACATAAAAGTAACTGAGTACTTTGTTAATGATTTGTGTGAATGTATGCTACTTGTTTTGTCCCTATGAATGTTCTGCATGGCTCTTTGTTCTGCCTACTTCCATCTTTTATCCCCTAGGTATCTATAAAAACATATATTACTTCAGCAAAACTTGTACTTATATCAATGTGGAATTTTTCATGTACTCTCTATAAAAGGGAAAGCTGTGATGAATATGTTTATACCTCTTAGTGCTAAACTAATTTCTATTTTTCTTGCCTCAACACAGAATTCTTTATTTTGTCCAAAACAGCACAGTAAAAACATCTCCAACAATACATAAACCTATATATAAAATATAGAATATCTCTAAAGTTTTTCCTTTATATGGTAGCACACCAGCGTATGCAAGAGAAAATACTGTTGATGGGCCAAACGGAAAAGTGATTTAGGCAATGACCTAGTTACCAGGCACTGACCTTCAAAGACAAGGTAAATGCCAATTTCAGTCAGAAAAGCAGTATTAAGAGTTTCTATGAAGCTGAGATTAGTGTATTTCTACATGTTCTACTTCTTAGTCATGGTTCTTTGCCTCTGGAGTGGTACTAAAAAGTATAGGGAATGCCTATCCAACACCAAATTTTCATCTGAAAAACTCAATAGAAATTACAAAGCTTAAAAAAAATGTGCTGGATTTCAGAAGTATTTAGTAAAATTTTTAAGAAAGCTTCCCATGAACACTTTCAAAAACAACAGGATTTACAACATCCTGTGCAAAGGTGTAAACATCTACTCAGGCCATTAGTCAAAATCTGCTTAGTAATTTGTTTCTCACATACCCTTTCAGGATAGTCAAGTCAATAATCATCTGATTTCTTCTTTACCTAATGATCTGTTGTTAGCCTACCTTTAATAAAGAGAGGAAAAAAGTAATACATGTTTTAAGTCAACTGGTTCTCTTAGGACTCATGATTTCTATTGTTTCATCTTGTTATTATGTCTTTACAGAAGCAATTTATATAAGGTATTATAAAAAATAACTTGTCAAAGGAAGTTAAAATTTAAAATGTAAACATTAGCCCAATAGAGAGTGGTTGCTTTAAAAATAGTAATGAAACTAGAGGAATTTGAAATTGCATGATTTATTTGCTTTTTACCTTCAAAACACGTGCTATACGAAGGAGTGGAATATTTTCCATTATTTCAGTTAAGATAAAATTATGAGCAATGAATCCGGCCTCAAAAAGTATTACATCTAGGATGCCAATGAATGTAATTGCTAACTCAAAGAGGTTCCAGGCATATGAAAAATATTCCTTCTGCATTGCTGCGAGCTGTTGATTTAAAAAGAATTTTACATTGTCATGTTTTTTTATTTTACTACACCATTACCCACAATATCTTAAACATTAAAAGTTAGATTTTTTTCTTTTGCTCTTCCTTAAGTTCCTACATGTCTGAATACTACCAGGAAAACAAAACCAAACAAACAGAACAAGATTGTTCATGTTATCCTATAGAAAAGGAACATTAATAGGACTACTGATTTGGGATTGGTTATAAAGCATAGATATAAATTAAAAAATTATAAAGTTACACTGGAGAAAAGTAGTAGCAGTGGAAAGGCAGGTAAATCCAAATGAAAACATAATGTGACAACATCTTATCATTGAAAACAACCTTAAATATCCTGTGTTGTATTGTTTTATAGTATTACATAATTAATATCCAAAACTGACTCAGATTAATAAGAAAAATAAACTAGATTTTTGTGATATACATGGGCAATATTTTACTAAAATAAAGATGTATTTATTAGGTAATTATATTTTATCCAGTAAATTCACTTGTGTAATTTTATTTTGTGAAGATGAAAAATAAAACTAATTTTTAATTTCTTAAAAATCTAAGTGAAAGTAGATATTTTGTCAGAATTACCTTGGGAATTACACTAATTCTTTAGTAAATATATTAACTGGATAATTACACTAATTCTTAGAATAAATGTATCATTTGTAGAACATAAGGTATCATCAACATGTCAACATTCAAATGAGTACATTTCAGAAGCTATTTATTTATGTTTTTATTCATAAAATATATTTTTCCATTAGAGTGGGAATAGCTCAATAGGATGTTTTTAAACAGGTTGAATTGGATAGTTGTAAACCTTTTAAATTGGATAGTTGCAAGTTGGGAAATTGCCATTCTTAAGGCTAATTTCTTATTTGTTTTCTGTTTTCTCCTCCATGCATCTAGAGAGTCAATGAAGATAGCTAGAGTCTGTTGATTCAGAAAATATTCTTTAAAAATCCTTCAAAAGGGTGACTTTTTAGAAGTAATTCTTTTTTTAACATTGAAAGTGTTTAATTATACTTTTATCAGTAACCTAAGAATGAGTTTGTTCCCTAATCATATAGTGGAAATACAGTTAATCTAGAATTTTTTTAAAAATTCTTTTATTGGTACATTTTAGGTATACAATACGTTTACATTTATCATTGGGTGCTAGTACCTGTACCTGATGTATCTTGGTTCTTATTTTTCCCCCATTACCTGTGCGCCCTTCACCTGCTCCACCCTTCCCTATTTACATAGACTTCATTTACATTTTTTTTCTTTTCTCATAATTTTTCCTTTCCCTTCTTTCCTTTTCTCTTCCCCTCCCACCACCCCTACTTCTTTGGACCTTTTCTTCCTATTTCAAGTTATCAATTATTAGTTTTAATAATTTTAACCCTTATTTACACTTTCAGTTTCTCACACTAGAGAAACTATTAGGTATTTAGAAGTAATTCTTAAGGAAGTAGGCTAATCCACTTACAACTTTCCTTAGTACTAGGCACAAAATCAGGATAGAATACATAGTTCCCTTACCTTGTGTTGACAATATTACTTTGAAGCCATTAATATTATAGTTTAATCTGAACTCTGAAAATAAGGATTTCATGCCTTAAATTCACAACTGATAGTTTGTCTGACAATTCTGTCTCAAGTCAACTAGAAGCAGTTGAGGTAGGTTTCCTATTGAATATGAAATTTACAATAAAATGCAAATTTTATGGAAGGAGCTTATTTTATAAGTCCTATGGTCTTTATTACTAGCTTGAAACTTATATATAGTTTATTGGATTTGAATCCATCCTTTTCTAATACTATGGCTTTGTAGCAGCTTTCAAATTTTGGGTACAGATCTGAAATTCATTTATTTTGTGCAAGTATCAGATATAATTCCTCTATTTAAATTTTCTGGCTAAAATATTTTATATTACAACTTTGATCCATATGACAAAGTATCTCTATTCATTTGTGAGAACACATTTCCATCATTTAGCAACTCTTTATATTGGATTTTAAAAATCGAATGTAAATATTTTAGGTATTAAATCTATCAAGCTACCTATCCTTCTGTTTTGCCTATCAAGTATAAAAATAATAAAATGAACACCCAGGTGCTTCCAACTCTGCTGACTTTAAGAACATTGCCAATACTGTTTAAACTCATTCTTTCCTTTTTTACTCATCATATTAACATTTATTTTTGCAAATACGTTATGCTTGAAGTATTCATATTTCCTATTGCCACCCTTAAAATCATCTTTAAAATGTTTATTTGCTTTGAGAAGAGAATTTCAGATACTCTTTAGAAAACTGTGTGCAGCTAGTGTTGAAACATGAGGTTAAGAAATCTTGTTAAAGATATTACAATAACATATACATTTTAGATTACCTTAAGTACAGCCTCTAGAATATACAATGTAAGGAAAAAGTAGCTAGCACGTCTTATTTCATAGACGTAGATTTCATTTAACAGAGATATCCAGGAGATGATAATAGGAAATGTATTCATTAGTATTGCAAGGTATCCAATATACTCAAATTCATCAATAGATACTATGTTATGGCATGTACAAAGGAAGTGATATCTGCAAAACAAAACAGTTTTGTCAGATGAAAGAACTATATCAAATGTTTTTTATTATATACTTTGTTCTCTTCTAAATATCAATGGTCATAGAGCCCTGCTTAATTCTTGGAAGCAGTAATCACTAGTTTATACTGTCTTGCACCATGATTTGGATTTTTTAATTTCCTCTTTGACTAAATATCTTGGATCTGGTTTCCCCTCTTTCTTTTCTCACCTCTACTCACTTTGTTTTGTTTTGTTTTGTTTTTTGCAGTACTGAGGATTAAACCCAGAACCTTTGTCCTGAGCTACATTCCTAGCCCTTTTGATTTTTAATTTTAAGACAGAGTCTTGCTAAGTCATTAACTTGACGAGGCTGGGCTTGCACTTGTAATCCTCCTGTTGCAGCTTCCCAGAGTGCTTGGATTGCACCATATACTACCATGTAATACTTTTCTTTTACTTTTAAAAGGGATACTTTCAGTGTAAGAGAGAGATAATTCAGACTGGGAACATTTAAAAAACAAAACAATGAGAGTCCTTCACACCCTCCAATAATTCCATTTCTAAGACATGACTACTAACAGTTTGAATATTGTTCCAAAAGAAATTATAGCATATTAGGGAGAAGCTTGGCTTATGTGGAGTCTGCTAACTAACTGGAGTTTTTGTCCAGACCACTATTTGTTCAGTGTTGGTTTTGGGGATCTTTCTGAAACAAATCACATCCTCTGGTGTCTTGTTGGTGCTTGAGATGCTTTTTTAAGTTATATGGAAAAATGTTTAAGTGCTTTTCAGTTTTGTTTTGGTTGAGTTCTACTGTATTCGAATATTATTATAGTTTTTCCCCTTAAATTATTCTTCTTTGAATGGTTTTAATTTTTGTATGTGTGTGTGTTTGATAATAGTTATTTAAAAAAAGAAATTATAGCATAAATATTTTTCTGTGACCTACTTTTAAAAACATAATGTATTATGTTTTTAAAAAACAATGTAATAATTAGGCACAAAATTGGGAAGACAGCACAGGATTCATGGCAGTGGGATAATATGGATCAAATTTTATAAAAAATTTTAAATTAATGAATATGTTTTGAAAAATAGTTTCTGTAGCAAATATGCTAATGAGTGGAATTGTAAATGAGAGGATCTGGTTTTTATATTTTTAAATCAATTTCTGAAACTATTCAAATGGTATAATAATGCATTACGTTTGCTAAAGTTCAAATGATATGATTGATCAATAATTACTAATTGAACTGCTCATTTTCCCATTCTCAGGGAGCACATTTGAATTAGGTGTCAAAGGTATTTATTTATTGATTGATTGATTGATTGATTGGTTGGTTTTTTTGAGACAAGGTCTCACTTTGCAGGTCAGGCTGGCCTGAACTCACTATATAGCCCAGGCTAGCCTCGAATTCATGGCGATCCTCCTGCCTCTGCCTTCCAAGTTCTGGGATTACAGGTGTGTGTCACCATGCCGGGCTGCCAGAAGCTTTTTATAATTTTGGATCTTATTTGAGAACAAGAAGGTGAAGTTATGAAATAGAAACATGATTACGTGATCACACTGCTAGGTCTCTCTAAAGCCTCAGGCAGGGCCTGCTTGTGAGAAGAGCCATAGATCGTAAGTCTTAGTGACTTTGTGCTAGCAGAGCCTGTGCCCTTCTTGGTCATCTCTCTACACTGCTTTTCTTGATCTATCCCAGCAGCACTGTACTTGAGTTGCCTTGTGCTTAAGTAAATGCTTGAGTATACCCTGTTTTCTTTATGTCAGATGGGTGAATTGAAGGGGATGTGATGAGAACTACTTATAATTCTGTGAAACTTTTAGTTGTCTGTCTTAATTTCCTAATTCCTCCTGGAATTCTATATTGTTTATTTAATATTTTGATTATAGGTTCCACTTGGCTATTTCTGTCACAATAGTTTTTATTTTAATCAACGGGAATGTTTAGTTTGACAACAAGTATATTACCCCAGCTATACTTTTTTTTTTTGGTACCAGGGATCGAACTCGGGACATTGAGCTTGTGAGGCAGGTGCCAGAACCACTGAACTAAATCCCCAGCACCCCCCCAGCTATACTTTCACGGACATTTGGAAGTAACCACACAATGGACCTTCACAGTGGACTCTGATTTTGATAAACTAGGCCAGAAACTCCATATAACCTCCAGTCTAACTTAAGGACTATGACAGCATATCAGGCCTTTAATATCAGTGCCAGGTTCTTAAATGCCATATTCAAATGTCATCAAAAATATGAGTTTTCTCTTTTTCTCCAGTATATGTTAACTCTGCTAAAATTGTTCAGTGTCCATCAAAATATTGAGGAAATATTTATTTTCTGTCTTTGTGGGGATTGTTAGAGGTCTTTACTCCAGGGCTCTGGTCCACAGAATTGACTTAGGTGTATACCACACAGAAGATAAGAGGGATCATGACTTCATTTTGGTGTAGCTAATTGTAACCATTTTGTAACCAGTCACATTTTAGAAAAGTACCATTGTATCTAACTGCTTATCTACATGGTCCTTTGACACATTTTTTTTTTCTTAATCATCCCAGTTCAGGGAACCTTGTTGGTCATGCTTTTGTAAGTTCACGGTTTATAAAAGAAAATATGCATGTCTTGCCTCTGAAGATTCATCTGTCTTTTGCTATTCTTGAGTCCTATCCATCTTTTTGATAATTAAAGAGATCAGTACATGGCACCTATTCTTACTGTGAACCATGGCCTGTAGAGGTCATCTACCTTGAGTTTCTTGTGTCTTCTGGGCCTTCCCAGGGAATGAGTCCGTGCATTTGATTTTTAATACATAATAAATTTAGCTGGGCATCCCATTTGCTGTAGTTTATTAGTCTGGCCAATTTCCAAAGAACAACACAGCATTGTAACAGTACCAGCCCCAATTTGCTTTGTCAGAGTGCTCAACTCTGTTATCACAGACAAGACAACCCAAGCCAATAAATTCTCTCCAGTCTGGCCTTATGTTGCACATTTCTGGTCCAGTAGCCTTAAGATTCATTCCCTCATATGTTCTACCGGTATTTTCTGGAATTAGTCAGTTCCTGTAGTTCCTACAGTAAATAGTTTGTAGTCCCCTAAAGCAGACACTATATTTTCCCTTATAGCTATATTGAGACCTGACTAGGTAATCCCCAAAAAGCAAAGAAAGGTACTAAACACTAAACTTGAAAAAAAGGGAACAAATCACATTTTGTGGTGCCATATCTGTGTAGCATCTGAAGGTAAGATGAGGCTAATTCTATGTAGGGAGGGGGGCTGCTTCTTCAAGAAAAGAGTATTAATAAGAATCTAGAGGTTAAAATTCTTAAGGTTTGTTTTCCCTAGTGTTATCATTTCAAGTTTCAGCTTTCCACTTAAATGTTCATAGTGGTGCTATTTACATTAGGCCAAGTGTAGAAATAACATAAATGTACATAAACTGATAAATAAGTAAATGAGATATCATATATACAAACAATGGACTATTATCCAGACATAGAAATGGACAAGATATTGATAACATTAAAAAATAGATGAACTTTATGCTAATAATATATGCTATTGTGAACAAGAAAACATTATGTTAAGTAAAAAAAAGCTAGAAACACAAAACTGTATATCAATGATTCCATTTACATGAAAAATTCTGACTAGGTAAAAGAAAATAAGGCAATGCTTTCCAGGAGCTGGAGGGAGAATGGAGAAGTGACTGCTAAAAGAATATTGGTTTACCTTTTGAGCCAATGAAAATATTAAAGAATCTGGTAGAGCAGATGATTGCTCAACATTGCAAAGGTACCAAATGCTGAACTGCACCTTTAAAATGATTGTAAATTTTGTTATGTGAAATGTAAAATTAATAAAAGCAAAAACATTATTCTTATGTATCTCCTTCTTTAAATTCTACATATATATGTAGGTTAGTTGTAAACTACCTCAAAATATTTTTGTAAAGTATTTAGGATCTATCTATCTATATATACATATATATACGTGTATATATATGTATACGTATATACATGTATATATATACATATATATATGTGTATATATATATATATATATATATTTGGTACCGAGAATCAAACTCAGAATCTTGCACTTTTGAGCTAGATGTGGTGCCACTGGGCTAAATCCCCGACTCCTAGGTTATAATTTAAAAATAAAGAAAAATGGAGTTTGAAATGAAAATAAATGAATGTTACCATTCTTGTATGTTTCAAAAGCACTTACTTTGAGGGGACTTCTTTATCTTTTTTAGTATTGTACAGCAAATTGAGCAGTACTTTTCTAAAGACACTAAGAAGGTTTTTGCTTTCAGAGTACTTCTTTATTGTTTCAGGATTTATATATCTAAAAAATAGAGAGAGATCTTTAAAACATGCTTTAAACATTTTAAAATAAGTTTAATGCACTATTGTCAGAAAGCAGCAAAACTATTATGTGCAATGATGACTATGAGTGAGGCATTTTCAGGGCACAATCTAAGTCATAAAGTTGTAGACAGAAGTAGATAGACACAAAGTTACGCTGTAAGACCCACTCACCAAAGAGAGAGTTCCCCCAAAATTAGGACATAGGGTTCAAAATAACATAGAGTTCAATGTCCAGAAAGAAAAAGCATGCCATTATTCACATATGTGGAATTCAAATACATCTGGGTTTTCATTTTGAATTCCCTATTGTCTGGCATGGCAATGAACAAATTACCTAACTAATATAATTGCTTATCTATAAAATAGGAGTAAAAATATCTATGTGAGGGTGGGATAATTCAGTGAGAAAAATATATATAAAGTATCTAGCCCATCTGCTACATCTCTAGTTTCACCTTCAGGGCAAGTTGTCAGGTTAAAATGTCTACAGAAGGGATAAAATGGAAACTTGGAAGAATAAGGACTCAAAGACACCGAAGAATCTTTTTGCTAGCACTTGGATGAAGTTTTCTGTAGATTCTGTTGGGTTTTGTATTGACACAGTTCACATCTGTATGTCATGATTCAGTCTTACCTAGCCAGTACCCTTGGTTTTACCAGTAACTTGCCTGCTGCTGACCAGATACTTTTATTGTCTTCATCAGAAACATGCTAGAGTTTTCTGCTCTTCAACCTGAGACTCTAGGTTGTCATATGGCTTAATGGAAGGGCACTGGAAACCTAAGTTCAGAAGTGGATCCTATCCTTCTAATTGAATATAATGTTCCACTCTGGAATTCATGCAGTTTCTCTATTACAGGATATTAATGTAATAGAAAAGAATGAAGACATTCAATTCTCTAAGGATCAATATTAGTAATATGGTAAATGCATAGACCATCTTGAATACATGTATGACTTAAGTCATAATTTAAAAATTATTTATTAAACATCTGTGGATAAACCATAAAGAAATATTAGTCTCTGCCCTCAGTTGACAAGTGGGATGAAGTATGCAAGTAACAATTGCAGTGAAGTGTAGTGTTGAGGCAGAGATAATAAATAAGAGGCTACTCTGTACCCAGAAAGGAGGGAACTTAATGGAACTCTGGAGAATCAGAAACCCTTCCTGAAGGAATTAATATCTAAGGTAAGATCTGACAATTTCATAAGTTCACACAAATCCTAAAATTCTGTGATATCCACAAGCATGTGATTGTTTACAGGACAAATTTCTAAGTATTCAGGGTCTTGAATTCCTACTTTACATCAACACATTCACTTCTTAAACCTAACTTAGGGAACAGTATGATCTCATTAATTGGGTACTGAGCCAGTTTGCCTTTGAATCCTGGCTTCCTAGTTTATTAGGAAAAATGACCTTGGGTAAGTTATTTAATCTTTGCTTCACTTTCCTCTCCTGTATAATGAAGATCACAACAGCACTCTTCTGACAGAATTTTTGTTAGATAGAAATATGATATGCATACAAAGTTTTCAAAAATGTGCTTGGCACGGCACTCAATAAAATGTGTTTAAAGTATTGTTCCTTGTGGGGTTTTTTTTCCCTGTACAAATGTTTATTTGTATTTAAAAAATAAAATGAAGCAAAACACTAAAAAAGTATGACATACATATTCCATCTTAGGAGTTTTTCTAAATAAATCAATCAGGATTTTAAAATAAGAGTCTCTTGTCTTTTCAACTAAGTCAGCACTTTTCCTGATAAATGTTTCAATTTTAAGCATAAACATTTTTCATTGCTCTATTAATCTTCAAAGGTTTTAATAATTAGGAGTACTTGTATTGGACCTTATTTTATTTTCCAATTCTGTGTGCATGAATGTCTATAACACTTTTAGATGTTAAATGTGAATAATTTCCATGAAAAATTTTCTTCAGTATTCCCTTTGCTTTTTATTCCCACAAATGGCTGATCTCCACCATTTTGTCAGTGTTATCAATTTGGCATCTGGTAGATGTTGCCTGCAGTTCTTTTGTTTTTTTATATTTATTTATTTATTTATTTATTTATTTATTTATTTATTTATTTATTTTTGGTACCGGGGATTGAACTCGGGTCCTTGCGCTTGTTTTTTAAAAATTTTTTAAATTTGTTAGGTGTACTTTACAGCACAGAGTGATTATATTCCTCTTGGGGAGAGGGTACATATACATAACAGAACTTAAGTCTTTTTCTTTCCCCTTTCCTTCCTCTGTTTCTTAGGCAATTTCATATGTACTTAGTGTAAGTCCTGATGTGCCTGTATAAACCCTCTACACTTTCTAAGACTTGTTTTTCTTGCTAAAGGATACTCCAATCTATGGAGCTAGTGATAGAAATAATCAAGAAATGCAAAATAAATCAACTCCCAGGCAGTCCACCAAGGAAGTAAGTACAGAATATGAGTACAATCAATAGAAAGTTCTCTACAAGTTGAAAGACCATTTTACTAATCCTGATATTTCTCACAGTGCCTGGCACAGTTTTGCACATATTAGTATTCAATGCATATTTCCAATAAATATGAATAAAAATGTCACATATTCTAAAATTTGCCTATGTTGTCCACTAAAACTTCTTTCAGCAGTTTTGCTCCCTGCTCACTGTTGAGCTCCCCTTTGGTCCAATTTCTTTGGATCTTCATAGGCATAAGTTGCTTCTGTCCTCATGGAGGATTGAAAGGGGGGGAAATAAGACAATGGGGGTGAATATCTTTATGCTTTGTTATTGTCATTTGTTATATTGTCAACTGGACAATGTAATAGTAATTTTTTAGGGTAATAGTTATTCATTAATTTAAAAACTTCTACTGTACACTGTGTATCTGTCATCTTTAAAGAATGCATTGTATTGTTACAAATTGATTTGCCCTAGCTTTTCTCCCAACCTACTTAGTTTTCTTCAGATCACCTAAGCATTTGAAGGGCATGGAATTAAGAGGAGAAATGGAGATCCTTTTATAACATATGAAAAATTTAAATATTATAAATTGAACAAAAACTAAATTTTAAATAAGAAGACATATTTCATCTTCCTGCCTTGCTACATAAAATGTCATAAAATTTGTATATTAGGGTTGAAATAAAAACTCTTAGATGCTTTGAAAATTTGTGCTTGAAATGCAATGAAAACATGCCAGTTTCTAGACACTTCCCTTCTCACATCCAGCTTTATCCTCACAAGCTGGCACATGTTAGTGGACTTGAGGTTGGCACATACTTTAGGTTAGATGTGTGCACATCAAAGATCCTGTTTGCTAATGGGATGATGAGCCAGGGGTAAGGGTCTAAGAAGACTCTGGAAGTTAGTTTAGGGTCATTTCATCTGGGGACATGGGTGTCTTTGGCACTGGGAATGTGGGAATGTGATTAGAACTAAAACACATCTGGGCTTTGAATGGGCATTGTTGCAACTGCAACAATCTGCTCAAGTGTAGATTTTTCATTCCTCCCACAGGGAGTGATCTGAAAGTGCTCTTCAATATACAAACTGGAAGAACTCACTGCTTATTTTGGAGACTTCCCCCTAAGGAGACCACGACAAGATTACAAATATGTCGACTAAGTATTAAAAAAGGATGTGAAATTCTACCTGTCTGTTCAATGGGAAGATGTGCCTGCAGAGATTAAGGAATACTTCGTTCTTAATCAGATATTTGAATAGTCTAAAAGGAAAAATAGTTTTGAACAGCATATGTTTGGAAGTAGGCAAAAAAGAAAAGAAAGGGCATTTCACAGACAGAGGATTAGCTAGTTAAAATGCACACAAGTGTGAATGAGTACAAATCTGGGAAATTGAAAATATGTGATTCAGCCTGAGTATGGAGAAGAAAAGGCAGTGGCTTGTATATATAATTGCAGATGAACCCACATTTTCAGAGGAAAGCAATAAAACACAATTTTCTACATATAGTACCTTAGGGATATAGGCCCTCTCTTGACAGCATACTTACTCTCCCTTCTTCTCACCAAAGCTTTCTGAGGCACCTAGTAACACCAGGACTGCATTCTGGGACAAAATCTCACTCCTGTATTGTCTTTGGTAGCTAGCCTAAAAGAAATATTTGTTCAAATTATTACATAGCATACATAACAATGACAACATCACCAACGTTATGGAAAAGTAATCTGAGAGAAAGGAGTCAGAAACTCTAAATAATCTCATTAAAAAAATAGACCTCCAGATCAGTGCAGAAGGTAGATTTAAGCTTTGGGTGCAACCAGCTGGTTCTGCAGGAAAGTAGGCTAGCGGTAGTTGTTAATCAAGTTTCATAAATAAATGAATGGAGTTCTGTGTCAAATAAGTCCAGGAACTGTTTTCAGGTGTATGCTCATCTTAAAGGTTCGTAATATATTAGAGTATTAAAGACTGTGAAAAATCCTAAACATCCTAGTTTGCATCTTTATTTAATTCCATGTCCCCAAATATAGTATTTCCACAACAGAACTGTGCCCTCTATCATAAAGATTGAAGAGATTGCTGCTATTCTGCAGAATACAATCACTCCTTCATTTGATAAGTCTGTTGAGAGCCTACTCAGCTTCAGAGACTATGTGTTCATGGTAGATAGACTGTTCATATTCTTCTTTGCTTTCATTTTCTATTGTAAAAATATGTGATTTATATTCCCTAAATTGTATAGCAAATTGCATGGACTTTCTATTATTCTGTCACATTTACAATTGTATATTAATTATTGTAAGCTTCCCCCCTCTTTTCCTAACCAAAGGGACTAATGTTTGTATCTTAAATCAGTCATGAATGGCTGATCAGATGTACCCTGTGTTATGCCACAACTAGCCCTTCTTTGTTGTTTTTAATTCCTCTTTGATTTTGAATTCTAGTCTGGTTGCTTGTCTATCCTATTCCATTGCTGTCTTTTGATTGACCCCTCCCTACAATTCTTGCTGGTTTTCTGTGTTCAGACAGCCTGCTCCTTTGTCTTTGCTTTAAGAGCTGCACAGAGATGGTAGCCAAGAAAAACCCTAATGACTGGCTATTTTCACTTTACCTCCAAGACTCATGGGTCCAGGAGCACATGATCTGGAAGAGATGGAAGAGCTTTAAAAGAATACCTACATTTCCCAGTTAAATTAGCCATGTGGGGGAAATTATTGCCTCACAGGTGACAGTATCTAATTTGGTGAATCAAGATGGAAATCTGCAGGTGAATAAAGTATCATATATGTGGGCCTAACCTTCATACTTCATGGAACTGCCTCAGATTCTTAAAGAAGTTATTTAGGTCCTTGAAAAGCTAACTTTGAGAAAACCAATCTGCCAGGACTACTGCTGGAGAGAACATTCATATCTTACAGATCTCCCAATTGCCAAGTTAGAATGAGCAAGTAGGGTGCTTAGAATCCTGCTATGTCTGGGATGGCAGAGAAATGCATGACAGCTCTCCATGCAATGGGAAGGCCCAGCAAGAACATTTTGAGAGGATAAATTATAGCAAATAGTCAAGATCCTGGCCTGGATAGGAAACAAAAACTAGGCTTTTAGCAGTTTCCCACAAAGTCCTATACTCTGCTGTACTACAGAATTTCTCCAGTTGTTACCCTAGATTTGAACAAAATCATGGTGCTTTCTACCCACATTTATTAGAGGATTTGGTTTTACCCTTCCAAGAAAAATGGGTTGAAACCAGAAACAGCAGTATCACAGAAGTGACTAACACATCTGCATCTTGAGCCTAGTTGTAATTCATGACACTGGTAGCTGTGAAATTTTCAATTCTTCAAAAATAAAACAGGCTTTACCTAAGGTAATATGAGTAGGTTACCTTCCTTCTTTCCTTCATTCTTTCTTTCCTTCCTTCTCTGCCTCCATTTCTCTACCCCTTCATTTCTCTCCTTCCTTCCTTCTCTCCTTTCTTTTCTTTCTTTCTTCTTTCTTTCTCTTTCTTTCTTTCTTTCTCTCTCTCTATTTCTTTCTTTCCTTTCTTTCTTTTTCTGTCTCTCTCTTTCTTTTTTCTTCCTTCCTTTCCATCTTTTTTCTTTTCCTTCTTTCCTTTTTTCTCCATTCCTTCCTCCTCTCCTTACCTTTTCCCCCTTTTATTCACCGCCCCCAGAATCCGAAGACAATATCAACTTTCCCTATGTCTTTGTAAACAGTTTATTAAGTTATGTAAGTGAGCACACTCAAAATCTATTTAGCAAGGGAGAAATTTTTCAATATAACTTTAGGCCCCAAAGCATTTTAAAGAGTATAAGCGAGCCCTGACTATTTGTGCCGACAGAAGTAGATTGCCAGCCAGCTCCATTGCTTCAATGGTGAGGGTCTCATCTATTTCCTTGTTACAGCTTGGACATTTCAACTTCTCATGTTCTGTTCCTTCTTCTTGACTCAACTAAATAAAACACAGATTAAAAAAAAGAATGATACATAAATATTAACATATTGCTCAGCATAAACCTCAAGCAATTCTCACATTAACTTATCCATCATTTGCTCAGATGTTCTTACTTTGTGTTCAGTTATATAAAAGGTAAATAATTGCTCATTTTGAAGAAAGAAGTTAAATATGTTTATGCTACATTATTAAAAGTTTGTAGAAGTGATTTTATATGGGATTTTTTTTAATCCAATAGTTCTGTGTGGCGCAGTAGCAGCAGCAGCTGGGAATTGTCAGAAATGCACCTATTCAGATTGCCCACTAGATCCACTGAATCAGAACGTGGAGAAGTGGACAACTATTTGTGTTTCTACAAACTCATTCAACTTTAGTGCACTTAAAGTTTGACAAACACTGCTTGAATGAATCATTTAAGATAGAATAAAAAACAAACATGTATTAAGGAGATAGGAATATAGATAATTTACTGAGAGAAACTGAAATAAATGATTTGGTGTAATCTCAAACACTTTAAAGTGACAAAGGTAACATATAAACCCAGATTTTCTGAATAAAAGGCCAGCTTTCTGTTTATGCCACTATAGTACCCTCCCCATGTTTGAGTCACCAAGAGGACAATGCCATTGCTTAACCATCTGTCTTGGTGAAGTAGATCAAGTACCAGAATGGTGGCTTCAGTGCTGACTCTGCCTTAGAATCTTGTGAGTAGTGGATTAAAAATGCTTATTCCTGGGGCCCTGCATAGACTACCTGTGTCAGAATCTCTAGGGTAAGAAAACTCAACATTTTTAATATGCTTTCTAGATGATTGTCAGGCAGGCAGGTCAGCAAAAGTCCATAATCAGAGATTGGAGCTACTAGCAAAATCCCTGGGGTTTGGCTCAGTAGTCCCATCCAAAAAGCCAGGATTTGGTTCTGAGCCCCTATCTGAAATTTCAAGCCTTGGTTAATGGATATGAAATGGATTTGGGGATATTCTTCTAATTAAGATTATCACTCCTCTGTTCTTCTAGAAGGTGATTTCTTATACTGTGTGATGCAGAAAAATATTGCAATAAAAATTGGACAAGGGGCCCTGGGGATTTAGCTCAGTGGCATCATACCTGCCTTGTAAGTGCAAGGTCCTGAGTTCGATCCCCAGTACAAAAAAAAAAAAAACTGGACAAGACACAGGACATGGAAAAGCAGTAGCAGCTTTGAGAAGATCCCAGAACAATATTTACTATTTTCCATTGTGGAAACCATGCCTGAATGGCATGGTGAATAATCTTAAGTAAATGAGTCTGACCTAAAAAATGCTGAACAAAAGAATGAACAGAAGACATTGCCCACTTCCAATCTGCTCAAAGTAAAAAATTTCTAAGGTTCATCTCTTCTTTACATGGTATGTTCTAAAGACAGAGCCAATGTATACTGCCTCTTTTGAAGTCACAACATACATTTTCTATATACTCAACAGGTCATGATTTCTATTTTACCCCAGAGTAACCACAAATTTCTTAAGCAGTCCTCCTTACTATAATTACAAATAAGGAGTTTCAATATAACTTAGTCAATTACAAAATGTTAAAATTTTTAATTAATATTTATGACAATTTATATAAAAAGCAATCATGTCTACTTTTTTTTTCTGGTACAGGAATCAAACTCAGGACCTTGCACTTTCGAGGCAGGCACAGTGTCGCTGAGCTAAATCCCCTACCCCTAATCATATCTACTTTGAAGGAACAGAAAGATGTTACATGCTTACTGCAAATGGGTTTTGAAGTAGAATTGCCTTGTCAACCATGTTCCACTCAGAATTAGCAAGATCTTTGTCAAATTTCAGTGTGGAGGCTGTAGTTTTGATTAGCTCTTGAAAGCGTTGAAATGTATGAAGATTTGATTTATATTTTGTTGATGTGACATCACGAAGACCTTTGATTCAAAGACCACATATTATAAACAAAAGAGACCCCATGACTTTGATATGGATTTTATATTGTTCTTTTGTTTTTGCTTATTAAGCATTTGTCACTAAGCATTTTAAAAAATTACTTTAGTCACCTTCTTGTCACTGGGACATAATACCTGACTTCACAATGTAAAGGATGAGAAGTTTATTATATCTGCAGTTTTTAGAGGCTTCAGTCCATACTCCAAGGCAGAAAGCATGATAAAAAGGCCTAGGCAGGAGAAAGCTGCTTACATCATGGTGGCCAGAAGCAGAGACAGGGGCCGAGTGAGGGGCTGAGGAGGTAGAAATACCCTTCTGGATTATGCCCTCAGTGACCTGCCTCTTCTGACCAGGCCCCGCCTCACTATAGCAAGTTAGCTTTATTGCCCCTAGGATTCAATCACTTTCCCAAAACCCCACTGATAAGTATGTGAGGACTTTGGGAGACTGTCTCAATCTAAACCATAACAAACATTAAAGATTCAACATAAATTGTTCAATAATAGAAATACTAACAAGACTTAAATTTTCTACTTTCACACTGCTAACAAAAGCTAAAATACACTAATAAAAGTAATAGCTAATATTTATCTGGTGCTTACTATATGCCTGGACGTACTTCAACACACTGTTCGTAGTAAATTTTTTAGCTCTTGATTAACTTTTGAGATGAGAACTTTTCCCCAATTTGATAAATAAGGAAGCAGAGGAACAGAGATGTGATAACTAAATTTGTGTGTCAACTGGACTAGAAGGCAAGGCACACAGATATTTGGTTAATCAGTAATCTAGAATGTTCTGAAGAGGTATTCCTGGGTGGAATAATATTCTATAAATGTTATTCTATAGCACTGGGAGACTGAGAAAAACACTGTGCTCTCTTCAGTGTGAATGGGCCTCATCCAAACTGATGGAAGACTGAATATAACAAAAGACAAGGCAACAGAGAATTTGATCTGACTGCCTTATAGTATTTGAGCTGGGGAATTGGTCTTTGGTCTTCGTATTTGGACAAGAACTGACACTTTGGCCAGTAGTTCTTGGGCATTCAGACTGCAGACCCTGGGACTTAGCTTTCATAATCACATTGGCTGATTAAGCACATGGGAGGAATTATCTGCATTATTCTCTTTTATTCCTCTTAGAATACTCCTTTTCCAGGGTATGTTTGCAACGCACAATAAATACATTCATTGTAGGGAATTGGTACATGCACATATAACATCTTGATCATTTTTACTTTCTCTTCTCCTACCTCCAAAACCCTTTCCCATTCTCTCAAAGAACCAATTCTTTGATTCACTGATCCTTTGTATTTTCTAAGGATCGATTTTGTTAATTTTCATTGATAATTTCTTTTCTTCTTTTAGTTTCAGATTTAGATTGCTCTTGTTTTGCTAGGACTTTGAGATGAATCACTAGATTATTTACTTGAGATCATTCTATTTTTTTATGAGTGCCTTCACAGCTATAAACTTCCCTTTTAGAATTGCTAACATTGTGCTTTATAGGTTTTGGTATGTTGTACTTCCGTTATCATTTGATTCTAGGCATGTTTAAATTTTTTCCATGATTTCTTCTGTGATCCATTGATTATTCAATAATGTATTTTTTGCTCTCTGAATGTGTTCATAGTTTCTGTGGCTTCTTTTGGTGTTGATTTCTACCTTTATTCTGCAGTGAGCTGATAGTATTCAAGGGAGTATTGCAATTCTTTTGTATTTATTTGAGCATGTTTTATAGCCTAAGATATAGTCTTTTTTGGAAAAAGTTCTATATGTTGCTAAGAAAAATGTGTATTCTGTTTTTGTTAGATGAAACACTCTGTAGATACATGTTAAGGTCACTTGCCAATAGTGTAGTTTAACTCTGAAGTTTTTTTGGTAAATATTTTTGTCTGGCTGTCCTAATTGTGAGACTGGGGGCATTGAAGTCCCCCACTATGATTGTGTTGGTGTCTCCCTTTTTAAATCCAGTGTTTTTTGTTTTATGAAGTTGGGTGTTCCAACATGTGGTGTATAGATATAATTATTACCTCTTCCTGTTGAATTATTCTATTTATCAGTATGTAGTGGCCATCTTTATCTCTTTTTATCAGTTTTGGCTTGAAATCTCTTGTATGTACAAATAAAATAACTACTTCTCCTTGTTTTCAAGATCTGACTGAATGGAATATAATTTTTCATTCTTTCACTATCAATCAATCTATGCATTCCCTTTTGGATGAGGTATCTCCTGTAGGTAACATGATTGCATTTTGTTTTTCAATCTAATCTGCCAGTTTGTATCTTTTGATTGGGGAGTTGAGACCACTGACTTTGAGAGTTATTATCTTACTGAATCCTGGCATTGCATTATTTTTCCAGCGCTGATTCCTTTACTTTTTCCTTTTGTTTTCTCTCCCAGCAAGATATATACTTTCTTTTGTTATCTTTGGGGCTGGTGGCCTCCCTGGCTCTGTCTTGGCTTCCATTAAGTATTTTCTGCAAGGTTGTTTTAATGGTCATATATTTCTTTAAATTTTCTTTGCTGTGGAAGAATTTACTTCTCTGTCAGTTTGAAAGGCTAATTTTGCAGGATAAAATTCTGGGTTGACAATTATTTTGTCTTAGTGTTTGAAAAACTTCACTCCATGCTCTCCTGGCCTTTAAGGTTTGTGCTAAGAAATCTGAAGTTATTCTGATAGGCTTGCCTTTATAAGTTACTTGGTGTTTTTCTCAAATAGCTTTTAGTTTTCTCTCCTTTTGTTGAGTTTCTGGAATTTCATGATGTGTCATGGTGAGGTTTTTTTCTGGTCATGACCATTCAGAGTTCTATATGCCCCTCGTATTTGAAAATTGAATTTTTCCCATAGATTTGGAAAATTTTCTATTATGATTTCAGTGAATAAATTTTTAGACATTTCTGAATTTTCCTCTATTTTATTTTTCCTTTATTCTTTAATTCTGAGGTTTTGTTTTTGAATCTAATTGGATCTCTATTGCATAGCATCTTATCATTTTTTGTGTATCAATGACTTTATAATCTACTATATATACTTTTTCTTTTATTTCTGACATTCATATTTCTGACATTTTCTTTTATTTCTGTAGTTTCATTGGTTAAGTCTTCTACTCATGCTTTCCACTGAATTTTTCATATTATGTATATCCACTTGCTTTCTTTTCATACTTTCTAATTCTTTACTGAAGTGGTCATTCGTGTCTTGTATTATCTTGTCTAACTCAATTATTATTTGTTTCTTTTTTTAAGTTTATTCAAAATGTGTCTGTAAAATCCTTCATCTGTTTCATTAAATCCTCTTCAAGCATGTTAAACATCTTATACATTTGTTTATATATTTCTTCTTTAATCTCTTCAAGCATTTTGACCACTTCGTTTATGAGTTCTTTGACTATAGCTTCCTCTACTTCAGTCTCCATGAGGTCAGCTTTTCGGGGTTAGTGCCTTTGAAGGGCATGCTGTTGCTTTGCTTTTTGATGTTTCTATTGCTCTTGCTCTGTGTATTGAAGATCAGCATAGAGATATTCTGACACTATTGCGGAGATCTCTTTAGTTGGATCTGTCTCCCTATGAAGTGTCCTTGGTTTAGTTATGTTCTGGTTTATACCCCTTTTCAACCTTTTCAGCATAATATTTGAGGGTTTTCTTAGCATCCAGTTTTCTTCTGGGTGTTGACCCTCAGCACCACTCAGAAAGGAGAAAGCAAATCACAATAATGTTGATGACACAAAGACAAACCAGATATTCCTTACAGTAAAAATCAATTAAAAGCAAAAACTATGACACCATTAACAATAATCAGCAATAATTATAGTCAAAGACAAACTAGTTATTGACATATCATAAGAACCAATATTATCTTTAAAACAGAAAGGAGATCTTCAAGAATAATGTAAACACAAAGACAAACCAAATGTGAAAATACAGTAATTGCTAACCAAAAGCAACAACTGTACCAATACTAACAACAGAACTCTGAAGTCATAGCATAGTGTCATCTAAATAATTAAAAATTAATAAAGGCTAATAGTAATCATATTAAAAAGGAGGAAAATAAAATGTAAAAAAGTAAACTTTGGAAAAAAAATTAAGGGAGGTGAGGAGAGAAAAAGGAAATAAAAATCCAATTAAGGAATAAAAGAAAGTTAATAGAATTAGGTAAAGGTAACAGGAAATAATGAGAAAAAGAAAAGAAATATAGAAAAGAATAAAAAGAGGAAAAAGATAAGAAAAAAGGAACAATACTAAAAACAAAACAAAGCCCCAAAAGCAAACAGAAAAAAAAAAATGAATCCAAAATATTCCTCCATGTGTTTTGGGTGAGTGGTTTCTTTCCAAGACTCTTGGTATTGGAATCCACCAGATATGGGTAGGAGATAGTGAATCACAACTATTATTTCCATACCCACATTTTTAATGTGAATGCTGAGTCCTGCCCTACCTTTCCCTCTGGGCATGATCAGTGAATGGTGTGCTGTCTGCTGTAGAACTGTATTTACTTCAGTGTTTGTGCCCTTCTATATATATGCCCAAGTCACTGCTATCTCCAACTGATTTCGTAGCTTGTGGGCTCTTGAGGTTCCCCCTTGCTCCAGAGGTCTCTCTCCCCATACACCGCTGGGCATGGCAACAATCTAAGCTGAGGCATAGACTTGATCACGGTAGCAAATAGAAAAAGCAAACAGACCACTGAGCTCTGTGCTGAAAGGAAGCAAAAAGGACGAAGAAGTCTACTGGACTTAATATCAGCATTTTCAGACCTAGTTCCCTTAGAAAACTGTACATAACCAGCCCAGTTTGTACAGCCTGTCTCCTTCACAACCTGAGTTTGCCACTGCTTAAATTTCACAGAGTGTCTCTGACTAGCCCACCCCTTCTTCACAATTGTCTTCCACCAAGTCCCTGTGTTAGGGTGATCACAGAGGTCTTGAACTATAGTTGTTCTGTGGCTTCTGATACCCAAGGTAGATCAGGCTTAAATAATAAACCCCTTCAGAAAACAGCTTCTGATTATATTACTCTCTAATATGGTGGGCACTGCAGTACATTTCTTTACTAACTCTAGCCTCTCATGTGGAAGGAGTCACTTTCAGAGCAAAATCCCACACTGTATTTGCAGCTTACAATAACCATGAGCTTTTCTTGGGATAGCATTGCCAGTCCCTTCCCTGGAGATGCTGACCCTGTTTAGTTTTCTGGTCTATTTCATTCTTTTCTCTGCAGTGCCTTCAGTTTCTCTAGTTTATCTGTGGTTTCTAGCTTTCCTGTTGACTCTTTCTTGAGTTTCAGAGCTTTACTTTTTTTCTCTTTGATAAATTGTTATTTTATTTATTATTTTTATTTTTAAAATATATATATTTATTGGTACATTTTAGGTATAAAATACATTTACATTTATCATTGGGTGTTTGTACCAGAACATGATGCATCTTAATTTTTATTTTTTCTCCCATTACCTGTGCACCCTTCACCCCCTCCACCCTTCCCTATCTACAGAGTTTGATTCCATTTTTTTTCTCATAATTTTTTTCTTTCCCTTCTTCCCTTTTCCCTTTCCCTTCCACCATCCCCAAATAAATTGTTATTTTAAAGGTGTCTTGATTCCATATTCAGGAGAAGATGTATTTTGCTGTTGGTCTTTATTCCATCATTTGTAATCTCCCTGCATCATTCTCTCAGGTTCCAGCCCCTCAAATTCTTTTCTGTCTTGGATCCCCTTGGTTTCTTGCTTCCTTGGGATTTTAGTACCTGTTGTAGTCCCTATTTTATTTCATATTGATTTGTTCAATTTGCTGCACAGATGACTTTCTACATTAGCTTATTTGACTTGTTTTACTATTTGTTCTTTACTCCAGTGTAAGGTCTATCTGTTCAAAAATCTTTTTTGTCTTTAGAATGAAATACTATGAATTATAATAGTAGCTAGCTTCTAGGATAATGTTCATAAAAGTTTATTGAGTGATTGGATAAACTTATGCTATCATTTTAGTCACACTAAACTAATACAAATAACTAATTTTTAAAAATAAATAAGCTTACTGGTCTGAGGCATTAATATGCCTTTCCAGATTCAATTTCCTCTTTATTAATACGATTGACATATATAGAATATTTTTCTCTTTACTCAGTATAGTACTTAATATGACTTACCTAGTTTAGTAACTGCCATTGGCAAAATAAAGTTGTTGACAATCAAGTTAATTAAACACACTGCCACTCCATGAAGCAGTATCTAGAATTGAAAAAAATATATGAAGTAAGCATTTTGGATAATTTATTATCCAGTGGTAATTGTATTTACCAATGTTAATTAAGCTAGTTTGTACTATGTTAATAGTAGCTTATGGCATATGAAGATGTTGGGGGTAATGAACGTAGTCTTGAAATTCTTCCTGAATATACTTCATCTATGTTTTAGAATGAAACTAGAACGACGATATGGCTTCTATCTTGGGAACTTGCTCTTTTTAGCTTTTTGGACTGCTTATTCTGAGAGAAGCCAGCTACCATAATGTGAACTGACCTATGGAGAGACCCAAGTGACAAGTAACTGAAGGAGAATTCTAGCCAAGGATCAGCAAGAAACTGAGGCCCTTAGTCCAGCTACCTCAAATGATTGAATCTTATCAGCAATCATAAATGTGAGTTTGGAAACATTCTCCAGCCATTTGATCCTGTGAGGGATGTGCCCCTAATTCACACTTAAATAGTTTATGACAGAAACTGCATCAGAAGCACCCAGATAACTTGCATCCATGTTTCTGACTCAAAGAAACCAAAGTAATGTTTCTTGTTTAAAGCAGCTAAATATTGGGATCATTTGTTAGATAGCCATAGATAAGTAATACAAACACATTTCATTATTTTTATTTCTATATTATGTTTCTGATGCTATTGTTATTTATTTCACCCAGATTCTCGTACTCCCTTCTCTTGGGGTTAGGAATTGAACCCAAGGTCTCACACAAATTAAATGTGCTATGCCACTGAGCGACAACTGTAGCCCTGTTATTTTGTGTTTCTGATTATTGTTTATTGGGCTGGGATTTAGCTCAGTAGTTTTGCAGCCTGCTGTGCAAGCACAAGGACCAGAGTTCAATCCCTGGTACAAAAAAAAAAGTTGTTTCTGATTATTGTTTATTTATAGAAATACAATTTAGTTTTGTATCTGCACATACATTTCATGTTCTTGTTGAATCACTTATTAGTACTAGCAGTTACATAGCACATACTAATCCTGGTACCTTCTCCCAACACTACCCATTGCTCTGGATGACCCATCAGTTACAATATTTCCTAGAAATGTAGAATGCAGATGTATTTCCCATTTTCCCAAACTTAGAGGGAAAACTTACAGTATTTTACCATTAAGTGTCACGTAAATTTTAGGTTTGTTGGATTCTATTTAAATAAATTCCCTTTATGAGATTAATTTTCTTTAAATTTTGTTTTACAGGAAGTTTTTCTTTTTTCTATTTTTATTAATGAATGAGTGTTAAATTGTCAAATGGTTTGTCTGGATCTGTGGGAATAATCACAAGGTTTTTATCCTCTATTGCAGTTTTGTGCTAAACTACAGTGATTGTATTTTGAATGTTAATTAACATTAAATATTTGAATAAAACCTTTTTGATCATATTATCCTACATATATACATTTAAGTTTGTTGGTTAAATAGTTTTTAAGGATTTAAAAAATCATATTCTATAAGTAGATTTTTGGATAACATCTCTTTTGGTATTTTGTATAAAATGAGTAAGAAAGTGTCCATCCAGTTCTATTTTTTTGCGTAGAATTGGTGTTATTTATTACTTAAATATTTAGAATTCATTAGGTAAGTTTTCTGGCTTCTAGTTTTCTTTGGGAGAGGCAATCATTTTTGGTATTTTACTTATTTTTGTCTTTTCATATAAATTTTAGATAAACTTGTCCATAAATGCAAATAATTTGTTGGGATTTAATAGGAATGCATTAAAGCTTGCATCAATTTAAAATGTTGAGTTTATGTATGAATACAGTGTATTTCTCCATTTCTTTAGGTCACCTTTCATTTTCTTCATTGGTGTTTTATAGTTTTCAGCCTAAAGTCCCGGCAACGTATTTTGTTAGATTTTATACTGACCTCTATTTTTTCTTGAATGTACATAATATTGTATCTAATTTTGGCTACATGCATCATTTGCTAGTAGATAGAAATACAGCTGATTTTTAAATATGTACCTTGTATTTTGAAATCTTGCTGAACTTAGTTATAGGACAATTTTGTTTTTACTTTATTTTTGAATATGCTTGAAATTTTCTATGTAGATGATCATATTAGCTGCAAATAAGGGTAGTTTTATTTCCTACTTTCCAGTGTTACACATTTTTTTCCTTTTCTGTATAGAACTGCTTAGAACTTCCATCATGATAAGAGTGATGTAAAGACACATTTATGTGTTGTTGACAATCTTAGTGGGAAAATAATTTTTTGCTATTATGACATTACTTGTAGGTTTGACAGATACTTTTTATCAAGATTAAGAAGTTCTTTTCTAAGGGCCGGGATTTAGCTCAGTGGTTCCGCAGCCTGTCTTGCAAGTGCAAGGTCCCAAGTTCGATCGATCCCTGGTACCCCCCAAAAAAGTTATTTTCTATTTCTATGATTTGAGACATTTATATGAATGGATAATGAATTTTGTCAAATGTTTTTCTGCATCAAATGATATAATTTTATAAATGTCTGTTAGACACTGTTGGTTAATGGTGGTGTTCACCTCTATATTTTTGTTCATTTTCTATCTAGTTGGACTATAACTTGTTGAACAAGTTGTAAGGAGGGGTGTTAAAGTTTCCCACTATAATTTGTCCATTTCTCCCTTTAGTTCTATCACTTTTACTTCACATATTTTCTCAATCTTGTTTAAAGCATATCTATTTAGAGTTGATTTTTCTTCTCCAGTGTATAGACTTTGCTAAAGGACAGGTAGAGATTTTCCATTTCAGATAATATATTTTTCAATTCTAGAATTGTTCTTTGTTGTAGTTTCAGTTCCATCACAGAAATATTGCCATGTTTTCATATCTTTTGTCCATTTGTTTCTTTTAAATTCTTGAATTTATTTTTAATAGTTATGCTAGTTCCAACATATGTGTAATCTGGGTCTGCTGCAGTTGAATGATCTCTCTCTTAATAATAGGCCACATTTCCCTGCTTCTTCACATGTGTAGTAATATTTGATTTTAGACAGTATAGTATATATAGATGCTACATTGTTGAGAGTTTTGATTATGTTATCTTTCTGAAAAGAGTTTTGAGTTTTGTGTCAGGCAATTAATTAACAGGAAGGTCATATTACCCTACAAAAGCCTGGTATTAATCTTTCCTAGAGTTGGTCTAGAGATTAAGGCATAATCCTTACTATAAAGCATGCTCATATTGGGGTCACAACTTAACCTGTGTGGTGTTCAGTAATGCTTATACACTGTAGTTCATCAGAACTCCAGTAATCTGTCAGCACTGTGTGATTTTCAGAATATTCTTTCAACTCAAAGATCCCTAATGGCTCTTCTTCTGACCATCTTCTGATTCTGTCCTTGGATGATTGTTATTGGATTCTTGATCCGAAGGCTCACCCATGCAGAGTTTAATAATCTCTTTCTATACAGTTCTTCCCTCTGTGGTACCCTGCTCCAGGAATTCAAGCTACTTCATTAGCCCTATACTCAATTTTTTTATTCAGTTAGATTACTGCATTATCTTTGGCTTCCACTTCTTTGTGCCACAGTTTAGAAGAAAACCCAAAGTAAATGTGAACTCATCCCATGTTTTCTTTCTCTCAAGAATCTAAGCATACAGTGGCCCTTGTTCAAACCCAGTCAGTTGCTTCACAAGTTTTACCAATTTTGTATTTGCTTACTGTGAAAAGCAAGTCTGATATTCATTATTGGTAACGGGGAAGGCCAGAATTTCACAAGCACTGATATTCTAAAAGTTCCTGAAGTATCCTAAAGTACATCCTAGGTTGAAAATCGCTAAATTAATTTCATACTTTAATAGTAATAAGTGCTAATATTTATGCAGTAGGCATATAGTACTGTATACCAGGCTTATTTAATCCTCTTTATAATTCTAATATAAATATTATCTAATTATACAGATTGGAAAATGAAACACTATAATTTACCCAAGGTCACATAACTTGTGTAGGTAATTTTTTTTTGGTACCGGGAATTGAACTCGGGACCTTGCACTTGTGAGGCAGGCGGCAGAACCACTGAGCTAAATCCCTGGCCCACATAACTTGTGAATAGTAGGGCCAGGATTGAAATGGCAGTATACCTTCAAAGTTACTATTTTTATTTTCATACATACATATAGCATGTTTTGGTCATATCCATCCTCCCTACTCTCCCTTAGGGTCCTATCTCCCTTCCCCTCATTCTCTTCCTCTTGTCTTACAATAGTATCCTTGAAGTTAGAAGTTAGTATTTTTAACTCTTCAACATAAAGCCTGTAATAATAAGTTAGCTATAGAGTTCAGCTGGAAAACATTAAGTAACTTTCTGATGCCCAATCAGGAAAAATCTGCTAAACTAAAAATTTCCAAACTCCAATTCTTACGCAACATTCACATCATACTGATGACACTCACTTTGATTATCAAGCAAATGGAAATAGATTAAAAAGAAGAGGGAGAGAGGGTCACGGTGTTGCAGGCCTGTAATCCAAGCATTCTGGGAGGCTGAGCCGGGTAAATCACAAATTTGAGGCCAGCTTAAGGCTTAACAGTGATTTAGCAAGGCTCTGTCTCAAAGTGAAAAAAATTTAAAAGGTGCTGAGGATATATATAGCTCAATGTAAAGGCCATAAGTTCACCCTCCAGTAATACAAAGAGAAAGAAAAAGAAGGAAAGAAAGAAAGAAAGAGAATCTAATATTTTAAAAATTTGATTTAAAATATTTAAAATTTTTAGTCTTGTAATATTTGAACTATTATTTAATTAGACACATAACAATTACCCTACTACTCTTCCTTTTACACTTGGAATTTATCACACACACACACACACAGAGGAAATGCTAGATGTGCTGTGATGCCTGTACAGGAAATTTCCTGCCGAACTCTGTAATTATCTTGACTTGAAATGCAGTACAGGGAGCATGTGCCCAGTGTGTTCAGTTAAGCAGAGTTCAGAGGTACTGTCTTAGAGATAACTTTCCCTGACCATTAAAATGTTTTATTTCCTCACATAATTAAATGTGGCTTTATAATACTACAGAAAGTAAAAAAAAAGTAACGATAATCAGGTTTTTGCCTTTTTTAGTGGATATTATGAGTAAAAAAAGTGAAAACATTCAGTATATACTTTGCATCAGGTCTTTATAAATTTCAATTCCTTGAATCATCACAATAAACTCATTTTTAGGTACGAGAAAGAGTCATTGAATTTCTAAGCTGGAATGAGGAAGAGGAAAGTTGAAAATTATTCCTCCTCTTCTCCCCAATCTTGCCATCATAGCTAAATCATCCCTACAGCCCACATGAGGTTGAGATATCTGACTGCAAAACCATATTTTGAATACATAGCGATACTTTTATAAAATATTCAATATTTCTTTACTTGCGATTTTTCCTTCTCAGATCCAAAAGTAGGGTCAGAATAAGCAAACAGAAGGGCCATGTTTATGTTAGGTATTCCTTTCATTTCACTCCAGACCATTATGAATGCCCAACGCCAGCTGAATCCATGACCAAATCGAGACAAGATGGGGGTCAATAATAGAAGCAGCAGAAGTCTAAAAAACAAAACAATATCTAAAATGTTATTCTTGTCGTAGAAATTTATTTATCTTCTATCCCAACCTATTCTCTGGACATCCTATTCTCTAAAAAGGCATCTTTCACAAACTTAGCATTGCACCAAATGAAGGCAGAAGGCATTCAGGAGAATGGCTTTATTATTTTTGTTCCTTTCTACAAGGTAACGATAGGGTAGGAGTACTCAGGCTTCCTCAGGTGGAAAAAAAGAGAGAGATTTTGTATATATGTATATTATGGACCCCAACAATTTTTTTAAAATCCAATGAATAAGAAATAAGAAAATGCTTTCCCTTTATCTTCAAAGATTTTAGTCTTGCTAAAACTGTCAATTCTTTCCTATTTATTTTTTCAGTCTCATACCATTTCTCTTTGTCCCATTCTCCCTGATCTTCCCATCATAGTTCAATTAACCCACAGGGGACTGAAGGATTTTATCTGATAATTTAGGACTAATTTCTACTTACTTGTCACTAGCTGAGTTGATTTTAACAACCCAACTAAGTTTCCTACATGAAATTGGAATGTTAGCAATTTGAGAGATGAGGATTAAAGACCTAGTGTACTGATTATGATGATTTTTACCACTCTCATCTCCTTTTCAGCTGCCTCTTAAAATTGCAAAAGGGACTGCAGAAATTATTTCAGCAAGGAAGTAATTTACAAAGTCTTTGATTTCTTTACTTATGATTTCTTAAGAAGTTCTTTCCAACTATATTTTTTAATTCATAGGAATTGCTACATAATACTAAGCAAAAATACAAGATATTTATGACAGGTACTTGACGTCATAAAACCTCAAAGAAAAAGAAGACTGGATGAAATATGCCAAATATCAATAGTGGCATAATCTTAAAAATAACATCTTAATGATCTTAATAGACTATGAGGGATTTTTCTTTCTAATTTTCAGAAAGTTTACAAAGTATATTGTTTAGAAATCCAGTTAAAGATAAATAAAACTACCAAGTATTAATTTGCTAATCATTTCCTGAAAAGTTTGAGTCAACTGTTGAGTTTAAGGTATGAAATATTTTTGTTTAAAAAACAAACTTGAGAGTTATTTAATTTCTTATAAATAAGAAATTCAAATAGCATTCTTACCTGAAAACAATCAATGTGAAGTAGATATTTAATGAATAATATATATCAGAAAATGATACATACAAATATATATGTGCAGGAATTAGAAGTCCACTGAAACTAAACACCATAAGAAAAGCAACAAATGCTAGACAATCCCAGAATCTGAAAAAAAATAAAATATAACCATACTGAACCTAATATATGTGTTGTAAAGCTATCTATATGAGACATTATGTCATTCAATATCAAAAAACAAAAAAATATGAGGCACTTATCAACATTTAATAAGTTTTAAAATTGAGCTACAAAGACAAGGGCATTAAAGGAAATAAATGACTAATTTCAAATCAATTTAAACCAGTTTATATATGTAAATTAGTGAGTGTTTTTCACTGTGTCTGAACAAAATATTTAGGTTGTTGTTAAGGCATTTGATAGAATGCAAACATCTAGACACTATGGTTCACATAACTTGAAAATAGTGATTGTAAAATTTTTTTTTTTCTTTTAAATTATTTTATTTTTGTGTAAGCTAAAAGGAAATTTAAACACTGAAATCTCAAAAGACCTTGGGCATCCACATTAACCTTGTTAGAGGTTCTTTTTTCCATATTAATTTCCTCAAACATTTAAAACCCATAGTAGTTTTTACTGTATATATAGCCTAAACCATAGCAATCTATGATTATGTCATTTTACACTGTGCAAAATCCTCAGAAACTAGTGGTATGACAGAACAACAATAACAAAAAATCAGTAACAATTTCATTGTAAGACATTCATATAATTTGGTCCTTCTCTGAATCAAATTGATGTAAAAACAGACACAATCTCTTTAACCCCCCCCAATCAAGTTGAACAATGATCTATGCCCTATAACAAAAGAGTAATTGATGAGACACCTTGCAAAAGGTCAAATAGCTATTTGCCAGATTTAAAAGAGTAATAAAGAGCCCCAAAATATTAACAAATGCCAGATCTGAAACAAATCATCACACACAAAAATTTTTAAAAAATCAAACAGGGACTCTGGAGCTTATTTATGACAACAAAAGTAATAAAATACAGGATATGAAAAATTAAGAGGCCATTCAATGCAATCTGAAAAGACTGAAGGGGATTTCACAGACGGTGGAGATTTTAGTTTTTAATTTCTTTTTTTATTTCAAAAGTTTTATAAGGACACCACCAGTGTATTTCACAAAGACATAAATGTGTACATGCCAGCAACACAAAATGAATCAATCTTCAAAAATCTTCAGCCCCAATTATTTACATTTTTTTCTAATACAAATTTAGGACTTCAGTATGTAAATAAATATACATTACTATGGATAACTTTCTAGTATACCTTTTTAGTGTGGCTTACCAACAAATCAGCTGAAGTTGAATTTTTTTTTTAATTAAGAAGAGATATGCTTTTGATGGTAGGGAAGGGATGGAGGAGAGGAAAAGCATGACAATTGTCCAGTTCTGGGCAGTTATCAGTCTGCTTAACCTTGGGAGCTTGTGGAAGGTGTTAATGTAGCTGGGAACATCAACACCTTGGCACGCATGAACGTCAAGTCAGGAAGGCTGGTGATCACCTTGATAGCTTCCTCACTCAAGTGTTTTTCTCTTTTTGGTTTCCTGGTAGATGTGCTCGTCTTCTTAACTGTGGACATGAGTCTCACAAATGCATCAGTCACTTTGAGGCTTGAGGTGGAGATTTCCAGTTTAGAGGTTGTTAACTCATATAACTCTGGATCCACACCATCTAAAAGGTTAATAAGGCCACTCCTACTCCAGTCAAACTAGACAGGTGGTAGAGACTCTTGGAACTGATCAGATGTGCATGTGTTCATCTCTGTTGTCATGGTGGTTGTCTGACCAATGGAAGCAATTTTTTCTGCAGCAGATAGTGGTTTCAATGGTTTCTTGGTGGGCTCTAACATACCCAATCCTGCTGCATATATGGGCACTATAACAGGCTGCTTTTTATTGCCCATGAAGAGAATATTTTGAGTGTCTATTCCTAAGGAACACAAAAGCTTCTTGTTGCTATGGGAGCCACCCCACAGGTATCTCAAGCCATGTGCGTCATGAATATCCTATAGTTCAGGGAACACATCCAGCAGTTCCCCACTTTCAGCTAAGGCCTCTCTTGTTTTTATTGGCAGGGTGCTTGTCTCCAGCAAGTGCTTCAGGGAAGCAACTTCCTCTTCAGCATCAGGGACAGATATGGAAGGAAAACATCCTTTGAAAATTCGCTCCAGGCAGTTTAGTAAAGCTGTCTGAACTGAAGTGGCTGATTCCTGTAAATGACCACTAGCAACTGCTCCTCTAGAAGTTGCTAAAGGGATGCTGTACATTTTGGAGGTTCCTGGAGTCTCAATATTTTCATCTGTCCTATGGGACTGCCAGATTTCCTTTCGATGACGAGCTTCAGTGGCCTGTTGGTCTCCAAAAGCAGCCCAAGAACAACCATCTTTTTGTTCATCCTCAAAACCATTGCAGTCTACAACTTGGTTAGGAACAGCTGAACTGAAATCTGCAAAATCATCAGAGTCTTGAAAAGCACTGCAGTCATTTTGAATATTTGGCACAGAATCAAAATCTCCAAACTCACTCTGTTGCCCATTTTTCAGTTTTGAAACAGGTTCAGTGCGAGTTTCACTCAACTTTCTTGCCATCTAACATTCCCCTGATAAACTATCAGAAGTATGTTTTAGGTCTGACTCACTAAATACCATTTCCTCTTGGCAAGAAGTAGCATTTGTATCTCTAAATTCTCCAAAGTCATCACCTGGTTCATTGAAATGTGGAAAGGGCTCTAAAGACTCTCCAAAAGTGACATCACTCATTGAATCTTGAGTACCAGTAACGAGGGGTGGAGTGCGGCCACTGGCTGTGCCAAAGTCACCAAAATCATCCTCATTGGTATCATTGCAAGTTACAAAGTCATTACTGCTATCACCATTTTTGGGGGGGGTACTGGGGATCGAACTTGGGTCCTTGCACTTCCAAGGCAGGTGGCAGAACCACTGAGCTAAATTCCTGGCCCTGCTATCACCATTTTTTACACTTATGGAATCACCCAAAACATTTTCTTCTGTGGGATCAGTGCTTAGGCTTTGGGGGTTAATAAACTTTCATCTTTGGAAGAACCAGTTTCATCGGCACCAGAAGTTTTAATAGAATCCATGTGTAGGTCAGCAGAAAATAAATCAAGTTCTTCCTTAGTTCTACATTGTTCTCTCCTAATGACTTCTGAATCATCAGCTGAGTCTACCAAACTTCAAGACTTTGATTGCAGTGTTGGAAGGCCTTGTTTTTCAACACTGAAACCTCTGTTAGACACTATGCTTATTTCTGAAACACAAGTATCCTCTCCATCAGTATCTCCTTTATCATCAAAGCTTTTACCGAAGACACTTCTTTTATAGAATTCACTTCATTGACTGTTAATTTTGTTGTTTTCCTGAATAGTTAGTGTATCTCTATCATTTAAAACTGCACAGCCTATTTTTTCTAGTTGTATCCTTTCCTTTTTGGAAAATGTAGAAAATCAGCAGAACTAGGTGCAGAGTCTAAGTTATATTCAGTGCTAAGAGGTTTCTGTCCCTTTGAATCAGCTACATTGTCCAGATCATCTGTTCCCTGTGGATTTACAGTTTCCAACCCTGTAAACCCATTTGTTAGAAGCTCTGGACAAGGAGGTTTTTCACCATTGCAGTTCTCCGTTTGTTTTGATGAACTATGTTCATATCAGTTCTAAAATCTCCTAGAGAAAAACTTCCAGTTGTTCCAACATTCTGTTTCTGCTCTACTACTGTATTTAAATTTCCTGGACTTTCCATGCCATCAATGGAAGTACCTAAAATTTTAAATCAAATTATTTCTTTGCTGGTAGTTGAAAGTAAAACATCAGACTGTCCTTTCACAGGGGTAGAAAGTTCAGCAGTGATGTCCTTATCATTGCTATTTTTCATGGACTTAAATCTTGTAAGGCTATCTACATTTTCTGAGAAATCATGAATTGGCATAAAATGATTTGAAGGTATAAACTCCTCCTTGGGATGAGTAAAATCTGGTGTATCAAAGTCGACAAACCCTATGCCAGAAGGGCTAACTTCTGAAAATCCACCAAATTCCCCAAATTCGTTATCATCATCACCATCTGCTCCATTAACTAGTGGTGGGGGGATGAAGGGTACATTTGAATTTTGTCTGGCTCAATTTTTCATTTGCTTTCAAATAATTAATTTATACCTGGCTCATCCGGGGCTAACCTGTTGGGCATGGGTCAAGGGCCCAGGGAGAAACTGGCTTCCTGGGGAAGGACCGGCTATTCCAGCTGGTGAGACCGGAAGGCAGGCTACTCCTGGCCCTGTCAGCGCAGCAGCGCCATGGACGCCCACCAGGAGTTTCAGTTCTGCTGCGGGACCCCCATCTCACTACCCTCCTCCCTCTTCCGCCGCTGCCGCCGCCTCTACCTCCTCAAATCTTTGTTTCTTTAAAAGCCACTATCAATTATTTTTAAAAGAAATAATAAAATACAAATCTGATTTACATAGTGATAGAATTAAGCTCTTGTCTAAAATCTAGCTAGTGTTCAGAAGGTGTAAATGAATCCTTTTTTGCCAAATTCTTCATATTAGGGATAAATGAAATATAAACATGATCTGTTTTTAACTTGTTCAAGTTGATATTCTAGTATGCATTTTTTTAGTCTATATTATTCATTACATATATATTAAAATTGAGGCAGGAGATTAAGGTATGGCAAAGAGATTAGACAATAGGGAATGACCTGTCAATTGTGGAGAGCTGTCAAATTAAGGCCTGGATCTGACCATCAAAAGAGGATCACTGGCTTTGGGGAACTTTGGGGAACTTTGGAGGACTACCCTCTTGTTCTTGCAGTGGACCATCCTGAGTGCTGGACATATTTTCACATGAATCCATGTTTGTTTATCTATCATCTCACACATTTTCATTATCCATTCATCTGTGAACAGACATTTAAGTTACTATTTTCTTGTCTTAGTAATTGCAAATAATGCTGCAAGGAACATGAAAGCACAGGTATCACTTCAAGATATTGATTTCATTTTTGTAAGATTATATAGTTGGAAGAAGTGAGATTAATCATATGCTTTTTTTTTTTTTGAGGAAACTCCATACTGTTCCCCAAAATGGCTGTACCAGTTTATGTTCTCACCAACAGTGTCCAAAGGGCTTTCTTTTCTCCATTTTCTTGCTAACATTCAGTACCTTTTGTCCTTTTGATAACAGTCATGGGTGAAGTAATAGATTATTGTGTTTTTGATTTGCATTTCCCTGACAATTAGTGAGACTGAGAATTTTTGCTCAGAGATCAGAAGTTATGCTGATGGATTTGCCTTTATGAAAGTGATTTGGTGTTTATATCTTGCAGCTTTCAATATTCTTTCCTTGTTCTGTACTCTTGAAATTTTTACTTTCATATGATATGGGAGGTTGTTTTCTGGTCACGCATGTTTGAGATTTTAAACATCTCCTGTACTTGGATGTCCACATATTTCCCAAGATTTGGCAATATTTTTTGCTATTATTTCATTAACTCAATTTTCTAAACTTTTAATCTGTTTCTTGGTGTCCTCTTCTATATAATAAAAATTTACAATCTGTTTTTTAATTGTGTTCCAGAGTTCTTGAATTTTTTATGTATAGCATTTTATTTTTTATTATTGCCTGAATGGAATAACTCATCAAACTTATCTTCAAGCAATTCTGTCTTCTATTTGATCTAGTTCAGTGACTCCATTGAGTTTTTTATTTGACATATTGAGCTTTTCATTTCCAAGATTTGTGGGGTTTTTTTTAGAATATCTGTCTTTTTATGTAATTGTTCTTTCATTCCCATCTTCCTTAATTCATTCAGCTGTTTATCTGTATCTTCTTTGAAGTACTTGATCATTGTAAAGGTACTTTGTTAGAATTCTTTAGCACTTAAGAGTTATGAACCTATAAAAGAGTCACATGTTGCCTTGTTTTTTCATACTTCTTGTGTTTCTATGTTAAGATTTGCACATCTTTCAGGAAGGTTATGTCCTCTATTTTATGTGAGGTTCTTAGTGAAAAATCTCTCTTTTGAGAGTTCAATTTCTAGTCCCACTCAGGGAGGAAGCAAATCACAGTAAAAATGACAACAGAATGATAAACCAGATACTGAAATGCAGAAAAAACAAATGAAAACCAACAACTATGCCATTAATAACAATATAAAAGAAAGAGACAAAAATAGAATAAACAAAAATATTAAAAATCAATAAAGGTAAAAATAATAAGAAATTAATAATTAAAAATGAATGGGGTTAAGAAAAAAGAAAATGGAAGAAGAAGCAAGACTTTTTAAAAAGAAAGAAATGAGAAACAGGAGGAAAGAGCAAGAGATTTAAAAATCTATTTAAAGAATTTAAAAATTAAATTTAAAAACCCAATTAACATATTAAAAATAAGTAAGTAAAATGAGGTAAAAGAAAAAATAAAGAGAGAAAGAAAGGAAGGAAAAAAGAAGAAAAAGAAAAGTGAGTCAAAAAATTTCTGTCAGGCTGTTTGGATTAGAAAAGTTTCTTTCTAGGACTTCTCATATTGTAACCCATCAGTTGAGGAGGGAAAGTAGTGTGTCACACAGGGCACTTGTAGTTCCTCTCTACTCCTACCTGACAGGCTGGGGCTGTATGAATGCTGAGCCTCGCCCCACCCTTTCCTAGCAGGTAGACCCAGTGAATTGTATTCTTTTGTCCTCAGCACTGTATTCACTCTAGATTTTGTGTGTTTGTGTGCCAGTAGCCATTGCTAAACACAACTATACTCATAGTTTGTGACCTGATTAGGTAACCTACTTGTTGCTCTGTCCATGCATGAAAAAGGACGGTAAATGTCCAAGCACAGGCATATCCCTGAATATGTCAGGAAGCAGAGAAAGCAAAAAGACCATGAGTTCTGTGTTGTATGGAACAGCCTAGGGGACCAAGAAATCCACTGGCCTTGATCCTGGCACTTTTGGACCATGCCCTTTCAAAAAACTACACACAATGAGTGTTTCTCCTCACCACATAGGACAAGGCTAGGGACGACTGGGCCCTCCACAGCCCTAGTTCCCTACTGCTTATACTTCTTAGAAGGTCTAGGACTAATCTTCTCCCTCTTCAGCTTTGTCTTTTCTTACTGTCTTCCAACCAGTCATTGCAGCAGAGTGATTCCAGGGACTTGATGTGTGGTTGGTTGCTTTGGAATAGCTCAGTCACAAACAGTAAACCTCCTCACAAGATGGTCCCTTGTTCAATCAGTAATAAATATGGCAAGCACTAGAGTGGTTTCTTTTCCAAAGCTAGCCTAGCATACTGTAGGGGTCACATTTAGACTAAATCTCCACACTGGATTTACAGCTTTGTATGATTTAGATCAAAATGTCTCTCCAAAGTTTCATGTGTTTAGAAAGTGACTGGATCATGGAATCTATACTCATCAGTGGATTCATCCATTGATGAGTTCAGTAGCTGAATGTGCTGTTAGGAGGAGGGACCTGGTTGGAGGTGGGTCACTGGGGACTGATCTGGAAGGCTGTATTGTTGTACTAGATTCCTCTCTTCTCTCTCTGCTTCCTGGCTGACATGAGGTGAGCCAATATCCTTCACTACACCCTCCTACCATGCCTCAGAGCCAGTCTACTGAGGACTAAACCCTATGGAAACTGTGAAGCAAAGTAAACCTCTACTTTAAGTTGCAGGTGTTGGACATTTGGTTCCAGTAATGGGAAAATGACTAATACATAATGCAATAGCTGTGGGTTCCTCCTGTGACTAGGGATGTGCTAGTCTATTGCTTATTATTGGAGCTGCCAGACCTCTCTAGGCTTACATTATGATTGCACAATCAGGTTCTTCTCTCCCCAGGAAGCTGAGGTTGTCACTACAAAACACTTCATACTTTACTCTGCATTGTCTTTCTGCTTCTATGCTTTTTAGCTTTCCTGTCACCCCGTGATTTCCAGAGCTCTTCCTCTCTTCCTCTCCTCAGAATATAGTTTCTCCTTTCTAACCCTAAATACTTTTCCTGCAGGGTCACTCAGATGTATTTCTATTCTGTCTTCTCATTTGAAAGTCTCAAAATTAGTCTTTTTAATTACCATGAAATGTAATCAAACTAGTTCAGCAAAAAGAAGCTGTCAAGACACTTTCATACACAGTAGAAATTGATAGGAGGAATTTGATGAATATGAAATCAGATTCTCTAAGGAATGAGTGTCCATCACACTCATTGGGTTTATGAGCTGAAGAGCCACTCTTCAAATCTATCCAATAAGTGAATGCATGTACTCATATTTGTATTTGTGCCTGGGCACAATGATTTCAGCATACTGAAAAAGACCTCCTAATTTTTTTAAAGTCATGATTTGTTTTAATAAAACTAGGTCTTTTCAGGTAGCAATGAGTCTTAGACCTGTTTATATACAATGATGTAAAAATGATATGTGAGAATGTGGTATGTGAGTAATTATGTGTGAGAATTTTAAAAATTGGAAGTCCTATGGTCTTACTCATAAATTTTGATTCTAGTATATCTAAGCACCTGTATTATTTTTATTCTCCAACAATATACAGGCAATAGCCCAGAGGAATACTAATGCACTGGACATTTTAGAGAAGTAAAGGACAGAGAAAATAAGATTGTACAAGCTGGCAGGGAGTACTGGGGGTACTTTCTATTTTGGAAAATTTTCTTTCTAATGAATAGAAACATGAAAAAAGTGAGGCAGCCACTTCTGCCAATATACAGGAGAAGCCCACTCCAAGAGTATAAACACAAAGATGTAAATCCAAATAGGGAAGCATGTTTGGCAAATTAGAGGAATATTGAGTTGATCAGTATGACTAGAGAAGAGTGGGTACACATGAAAATGGTAGAAAAAAATCATAGACATAGCAGGGATCCCAGCTATAGGATTTAGCATTAAAACAAGTTTGACATAGCCAAAAGAAAAGTTATTAAATGAAAAATTATTAAATGTTTCAAAGTAAAGAGGAATTAAATATATGAATCATGTTAAAGTCAGTAAAAGATCATAGGTTCAATGAGTTATAATCACAATGTAGTTGCAGAGTTGTTGGAACTGGAGGGCATACAACAGCACATAAGATGAAAAGATAGGAGATGGTATAGTTTTTCTCTTAAAGAGTTCAATGGACCTATTGTAGGGTGTTATGATATATAATAGGATTTTATCACTATTAGCTTAAATTTGTACACTCTTGGAGAGTGAAATTTCATACATGTTATCTTTTAGATAGTAAGATTCTTGAAACTGAGATTATACAGAGGTTCTTTAATGTCTATGGAAGTGAGTGGCTGAAATAGGATGATGAACATACTCAGGAGGAGAGACATTTCAAGAACTAAAAGCCAAAAGAGTAGAAGGATCAACTGTATGGAGACTGACTTCACTAAAAATAGTGACAGAGTAATGCTGAACAGAGTCACAGAAAGACAGGAGCCAAGATCTTCACAAAATGAAAAGTGTAACTCAAGCTTCTAGAGACACCAATAACCCAGAGGGACAAAGATGGTATAATCCTATGGTATGAACTTCAAAATTGGGTTCTTTGAGGAATAAGGAGGAACAATTATTTAGAAATGACTTTGAGGTGTAGAGAGATCACAGAGCAGACTCCAGAACACCAGAATTCAAATGGAAAAGATACCAAAATTTTTAAAGAATGCAATGGAGGTAATGTCTTTGAGAGAGCTCTCACCTCCACTTAAAGTAAAGTGAAGGGAAGTTTCTGAATTAATTCTCGTAGGTAAAATTACATATTTTTGTGACATTTAAAATTTTTACAACCATTATTGAATAAATTCTGCCTTGCTACAAGTAAAATTGATTTTTCTTGCGGCTGACATGAAATCTGGGCCCGGGGACTTAGCTCAGTGGTACCACTGCCTGCCTCGCATGCACAGGGTCCCGAGTTCAATCCCCGGTAGAAAAAAAAATTAAATTAAATTGGAATTTTTACTGATATCTGGAGGTACTTCATTTAGATTTCAACTTTTGAATTTTTTTAAGATCTTACACTGCTAAGTTTCTGACGTCTGAATTCATTATATCTTTTGTAATGTCTCTCACACTCAAAAAAAATCATTTTTGTTTATTTTTCAGGGCTCTATTAACATATATGTTTTCCTTGCATGTTTAGATCTAGTTCCTACCTGTGCACTGTATCTTGGCTCTAGGCTGACACAGATCCCACTCATTCCATAAGCTGGGTGCCTTTGAGCAAGACATGGAACATTTTTACCCACAGTTGCCTTACATTTATTTTGAACTTACTGTCTTTTCTGATATTGCTAATCTTATGCAATATTTTTATGTTAATTTATATTTTTGAAAGCAGTATTGTATTAAAATATTATTTATCTCAACTGCTGCCATTTTTTGCCCCCTCTTAAATTTTATACCTGAGATGAGTGTCTCACTGGTTTAATCCTGGTCTGTCTAGTGGCTGTAGGACTTAGACTGAAATTACTGAGTTGATGGTCAGAGTTGAGGAGTTAGTGGTGAAACTGAATCAACATGAACTCAAGGTAAGGTTATAAATTTTGCCTAAAATTAAAAGATTTGAAGGTACAGGTTTTCAAGAAGGGTTCAAAAAAGTTTTTCAGAAGGGGTTATAATGGAGTTAGTTTCTATGCCAATATCTTACTTTGGGCACTAGATGTGGTTACTATCATAATATAGTTTCTAATGAATATAGCAAAGTAAAAATATGTTAGTTACTCACTCAAAAAGAAGTGTTCCAATTCGTCCTTTAAAACTTGAAGAATTTAAGAAAAGCCCTATAGAGGCCACAGTAAACATTCCAGACAGTCCAACTAGCTGACCTATTTTTTAAAAGAAAGAAACATAAAGTATTATCATAGCTGTACAAATACAAGGCTACCCAACTTGGTTTCAGTTGGAAAATATTACAAATTATCACCACTATGATTGTCCTGTTTCCTCCTGAGATTCACACCCAACTGTGTAGTGAAGTCTGTAATGGACATACTTGCACTACTTTGGCTTCAGGTAATTAGCCACACAGAGCAGCTACACAGAGCTCACAAAACTTTTCATATACTCTAGTGAGGCTAGAGAACCCTGCACTGATCTGTTTCTTTCTGAGGTACTCAGGACAGCTGAAGTGGAAGTGACCCGATGAGTTCTTTATGGACTAGTCCAATTCATATAGTTTCTTCATGGGAGACAGTAGAAGATGGAAATGGTGTGTGATAAAAAACGGGGGGTGGGGGGGATCTGAGCCAAAAAAGACCAAATATGGATCTATTTATCCAGCACATTTTTTGGGTGCATTTACTATGAAAGATTGAAAAGTATAAACAACAGTGGTATTTTCTATAAAAGTACTTCTATTAGAGTTGTTTCTTCTTTGACCTCAACAAAGTAGTATATTATGCCTTAAAATTAAAATAATTGGTAAAATATAGATATAATAGCTTTTGAAAGAGAGAGCATTCATAATTCCACTGCCAAAACTTTAGGTATACTCTTAAAATATTTTTTTACTAGGATTTTTTTTTTTTTTTGGTCAGTCAGAGTACTGTCTTTGCCCAGAAAGAGATAATTTAATAAGCTGCTCAAGAATAGAAAATGAGAGGTCCTGAGTCACATGGAACACACTGAATCAGACAGGCAAGACTGCCCATGCCCTACCGAGGTCCCCAGTCACGCTGAACATGGTGAATCACCCCGCTGCAGATAGGCAGCCACCTGGTTCCACAATACAAAGACACAGAGGACTCCAGACCACCAGACAAAGGTACTGAGTCCCGCTGCTCCTGGCCCAGAGGTAGGGGCTTCTGAGGTGCCGTCCCACTGCTCCTGGTTCAGAAAAAGGAGCTTCCCAGCCACCATCCCTCCTGCTGCTCCCAGACCACAGGAAAGGGCTTTTGGGCCAGCATCCCTACCGCTGCTCCCAGCCCCTGTCCCACGTCTCCCAGCTCAGAGTAGGTAATCTGTGCAGGCGCTAACAACCCCCTGCCCCAGTCAAAATGAGAAATCATGTAAATAAGTCTCAAAACCAGACTTCCAGATCACCTACAGCAACCCCAAAGGGAAATGACATGGAACACTGTGATACTCAACCACCTGGACCCACTGAACTGGCAACAAAAGGGGATCTGGAAAAAATGAAATCAGAATTATTTCTCAGATAACAGGAGAAATTGTACCCCTATTAATAAATTGATTTAAATTGTGCCCCTAATAATAAACATGATTAATAAATCTAGAGAGAAGCTCAGAAACATGATGGAATCCCAACATAAGAAACAAATGGCATCCATAAAACAGATGCAAATCGGTTTCCAGGACATGAAAAACTCCATTAAAAGTCTACACAGCAGAATGAGCCAATGTGAGGACAGAATTTCAGATATAGAAGATAAGATTGTAATTAGTGACCAGGAAAAGAAAAATTGCTTCAAAATTATAAGGGAACATGAGAAATCAATCCAGCAGCTGCTAGATGATGCAAAGAAGAATAACATAACACTGATTGGGCTCAATGAAGAAGCAAGAGAGAGTGGAGATGACATAAAAAATCTCTTCACAGAAATAATGGCAGAAAACTTCCCAAGAAGGGGAAAAGAGCTTGACATACAGATAAGTGAGGCATATAGGACTCCAAAAAGCCTTGATCAAAAAAAAATTTACACATAGGCATATAATTGTTAAGATTCCAGAAACACAGCAGAAGAACAAAGTTCAACAAGCAGTCAGAGAAAAGAAACAAATCACATACAAAGGAAAGCCCATCAGAATCACAGCAGACTTCTCAACACAAACCATCAAGGGAAGAAGAGCTTGGAGTGACATATTCCAAGCCCTAAAAGAAAACAGCCTCCAACCCACATTGATGTACCCTGCAAAACGATCTTTCAAAATTGATGGAGAAATAAGATACTTTCATGACAAAGAGCACCTTAGGAACTTCGTGAATACCAAACCAGCACTCCAAAGAATTTACACAATATCCTAGGAACAGACATTGAGGATCACAACCCCAGGAAGCAAAGCAGAATGAACCCATCTGGCATGACAAGAAATTAAACGTAAAGGGGGAGAACCCAACAAAAAGAAAAAGTCATGGCTATGACCAGTCAATAGGTTTCAGTTACAACAATCAATGTTAGTGGTCTCAATTCACCAATCAAAAGAAATAGACTGGCAGAATGGGTCAAGAAGCAAAATCCAACAATATCCTGCATACAAGGAAGAGAACTCAAAAGGAAACTCATAGACTGAAAGTTAAAGGGTGGAAAACAATACTGCATGTGACAGGAACCTGAAAAAAAGCAGGAGTAGCTATCCTATTTGCAGATCAAGTAGATTTGAAACCAACACTGGTTAAGAGAGATGAAGAAGGACACTACATCCTTGTAAAGGGAAGAATACAAGAGGAAGAGATGACAATCATAAATATATATGCACCAAACACTAGTGCACCCAACTATATAAAACAAATACTAACGGACATGAAAAGTCATATATACACTAATACAATTGTAGTGGGGGACCTCAACTCCCCACTGTCACAAATAGATAGATCAACTAGACAAAAAATAAGTAATGAAATACTAGAACTCAATCGAACTCTTGAACAAATGAACTTAACAGATGTTACAGAGTTTTCCACCCCACAAAATCAGAAGACACATTCTTCTCAGCTGCACATGGGTTATTCTCCAAAATAGACCACATACTCACACATAGAACATGTTTAAGTAAGTGCAAAGGAATTGAAGTTATCCCCTGTATATTATCAGACCATAGTGCGATGAAATTGGGGATCCATAGCAAAAGAAACTCAAAAAATTTCATAAACACGTAGAAAAAGAAAAACACACTTCTGAATAACCAATGGGTCACAGAGGAAATTAAAGAAGAAATCAGACAGTTCCTTCAATTAAATGACAATGACAGTACAACATATTGGAAGCTATGGGACAGAATGAAAGCAGTCTTACAAGGGAAATTCATAGCAGTGAATACGCATATTAGGAAAACAGAACGAGCCCAATTAAATGACCTGATGCTACACCTCAAGCTTCTAGAAAAAGAAGAGCAGGACCACCCCAAAGCTCATACAAGGGAGGAAATTATAAAGATCAGAGGAGAAATCAATGCAATGGAGACTAAGAGAATGATACAAAAAAATCAATGAAGCCAAGAGTTGGTTCTTCGAAAGAATCAACAAAATTGACAAACCCTTAGCCAACCTTGCCAGAAAAAGGAAAGAAAAGGCCCAAATCCATGCAATTAGGAATGAAAAGGATGAAATTACAACAGATCCAGCAGAAATCCAGAGGATCATCAATACCTACTTCCAGAACCTATACGCCAATAAGATGGACAACACAGAAGAAATGGACAGATGCCTAGATACATATGAATTACCAAAGTTGAATGAAGAAGACCTAAAAATTCTGAACAACCCAATATCGACCAATGAAATTGAAAATGTAATTAAAAACTTATCAACTAAGAAAAGCCTGGGCCCTGATGGCTTCACTGCTGAATTCTACAAGACATTTAAAGAGGAACTGCTGCCACTACTCTTTAAACTCTTCAGTGAAATTGAAAGGGAAGCAATACTCCCAAATTCATTCCTGGAAGCAAGCATCACCTTGATTCCCAAAGCAGAGAAACACCCAACTAAAAAGGAGAACTATAGGCCAATCTCACTAATGAACATAGATGCAAAAATCCTTAATAAGATACTGGCAAACAGAATGCAGAAGATCATCAAGAAGATCATACACCCTGATCAAGTGAGATTCATCACAGGGGTGCAAGGATGGTTCGATATATGCAAATCAATTAATGTAATACACTATATCAATAGATCCAAGGACAAAAACCATATGATTATCTCCATAGACACAGAAAAAGCACTTCACAAAATCCAACATTCAGTTATGATAAAAACCCTACAAAAAATTGGAATAGATGGTCTCTACCTCAAACTGATAGAAGCCATCTCTGAAAAACCACCAACCAATATCATACTAAATGGTCAAAAACTGAAATCCTTCACACTGAAATCAGGAACAAGACAAGGATGTCCACTATCACCACTCTTGTTCAATATAGTTCTGGAAACATTAGCCACAGCAATTAGACAAGAGAAAGAAATAAAAGGAATAAAGATAGGAAATGAAGAAGTCAAATTGTCATTATTTGCAGATGACATGATACTCTATATAGAAGACCCCAAGAACTCCACCAAAAGTCTTCTAGACTTAATAACCAAATTCAGTCAAGTAGCTGGTTACAAGGTCAACACACAAAAATCAATAGCTTTCCTCTACATGAATGACAGACTCACTGAGAGAGAAATAGGGCAAATAATCCCTTTCGCAATAGCATCCAAAAAATGGAAATACCTAGGAATCATCCTAACAAAAGAAATCAAAGACCTCTTCTCTGAAAACTATGACACTCTGAAAAGAGAGATTGAAGATGATATCAGAAAATGGACAGACATCCCCTGCTCCTGGGTAGGAAGGATTAATATAGTGAAAATGGCCATACTTCCAAAACTGCTATATCGATTTAATGCAATTCCAATTGAGATCCCAGCAGCATACTTCATAGACCTTGAGAAAACAATCCAAAAATTCATTTGGAAAAAGAAGAGACCCAGAATGGCAAAAGCAATTCTAGGTAACAGAGACATGGCAGGGGGTATCACAGTCCCCAACCTGAAACTCTACTACAAAACTACTGTGATAAAACCAGCATGGTACTGGCAAAGCAATAGACCTGAGGACCAGTGGAACAGATTAGAAGATGCAGAAACAATGCCAGACACACTCAGCAATCTCATCTTCGATAAAGGAGCCAAACACCCTCACTGGAGGGAAGATAGCCTCTTTAATAAATGGTGCTGGAAAAATTGGGCTTCAATTTGCCAAAGATTAAAACTAGACCTCTATCTCTCACCATGCACTAAACTAAAATCAAAATGGATTAAAGATCTAAATATTAAAATAGAAACTCTGAACCAGTTGGAACAGAGGTTAGGCAGAACCTTTGAAGACAACAGTGTAGGAAAAGATTTTATCAACAAAACCTCAATTGCCTGGGAACTAGCACAAACAATCAATAAGTGGGATCTCTTCTTGTTAAAAGGTTTCTGCACAGCAAGAGAAACCACCAGCAGTGTGAAGAGACAACCCACAATGTGGGAAAAAATCTTCACCTGCTCTTCCTCAGACAAAGGTCTACTACCTCAAATCTATAAAGAACTTAAAAAGATCAGACCTCCCTAATTTAAAGACCCAATCCAAAAATGGGCATCTGAAATGAACAGACATTTCTCAGACAAAGAAGTAGAAATAGCAAATAAATACATGAAAAAATGTTCAACATCACTGGTCATTCGAGAGATGCAAATGAAAACAGTGCTGAGATTCCACCTCACTCCAGAAAGAATGGCTGCTATCATGAAATCAACCAATAGCAAATGCTGGCGGGGTTGTGGGGAAAGAGGAACCCTGCTCCACTGCTGATGGGAGTGTAGACTGACACAACCACTGTGGAAATCAGTATGGAGATACCTCAAAGAACTAGGACTGGAAGTCCCATTTGAGCCCACTATTCCACTGCTGGGGATCTTCCCCAAAGAATTAAAAGAATCATACCACAGTGATATATGTGCACCCATGTTCATAGCAGCACAGTTTGTAATAGCTAAAACTTGGAAACAGCCCAAATGCCCATCAACTGGAGACTGGATAAAAAAAAACGTGGTTTTTTAATAAAATGGAGTACTACTCAGCCATAAAAAATGAGAAATTAGGGACATTTATAGCTATGTCGATGAACATCAAGGCGATACTCTTAAGTGAAGTAAATAGGACACACATGTATAATTACCAAATAGTTTCTCTGGTGTGAGAAACTGAAAGTGTAAATAAGGACTAAATGTATAATAGGTAATGTGAAATAGCAAGAAAAGGGACAAAGGGAAAGGAAGTGGGAGGGCTAGGGGAAAGGATAGAAGGGACTGGGATTAATATGAGAAAATGGAAAAATAGGAACAAAATCTTTATAAATAGGGAGGACTGGAGGGGTTGGAGGGGTTGAAGGGAGGGCTGTGCAAGGGTGAAAAATAAGAACCAAGAGAGACTATGCAAAGGTGCGAATTTCCAATGATGAATGTCATTATATTGTATACCTAAAATGTACCAATGATTAGAATAAATAATTGAAAATGTAAAATAGGAAGAAAAGGTCCAAAGGGGTAGGGGTAGTAGGAGGGGGAGGGGAAAGGAAAGAAGGGAAAGGAAAAATAATGAGAAATGGAAAAAATGGAAATAAAGTCTTTGTAAATAGGGAAAGGTGGAGGGCATGAAGGGAGGGCTAGGAATGGGGAAAAAATAAGAACCAAGATGCATTATGTAAAGGTACAATTCCCAATGAGAAATGTAATTGTGTTGTGTACTTAAATGTACCAATAAAAGAATTTAATAAAAAAAATGAGACTCAGGGAGCAGCTTCAAATTAAAAGATGTTTGCTGAACACATGGAAGCTGAATAATAGCCTCCTGAACAACTAATGGGTCACAGAAAAAATTAAACAGTTTCTACAAGTAAATGATAATGCCAGTACAACATACAGGAATCTATGGGACACAATGAAAGCAGTTCTGTGTGGGAAATTAATAGCATTAAATGCCCATATTAGGAAAGCAGAGAAAACTCAGATAAATAACCTAATGCAGAACCTCAAGCTTCTAAAAAAGAGGAGCATAACAAATCCAAAGCTCGTACAAGAGAAGAAATTATAATGATCAGAGCAGAAATCAATGGAATGGAGACTAAGAGAAGAATAAAAAAATCAATGAATCAAAGAGTTGGGTTTTTTTTGAAATAATAAATAAAATTGATAAACCTTTAGCCAACCTTATCAAAAAAAGGAAAGAAAAGGCATAAATCCATGCAATTAAGAATGAAAAAGGTGAAGTCACAACAGACCCAACAGAAATCGAGAGGATCATCAATACCTACTTTGAGAACCTGTACTCTAATAAAATGGAAAACAGAAGAAATGGGCAGATTCCTAGAAACATACGAATTGCCAAAATTAAATGAAGAAGATATAGAAATTCTAAACACCCCAATTACAATGAGTGAAATTGAAAATTTAATAAATAATTTACCAACAAAGAAGAGTCCAGATCCTGATGGCTTCACTGCTGAATTCTACAAGACATTTAAAGAAGAACTATTGCCATTACTCTTTAAACTCATCAAGGAAATTGAAAGGGAAGCAAGGATTCCAAATTCATTCCTGTAAGCAAGTGTTACTTTGATTTCAAAATGAGGGAAAGACCCAACCCAAAAAGAGAACTACAGGCCAATCTCCCTAATGAACATAGATGCAAAAATTCTCAACAAGATACTGGCAAACAATACAGAGGGTCATCAAGAAGACACCTTGACCAAGTCGGATTTATCCCAGGGATGCAAGGATGGTTCAACATCCCTAAATCAATAAATGTAATACACTATATTAACAGAGTCAAGGACAAAAACCACATGACCATCTCAATAGATGCAGAAAAAGCAGTTGACAAAATCCCACACCCATTCATGATAAGAATGCTACAGAAAATTGGAATAGAAGGTCTTTATCTCAACTTCATTAAGGCTGTCTATGCAAAACCAGCAGCCAACATCATACTAAATGGTCAAAAACTGAAAATGTTCACACTAAAATCAGGAACAAAACAAGGATCCCCACTATCACCACTACTATTCAATATACTTCTGGAAACATTAGCCACAGCAATTAGAAAAGAAAAAGAAATAAAAGGAATAAAGATAGGAAAGGAAGAAGTTAAACTGTCATTAGTTGCTGAAGATATGATACTTTACATAGGAGACTCAAAAACTCCACCAAAAGACTTCTAGACTTAATTGACAGATTCAGTAGAGTAGCTGGATACAAGGTCAACACTCAAAAAACAATAGCTTTCTTGTACGCAAATAACAGACTCACTGAGAGAGAAATTAGGGAAACAATTCCTTTTACAATAGCATCCAAAAAAATGAAATATCTAGGAATCAATCTAACAAAGGAAGCAAAAGACCTCTACACTGAAAACTACAGCACTCTGAAAAAAGAGATCAAAGAGGATATAAGAAAATGGAAAGACATCCCTTGCTTCTGTGTAGGAAGAACAGATATAGTGAAAATGGCCATATTTCCCAAAGTACTATACAGATTAAATGCAATGCCAATTGGAATTCCAACAATATACTTCACAGAGCTAGAGAAAACAATCCAAAAATTCATTTGGAACCAGAAGAGACCTAGAATAGCAAAAGCAATTCTAAGCAATAGAGACATAGCTGGGAGTATCACAATCCCCAACATGAAACTATACTACAAATCTACTGTGATTAAAAAAAAAAACAGCATAGAACTGGCAAAAGAACAGACCTGAGGATCAGTGGAATAGATTAGAAGATGGAGAAGCAACTCCAAACATGCTCAGCCACCTTATCTTTGATGAAGGAGCTAACCACCCTCATTGGAGGAAAGATAGCCTATTTAATAAATGGTGTTGGAAAAACTGGATTTCAACCTGCCAAAGATTAAAACTAGACCCACACCTGTCACCATGCACTAAACTAAGATCGAAGTGCATTAAAGATCTAAATATTAAGACAGTAACATTAAACTTGCTGGAAGATAAGTTAGGTAGAACTCTTGAAGACACTGGCATAGGAAAAGACTTTATGAACAAATCCTCAGTAGCACAGGAACTAGCACAAAGAATCAACAACTGGGGTCTCATCTTATTAAAAAGCTTCTGCACTGCAAAAGAAACCACCAACAGAGCTAAGAGACAACCTACAATGTGGGAAAAAAATTTTAGCAGCTGTACCTCAGACAAAGGACTACTATCTAGAATATATAAAGAACTGAAAAAAATCAGACCCCCCAAATTCAAAGATCCAATTCAAAAATGGGCATCTGAAATGAACAGACATTTCTCAGACAAAGAAGTAAAAGCAGCAAATAAATATATGAAAAAATGTTCAACATCACTGGTCATTCGAGAAATGCAGATGAAAACAACACTAAGATTCCACCTTACCCCAGAAAGAATGGCTGCTATCAAGAAATCAACCAATAACAAATGCTGGCAGGGGTGTGGGGAGAAAGGAACACTTCTCCATTGCTGGTGGGAGTGCAGGCTGGTGCAGCCACTGTGGAAATCAGTATGGAAATACCTCCAAGAACTAGGACTAGAGGTCCCATTTGACCCAGCTATTCCCCTGCTGGGTATCTTCCCAAAAGAATTAAAAGAATCATACCACAGCCATATATGTGCACCCATGTTCATAGTGGCACAGTTTGTAATAGCTAAAGCTTGGAAGCAGCCCAAGTGCCCATCAACTGGAAACTGGATAAAGAAGATGTGGTTTTTAATAAAATGGAGTACTACTCAGCCATAAAGAATGAAAAACTAGAGTCATTTATAGCTAAATGGTTGCATATTGAGGCCATACTCCTAAGTGAAATAAATAGGACACAAATGTGTAAATACTGAATAGTTTCTCTAGTGTGAGAAACTGATAGCATAAATAAGGGTTAAAATTATTAAAATGAATAATTGATAATTTGAAATAGGAGAAAAGGTCCAAAGACATAGGGCTGAAGGGAGAGGAAGGGGAAAGGAAAGAAGGGAAAGGAAAAACTATGAGAAAAGAAAAAAAAATGGAAATAATATCTATGTAAATAGGGAAGGGTGGAGGGGGTGAAGGGCTCACAGGTAATGGGGAAAAAATAAGAACCAAGATACATCATGTACAGGTACAAACACCCAATGATAAATGTAAATGAATTGTATACGTAAAATGTACCAATAAAAGAACTTAAGAAAAAAAATAAAAGATGCTTGCTGAATTTCTATGGAGACAAGTAGTGAAAATACATCAGGGAAGATGGAAGATGAGGAAACAGAGGTAATTTTTGTAGCTCATAGAATACTGAACTACATTGTATAATCTCCTCTGTAATCTCCGCCTTTTCCCCATTGTCAGTAAAATTAAAGAGCCAGAAACTACTGTGTATTCAGGGGGAGGTTTGGTTAGTAGGTATCACCCCACATTCCAACTCCAAATTATTTGTAAGAGTGTCTAAAGACTTGGGTGAATGTGATTCTGAGGCTGTGTTAGAAGACAGTGATATGATTCATTATTAATATGTGCCATACTTTGGCGACAAGACGTGGTAAATGTACGAATAATATAACATATTTTTTAAAAATTTATAACCTTACTTGTTCTACAACTTCTATTTTTATTTTATGACCTCAGAGTTAGCAAGAAAATTATATTTAACTATATGCAGTTAGAATGATAAATTTCCTAGGAAGAAAAGGTCCAAAGGGGTAGGGGTAGTGGGAGGGGCAGGAGAAAGGAAAGAAGGGAAAGGAAAAATGATGAGAAATGGTAAAAATGGAAATAAAGTCTTTGTAAATAGGGAATGGTTGAGGGGGTGAAAGGAGGGCTAGGAATGGGGAAAAAATAAGAACCAAGATGCATCATGTAAAGGTACAAGTTCCCAATGAGAAATGTAATTGTGTTGTATACCCAAAATGTACCAATAAAAGAATTTAACCAAAAAAAAGAATGATAAATTTTCCCAAATCTTCCTTTTGTAACAAATATTAAATTTAATTGTATCATGGTTAATAATGTTTGGGATTTAACTGACATGTTGTTCTAGTTAATTTTCATAAATACTCTACGGTACAGTCATCCCTTGGTATTTACCAGTAACCAATTTCAACCGCACATCCCTACCAAAATGTGAAGATGTTCAAATCACTTATATAAAATGGTGTAGCAGGTGCATATAACCTTCCATGTGCTCCTATATGCATTAAGTTCTGTATATACTTTAAATTATCTCTAGATTACTTATACTACATATGATGTAAATGCTACATAAATAGTTGCTATACTGTACTTTGGGAACAATGACCAGAATAAAAACTGTAAATGTTCAGAACAGATACATTCAATCTGGTTGGTTGATATTCTTTCTTTTTTGATAATGTTTGATTTATATGCCTTGGTACATTGTTGTCTGTGATACATCTTTACAACTTTTACCTTTTTGATAGATTATTTTAACAAAAATTTTGCATCTTGATAGGCTAATAAAAAACCCTTTTGCCTATTATGTGTTTTCCTGGCATATGTATTCTTACTTTGAATCTTTATATGTAATTTAATTTTAGGCATAGACCCCTCACTTACAAATATAATAGATGAGGTACAGAGCTGTAAAGATGAGAATTGTGTAATTGACATCATCATAACAAATTCCAGACATCCATGACTGAATCAGTTTTGAACTTAAAATTCCAAACAAGAGGCTTCCTACAAGATCTATCCAAATTGCTTCCATAATATTATTGGCTATAAGAAAAGGGAGAAAATAGAAAATAGTTAATAGAACTTATTTGCCTTAATTTTAAGTGATGCTTTTCTTTTTGTCTTTACCTTTAACTTATTATTGAAATGAATATTAGGGTGCTGATTATCTCTTCAATTCCTTTAGCTATATATATATATACCATATAACCCATTAAGATTATTGGATCATATGGTAGGCTATTTTTACTTTTTTAAAGTACCTCAATACCATTTCCCCTAATGGCTATATTAATTTACATTCTCACCAACAATGTACAAAAGTTCACCCTTTTTCATATGCCAACACTTACTTTTTCATTTTGATAAAAGCTATTATAACAGGTAGAGGGATATCTGAGTATTAGTTTATATTTCCCTAATGATTACTGATGATTAGTGATGTTGAGCATTTTTCATGTACCTAAAGGCATTTGTATGTCTTTGTTTTCAAATTGACATGCGTGCTTAATGCACAAATTTCTTCTAGAACAGAGAGGTTATTATAATACATGTGTACATTTGAGAAATGTATTCAGTATAAAGAAAAAGTATGTGCATTTTATATATCCATCATCTAAATAACTTAAAGAAAGTGAATATTCTTATATGACATCTACCAAAAGTAGGAATTATGTAAAATCTGAGTTTTTAGTAATCATCCTCAGGGTATGCCAACTGCAACAAAATGAAATCTGCACTAGTATGTTTACTGTACTTAATATTTTCAGACTCAAAATTAAGACATTAATAAATGCCAGGATACTTAAAGCAATTAGTATATATGCTTGGAAAAAATTGTTTTAATTCTAAAATATAAAAGATTCCTTTTTCATTTCCTGTTGCAACAGGTGTTTTGATATATAATACATATCAAGGTCCTTGTTTTCCATATCAGCCCTTCCTGAACCCATGGAAGCAAAATATTTTTCATTGTTTAATAATATTCAATTTACAATAATAGAACTCTTAAAATTGTTCTCCTTTCTCTATGAGCTTCTCCCTTCAAAAAGATGATTGTTTTTCAGACTTCTCAGTTGTTATTGTCTTTGTATGTAGTGTAGAATGTTGCTTATAAGAAAGGATAATAAGAGGACCAAACTCCTATAAGTAATGTAAATAGAAAGATGGGTAGATAAAGTTTTCAATATGCTCTACTACCTCAGTTTACTTGAAAGACTGCATTATAGATTTTCTTTTGCTTAACTGGTATCAGATACATTTAATGTTAGAAGAAAAGCTCATTCCTGCTTTTATTTACTATTTCATTAGTTATTTAAAAACCTACTTATGTAGTCACTTTATATATTTACTATATAACTCATCTATTCTTGTTATTTAATTTTTCATTAATTTGTGGATGACTTTTATGGTTTATTTAGTCTCTGACTTTGAATTTAGAGCTTTGGGTCATGTTTTGCTTTGCTCTTTGTGTTTATTCAGGAGATTTGGAACCAGAAAGACGAAAGAGGTCATTTCATGGAATGTAAATCTGAAATGAGTGTATTTGACATTTATTTGGCCCCTGTTCTATCAGCTGGTCATAGTCAGTACCTTAAGTCTCCCACAGATGACTTGGTGACAAAGAGTATTATGTACAGATTTTATTAATTTAATTATTTTATTCCATTCATTAATGAAACTCTTCTGTTGTCATTTTTGGAATTCAACAAGTTGATCTCTTTGGCAGAATTCAGAATCTAGAAAAGTTCTTGTATGAGCCATTGTACATCATTTTTTATTGTGGCCCTGAATAAAATGTAGCAGGTAGATAATAACTGTGTCAGGATGTTTTCTTAATCATCAGACTATTCTCAGTCCTATTTAAAATGTCTAATAAATTACTCTTTAATAATTCTAACCTTCAATAAGTGAATGGCTCATGCTACTGATATTCTTTTTTTTTTTGCTATGGTTATTCTTTTTGGGGGGGATGGGGGTTCGATCTCAGGACCTTGTGCTTGCAAGGCGGGTGCCGTGCCACTGAGCTAAATCCCCGGGCCTGCTACTGTTATTCTTAAAACTAATCTTTGCTGAGATGGGAAAGACCTATAGTTTCTTAAAGAATCATTAATCCTTATAGAATTCTTGAGTTTTACAATTCTTAACTTTCTATAATTTCTAGTACCTTCATCATAATCATTCTATTATTATGCAAAGCCCAAGGAATGAGCTGCTACTACTCCATTAAAGTATTGTCATTATGATGAATGTGAAAAGAGTTTTGGTACATTCAAAATAATTTTTTCAAATTCTTATGGTACAGTATGTATGTCTTCTTTTGAGAAATACCTGTTCAGGTTCTTTGTCCATTTCTAAATTGGAGTTTTGTTTCCAAGATATGGAAACTCAACTGTCTATCAAAGGGTGGATGGATTTTAAAAATGTGGTTATGTATGAACATAATACTATTTGGTCTTTAAAATGAAGGAAATTCTATCATTTGCAACAACATGAATGAACTTAAGGGACATTGTGCTGGGTGAAATAAGCCAAGCACAGAGAAAAACTACTGAGAGGGTTAATCTTGATTGTGTCAACTTCATTGGCTTAGGAGCCGCCCAGGAGATTGGTGGAGCACACTTGTAGGTCTGTCTGGGTAAGTCATGGAAATGTGACTTTGGGTACTATATCTGGTCCCTCACCCTTTCCTCTGATGCTGCTCTCCACTTCTTTGCTTTCCTGTCACCATGAATTTTTAAAATTAATTTTATTGGTACATTTTAGGTATACAACATAATGACATTCATTATTGGAAATTTGCACCTTTACATAATATCTCTTGGTTCTTATTTTTTCCCCATTCCCCTGCCCACCTTTCACCCCCCAATCCCTCCCTATTTACAAAGACTTTGTTTCCATTTTTTCATTTTCTCATATTAATTCCATCCCCTTCTTTCTTTTCCCCTACACCTCGCACTTCCCCTTCCCCTTTGCCCCTTTTCCTCCTATTTCACATTACCTATTATACATTTAGTCCTTATTTACACTTTCAGTTTCTCACAGCAGAGAAACTATTTGGTATTTACACATGTGTGTCCTATTTATTTCGCTTAAGAGTGTGGCCTCAATGTGCAGCCATTTAGCTATAAATGTCTCCAATTTCTCCTTTTTTATGGATGAGTTGTACTCCATTTTATTTAAAAAAAAAAACATTTTCTTTATCCAGCCTCCAGTGGATGGGCAATTGGGCTGCTTCCAAGTTTTAGCTATTACAAATTGTGCTATGAACATAGGTTCATATATATCACTGTGATATGACTCTTTTAATTCTTTGGGGAAGATCCCCCGCAGGGAAATAGCTGAGTCAAAAGGGACTTCCAGGCCTAGCTCTTTGAGGTATCTTCATAATGATTTCCACAGTGGTTCCACCAGTCTACACTCCCAACAGCAGTGGAGCAGGGTTCCTCTTTCCCCACAGCCTTGCCAGCATTTGTTATTGGTTGATTTCATGACAGCAGCCATTCTTTCTGAGGGTGAGATGGAGTCTCAGCATTGTTTTCATTTGCATCTCCTGAATGACGAGTGATGTTGAACATTTTTTCATATGTTTATTTGCTCTATCTACTTCTTTGTCTGAGAACTGTCTGTTCATTTCAGATGCCCATTTTTGGATTGGGTCTTTATATTTAGGAAGTCTGATTTTTTTAAGTTCTTTATAGATTTGAGATAGTAGACCTTTGTCTGAGGAACAGCCGGTGAAAATTTTTTCCCACATTGTGGGTTGTCTCTTCACACTGTTGGTGGTTTCTCTTGCTGTGCAAAGATTTTGATAAGAAGAGATCCCACTTGTTGATTGTTTGTGCTAGTTCATGGGAAACTGAGGTTTATTCGTAAAATCTTTTCCTACACCAATGTCTTCAAGAGTTCTACCTAACCTCTGTTCCAGCTGTTTCAGTGTTTGTGTTTTAATATTTAGATTTTTAATCGATTTTGATTTTAGTCTAGTGCATGGTGAGAGATATAGGGCTAGTTTTAATCTTTGGCAAATTGAAACACAGCTTTTCCAGCGCCATTTATTAAAGAGGCTATCTTTCCTCCAGTGAGGACATTTGGATACTTTGTGGAAGATGAGGTGGCTAAATGTGTTTGGAGCTGTCTCTGCATCCTCCAATCTGTTCAATTAGTCCTCAGGTCTGTTTCTTTGCCAGTACCATGCTGGGTTTTTGCTTGTTTTGTTTTGTTTTGGTTTGGTTTTTTGGTACCAGCGATTGAACTTGGGACGTTGTGCTTGCAAGACAGGTGCCAGAACCACTGAGCTAAATCTCTGGCCCTACCATGCTGTTTTTATCACAATAGCTTTGTAGCATAGTTTCAAATTGGGGATTGTGATACTCCCTGCCATGTCTCTATTAGAATTGCTTTTGCTATTATAGATGTCCTCTTGTTCCAAAGGAATTTTTGGATTTTTTTCTCAAGGTCCTTGAAGTATGCTGCTGGGATTTCAATTGGGATTGCATTGAATCTACATAGCAGTTTTAGAATTGTGGCCATTTTCACTATGTTGATTCTTCGAGGAGCCAGGGATGTCTTTCCATTATCTGACGTCATCTTCAATCTCTCTTTTCAGACTGCTGTAGTTTTCAGAGAAGAGGTCTTTGATTTCTTTTGTTAGGTTGATTCCTAGGTATTTCAGTTTTTTGGATGCTATTGTGAAAGGAATTATTAGCTCTATTTCTCTCTCAGTGAGTCTGTTGTTCATGTAGAGGACAGCTATTGATTTTTGTGTGTTGACCTTGTATCCAGCTACTTTACTGAATTTGGTTATTAAGCCTAGAAGACTTTTGGTGGGCTTCAGGGGGTCTTATATATAAAATATTATGTCATCTGCAAATAATGACAATTTGACTTCTTCATTTCCTATCTTTATTCCTTTTATTTCTTTCAATTGTCTAATTGCCTTGGCTAATGTTTCCAAGCTTATATTGAACAGGAGCGGTGATAGTGAACATCCTTGTTTTGTTCCTGATTGTAGTGTGAAGGATTTCACTTTTTGACCATTTAGTATGATATTGGATGTTGATTATTCATAGATGGCTTTTATCAGATTGAGGTAGATACCATTTATTCCAATTTTTTGTAGGGTTTTTATCATAAATGTGTGTTGGATTTTGTCAAAAGCTTTTTCTGCATCTATTGAGATGATCATATGGTTTTTGTCCTTGGCTCTATTAATATAGTTTATTACATTGATTGATTTGCATATGTTAAACCATACCAGCATCCCTGGAATGAATCTCACTTGGTCAGGGTGTATGATCTACTTGATGATCTTCTGAGTTCTATTTGCCAGTATCTTAGTAAAGATTTTTGCATCTATGGTCATTAGTGAGATTGGCCTATACTTCTCTTTTTTGATTGGATCTTTCTCTGCTTTGGGGATCAAAGTGATGCTTGCTTCCAGGAATGAATTTGGGAGTATTGCTTCCCTTTCAATTTCATTGAAGAGTTTAAACAGTAGTGGCTGTTCCTCTCTAAATGTCTTGTAGAATTCAGCAGTGAGGCCATTGGAGCCCAGGCTTTTATTAGTTGGTAAGTGTTTAATTATCTTTTCAATTTCATTAATTGATATTGGCTTGTTTAGAATTTTTAGGTCATCTTTGTTCAACTTTGGTAATTCATACATATCTGGGAATCTGTCCATTTCTTCTGTGTTTTCCATCTTATTGGAGTATAGGTTCTCATTGATGATCCTCTGGATTTCTGCTGGGTCCATTGTAATTTCACCCTTTTCATTCCCAATTGCATGGATATGGGTCTTTTCTTTCCTTTTTTTGATAAGATTGGCTAAGGGTTTGTCAATTTTGTTTATTCTTTTGAAGAACCAACTCTTTGCTTCACTAACTTTCTGTATCATTCTCTTAATCTGCATTGCACTGATTTCTGCTCTGATTTTTGTAATTTCCTCCCTTGTATGAGCTCTGGGTGTGTCCTGCTCTTCTTTTTCTAGAAGCTTGAGGTTCAGTATCAGGTTCTTTAATTGAGCTTGCTCTGTTTTCCTAATATGAGTATTCACTGCTATGAATTTCCCTCATAAGACTGCTTTCATTGTGTCCCATAGATTCTCATATGTTGTATTGTCATTGTCTTTTAATTGTAGGTGCTGTCTGATTTCTTCTTTAATTTCCTCTGTTACCCATTGGTTATTCATAAATGTATTTTTCAATTTCCATGTGTTTATGAAATTCTTGCAGTTTCTTTTGCTATTGATCTCCAATATCATCACACTATGGTCTGATAATATACAGGGGATAACTTCAATTCCTTTGCAATTACTTAAACATGTTCTCTGAGGATTTATATGGTCTGTTTCAGAGAATGACCTGTGTGCAGCTGAAAATATGTATTCAGATTTTGTGGGGTGGAACACTCTGTAAACATGTTAAGTTCATTTGTTCAAGAGTTTTATTGAGTTCTAGTATTTCATTGTTTATTTTTTGTCTAGTTGATCTATTTGTGACAGTGGGGTATTGAGGTCCCCCACTACTATTGTATTAGTGCTTCTTTGATTTTTCACGTCTGTTAGTATTTGTTCTGTATAGGTAGGCACAGTAGTGTTTGGTGCATATATATTTATGATTGTCATCTCTTCCTCTTGGATTGTTCCCTTTACAAGGATGTAGTTTCCTTTTTTGTCTCTCTTAATCAGCGTGGGTTTGAAATCCACTTGATCTACAAAGAGGATAGCTATTCCTGCTTTTTTGGGGGTTCCTGTCGCATGGAGGATTGTTTTCCACCCTTTCACTTTCAGTCTTTGAGTTTCTTTTTGAATTAAGTGTGTTTCTTGTATGCAGCATACTCTTGGATCTTACTTCTTGACCCTTTCTGCCAGTCTATTTCTTTTGATTGGTGAATTGAGACCATTATCATTGATGGTTATAACTGATACATATTGATTTATCATTGTCATGCCTTTTTCTTTCTGTTGGACTCTCCCCCTTTGCATTTAATTTCTTGTCATGTCCAATGGATTCATTCTGCTGGTCTTGTGGCATTGTGATACCATGAATTAAATAGTTATGCTCTGCCATACATTTCTGGCATGGTGTTTCTGCCTTGGAGCCTGCTAACCATGTACCGAATCATGAACTACTTTAAGTGGTGGGTGCCAAGTATCATGTCTTGGCAATAAGAAAGCTGCCTACTACAATCACATTATCTCACTTATATATGGAATGTAAAAAAATTGAGCTCATAAAAGTAGAGAGTAGAATGATGGTTTCTAGACTCTAGGTGGGAAGCACCAGAAGGTGGGAGTAGAAAAATTTTTGATCCAAGGGTACAAAGTTTCATATGGACAGGAGAAATAAATTTTGAAATCTACTGCATAACAAAGTGACTACAGTCAATATGATGTATTGTCTATTTCAAAATAAGGGAGTAAAATTCAAATGTCTCATCAGAATAATTTACAGGTAAGCAAGATGATGGATACATTAAATTGATTTAATCACTTACACATGCTATAATACATCAAAATATCACACTGTACTCTACATATATATATAATTATAACTTGTTAATTGCAAATAATGTTAATTTTAAAATACTCATTACTTTCTTTTTCTAAGTTGAAAGAGTATCTTTTTACAAGCTAAAACTACACTTGTGTTTGGAAACTTTGTCCAGTTAACTTGAAGAGCTTCTTTCATTCAGTCTCCATTAAGGAGTATATATATTTATTCAGTGCCTACTGTGTGTCAAATATTGTAAGAATTCTTGGATATTCTAGTAGAAAGTAGTACTCTAGTAGTACTATGAGAGTAGTTCTACTCTCATAGTACTACTAGAGTAGTTCTACTCTAGTAGTACGAGAGTAGTTCTACTCTAGTAGAAGTTCCAAACTCATAGAACTTATATTCTAGATCTAATGTAACACACGATGAGAACAGAAACAGAAATGCCTCTGGGTCCCTACTGAGGGAATCTCTTGTGCTGTGTTGGCCTGTCAAACTGAATAATTGCTTATTTATTGTTGGCCATTTCAACTGTTTTAATTTCACCTGTAGATAATTTTTAAATTGCAGTATGCATTTCTGTTAACATTGTTTTTATGCTTATCTGATTATGTTCTAAATACTAAAAGTGAAACTACTGCTCCAAATATAGTTGCCCCTTTATTGTTATTGATCTTTTCAGATATTGCTTAATTTTTATGATGCCCTTTCCAGGAAACAGGGTGTCTTAGCCCATGATAGACTCAGTGCCTGCAGCCTGGCATACCAGTGGGCAAAGAAGTGCTCATCTGTAGGGTGAGAAACAGGGAAGCAAAATTTGAATCAAAAATAAGAGTAAGTCCTGGGGTCAGGAAGCTGGAGGAGCCAACTCCAGTAGGGTAAGTGGAAAGCAAGAACTAAACCAAAATAAAGGATGACTGACAGAAAAACAGCAACAACTACACCAACAAAAAATAAGGCTGAATTTGGAAAACAAATTCTAAAATGGTTCTCTGAGATGGCACAATGGAAGGGAAAGTATCCTTTTATGAGTCTTGTCCATAAACATCTATTGGTAGGGAGGGCATTATCAGGATTGTGGAGGTGATTTGGATTCTTCCTCAACTGGACTCATCCTGATGGCGAGAGCCATGGTTTCTAGATGTTCCAGGTAGAAAGATGAATATCTCTGAGGATAGTTGGAACATGAGAGGAGAATTCCATGAGAGGCCCTCTAGGTTATGCGAGTTTTGGGGATGGACTGGTCATGGTAGAGCTTAGTGTTTCCTGTCACTGAAATCTAGAATGGAGGCTGGCTCTGGTTTCAAAAACATATTGAAATCTTGAGGAGTAAAACACCAGTTTGAAAGTTGCTTTCTTTAGGAAAGAACAATAGCCTTTAATAAGTAACATGTTTGTTAACTAGATTTGTTAAGCCAGGAAAAATATCCAAACAAATCTAATATTACTGTTTTTAAGCTCCTTTTACCCAATTTGGATAAGGTAAGAATTCTGAATACAATAAATATTATTAATTTTCTTTATTATGAAATACATGATGATTTCAAAGAGTAACACTGTTAAGAGCCCAAAGACCTAATGGCAAAGAAAATAAATTAACTGTTCTTTTTCTTCCAGCAGAGTTTTTATTACTGAAGTTACTACAACTATTATTAATAGTGATTGCTTACAGTTTCTATTTTTTTGATATCGAAATACAAACAAAACCCACTATGTTCTGTTCCATTGATTGTTATCAAAACTACACTGCAAAATCTATAAATGGGAGGGAGATTTATCAATTGTATTCCTGGCTGTATTTCTAGGGGCTAGAATAGGAATTATTGCATACTACACATTATTAAATAATTGTTGGATCAATGAATGGATGAATGAACTTCCACATCAATACCTTCCTCTCAACATTCTCTTTATCTTCTTATAGAAAATATTAAAAATGTCCTCTTGATTAGACTGTAGATATAATTTCTGATGTAAGTTTCCCTGAAGTTCTGTGGTCAATATATTTTAAATGGAGCCTTGTAAAATATTGCTCCAGGTTTAGTAGTTGGATGTGTATCCTCCGGGCTGGCATGCATGATTTTATTTCCTTATACTTTTTAGTTTCCCGAAGCATCTTGTGTGTTTGTTTGTTTGAGACAGGGTCTCCCTATGTAGTTCAGGCTGGCCTTGATCTCACTATGTAGCCCAGGCAGGCCTCAAACTCATGGTGATTCTCCTGCCTCAGCCTCCTAAGTGCTGGGATTATAGGTGTGTGCCGCCATGCATTTTGAGATTTTAAGATGCTTCTGAATATAAAAAATTTCTTGCTTTTACCTTAGTCATCTTCAATAAGCTCATATCTACAGGACATTTTATGGTGAAAGGTCTGAGTGCTTTATTGGGTCACCTCCCTTGTATTCTGGATTTTGCAAAAGGCTATATATGTGGCTCTTTGGTTTTCTCATGTACTACAGATGGCAAATTTAAAGCCTTTAAAGCTGATGTACCACAGGTATTCTGAACATTCATGGCCCAGGTATACCAACAATGGATTCAGCTTATCAGTGTGTGGCTTACAAGTCTCAAAGGCTGAAAGCGAAAGTGTCCTATTTCCAACCGAGGAAACCGTCAACTCCCTGGACCAGTTCCTTTTAGGAAGAAGGTAAGGAGTGGTCCCCAGAATGGATCTTCTTGGGAAAGAATAGTCTTCATTTTAGAGTTTAGACATAAATATGTAAGGTGGGATAGGTCAGAATGGAGTTAAGTGGTGTTACTGGATGCTCAACAATGAAACACTCTCCAGTGTCAAGGAAACCAATTACAGCTAGAGTCTCCTCTTCTTAGTGATCAGAAAACTAACTTGGTATGTTCTTCACTTTTGAGGAGAGGGGGCAATAGAAAGGCCACATTTAAAAAGAGTTAATTATTTGGCATCATAGAGACCCCCTGATGAGCTACACTGTGGCTTGTAGGCACTTTCTAAATGTTTGTTTTTCAAAGGGATAGGGTGAAGGTGATGGAATGAGACAATGCTATGGAAAACCTCAGAATAATCAAGCCACTCAATGAGTGGGATAATGTATATTATCAATTTCTTGAGAAGGCTGTAATGGTTTTTCAAAAATCAGTGGAAATATCAATACAGTAAAAAGGTAAATAACTTTATTGTGAAAATATTTTTACTCCATGAGCATCTTAAATGAGGTTTTGACTGATGAGGGCCACTGAGATGCTTCCAGGAGTGCTAGTAATGCTATATTTCATGCCCTGGATGACAGCTGCACAAATGTGTAGTTTATAACCATTCAGCTTTTGAGCAGCTTGCGATTGTTTACAAGCACTGTTTCTTGGCCCTATGGTGGATGCATGACTCAAACTTTCTTCCTAAGCTGACCTTATACTATTTGCCTCCTGGAAGACAGTCTCAGGGCAAACAAAAGGGAAGCTGCTCCCTCTCTCACTATTAAAGGATGCATTACCTGGGTTGTCTTCTAAGCTGTTTTCCCACTCTTACTAAAATATCTCTTTCATCTTTGTTGTCTCACATTTTGATTCAGACCAGGCTTGTGGAGCGCTGCTCTTACAAGCATCCTCAGGGAAAGCCCCCACCCACCCCCACCCCCAAGCCACACAACAAAGCCACAGCTAATATTAAATAAAGAACATAAAGGCCAGGGATTTAGCTCAGTGGTTCTGGTGCCTGCCTTGCAAGTGCAATGGTCCCAAGTTTGATCCCCGGTACCAAAAAAAAAAAAAAAAAAAAAAGAACATATGGTAGTACTATATAAAAAGTAAATCACTACATTAGTACTCACTGTTTTAGGTCTATAAAGATAATTATGATCAGATATAAAATCTATGTCAGCTTTCAGAAAATACAGAATTTTAGTTTTAAGAAATTAAGAAAGAAAATAGTCCTTACCTAAGTTATAGTTTACTTCATGTTGTCTTCTGATGTTAATATCCAAAGTGGTAGTAAATACAATTAATGCTACAATAGAGGTTATCACACTTTCTCCATTAATCAAACTTACGAGGCTTCTAGAAAGACCTATATATGTTGAAGAGGGGGGGATTTTTTTAGGACAGAAAAATACCAATATTAAAGGATAAAATTGTATTAGCAAGTAGAAAAAATGCTCTCTTCTTTGGATTTATATTACATAATTTCTCCTACATGCTTATATTTTAGTTATGTTTGAAAACTCCCTTCAAGGAAATTTAATTAATAAACTATGAAATCTAAGTCTACATTGTAATCATTAGGTACAAAATTAATTGTGGTCCATTATGTTTATGTAAGTCAAATATTTAATTTGAGTTCTCATTCTTTGTTTCAAATCACTGATTAAAAACATTAAATTTATTAGTTTTTAAAAATTAAGTGATTGGGCCTATATAAGTAAATCTACTATAAGTTAGGGATTTTTAAAGTAAGCCAGAAATGATGATTGAAGGATAAAATGTATTTATTGACCAAGGCTTTATAACATGTCATCTAAGTGTTGAGGCAGTTGTCCAGATAATCTAATCAGACATTACCTGACTTTTTCATCTATTCTTTTCAATAGTTTTAGAAATCAAGCTACACACTATTACCAACTTTCATCCCAATTTTCCTCTCTCATGGTATTCTAAATTTATATATCTGTCAGTTGTCCTTTTCCTCTGCCATTAAATGTACTTGCACTGGCTAAACTATGACTTTGAGAATCTTTAGTGTTTTACTAAAGGGAGAAAAAAGTTATTAGATAGCAAAAATTCTTTTTGTGAACCATCCCCTTCATAACTGTAAGTTTGCTGACAGGAGAGAAGAAAAGTCAAAGTGGTCTGTTCCTTTGCAAATTCGATTGCCTTGATGGCCCAGTTATCCCCTTTGCTATATCTGTGTCCATTGCTCTAAGACTCTGCACAAAAGGATCCATCTGTTTGGTTATGACATATAATGAAAGCAGAGACTTTTGCTTCCTCTTGCTTAGGCCCCTGGCAACATCATGGCAGCATTTCCTGGCCACCCTACAAAAGGTACAGGAGCAGTACATGGAGAAAAGGTGAATTCTCCTGGTTGATGTGATCCCAGATCACTTAGTCCCCAGATACTCATCTCCCAGATGACTGCAGATGGATTGGTGAACCTACCCAAGACGACCAGAGTCCAGCCCATATCATTGGAACAGCTTCCCAAATTGTTGTTTTAAGACACTAGATCAGCAATTTATTACTCAGCAAGACCTACTATGATGGTTTAATTGTTTCATTTAACAAACAAAATTACCATATCAAAAAGAAAATATTTGAAAATAAATAATGAATTTGGGGAGATAAGTCAAAATGCAAGATAATGTCGATGCACACATGTACTGTATACATAGTCCTGGACAGATTTTTTTTGAGACTATATCCTCAAAATATAATTATGTATATAACATATAGATAAATAAAGAATATGTTTGCATGTCTAAAATGTATGTATATTTATGAATTTATAAACATATTTATAAACATATAAATCTTGCTTTGCAAACTCAAGCAAAAATGCTGCTAAATGGGAAATGCTTTAAAAAATTTTTTTGAAAGATGCAAAGTGAAGAGAAAAAACTCTACAAACAAAGGCATGATGGCCAAAATTTATGAGAATAATAAGATATAGCAAATAGAATATTTAAATTCCACGATAACAGGCTAGAAAATCAGTGACATACTAGATAACAAGATGATGATAAATTGCAGGAAAGGTGTAAAATCAGCTCCTATGTATTATAGCACTAACTCTCTCAAATATTTTGAGCAGACCGTGTTGGTACTGACAAAGCCATGTAAAGAGAGAGGTGGAGTAAAAAAGTGCAGAGGAAGATAAGAATGGAAGGTTCAGTGACCATGCTAGCACCTTTTTCCACCTCTCACCTCACTCTCTTACTCTTGTGTTGAACACACAGCTTTCCTTTATTCATATATTTATACTTAGTATGTCTCCCACACTGTATTACTCTGTGTCTCAAGTAGCTCTTTTCCCTTTAATTTCCCATACAGTGAGAATGAAATTGTGAAGAATATGCATGTGTGCCACTGTTGTTGCTGTTATTGTTGTGTGGTAAACATGGGAATGCATGGATGTGTCACATTAATATTCTATTTTAAAACACTATTTCTAATTGTCATTAAAATGGAACTCATGGAAATATTAGGTTATTATTTTTCTTGTGTGAGGGTCTTGAAGTATTTTGATTTTCTGGGTTAAATTAACTTGGCATTTTACCTTTCAATATAGATTTATTTATACTGCAACCATTATTGTCTCCAGCAATTTTATTGTTTTTGACTTTTTAATCTTTTGTTCCCTATGATGACAATGACTCCAAAGAGATTTTTTTAAATGTTATTATCCTAATGAGTGTTTTCATTGGGGCCAACCAAAATTTAATCAATATTGTAGTACTCCAGAACTCTTCTGTTGGCTCAAGGTAGAAGCATGTATAAATGAAGGCTTCTAACCAATCTCCTCCCCTAGTCCACAACTGGATATAATACTCTTTTTGGACACTGGCATTTCCTTCTGGCCTAAGCATCACTTCCAGAATCTCTTCTAAAATCTTAAATCTGTAATCCCTCATTACACAACTTCATGTGCTGAAAATCTACCATACACAAAAGATCTTAAACCTAAGACACATTAATTATAAAATATGATATTTTAATATAGAAAAGGAGAAAAGTATACCTACCAAGGTCTTTTATGGCAGCTGCAGTTATCATGGGATCTGAGCTCATAAGGATAACTGAAAATAGTGACCACTGGATAGGTTCCAAAAGTAATTTATTCACAGATTGCAGATACCACAAAATTAACATATAATTAACCAAGAAGCCAGGAATTGTAATTAAAAGTATCTGCAAAGAAATTTTATAGTAGAGAAATCAGATTGCTTCTGTGTTCTGTTTTAAAAAACAGATAATCAGGATTATTATAGATGTAGAACCAGGAAGAACTAAAAGCACCCACCAGCAATCATATAAATGGGGCCATCCAGGTCTCAAACTCTGTTCAAGCCAACCCCTCCTGGACAGAAATGACGGAATGGCTTAGCAGAGATCTTCAGAGACAACACAGACTACTTTCATACTTCTGTTATTTTTAATTTCATCTTTTTGTCATTTTTCTGAACTCCATATGCTTGGATTTGGGTAAAAATATAAATTGTTCAAATAATTTTCCTTCTAATGTAGTTTAAGTAATGACCTCATTCTTATGAAAGTTTTGATTTCTTTGAAAGAAATGTACACCCTACATATAATCTCAAGTATTTTATCTCAAGGTTTTTCCCATGATCAACAAAATCATAATAGACTGCAAATTAGGGATATGGCTGCTTCTGTTGGTTTCCTTCTCAGCTTTTCTTCATTTATATGTGGGTGTAGGAAGCTTTAGGCTATATGAACTGAAAACATGACTTTTCTCAACAAGTTTTTTTTTAACTAGAGCTAATATACTTCCATAATAGTGTGCATATATCTTCTCAGAATTAAAGTTATAATTGGTATGAAGTTCTGCCAGATTTTTAGAATTTTTTTCTACATGATTTCCCCCTAGGTTTTCAACATGACAGACAATTGCCAAGATGTGATTTATTCACTAATATATGAAGCTAAATTTATTACTCTGATACCCTGTACTTTTCCCATCTTCTTTGTTTCCTATTTTGGAGCAATTTTTTTAAGTATAAAAAAATAATACATGGTTCATAAATGAATTTTTGTTTGTTTTGTTTTGTTTGTTTGTTTGTTTTTTGAGACAGGGTCTCACTATGTAGTTCAGGCTGGCTTTGAACTCACTATGTAACTCCGGCTGGTCTTGAACTCACAGTAATCCTCTTTCCTCAGCCTCCTGAGTGCTGGAATTACAGGTGTGTATCACTATGACCAGCTTCATGAATGAATTTTATTACTGAAAAATAATACTTACCTGCCACATTAACTTTTGGAGCATGTATACATCCATGTCAAATGCAACATTAAACATAATTACTGGTATGAATATACCAAAAAATAAGTCTGGATCCATCCATTGTATGGTAACTGCATATCTTTGGATCTAGTAATATAAAAATATTTTTAGTTTATGTGCTGCTGAAGTGAGCACTATAAAAATATTTTATTCATCCATCTCTAGCATAGAATACATGTCAAACTCTTCAGTCTCTTGCAACAGAGAAAGAAAATTTTGAAAAGATAAAACACAATGTAATAAATGCTGAAGTCTTGACTCTGGGATTTTCGTAATTTCCCAACTGATTACAATTACAGAGGAAAGTTAGTGTACATATTTGTGCCTATTTTTTTTAAAGACCAGGTATAGGAAACATATTGACATGGGAATGGGAGAACATGTAACAAATTTTCAGCACACAAGAGAAAGACGTTTCATGTAGGTGGCTGATCATGCACAAAAATCCACAAAAGAAAAAAAGATCATATTAAATTCAGGAAATTACAAATAATTAGACATGAATTACATAGAAGATATATGTGAAAGAATAAGAAAGACTAACAGGAATAAAAACCGGAAAGTTAATGCAGTTCATGAACTAATTAATGATGTTCACCATAAAATATTTAGTTGATTTTAGCAAATTTCATCATCCATTCAATGTTTGTTCATTAAGAAAACACTAAGTATATATTTTTTGCATTAGATGTTAGGTGACATTATTGCATTCTTCATGGGTCTCTTTTTTACTCCATGTCCTATGAATGCAGGCACTGATTGTTTTTCTTCAGGGCTACATTCATAACAACTGAAGTAATAACTTGCTTCTGGTTCTTAGCTGAATACATATTATATATAATTTTTGTGAACATTACTAGCTAAAATTGTTAAGAAAAGTTAATCATTTTCAGACAAGTTCTCATATCCGTGCTTTTTGATTAGGATTAGTAAACTATGGCTCCTCGCCCAAATCTACCCCATTGCTTATTTCTGTAAATAAAATTTTATTGGGACACAGCTATGACACTCATGTATGATTTGCCTATGACTGCTCTTGAGCTACAATGGTAGAATTGAGCTATAACAGAGATTATAAGGCCTGCATAATGTAAAATATTTACTCTATTTACAGAAGTTTGTAACAAACTAACCTACAGTACTGTTTGTGTCAGTAATAAATTCCATATACTTCATAGTAAATATTCTCTCTTCTGGGCCGGGGATTTAGCTCAGTGGTTTCACTGCCTGCTGCGCAAGCACAAAGACCCGAGTTCCATCCCTGGTACCAAGAAGAAAAAAAAAATCTCTCTTCTTAACTGATTCTAATTGTCCTCAAGTACTTTGCAATACTGTAGCTGCCTTCACTATAGTTGGCCTAGCTTCTAACTTCCAACTTCTGGCAAGAGGTCCAATTTATGTTTGCTAATATAGTTCTACCCTAGGCACACTGGAAACCCTATGAAATATTTTTAATTGAGGCCAAAAACTGGCTCACTATCAGAATTATATTACTACTAAAATCCTGTCTCAGCAGCAAAAAATTTCTCTGCGATTCTATGTTGTTAGTCAATTTCTTGTCTAAGTTTTTGAATTCTTATTAAAAACTCATGGGCCATTCTAACTCAGTAGTTGTACGGGTATTCCTTCTGATCTGCCTATATACTTTTAGGCTGAGGTTCTGTTTTGAGTATGTTTGAATTGATCTCACCCTTTTCAGGCCTGATCCCCTCTTCAACATTACAAGCATCAATCAGATGACAGAGCAATGAGGGGATGAATATTTTTACACATTTTCTTAATCTAAATTTGCATTTATATTGTTCTTAAATATAGTACAAAATATTCATTTATTATACCCACCTCAAAAGATGTAAAACTTAGTATTTCAAGACAGCATCCAAGTAAAAATAATATCACAGGGAGAGGAATTAGAAAGACTTTCAAGTGCATGTTCAAAAATGCTGCAAAACATGTTTGTTACTGAAAGATCATGAAGTATCCTATTTATACAACTTTAATGTTATGATTAAATAGTACTGAGGATAATGAAATACTATTCATTTCTAATTTCATATTTTCCTATAGTTGAGACCTTCCTTCACACTGGAAGCACACAGTGTAATTGTTAGCCTATCAGTTTCCTGCTTTACCTTTTCTTTGATGTATCTCATTTCCTTACAATCTTCAATAATGTTGCTAGCAACCACTGGCTTTTAGATTTTTATTGAAATATTTATAATAGCTTTTCTATATACTGTAAATCCAAGATTAGTTTAGTTAGCAACCCTGCAATAAAAGGCTAGTAAAAATATTTAATGAAATTTCTTGATTGAGGAACAATTAGGAAGTACCTATACTTTACAACAATAAAAATAAAATACAACAATAAAAACCTAGTTACATGTATTACACATTACAAACCCCACAATAAATCTTAACTTTGTTTAGCCTTATTGGTGTAATAAAAGAGCAATACGTAATATAGCACCACTTCCTTTTATTTCATTTGTTCTGATTCTTTGTAATGTAATTCCTACTCAAGTCAAAGAAAGTAGGAAAAAACAAAAACAAGTATTTTCCTTTAGTTTCTACAGGGTTCTTATAAGAGCTGGGCTTATGTTTACATTTGGATAAGACTCATAGGACAACCTACACCAACATTTGATTTCCTGATTATTTGCTTCAATTAATCTCACCACTGAAACCTACCCTTGATTTAGCAAGTAGGAAGGCATGAGCACTTTGAAGCTGATAGAAGTGAAGAATATGCAAGACGATGCTACATCTTTCTCCTCAGGGGGAAATTATTCTTTGATTCATTGGATGGAGGATATTGTGATAAAGAAATGAATTTAGCAGTGACATTCTAATTTCCTGCCACTGCTATTTTCTTTAATTCTGTATGTTAGCATTTATTAGACATATCTATGAAATAAAGTCAGAGAGAGAGAGAGAGAGAGGCAGAGAGAAAGAGACATAGAGGCTGAGACTTACCTCCAATAGTACAAATGAGAGATATTATAAGAATGATTTCAGGGAGGTCATCAGCAGAATTCAAAAACACACGCTTGATGAATGATACCCACGTGTCAGAAGTATTATGAAAAATAATGCTTGAAAGATCAATGTCCTCCATGTTGTTTTATATAGTTTATTTGAATCTGATTCTATGTCTTGGCAAAATTCAGAGAGGATCAAAGGAACATGGCTTTCCTTTCTTGGTGGTCTTCTAATGTTTTTCTGAAAAAAAACCTCATGTCATTTCTGTTAAGTATTTCTGGTGATATCTTCTTACCTTTCAAAATTAGGGGTGCCCATTCCTTTGATGACACTTTCATCTTAAATAAAATGGAAAAGGTAGAATCTCATGTGCTAAAGATTAGCCAGTGACACCTGTTGTTCTTTTACAATGCCAAGGAATACTGTTATTATCTATTCTGCATCAACCTGAAAGAAACATCCCTCATCTAACCATTCACCTGTCATTGATGACACAAGCTGGGACAGGTTACTCAGCTCTGGAGATTTACCCTTCTCTTATCTGAGCCTCTGGAAGTGTGTCCTGGCATTTGCTAAAGGTGGCAAGTAGGATGAGGGAAGAATATTCTGATCTCGCTTGTTTTTTGTACAGTCAAATTAATAGAAAATGTTGATATCCAAGCACAACCTTCTATCATATCATTTGGAACCACAACAGGTCAGGTTTTCTCTTTGAAACATTGGCCCAGCAACCAAGAGTAAATAGTATGGATATCCCAAACATTTACTTAAGAATTATTAAATTGTTTTATCGCATGGTTACTTTTTAAAATAAGAAGAGCTTTGATAAGGATTTGAAGAAATTAATAATTGTCACAGTCCGGTAATCTTACAGGCCTCCTAGGGAAAGGACAATTCTACATACAAGGACTTAAATGTCCTTCAGGCTTAGTGTTTGCTAATTGCTTCTCATCTGACTGCCTTGGTAAGCAACCAGTTATCGAACTTCCTCTGATAAGCATTTTTTCAGTTTCTGATATATATGTGTATCTATACATGTTTTCTGATTATAAAATATATTAAGAGAAAATTAAATAAATTCTCATTATGAAAATGTTTGGAATAAATTATGTATACAAGCATTTAAAAGCATAAAAAAATCACATGCATGTCATCTAGTGACACGTATATTTTTATCAGTGCATGATTGTAATAAAAATAGTGATGCTAATTTTGGGGAACTGGCACATGCATATAACATATTTTGATCTTGATAATGGTTTACCACTTAGGTTCTCTGCATTGATGTATCAACAAAATAGCTAATATATCAAAAATCTTCTTGTGTGGAGGTAATCAATAATTAATGATGTCCTTCTCAAAATGGCATGTAGACTGACCAGCCAGCCAGCCAACTTTAGATATTTTCTTCCTTGTGGAGGGGGAGTCACGAAATTCATCCAGTCCCTGAAAAATGAGAACAGTCTTCCTTTTTTTTTAATCACTGCATTTTGCAGGACTGAGATGACAAAAGTACCCTGAAGAGTGCACTATGAGGTCCTAGGACTCGCAAAGCTGCAAAGCTCATAATGGTTTATGGCATGTAAACTGCAAGGGTTGGATTACTTCCTCGGTGAACTCCACTCATGCACTAGGCAGCCTTTCTACTACTCGCAGACTTTGAAGGTGGATCACCTATTGCCCTCATGAACACAAAAGCATTATTCACAAGCCAGTGATGAATTTGAAGGAATTTCAAGAGTTGAGGGGAGAAAACAGAAAGCTTGGTTTATCTTTGGGAGACATCTCTCGCCTGATAGCCATAAAATGACGGGAAGCTCCCAGATTGAGCGACTGAATCTGAGTTGGAATACTGTGGGAACATTTGTTTTTATGGAAGAAAAGGGTGAAAGAACCAATGGGAAAAGGTGAACTTCCAGAAATGGAAATGAAAGGAATGCTCACCTCCCAGAACCTCAGGAGGATATCTTGAGGGTTGAAAGAATCGAAGACCAGCCATTTCCTAGACTTCAAAACAGCAGAAACCAAGGGCAGTTATAACCGTAATTATTTGCTCCAAGTCCCGCCTCTGGTCTGCATCCATTGGCTTCAGGCTCATAATCCTTGATTTGATTGGCTGATGAAATACAGCATCATTTTCTGGCAAGCCTTTCATTTCAGCTTCAAGGCTTATGTTTATCTCTAAAAATGAAATAAGCAAGGGTGAAGAGAAACCTCCAGAAACTGTACTGCTTATGTTAATATTAAACTTTGGAACAGTGGATTTCTGGCCAAGAGTCAATGGAAACTTTTCTCAGAATTCTAGTGGGAGAAAGGTTCCTGGATAAAATAGGGTAGTAAAGATTTTGAAATATATGGATTTTTGTGGCAGGGGAAGGCGGGTGGATAGCAGAGGAGAGAATATGACTATGTGGAGCAAGCAGGAGAATGAACTCAAGGTAGGAGTGATGATATATTCATTTTTTCTAAATATAAAGTATACTGTAATTGAAATTAGCAATGTTACCGTGAAGCCAATTTTTATATTTCTATTCTCACAACATAGTTTGGGAAATTTTCTGCAATGACTTTGAAATCTAGATAGTTATTTGGAATGTGAGGTACCTCTTTAAACTTTCACTCACACGAAGTTTTTGTGGAACTATTTTGATGCCTATAAGAAGGGGTGAACAAATTGGGTGCAGTGGTGCATGCCTATAATCTCACCTACTTGGAAGGCTGAGACAGAGAGATTGAAAGTTTGATCCTGTCTCAAGATTTTTTTAAAAAAATTGTTTTTTCTTAAGGCCTGGGGATCTAACTCAGTGGTAGATCACTTGCCTAGCATGTACAAGTCCGTTCAGTTTTCCTCCTTGTTGTCAGAGACATTTGCACAGCCTTGTCATGGCCACTAAACAATACCCATTGTTGAAGGAAATGATCTTCCAATATTAACAATGTAAATCCATTTTAGCAAACAGCCAAATAAAGGGATTGAAAAAGTGATAAAAGAAACACTATATATTATATATATATATTTTAATAAAATATAAGTTGAAACTGTTTCTGAATAATTTCTTTAGATGAAAATATAAGGATTTCATGGGAGCCAGGCCTGTAATCCCAGCTACTCAGAAGGCTGATGCAAGAGGACTGCAAGCTGTAGAGCAGCCCAGGCAACTTAGTGAGACTCTGTCTCAAAAGAAAACATGGGCCAGAGGTGTATCTCAGTAGAAGGTCTTGGGTTCCAGCAAAGAGCTTTTTTAAAAATTTTTGTTTTAAAAGAAAAACAACTATTAGTTTTGTTGATCTTCTCTATTGTTCTAGTCTCTGATTACACTGTTGTCTTTTAAATTTTTCTTTCTTCTGCTTTGTGTTTAGTTTGCTCTTTTTCTAGTTTATTGATATGTAAAGATAGGTTAAGATTTTTAAAAGGTTTTAAAATGTAGACATTTATAGCCATGTAAGTACCGCTTTAACTGCTTTTATTGTGTCCCATAAGTTTTGGTATTGTCTTTCCATACCAAATCTTGAAACCTATTTGTTTTATTTGTTTCCTTTTTGAGATCTTCTTTGATTTGTTGGTTTCTCAAGTTTTAAATTTCCATATATGTGAAGTTTTTCATTTTTTTCTATTATCAATTTACATTTTCATACCATTGTGGTGCAAATACTTTATTTGTGGCCTAACACATGATTTATCCTGGAGAACGTTTTATATTTACTTTATATGCACTTGATTATTCTGCTGCTATTTGATGAAATGATCTCTGTATGTCTAATAGGTACACTTAGCCTTGTGTTGTTCAGTTCTGCTATTTTATTGACTTGCTAGCAGGATGATCTACCTGCTGTTGAAAGTGCATTATTGAAGTCCCTTACTATTATTGTGCTGATATCTATTTCTCTGTTCAGATCTGTTGGTGTTTACTTTTTATATTTAGATGCTTCCATGCTGGGTACATATATGTTAAAATCCTTGTGGGTCAGGGATTTAGCTCAGTGGTTCCACCACCTGCCTCACAAGCGCAAGGTCCAGAGTTTGATCCCTGGTACCAAAACAAAAATCCTTGTATACTACTGATGAATTGACCTTATTATAAATTGACCTTCTTTGTCTCTTCTGGTAGTTTCTTACCTAAAGTCAATTTCATCTCATATAAATATAGCTACTCCTATTTTCCTTTGCTTTCCATTTACATTAAATATCTGTTTTCCATTTCTTCATTTTCAATCTATGTGTGTTCTTAAAGCTAAAACAAGTCTCTTGTAGGAATTGCTACTAGATGGTAGCAAGGTTGTCCCATAAAGAGGAAATAGAAACCTCAACTCAGCCTACTGAGTAGGTTCTTGATCCTTGTCACAGAAAAAGAATTTCAGGATGCATCAGTGTGAGACATAAGCTGATTCATTAGACAGAGTTAGAAAGAAAGGAAAAAGAGGGAAACAACTCTGGCTATAGAAACTGAAAAGGGCTCACTTTGATCAAAGGGTTCAGACTAACCTGCTCTCAAAAGAATGAGGCCAACTTTTAAAGATTAGCTGAGGGGGCTAGTGTCTGGTTGATCATTATTTCAATTTTGGTTTCATAATTCTGGGGAAATTCAATTCCCTTGAGATGATTTTTCTTGCTTGGAAGGGCAATCTTATCATGCAGGGGTCTGTTGGGTTCTGCTTTTCCTGGAATCTGAGATGACTGGGGCTTTGGAGAATTTGGGGCATCACTCTGGGGCGGGGGAGGGGGGTCTGAACTGGATATTTTAAAACCTGTCGGGCAATTGAATCTTTGCAAATCCTAATCACAATAGTCACATTTATCTTAGTGTCCTCTATCTTGAAGGGTGTCAGATAGACTAGGTAAATTTTTAGCTAATAAACTTTATAATAAAAACAAACTTTAAATGAGTAATATGGCTACATGCAGAGTTAAGCAAGGATTTGATCCAAAGTTTTAAGGTAATAAGAAAGAAAAACCCAGTAAGCTTATTGTATCTGTTCTCCCTATTCTACCGTACCTCAGGAAACATATAGTTGGTTCTTGTTTTATACATTCATCCACTCTCATAATTATTGTACTTTGCTTTAATTCTTCAGTTATAATTTTCTTTAAAGCGCCTTGCTGGGGTCTGAGTAAATCTTTAAAGTTAGAAATCGTGTGTTATATAACCCACAAGAAATGAGTCGAGGAATAGCTAAAACTTGGAAACAGCCCAAATGCCCGTCAATTGGAGACTGGATAAAGAAAATGTGGTTTTTTAATAAAATGGAGTACTACTCAGCCATAAAAAATGAGAAATTAAAGACATTTATAGCTAAGTGGATGCACATTGAAGCAATACTCTTAAGTGAAATAAATAGGACACAGATGTGTAAATACCAAATAGTTTCTCTGGTGTGAGAAACTGAAAGTGTAAATAAGGACTAAATGTATAATAGGTAATGTGAAATAGGAAGAAAAGGGGCAAAGGGGAAGGAAGTGGGAGGGCTAGGGGAAAGGATAGAAGGGAATGGGATTAATATGAGAAAATGGAAAAATAGGAACAAAATCTTTGTAAATAGGGAGAAATGGAGGGGTTGAAGGGAGGGCTGGGCAAGGGTGAAAAATAAGAACCAAGAGAGACTATGGAAAGGTGCAAATTTCCAATGATGAATGTCATTATATTGTATACCTAAAATGTACCAATTATTAGAATGAATAATCAATAATGTAAAATAGGAATAAAAGGTCCAAAGGGGTAGGGGTAGTGGGAGGGGCAGGTGAAAGGAAAGAAGGGAAAGGAAAAAATGATGAGAAATGGAAAAAATGGAAATAAAGTCTTTGTAAATAGGGAAGGGTGGAGGGCGTGAAGGGAGGGCTAGGAATGGGGAAAAAATAAGAACCAAGATGCATTATATAAAGGTACAATTCCCAATGAGAAATGTAATTGTGTTGTATACCTACAATGTACCAATAAAAGAATTTAATACAAAAAAAAAAAGAAAGAAATGAGTCAGGGGCTGGGCTTTTACTTCAATAGAATTTTCTGCCCTTTAACACAAACATTAGTGTCACTCATTGACTTGGAGATTGCTGGATGTCTAATGCACCCTTCTCTATGAACCTTCCCTCCAGTGACTGCAAAAGCCAGAGGTAATAGATTCTTAGCATCAGTTTCATTATTCTTTTGGAAACTGAGTTGATTTCACCTTATTAAGTAAGAAAATAAGCTCTCTGCTGGTGAGTGGGGCTTTGAGAATGGAATATAGATGAAGGTTTGTATTTAGGGATGAAAGACAAGAACACATACAGCCATTGGAAAGACAAATATTGGTTGATAAGGGTGGGGCATGTTTGACCAAACAAGACCTTGGGCCTTCTGTTTCTTCTCAAGCAGAAGTCAGCAGAGAAGTCAGGATCAGAGAAGATAACATTGAGTAGGAATTAATATGTGAAAATAAAAGAGCATGCTCATTTCCCAGAATCGGTCTTTTGAGCTAATATTATTTGTTATTGCGGGAGTTGGGCATAAATGCATATGTGTGTGAAATGGAAGCTGGCTGCTGATTTCAGTCTAGAGAAGCCAAGTCCACTCCTCTGCTTCTATCTCCCTTCTTTAATTCATCTGGCTGATTAAAGGAACTTTTGGGGAGATTCTGGATAAAGTTCATTGTTCCCGAAAGATAGGACAAATAGTCCTCAAGTTTTCAGAGCCAATGTATAAGTCATGTGATTGCTCAGAACAGCAGGCAGATACAATCCTTACAAAAATTTCTTCATAAAAATATCTGAAAAGAATTGGCAGGTGGATATACCAGGAAGTTGAAAAGCGTTGCAAGATAGGCAGGTTCAATAAACGTTTTAAAAGGAACATTGCTGTTGGCTAATGAGTAACATTTCAGAGAGAAATTTAAGTGAGTTCTTAGTTTCTCTGTGGGAGTTCAGCTAGTATATATATATTTTGTTAGTTTGTTTTGTTCTGTTTTTGGTACTGGGGATTGAACTTGGGACCTTGTGCTTGCAAGGCAGGCGCTGGAACCACTGACCTAAATCCCCGGCCCAGCTAGAATATATATTACTTTGACTCTTACTGAGGATTTTTGTCAACAAATCCCATGGGCTTTCCACTCCATCTCATCCCTCAGCTCTTGATGTTTCCCATCTATGTACAAGAGTCAGGTAAGTCTACATGGTTTCTCTCAAATCCTTTTGGCTAGAAATCAATAGCCAGTAAATACCAGGCTATAGACTATTTACTTTCATAAAATTAGGTAAAGAGGGTAGTGTGCTTGGGTTTGTGTGTTAATCATGTTAACTATCCAATCACATGGCTAACAAATAGTTTCATGTGAGCATGTTTGAAATAGTGACTTCTTAAGTAGGGAATGAAAGAAAGGTAAGTGTCACCTGACAGGGTGCTAAGAGGTTCCCAAATGAGAGATAAGGAACCTAAACCTGCTCAACCCACAGAATAAGGTTGAAGGTTTGCTGACTCCTTTCAAGGAAAAAGAATTTTCAGGATGCATCAGTAAGTGGCATAAAGGGATTTATTAGGCAGCAATTTAATAGGACACAAAGAATTAGAGTGAGGGTCCTCAAGAGAGAGGCACATTATTTCCTGGAACTGGAAACATTTATGCTTTTCATGGGGGTAGAACTCCAGGAAAAGATGCCCCAGAAGTATGCTGGCAGATTTTACATCTATGAGTCCATTTTTATTTTCTGAGGTGGATAATTTAAGCATTCTTTGAATTCTCTCAATCTGTTCCTATATCTTAGGATGGATGTGTAGAAAATATCTTTTCTTACTCCATGGTTTGCCTTCTAACTTCTGAAGCTGTAATCTTTGATGAACTGAAGTTATTGAATATTAAAATAGATTAAATGTTCCCTTCTTAATTTTTATTATGTCATGTCTCCAAGAAAATAAGGTATCAAATTGTTGATGTGTCTCTTATTTAAGAAATCATTGACTACTACAGACGTATAGATGTTCCATACTACTTTTTTAAAATTATGTTTTACCTTTCACATTTAGATTTTCAATGCATGTGATTATTGGATTATTGTTTTGGTCTTAACTGAGGCCAGTATATGCTATGTATTTTTTCCATGTGGGTTTCCCCTTGACATAGTATCTTTTACTGGGAAGATTATCTTTTTTCCCAATCCTATGCAATATGACATTGCATTACTTTAACTTTATATAGAGATAAGTCTTCAGTTTATTGTCTGGGCTCTTAAGAATCAGCTTGTCAATTTCCAAAGTTAAAACTGCTAAGAAACTGCTTGAACTTTGATTAGATTTGCATAAACTCTCAAAATCAGCCTTGAGAGACTTGACATTTTTAAATTTTTCCTGACTCTGTATAATTTTCAATTTGTTTAAATCTTTTAACATTTTCTCTGAAAATTTTTTTAGATTGCAATGGTGAGATCTTATAATCTTTAAATTGATTTATTCCTACAAATGCTTTTCTTTTTATTGTGGTGGGTGAGCCATTGTAATAGTGTTTATTTTCTGTTTGCTTATTATGGATATATAGACATACAAAGATTCTTTTGAAATACCCCCCCCCCCCAGGTACCAGGGATCAAACTCAGGACCTTGAGCTTGCCAGGCAGGCATGGTGCCACTGAGCTACATCCCCAGCCCTTGAAATGACTTTTTAAGAACACTTTTAGGTGTACAGAAAAATTGGGAAGTTAGTAGAGTTTCTATGAGCTCCTTTACCAAGTTTCTCCTATGATAAACACGTTTGCGTGATATATTTGTTAAAATTAGTAAATCAAATTTGATACACTGTCCATAACTAAACTCCATAATTAATTCATGTTTCTTTAATTTTTCATAATGTCTTTTTCTATACCGTTACATAAGTTTGAGATGTCTCCAGAGGTACCCATTGGCTGTGATGGTTTTTCAGAGCCTCTTTGTTTTTGATAACTGTCTTAGTCACTTTCTTGTTGCTGGGACAAAACAATGAACACACGGAAATTAAAGGAGGAAAGATTTATTTTAGCTCACAATTTGTAAAGGCTTCAGTTCATAGTCAGCTGACTCCAAGACAGTGTAACATGGCAGAGAGGCTTGTTCATGGAGTGGCAGCAGGAAGCAGGGAGCCATCAATGGAGGAGGGATATATATATTTATTTCCAGGCCACAGGCCACACCCACAGTGACCCACTGGGGTTCACCTTCCAACATCACACCCAGTTCTAAACCTCACCTGTTATCAGTGGACTAATCTAGTATCACACTCATGTGCCAGTAACTTCCCAAAAGTCCCACCTATGAGCTCATGGGGCTTCATGGGACATCTAGATATAATTCATAATAATTATGACTGTTTTGAGACAACAAGCGTTTTCTTACCCTTTGTCAGAATTTGTGTGATTTTTTTTCCCCTCATGATTAGAATGAAACTATGAGTTTGAGGAGAGGCAAAATTTCATTTCTATTACATTTCATAAAGTGTGTGTCCTTATGTTTACATAGGGTACATCTGTAAAAAGTTAGATTTTTCAGGTGTAATCTGTACCTTTTGGTATCCTCATATTCTGAAATGATTTTTTTAATGTGTATAAATATTAAGATTCTCAAGCTTGGAATGGCTCGGCCAGAGTGCTCATCTAACATGCATGAAGCCCTGGGTTTGATCTTCAGTACTGCCCCCACGGAAAAGAATAGCTTTACATTCTGTCAAGCTCTGTGTATCTTAAAAAATGCATAATGTCATTTATCCATCATTACATCATTACCATATCATACAGAATAGTTTATTGCCCTAAATATTTTCTGTAATTCACTTGCAAAACCTATTCCTCCCTAGTGAACTCTTGACTATCATTGATCTTTTTTTTTTTTCCAGTACCAGGGATCGAACTCAGGACCTTGCACTTGCCAGGCAGACACAGTGCAGCTGAGCTACATCCTGGCCCTGGCCTTTTATTCTAGTCTTTATAGTTTCACAGTTTCTAGAATGTTATATACTGTAATTAGAATTATATAGTGTGTAGCCTTCTTGGACTGATTTTCTTTTACTTAGCAATATTCAGTGAAAGTATATCATGTCATTATTAGTTTGAGATCTTTCTCTCTCTCTCTTTCTTTCTTTTTTTCTTTCTTTCTTTCTTTCTTTCTTTCTTTCTTTCTTTCTTTCACTTTCCTTTTTTTCTTCTCCATTCTTTCCTGTACTGAGGATTGAACCCAGGGCCTTTGCAGTGAGCTACATTCCCAGCCTTTTCATTTTGACACGAAGTTTCATTAAAACACTGGGTTGCCCAGGTTAGGCACAAATTTGAGATCCTTCTGCTTCAGCTTCCCAGGATGTAGGCCTGTGTCACTACACACAGCTCTACTTTATTTTACTTCATTAGATTGTGTTAAGAACCCTTAAAATTAGCTCTGTACCCTTACCAAATTCTGAAATGCACAGTATGTTATATATGACTCCAGCAGATCTCTAGAGTTTATTCATCTTGTTCAACTGAAACTTTACGCCCATTGATCTGTATCTCTTCATATCACCTTCTGTCCATCTATCCAGTGCTTTCTATAAATCATTCAACTCTTTGATTCTATTCTTTGCTTCTTTTTAAAAATTATTCAGTTTATTGGCACATTTTTGGTATACATTATGATTGCATTCATCATTGGGAATTTGTACCTGTACCTGATATATCTTGGTACCTATTTTCCCCCATTCCCCTTCCTTCCCTTCCACCCCTCTACCCCTCCCTATTTACAAAAAACTTTGTTTCCATTTTTTAGTTCTTTTCTCATATTTTTTTCTTACCTTTCTTTCTGTTCTCCTAGGCTGCCCTCCCTACTTCCCCTTTCCCTTTGGGCCTTTTGTTCTTATTTCACATTATCTGTTATACATTTTGGTCCTCATTTACACTTTTAGTTTCCCACACCAGAGAAACTATTCAGTATTTACACGTGTGTCCTATTTATTTCACTTAAGAGTATTGCCTCAATGTGCATCCATTTAGCTATAAATGTCTCTTGTTTCTCATTTTTTATGGTTCAATGGTACTCCATTTTAAATTAAAAAATCAACCCACATCTTCTTTATCCAGTCACCAGTTTATGACCATTTGCGCTGTTTCTAAGATTTAGCTACTACTAACTGCGCCCCTATAAACATGGATGTGCATATAGTGCTGTGGTATGATGCTTTTAATTCTTTTCCCAGCAGGGGAATAGCTGGGTCAAATGGGACCTCTAGTCCTAGTTTTTTGAGGTATCTCCATACTGATTTCCACAATGGCTGCAGCAGTCTATACTCCCACAAACAGTGGAGAATGGTTCCTTTTTTTTCAACAATCTTGCCAGCATTTGTTATTGGTTGATTTCTTGATAGCAGCCATACTTTCTGGAGTGAGGTAGAATCTCAGCATTGTTTTCATTTGCATCTCTTGAATGACAAGTGATGTTGAACATTTTTTTCATAATGTTTATTTGCTGTTTCTACTTCTTCATCTGAGAAATGTCTGTTCATTTCAGATGCCCATTTTTGGATTGGGTCTTTAAATTTGGGGGGGGTCTGTTTTTTTAAGTTCTTTATATATTCCAGATAGTAGATCTTTGTCTGAGGAACAGCTTGTAAAAATGTTTCCCCACATTGTGGGTTGTCTCTTCACTCTGTTGGTGGTTTCTCTTGTTGTGCAGAAGCTTTTTAATAAGATGAGGTCCCAGTTGTTGATTCTTTGTGTTAGTTCACATGTGACTAAAGGTTTATTTATGAAGTCTTTTCCTATGCTAATGTTTTCAAGAGTCCTACCTAACCTATCTTCTAGCAGGTTTAATGCTTCTGTTTTAATATTTAGATCTTTGATCCATTTCTATTTTAGTTTAGTGCATGGTGAAAGATATGGGTCTAGTTTTAATCTTTGGCAAGGTGAAACCCAGTTTTTCCAGCACCATTTATTAAAGAGGCTATCTTTCCTCCAGTGAGGGTGTTTGACTCCTTTGTTGAAGATGAGATGGCTTAATATGCCTGGAGTTGTTTTTGCATCTTCTAATCTGTTCCACTGATCCTCAGGTCTAATTCGTTGCCAGTACCATGCTGGTTTTATCACAGTAGTTTTGTAGTATAGTTTCAAGTTGGGGAGTTTGATACCCCTGCCTTGTCTTTGTTGCCTAAAATTGCTTTTGCTACTCTAGGTCTCTTCTTGTTCCAAATGAATTTTTGGATTGTTTTCTCTAGATCTGTGAAATATGCTGTTGGAATTTCAATCAGGATTGCATTGAATCTATACAGCAGTTTTGGGAAGTGTGGCCATTTTCACTATATTGGTTCTTCCTACCCAAGAGTAAGGGATATCTTTCCATTTTCTGATATCCTCTTTGATCTCTTTTTTCAGAGTGCTGTAGTTTTCAATTTACTCTTTTCTTCTATGTAGTTGACTATTGTAGGGGTCTCATACAAGCAAATCACTGCATACTGTTTTTGTCTTACTATGTCTGGCTTATTTCACTTAGACTAGTACCTTTAATTTTTGTTCATGTTACCACATAGTGAAAATTTTTCTCCTTTCAAAGACTGAATAAAATGCCATTGCACAAATAACCATTTTTAATTCATTCCTCTCTCAATGGACATTTAGCTTGTTTCCACTTAACTATAGGAATAACACTGCAATACATATAGAAGTACTAACATCTCTCAAGACTCTGATTTCAAATTATTTAGATGAAATATCCAGAAGTAGGATGTGTGGATCAAAGGATAGTTCTAATTTAAGTTATTTGAGGACCCTCTATCCTATTTTCTGTAGTAACTGCACCACTTTGTAAACCTGGCAATAGTGTGACAGCTCATTTCTTGTTATATAAGAATGCTCCGCATTCTGTGTATTCATTCACCTATTGAAGGCACTTTTGGTGCTTTCAGTTTTGATTATGAATAAAGCTGCCATAAACATTCTCATGTAAGGTTTTTTGTGGCTATAAATTTCAAATCAGTTGGGTAAGTACGTAGGAGGCACAACTGCTAGATCATATGGAAAAAGCACATTTACTTTCACAAAATAACTGCCAAGCTATTGTCCAAAGTGGCTTTACCATTTTGCATTCTCATCACAGTTCCTGTTTCACATCCTCATCAGCATTAGTATAGTCTTTTAAGAAAAATTAGTCTCATAGATGTGTGGTGGCATCTCATTATTGTTTTAAATTATAATTTCTTAATTACAAGAGACTTTGACAATATTTTTATTTGCCATCTGTGTATCTTATTTAATAAGGTATAGATTTTTTGCCCATTTTATTTTTTAGTTTTTTTCTAACCTGTGTAGATGATTCTTTTTTATATTTTATATTATATATTTTATATTTTTATTAGTACACATTTGTCATACATATTGATCATACTCATCATAGGGAACTTATACCTGTACTTCATATTTCTTGACTCTTCTTTTTTTTCCCACTCTCCTCCCCTTCCTTCAACCCTTCCCATTTACAAAACTTTAGTTTCCATTTTTTTGTTCCATTTTCTTTCTTTTCTCTTTTCTCTTCCTTACCTTCTTCCTCCCCCCTCCCCTTTCTCCTTTTCCATTTAAACATGTTCTTCCTACTTCCTAGTGTCTATCCTCCATTATGCTCCTTGTTTACCCTTGAATTTCTCACACAAGAGAAACAATACAATATTTAAACTGTGTGCATTTTATTTCACTTAAAATAGTGGTCTTGATGTGCATCTATTTTCCTACATATTACTCATGTTTGTCCTTTATGGCCAAGTAGCATTCTATTATTTAAATGCCACATTTTATTTATCATTCATCCGTTGATGGGCATATGAGTTGTGTCCAAGATTTAATTATTATAAATGGTGCTGCTATAGACATGGGTATACATATACCACTGTGGTATGATGCTTTTAACTCTTTCAGGAAGATACCTAGAAGGGACACAGCTGGGTCAAATGGAAGCTCTAGCTTTAGTTTTGAGGAGTCTCCACACTGATTTTCATAGTGGTTGTACCACTTTACACTCCCATCAGCAACAGGAAAGTGTTCTTTCCTTTTTCCCCACAGCCTCATCAGCATTTGTTGTTGGTTGATTTCTTAATGATAGCCATTCTTGCTGTAGTGAGATGGAATTTCAGTGTTGTTTTAATTTGCATTTCTCAAAAGACCAGTGATGTTGAGCATTTTTTCATATATTTATTTGCTGTTTGCACTTCTTCATCTGAGACATGTCTATTAATTGCTGATGCCCATCTTTGGATTGGGTCCTTAAATTTGAAGGACCTGATTTTTTGAGTTCTTTATATATTCTAGTTGTTAGTACTTTGTCTGAGGACTGACTGGTAAAACAGTTTTACCAATGTGTGAGTTGTCTCTTCACTCTGTTGGTGGTTTCCTTTTCTGTACAAAAGCTTTCTAATTTGATATTGTTGATTCTTTGTAATATTTCCAGTCTGATCAGGGTTTTGTTCATAGTCTGCCTACATCCATGTCTTCCAGAGTTTTATTTATTCAATTTTCTAGCAGATTTAGTGCTTCTGTTTTAATATTTAGATCTTCGATCTATTTCAATTTTAGTTTAGTGCATGGTGAAAGATATGGGTCTATGTTCAATTTTCAACATGTGGAAAGCCAGTTTTTCCAGCACCAATTATTAAAGAGGCTATCTTTCTTCCAGTGATGGTGTTTGGCCTCTTTATAAAAGATAAGGTAGCTCACTGTGCTTGGAGTTGTTTTTGCATCTTCTATTCTTTCCCATTGATCCTCAGGACTTTTTTTGTCAGTACCATGCTGTTTTTATCATGGTAGCTCTGTAGTATAACTTCAAATTGGGAATTGTAATGCCTCCTGCCTTGCCCTTGTTGCCCAGAATTGCTTTTACTACTTTAGGTCTCTTCTGGTTTCATATGAGTTTTAGGATTGTTTTCTCTAGTTCTGTAAAGTATGCTACTGGTATTGTGTTTGTGATTGCATTAAATTTGTATAATAGTTTTAGAAGTGTGGTCATGTTCACTATATTGATTCTGCCTATCCAAGAATAGAGGATATTTCTCCATTTTCTGTAACTCTCTTTGATCTCCTTCTTCAGAGTACTATAGTTTTCAATGTACAAGTTTTTCACTTTCTTTGTTAGATTAATTCCTAAGTATTTCATTTTTAATGATCATACTGTGAAAGATGTGGTTTCCCTAATTTCTTTCTCAGTGAGTTTGTTATTCGTGTACAGGAATACTATTGATTTCTGACTGTTAACTTTGTATCTAGCTATGCTGCTGAATTTGGTTATTAAATCTAGAAGTAATTTGGTACTGTTTTGGAGGTCTTCTACGCAGAGTATCATGTCATCAGCAAATAATGATAATTTTACTTCTTCCTTTTTTATCCATATTCATTTTATTCCCTTCTCTTGTCTAATTGCTCTGGCTAATATTCCCAGAACTATATTGAGCAACAGTGGTGATAGTGGACATCCTTGTCTTGTTCCTGATTTTAGAGTGAAAGCTTTCAGTTTTTGACTATCTAATATAATGTTTGCCATACTAAACATCATACTAAATAATGGTTTGTTCTAGATGGCTTTTTGAGATTGAGATAAAGACCTTCTATTCCAATTTTCTATAGGGTTTTTATCATGAATGGGTGTGGAACTTTGTCAAATTATTTTTCTGAATCTATTGAGAGATCAAATGGTTTTTCTCCTTTGTTCTGAAAATGTGGTGATAAACATAGTATTGTAATCAATAAATGTAATTTATTTGTATATGTTTGAGATTCTTGGAATTGTCATTTTCTACAATATCCTTCAGAGCTTTTTGGAGTGCTGGTTTGGTGGTCATGAATTTCTTCATGTGTTCATTACCACGGGAGTATCTTGTTTTTCCTTCAATTTTGCAAGACAATTTTGCAGGTCACATCAATCTGGGTCAGAGGTTGTTTTCTTTTAGAGCTTGAAATAATTCACTCCAAGCTTGACTTAAGGGTTGGAGTTGAGAAGTCTTCTGTGATTCTGATGGGTTTGCCTTTATAGGTAATTTGTTTCTTTCTTCTGACAGCTTTTAGTATTACTTTCTTGTGTTGAATTTCTGGAATCTTAACTATTATATGCTTTTTTGTAGTTTTTTTTCTGATCATAACTATTTGGAGTTGTATATGCTTCACTGATCAGTGTCTCAAATTCTTTTTTTCCATGCTTGGAAAGTATTCTGCTATTATGTCTATAAACAGGTATTTTATGTCCTTTCTGCTATCTTCTGATTCTTCATAGATTCAGGATAATCTTACATTAGTCTTCTTTGCATCATCTAGCAGCTTTTGGATTGATTTTTCATAGTCCCTTGCTGTTTTTAAGAAGACTTTCATTTGATGATCGACAACCACAACCCTGTCTTCTAGATCTGCTGGTGTATCTTCAAATTGTTGACTCTTACTGTGTATATTTTCAGTAGAATTTTTAATCATCTGGATTTCTATTTAAGTTTTTTATTGAATCCAGTTATTTTCCATGTTGAGCACTCATGGTTTCCATTTCTTTTCTAATCTCCTCTATTTTTTCATGTGTATCTACTTTAGACTCACTAATTATTTCTTTCATTATAGTTGTCATGTCTTTAATTTTCTCTGTTTTGTTTTTGTCAAGAGACTTTTTGATCTGTTTTGTTACTTCTGCTGCTGCTCTTTCATAAAATTCAGCTGGATGTCTTTTGCTTTCTTCCACCTCAATGCCTCTTTGATTTAGCTTGGGTGAGTTGAGGATTATGGGATGCATCTTGCTTCCATGTTTTCTCATTTTCTAATTTTTTGTTGTTATTTGTTTTTTGTTATGGTAGGTAGCTTTATTACTAGTATTGAGACTTCTTTAGGAAATGACTACTTTTCAGAGATACCTTCTAGGCATAGCTAGCTTTTAGCTTTTGAGTCTGTCTCAGGATTCTGCCTCTTCAATGGATGAAAGGCTGCTCCCTGTTTGGCCTAGCAACCAATTCTTTGGTAATGGGCTATGGTATTGTTTATGACCCACCAGACAATCTGGCCATTGGCATACAAGGAAGATCAATTGATCACAACAATTATGTCACCTTAGCTAAGTACTACAGTCAGAAATAACAATAACATCAAGCACAGACTAGAAAATAACAAACTGTGATAACTATTAGTTTGTTGCCTTTAACCATATATACAAGATTTATAACTATATAACAAAATCTAAAATACATCAGAAAATTATATACAGTAAATATCCACTCAATACAGTGATTTTACCATAAAGGGGGAGGGGACTTAAAAGGGATAACAGGAAAAAATAGAAATAAAAGAAGACTAAGAGATTAGAAGCAAGGCTGAAGGATGAAATAGCACTACCTAAGCCCCAGGGAACTAGTGAAGAATACAAGAGGGAAAGAAAGAAGAAAGAAACAAAAACAAGGAGAAAGTAAAACAAAAAAAAAATCCTAAAAAAAGTTCACACTCTTGAAAAAAGAAAAACAATCAACTTCCCAAAAAAGAACCCACAAGTAATGGAAAAATTTTTTCTCAGTGATTTCAAGCCTGTGGGTCTACAGTTCTTTTATAGTATGTAATTCAAGGTGTGGCTCTGCTCTCACTGGTAAACCAAGGAGGCAGTCAGAGCCCAGATCCTTTTTGGGTAATCCTAGCAATCCTCCAGTATACTTAGGGGTTGATGCCAAATTCCGGTACTTTCAAATCCACAGTAGTTCAAGCTGATCCTAGCTTGTTTTTATGTACTGAGTCCTGAGTTGTTTAGCCTATAACACTCTGAGTGCCAGCCCAATCATGGCTCCCTTACCCTGGACATCTCATGAGGTTGTCCCATACCCAGTCACTGTGGTTTTCTAACACTGAGAATCCTGAGATGAAGCCAGCACACAGCTGTTTTGAGTCCCAGGTTCAATTAGCCCCTCCTTAAAATGGTGTCAGACCAAGCACTGTCTCCAGGGGACACGAAAGTGGCTTGGACTGGAGTCACTGAACAGCTGTTGTGGCACACAGCAACCACTGCTTTGTTCCACTGGTGCATTTCTCCCTGGAAGCCTCTGGAGTCACCTGCTTTTACTCTGTAGATTTGATCCTCCCCTCTCACATCTCAAGCCAGGAGTCACAGAAAAGGTGCGGATTGGCCCTTTCTTTTTCTGCATTGAAGTCTGTCTCTTCACTTTTTCTATAAGGTCCAATTTTCCCTTCAGATCCCTCCTAGGTCCTGAAGATCCACTTCCCTCCCCTTCCCAAGGGGCTACCTTCCAGTGCCTGGATTCTAAATTCTGTGGAGGCCAACTTGTTGCTGTTTACTACTCCACTATCTTCCCAGAAGTCAGATAATTCTTTTTTATTTTTGTCATACTGGAAATGAAACCAGGGCCTTCACATGAGCAGTTCTCCTAGCTCTTTTCTATATTTAGTTTTGAGAAAGGGTCTTTCTAACTTGTCTTGACTGGGCTTGAACTTGTGGTTCTCCTGTCTCAACCTTCCACAGTGATGCAATAACAGGTGCGCCCCTTTTTCATTTTACAAGTGGATTGTTTTAATTATGTTTTGTTTTAATTACAAGCCTTTTATCACATATGTATTTTATAAATATTTTCTTCTAATCTGAGGCTTTATATTTGCTGTCCATTGTCTTTCACAGTCCAAAATTTCTAGTTACTATAAATTCAAATTATCAAATATTTTTATTCATGGATAATGCTTTTGGCATTTAAATGTTGAATCAGCCTTGAATAGTTGGAATAAATCTAGTTTGGTCATGATACATAATTCTTTTAATACATTGTGCTATAGTTTGGAACTTCAATGTCCCCCAAAGGCCTGTGTATTAAGGGCTTTCCCCCCAACCTATGGCAACTATCAGGTGGTAATGGAGTCTTTAGGAGGTAGAACTTAAAAGAAGGAAGTTAGGTCATTGGAGTCAACAGACCTCTTTTTCTCTTTCTCCCTTATTGCTTCCTAGCAGCCATCAATTAGGTAAAGAAGTTCCTCTGCCACATACTCCACCATGATGTACTTCCTACTCTTGGGCTCAACAACACTGGGGCCAACTATCCATGAAATGAAACATCTAAAACCATGAGCCAAAATAATCATTCACTCTCTTTTTTTATTTTTCTTGGTATCTGTTTGCAGAACACACTGATTACATCCCTCATGGGGAGCTGTTATGTACACATGACACATCTTAATTCTTTTTTTCATCCCCTTTTCCTCTCCTCTCTCCATCTCTTGGCCTCCTACCTTTTTGCAAAAAATCTATCTCTTTATGAAATATTATCTACCTTTTATTTTACTCTTACTCTTTAATTATTAATGCATTGTCTTTCTCATTTAAGAAAAATGAAATGATATTTAAGCTTATGTGTCTGATTTACTTCACTTAATATTATGGTGCTAAGGTGCATTCATTTTCTTACAAATAACTCTTAAACATATCCTTTAAGGCAGAGTAGTACTCCATTTTGTATAAATGCAAAATTTTCTTCATCTATTCATCTGTTAATGGACATATTGGCCACTTCTAAGATTTAACTATTATGAGTTTTGTTGTGATAAACATAGGTACATACATATCGCTGCAATATGATATCTTTAACTCTTTTATTATACAAGAAAAGTCTAGCATATTCCTACTTTGATAATATTTTTCCATGATTAGATACAGAAATCTATCAAGTACTCTTTTGTGAACCTAATAAAGTGATCACATGTCTTTTTAATCTTTTTTTATTAATATGATGATTTAAATTGATTTACAAATTCTAAATCATCCTTTCTCAGAGAAAAGGAAACTTCAATGATAGGGTATAACCTTTTTATCCATATTGATTGATTTGAAATATATATTAGAATTAATATCCAGGAGAGATATTTGTCTGTAATTTTTTTTTGGTTGAAGTATATTTTTTATTAGACTTTAATCTAAATTTTGTGCATCTTCTTATTTCCTAAGGTGGAAAGTTAGATTATTGATTTAAATCAGTCCTGGTAAACTGATCTCTGCTGTCTTTCTCTGCATTCACTTTCTCATGAAAATTGTTGGTACCTGCTTTTCTACTGTAATTCTGTTAGAATTTCACAAATTGGAAAATTTTTTTTTTAAATATTTGAAAATATTTAGCAATAAAGCTATTTTTTTAGAAATTTGAAGGCCAGGGATTTAGCTCAGTGGTTCTGCTGCCTGCCTCGCAAGCACAAGGACCCAATTTTGATCCCCGGTACCAAACAAAAGAAAAAAGAAAAAAAAAGAAAGAAATTTGAAGGTTTTTAGTAACGAATTCAGTATCCTTAATGGATATTTCACTACTGTGTGTCTTCTGTTTTTCTCTTATGTCAACTTTATAAGCTATAATTTATGACAATTTAAAAAATTTTTGTATATAACTGGTATGATGTTTTCTTAATGTCCACAACAACCACATGATGTGGTGAAAGTTCCCTTTTAATTATAATGCTGATAAAATGTTTTTATTCTTTTTTTCTTAGTCAGTCTTGTTTGAGGTGTATTAATTTTACTAATATTAAAAAACCTCCCTGGATTTGTTGTTTTCTGTGCCATTTTTCTATTTTTTTGTTCTTTAATTTCTTCTACTTTTTATTTCCTGGTGATTGACTAGCATGAACACTTTGATCATCAATTTTCTGCCTTTATTCCAAAGACTGGATTAAGAAAATACATTTTCCTCTGTTCACTTTTTAGCAGCATAAAACACCTTTTGATAGATCTTTGTGAATATTCAGCTCTGAGCTGTTGGGGTAGCTTAGTGGGTAGAGGGATTGCCTGGTAGGCATGAGACCATAGGATTCAATCCCAAGCACCAAAAAAGAAAGAAATTCTAATTAGTTTACCACTCCATTTAAAGCATGGGCCTCTAGAGCCTTCAGTTGTGAGATTGATGCAGATTTGTTTCCTCATCATTGAAAGACTGACAATTTCCTCTGACCCTTTGAAAGATTTGACTCAGCTCTGGTTTCTTTCCTTGCACAGACTCAGAATTTCACTATGTTTGACCCTCCTCAAATCTTCAGTCTTGTTTCTTCACCCCAAGCAACTACCTAAAAAGCTCTGCTGATTTTTTGTCTCATGGCAGAAGAGTTGCATTGAAGGCCAAAACTGGTATCTTGTCCTAGATTACAAAGTATCCCTAGGAAAAGAGTGTTAGCAGCTTTATACTATGAAGTCACCATTCCTTCCAGAATTTTTAACTCTCTAGAGCCCCTCCTCGAGATTTTTATCTTCTAGGAACTTTTGGACTAGAAAAATTCTAATTTGCCTTCCTGACATTTTGATTTAGCTTTTAGCCTCCACTGTGTGAAAATTGGCAATTCAGCAAATATCTAAAGGAACAAATTTGAAAGTGTCTGATGCATCACAAAATCTTCCATTTGTCACTGTAGTTGCTCTAACCTTACAAGACTTTTAAAAACTGCTGGTTTATCCCTTCCATGATTCCCACCTTCTAACTCACAAAGCATGACAATCCCATATTATTAATGCTAATCTGTAGCTCATCTCTGGAAAACTCTTTGCTCTTTGAAATTTTATTTCCTATAATTTTTTTTGGTTCTGCAGGTGACTGATGCCCTTAAATAAATTATTATGGAGTGAATTCCATTTTCCTACTAGTTTTCAGTAGAAATGTTGCTCTTTTAAATGGCTCTAACCTATCTAGAAATGACAATTTCAAGAATATAGTTTTAATTTTTCTGTATGTCTGTGTATTTTGACACTTTGAAAACAAAGACATACATGTGTGCATACAAACATATGTGCACATGTGGATACACATTTGTCATCTGATATACAAATGTCCCAAAGCCTCTTTGGGGGAAAGAAGAAAAATAAAACATTTCATTTTAACTTTCTATTAGGTATGCCTAGTAGAGAATACCTAATCATATGGCTTTTTCTACTACCATGTAGTGTCAATGAAAGTTATTAACATTGTTTTTTCTCAACCAACACAAAATCATGGCTTTCTTCCAGTCTTAACTCTGTAATAGAATATTGAGACCATCAGTGATTTTGAAGATGCATGTGCTCTTAATCTTTGAATTCAGTGCCCATAATCAATATATCCCTAGTTTAGATAAGTTCATGACATTCTTAAGTTGTGACCTACTAAAAAGAATTTTTTAAACTGACAATATGTGTTACTCAACTTTCCATCAGTATGACAAAATACCTGAAGAAAAAAAAAAAACTTAAAGGAGAAAAGATTTATTTTGGCTCACCATTTCAGAGGTTTCAGTCAGTGATGATCTGACTTCAGTGCTTTTAGACCTGTGGTGAGGCTGAAGAATTATGGTAGAAGGGTGTGGCAGAGAAAAGGTGCTCATTTTATGGTAGCCAAGAAGCACAGAGTCAGAGAGCCCTGAGAAAAGACAAAGCTTTCAAAATCACTATTTGGAAAGGATATTATAGAGTTGTGGGGGAAGTAGCCTGCCAGTACTTTCTCTCTAATATCAGGCCTAAAAGCAATGGAGGTAGCTGTCTGTGGGCTAAAAGTTCTGAAACTGTGAGCCAAAATAAATTTTTCTTCCTTTAAATTGTTATTCTCAGGTATTTTGTCACAGCAGTAAAAAGCCGATTGACACAGAAAATGGATATTGAGAAGTGGGGTCATTGGTGTGACTATATTTTATGAAATAGCTTAGAAAGTTTTAGAACTGGTTTGCAGGAGTAGTTTAGAAGGATTTGGAGATGTGTGCTAGAGGAGTCCTACAATCTGGTATAGATTACTGAATGGAAAGTTCTGGTCTGAGCTTAGAAAACCAGAATGCTGACATATGTACAACATAGACAAAAAAGACTATGTTAAAGAGATTTCCAGTGGGAATGAAGACTATACTTGGGACTAGGTATAGAAATCATTTGTGTTCATTCTGGCTATGAACTTGTTTATATTTTCTCCATATCTGAGACTTTATGGGAAGCAGTTTTTTTAAATGATGGATTAATTCATCTGGCAGAGGAAATTTTAAGGCTACACAGCACTCAGATTGTGACATAGGTATCACTGGCTGCTTTAGCCAGATTCAAAGTGAGAATTTGGTCTAATAACCAGAGTAGAAAGATTTGAAAACTTTGTACTTTGACCAGAAAAGAAGCCCCTGTAAAATTGAGACTAAGAAAGATATGGTAGCTGAAGAGATGAGTATCATTAAAAAGAAAGCAAGTGCTTCACACAGGGACAATAGGAAGAAATTCCTTGAAGGTATCAAAGGAGTTGCTTAAACTTCACCCATCCATCTCAGGTTTAATTGTATAAAAGTGCAGTCATGTGGGCTGCAAACAACAAAGCCATAATGGTGGGTCTGCACAAGCTCTTTGGAGCTCACATTATGTCAACAAGTGCCCCAGATAACATACATGGAGCTACAGGATTTAATGTTTTCTCTTCTGGGTTTTAGTCATACTTTTTTCTGATCCTTCCTATGTTCCTATTCCTCCATTTAGGAGTGGGAATTGTACCTTGTTTGACCGTTGTATGTTGGAAGGATCTAAATTTTTTTGTTTTTTCTAGTAGGGGGTCCCCAGCTAAGAATTTGCCTTGTGGCTCAGAAGAGACTTTAGACTTGATTACTGAGCAGTGCTGGAACTGCTGAGACATTGGGAAAGAAATTAGTAATTTTAGTTATATCACATTAGGCAAAATTATTACCTTGTTGTTGTGTTTATTTGGAGATTAAGTATGCTTTAAAGAAATGTGATTAGGTCTCAAATTTGCCTTGCGGTAGTTAATCTTAATTGTCAATTTGACTAAATTGAGAAATTTCTAGGGAATTCTGGATGTTCCTGTGAGGATGTTTCTAGAGACAACTGTCATGTGCAGCAGCAAATTGAAAGAGATGACCTGTCTTATACGTGGGTGGTCCAATCCAATAGGCTAGGGTCCCAGGTGAAAGAAAAGGTGAAGAAAGAGGAGGCCCACCAGCATGGGGTCTCTACTTCCTGCTGCCATGAGGCTACCTTTATTCCACCACACCTTTTCCACCATGATGCCATGCCTTCCCATAGCCTAGAAATGGCAGAGACAAGTGACCATGGACTGAAACCTCTGAAACCATAAGCCAAGATAAATCTTTCTTCCAAGTTGATGTTCTGAGGAATTTTTTCACAGTGACAAAAAGCTAGCACACAATACTGATTTCATGTTTGTGTTTCAATTTTTATACCTTCAAAATATTTCTTGATATGGTAATATATGCAGGAAACATTTTTAGAAACTAAATTTTGACAAAGAAGGTAGGGCGTTCATTTCTAGTAGGTAAGAGAGGCAAATAAAATGAAAATTATAAGGAAAAGAGACAAATGTTACAATTTGAGTAAACCAGATTAGAATAAAAATTTATTTATCTTAATACTGAATTTTATTTTCAGGTCCTTCAAATGGGATAAAGTATAAAAAGAATGAGACAGCTGTATTGGGAGGAAATGTGACTATTTTCTGCAATCTGACAATTCCAGCAGATATTGTGCAAATTACCTGGCAGAAGATCCAAAACTCTTTGCCACAAAATATTGGCACTTACAGCAGTAAATATGTTGAAAAGATTCTTCCACCACATATAGACAGGCTGCAATGTAAAATCATTGAACCCAATTCATCATTCATAACTATTCAAGAAGTAACACTTAAAGATGAAGCTTGCTACAAATGTCTATTTAATGTGTTTCCACGTGGCAGCCATGGAGGACAAGTCTGCCTTAACATTATAAGTATATGAATGTTTTCTGTACTATCAAATTACTGGGACAGAAATCATGAGGTTGTGATATTTTAAGGTTGGTGTCCAGAGAAAGAATTTTAAAGGATGAGAGAATAGTAGAAAAGATTGAGGCCAAGTCTTTCATTATCCAGAAGGAAAAGAAACTAATGATGATCATGTGACTTGCCCAGTTTTACACAGTGCAGGATTTTCTTCCCTCTCATTTAATTTTACTCTGCATTGCATTGACTTTCCTTGAGTGGGAAAAATTCCAGAAGAGATAGCATTTCCTCAGTGGAGAATTGAGAAAACTGGAGAAAGAAAAAGAAACAGTAGAAAAGCAGAAAGAGGAAAGATGAAGATTCTAGGAGAATAAGGATTTCCCATTCTTCTTCTTCAAAAAAAAAATGTTGCAGAGCTAGTGAAAATGTCATAAAGTTCCTTTACCATATTGCTATACATTTAAAGTAGTAAGGGTTTCAATAGTGTAATTTTAAGGGTGAATGAAATTTGAGATATCAATTGTCCCTTTCACATTGGAGGGCCTGTCATTGAGTAAGTAGAATAGTATTGTCAGGATTTATAAAACACAAGAAGTATCTGAGAAGGGTATGTTTTAAACCTTTTGACTTCATACAACAATTTGGGAAATTCTCGTCTTTAACAGCATAGGAATCCAGTATAATATACTTTTATATTTAATTTTGTTTGTCTTTTTTATTTTTGCCTCAGCTGTATCTGAATTAACTGAACTCCATTTCGATCATGACTCTGAAGGTTTTCTTAACCTTACTTATTCAACTGTGGGGAAACGTGCTCCTCGAATCTCTTTTTCCCTCACAAGTCCTAATTAATCCTCCTGAGGAATATCTTACTCAGAACCCAAATGGTACAGTTACTGTCACTAAAATGTGCATCATCTCTTTGGAGATTGTGAGGTCCTTGGGACTCCAACACCTGATTGTGAACATGGATCACCCTTGAAAGAATGAAGAGAAGATTGTTCCTCTCTCAATAAAGCATGAATGTAAGTAGAAGTGATAGCTCATAAAGGAGAAGTATTTATCTTTCTTTAAAATTCACTACCACAAGTGTTTGAATAAATCATTTATTTTTGAAAATGTAAATCAGTGTATTATACATTTGTGATCAAAAGAATCAAATACTGGAGAGAATCTCTACTTAAACTTGTTTAATGGACCAGCTGTTCTCGTATATGACAAAATTTTTAAATGATCTTGACATTCGGTAGATTGAATTTCTGTCACAATCACTGAAAATTGTGCTTATTTATTCTTTCAACTTTCCCTCTATTTTTTCCTCCCAACATAGGATTTTTGCTGCTCATATCTGCAACTTCATGGATAAACCTGTCTCTTTTTTCATACACCAAACTAAGTCTCCATGGTCATCCATTTCTTGTTCTTCCTTCCAAGTTCTGTCAACTGTACTGATCTTCTATTTTTCATTCCCCATTAAGTTTATTGGTACATTTTAGGTATAAAATACAGTTCCATTCATCATTGGGATCTTGTACCATTACATGAGTCTCTTGGTTCTTAGTTTGTTCCCCTTCCCTGGCCTTCCCTTCACTCCCTCCACACTTCCCTATTTGCAAAGACTTTGTTTCCATTTTTTTCCTTTTCTCATATTTTTTCTTTTCCCTTTTTTCCTTTTCCCTGCCCCTCCCACTTCCCCTGTTCCTTTAGACCTTTTCTTCCTGTTACACAATATCAATTATACATTTTTTAAATTACAATATCAAGATCTAGGAGACATTACCACAGATTTTACAGAATTTAAAAGGATATAGAAAGCATATTTCAAAAATCTGTTTTGAAATAAATTTAACAACTTCTAAGAAGTACCTTGGAAGACAAATTAATGAAACTAACTCTGGAGGAAATATAAAATTTGAATAGCACCTATTAAAGAAAGTATATTCCTAGCTTGAAAACCTACCTATATAACAACAGCAGGCTCATATACATTTTAACTGATAAATTATATCAAACAATTAAAGCAGAAAAAAGAAGGAACACTTCTCCCATCATTTTAGGAACTCAACATTGTGCTAATCCTAAAACTGGATAAAGATAATAGAAGAAAAAAGTATGAACATAGATAGAAATTTGTTTAACAAAACACACTATTAGAAGTCAGATTTGGCAGGATGTAGAAAGTGGTTTTGTTATAGGGATGGCAGTGTTGGTTCAGCATTGGAAGATCCACCCCCAAAAGTCACCATTTTAAGAGAGGAAAGGAAAAAGCCATATGATCCTGTCACTAGTTGGAGAAAAAGTATTGGACTAAACACTGCAGCTGTTCATGGTAAAAGCTATCAGGAAACTAGAACAGAACCTTCTCAACAGATTAAAGACATGTACTCCATACTTCCAGCGAGAACGCCTTATATGAATGGAGAAGATACAATGCTTTCTTCTTAAGGTGAAGAACAAGGGAAGATATGCTTACTCTTTATCTGTCCATTAAACTTTGAAACCTAGGCCCCACCAAAATAGTCTGGCAATAAAATGACACAATTAGGATAGGATTGGCAAGGTAGAAGCAAAATTTTTATATGTAGATGAAATGATCATCTACAGAGAAAAATACTAAGAAATCTCTGGGAGCCCTGGAACTTGTATTTGAATTTAGCAGGATTAGAAAATACAAAGTGTATATATATAAATTCAGGTCTGTGTATACTTGCTATAAATGAAGAATTGGATATTGAAATTTAAAAGTTATGTAGGAATACAAAGGACCTAGAAAAGTTAAAAAAAAACAACAGTGTTGGAAGACATTTAGTACCTTATTTTAAGGCTTCGTCTAAAGCTACAGTAATCAAGGCAGTGTTGGTGTAAGGAAAGACATATAGATCATTTGAATAAAACAGAGAATCTGGAAATAGAACCACACATATATGGTCCACTGAGTTTTGAAAGATTATTTAACATTAGCATTTTATAGACTATAAACTCAATTAAAGAGCCAAGGAAGAGATAGAGTTTTCAGCAAACAGCATCAGAACACCTGGTATCCGTATATAAAAAATTAACCTCAACCCTTTATTTCCATACATGAAAATAACTTCAAGGGATCTGTGAGCCTAAATATGAAAGCCTAAAGGTATAAAACTTTAAGAAGAAATTATAAGGGAAAAGGTTTATGAATTCAGGGTAAGCAAGAACTACCTAGTATTCAAAAGACATGATGTATAAGAGAAAAATTGATAAATGAGATTCCATCAAAATTTAGAACTTTAAATGACATCATTAAAATGAAAAGTAGTCCTTAAACAGACCATATTTACAATGCATATAACCTATGACCAGAATATATAAAGAATTCTTAGAGCTCATTAATAGACAACCAAATTAAAAAGTAGACATAAGAAGATGATAAATAGCCAGTATAGCACAAGAAAAGGTGTGCAGTTCTAGAATCAGAAACATACTAATCAGTACATTAACAAGATTGAATTATACACTCATTCGGGAGATGAAGTTAAAAGTTTTAAAAGGCTTGTCATGACTTTTTCTTTTTGTTGGATTCTCCCACTTTGCCTTTAATTTGTCACGTCCAATGGATTCATTCTGCTGGGCTTCCTGGGGTTGTGATCCTCATTGTCTTTTCCTGGGGTATTGTCTAAAATTTTTAGGAGCGCCAGTTTGATAGTCATGAAGTTCCTGAGGTGCTCTTTATCATGAAAGTATCTTATTTCTCCATCAATTTTGAAAGATAGTTTTGCAGGGTCCATCAGTCTGGGTTGGAGGCTGTTTTCCTTTAGGGCTTGAAATACATCACTCTAAGCTCTTCTTACCTTGAGGGTTTGCATTGAGAAGTCTGCTGTGATTCTGATGGGCTTTCCTTTGTATGTGATTTGCTTCTTTTCTCTCTCTCACTGCTTGTAGAATTTTGTTCTTTTGTTGGATTTCTGGAATCCTAACTATTATATGCCTATGTGTAGATTTTTTTGATCAAGGCTATTTGGAGTCCTATATGCCTCCCTTATCTGTATGTCAAGTTCTTTCCCCCTGCTTGGGAAGTTTTCTGCCATCCCTTCTGTGAACAGTTTTTTTTTTTATGTCATCTGCACTCTCTCCTGTTTCTTCATTGACTCCAATCAGTCTTATGTTATTCTTCTTTGCATCATCAATAGCTGCTGGATTGATTTCTCATGTTCCTTTACAATTTTAAAGCAATTTTTCTTTTCCTGGTTACTAATTGCAATCTTATCTTCTATATGTGAAATTCTATCCTCACATTGGTTCATTCTGCTGTGCAGACTTTCGATGGAGTTTTTAATCTCCTGGAGATCTGTTTGCATGTGTTTTATGGATTGCATTTGTTTCCTATGTTGGGATTCCATCATGTTCCTCAGATCCTCTATTTTTTAATGTGTCCTCTCTAGATTTATTAATCATGTCTTTCACCATGAGCAAAATCTTTCCTGTTATCTGAGTAATTATTTCTGATTTCATTTTTCCCGGATCCTCTTTTGTTGCCAGTTTAGAGAGTCCAGGTGGTTGAGTATCAGATTGTTCCATCTCATTTCCCTTTGCGGTTGCTGTAGGCCATCCAGAAGTCTGTTTTTGAGGCTTGTTTATGTGTCTTCTCATTTCCACGGGGGAGGGGTGCTTCTGGCACCCACGTGGCTCAACTTCTCTGCCCTAGGAGCTTGGAATGGAAGTGGGGGAGCTTCCTTCCGGGTGCTGGGACCGGCTCAGCTTCTCTGACCTAGGAGCTTGGGATGGCCTGATCTTCTATTTTATAACCACAATTAAACAGGATAGGATTTCCTATAGCATAATTCTAAAAGTACACAAATAATTGTTTTCATAGTTACCTAATGATATTTTATAACTGTAACATTTAGCCTGGTATTTATTATAAATATTGATAATTTGGGGGTTTTAATCTATGTTATTATTGGTCATTTTCTATTGTCTTACTTGTTTTTTTCCCTTTTTCTGACTTTGTTAAGCTATTTATTTTCTTTCATTTTCCCCATCTATTAGTTTGCTAACTATACATTCCTTTATTCTTCTCCAAGTCATTGACTTGGAGATTATTAGATATATCCTGACTTATTAAAGTCCAATAATTTAGGATTTTTTATCATTTCAAGACAATACAATAAGCTTATATTAACTCTCTTTGTGCTATTGCTTGTGCAGTTTAATTCTTTATAAATAATTAAATATAATGATTTACTATAATTATTGTTATTAATATCCATTTAGATTTGCCCTTTCTGTTACTCTTTACTTCTTTTCCCATGTTCATACATTTCTCTGGAATAATTTTTCTTCTGCCTAAAGAATTCTCTTCTGTTTCTAGTGCAAGATTACAGACATCAAATTCTCTCAATTTTTTGTCAAAAAATGCTTTTATTTTTGAAAAACATTTTCAAAAAATTCATAATTCCAATTTGATAGGGTTTTTTCTATATCAGTGTTACAAAGCAATTCTACTGGCTTTCTACTCCCATTACTTCTTTTTAAAAGACATTTCTTAGTTTTGTTGCTGCTTTTTTGAAATAAACATATTTCTCCTACCCTCAACCCTGGTTACTCACAAGTTTTTCTTCTTGAATTTGTTTTTTTACTAGTTGTATTACTATGTTCCTTAATTTGTGTCCTTTTTTTTATTTAGCTTAGAGTTTCCTAGACTTCTTGATTCTAGATTACTACATTTCATCACTTTTGGATAAATTTTGATTCTTTTATCTTCAAATTTTATTGCTGTCCAATTCTCATATCTTTTTCTAGAACTCTAAAATTATATTGGATGAAGATAATTGTCTCTCATGGATTTAAATTATTTTTACTTTTTATACATCAGTTTTTTACTGCATACTGGACTTTGTACATGAAAAATTGTGGATATAATTAAGGCTCTTGGTTTTGGGGGAATAACAACAGTATTGACATGTAGTTCATATACAAGCTGCATACAATTAACCAACTTAAAGTAGACAATTCAATGACTTTAATATATTTATATAGAACATTTATATTATCCCCCCAGGTACATATTCTTTTTGGGGCGGATTTTTTATTGAGAAAAAAACACATAACATAAAGTTCACTGAGCATACAACTCAGTGGTTGTTAATGTTCTGATAGTCTTATCCAATACTCACCACTATCTAATTACAGAACATTTATATCACTACAATGAGAAGCTGCATACCTATTGTCAGTCACAACTTTCAATAAACAGAAATTAGTGATTTTCTCATTCTCCAATAAACTACTAGTTTACTTTCCTTTTTGTTTTGTTTTGTTTTTCATTACAACCTTAATTCTGTTACTTATTCTCCTCACTTGTCCTCAGATTCCTCAGGTTCTGCAGGACTCTGCAGGTGGAGTCCACCTTGTGAATCCATGAGGCTACAGGTTCTTTAGTCCATCACCTTCACAGCTCTTTCCTTTGTCCCCTTTACATCTTTTTAAAGTTTTTTCTTCATAATTTCTTGTTGTTAATAGTAACTCTTCAGTATTGTTGTTTTACATTAGAATCTTATATTTTTATTACTATAATTTCAATGGAGTCAAGAAAGATTAAATATAAATATTTGTGATGTCTGACTTTTGCAGTTTTTATTTTTTGAAAAATAATGCAAAATTTCATAACAAAATAATAAGAGAAAATCAATAGTTAATACCCCGTATTTCATTACCTTCAAAGTAGTTACTCAAAATACAAGACACAGACAAAAGATTTTCTCTTACAAAGAAGGAACAACAAATAATAGCACAAAAGTTTCTTTTCAGTGAGCAAAGAGAAACCAGTAGTATAAATGTAACAAATTAGCATATATACTAAAATAGTTTTGAAACAATGGAATAGGTAATTTGGGAATTATTTGAACATATCCTTACTTCCTATTTATCTATTTTCTATTTTGATCTTTATTTGCATATAGAGAGAGTTTCTCATATAAGAGAAACCATTTTATATTTGAGCTTGTGTCTGACTTATTTCACTAAGCATTATATTCTCAAGTTGTGTCCATTTACCTCCCAGGCCCTCCAGATTATTTTTCTTTACGGTGGAGTAGTACTCCATTATGCATAAATACCACATTTTCCTTATCTATTCATCTGTTGATGGACATATAGGCTGTTTTCAAGATCTAGCTATTATAAATTGTGCTGCTATAATCATGGGTATGCAAGTATCCCTGTATTATGATAATTTTAACTCTTTTGGGAAGATAGCTAGAAGGGGAAAGCTGGGCCAAATGGAATTTCTATTTATACTTTTTTGAGGAATCTCCACACTGATTTCCACAATGGTGTACTAGATTACATTCCCAACAACAATGGGAAAGAGTTCCTTTTCCCCACATCCTTGCCAGCACTTGTTCTCTCTGTCTTGAAACTGAAGTTAGTCAGCTCTTTTCCTGGTAAATTTCCCCAGCTCATGAAATTAGAATATGCTAATTAAATAGCATATGGATCTCTCATCATCTCTTGGCTAGATTATTATGGTAAATTTCATTTGGTAAAATGCAAATATCAATTCAGGATGAAATTATTCTTTCTTTAGTTTTATAACAAATATTAGAGAAATTAATTCCTCATTTTTCTGAGTCTCATTTAGACTTTTTCTTTTATCCATGTTTTGCTGTTGTTGACTTCAAGGATGTGACATTTTTGCATTAAATTCTTTAATTCAGTCTCCTCTGCCTATTTAGAATGGGTATGTCATTCTAAACATAAGATTGAAAAAGAAAATCAGTATAAACTGGAAACTGAGACAAAATAATGTCTGAGCAGTCAAAAGTAAGCGGCACAAAGTTCTTGAATTAAAACAGATACACTTTTCTAAGTGTTTGAATGAAGAAGATTTCTCTTTTCCTTCAATGATAATGAAAAATTCAAAGTAGCAAATTTAAAAGGGGGAAAATTATTATGAGCATGAAATTAAGTATTTATATGTAGGGAAATTAGGAGAAGGACAAACAGAAACAAAAAGTTTCCTATGACAAGAACTAATAATGTAAAGCACAATAGTTTATGCATTTAATGTAAATGTAAATTTTTTAAGGACCAACATGAAATATACATATTTTTTTCTATTATACCTAGCAGTAATCATTGACAATCATAATGATGACCTGATATTATATTTAAGTCATAATGCATAAAATAAATTATATTCAGAGGTCTATACTGACTGATAAAAGAGGTGTCTATAATACAATTTTGGAAAACTGGTCAAAGTAGCTATTTTTGAAAGTGTTTCTGTTGAAACTTTTGCACTTTTTTTCATAAGAGTGCAGACTCTGGAATTAAAATTGAACTTGTTTCCCAGTTTGAGAAACATTTCCTAATTACTTGGTATCTTTACGTGATTTTCTTAACATCATAGAGACTCCATTTCCCCATCTCTACTTAATAACTGCACTCACTCAGGTAATGTAAATAATCTTTATAAAGTGCTTATGGTAATAATCTTAAATATTTATTATAAATTTATTTTCTGATGTTATTCTAGAATTTTTGTGAATTTCATTGTAGTAACATAGTCATCAAGTGACTACATTATACTTTGCTTCACCATTTTCTGAATATTAAACTGGTTATATTCTTTTTTCTTATTCCTGGGAAAGATAGGATTATATTAAATATTACACACTTTAATCTTTGAAGAACATATAGCAGTTTGAATATGCAGATATTGGTATATTTTCTCATAAAATGGAATATGGCACATTGTCTTTTAAGTTTGGACATACATGAAGTGTTGATAAATCAAAATAGCATTGTAAATTACAGGTACAATACGGTAGCATAATGTATAAGAAAACAAGAACATGTTTTTTGTTTGTGTTTTTCAGGTTCTTCTATTCTGACAATTATAGTCATTATACCCATTTCTTTGTTTGTTGTTCTTATCATCATCGTTGTTTTCTGTATTGTTCAGGGAAAAAAAAGTAAGTTATATTACTATCTGTGATAGAGAAAGAGGGTAAAAAACAGCAAGCTTCAAATATTTAAAAAACCTCCAAGAACTCTGGGGAAAACCATCATGAAAAGAGTCACGACAGAAAACTCCACATACTTTCTAGTTCCCACAGTCAAGTGCATATTGTTGTTCAAATAATATTTAGGATTGTAAAAAAAGGTAGATTGCTAGAAATTATTTATGTTTATTGTGAATTGAGTTTCAGATTCTTAGGATATAGCATGTGTTCCTCAGGCAAGTAGTGAGAAGGAGTCCACTTACTGTGTGGTAGAAAAGATTGAGTCTGAAAGTCTGAGATAAGTGTACCTGCCTAAGCTGTAATGGAGTGAAAGTGATGTTACTCTATAGGACTAATGTAATAAAATGTCTATTCATTTACTCAACAAATGCAACTTAAGTGCCCCTGTAGACAGAGACAATCAAAACAGTTGAGTTTCTTGCCTTTAGGACTTTACATCCTAATGGAGAGAAATAGACAATGGAAAGATAATTGGAAATAAGAAAACATCAGGCAATAAGTACTATCCAGAAAATAGAACAGAATCGTGTGATTGAAAGAGACTGCGGGGCTAGTGTAGGTTCCATGGTCTCTGTGGGTAGGTGTCATTTCAACTGATATCTGAATAAAAATAAAAGTGTGAGTAAATTCCTGGGGCAGAGTGTTCCAGACAAGAAGAAATATTTAGTTCAGATTCCAATATGGGAATGAGCTTGGAGTGTTCCAAGAATAGAGAAGGTCAGTGTGCCTAAGACAATGCTTTGGAAATTGGAGGTGAGTACCAAGACAGGGAAGACCCACAGGCCTAGAAGCCATTTGGGTTTTTCATTGTCTGCAATATCAATCCTTGGAAATGTATAGAACAAGGGAACCCAAAGACTTTAGAAAACTCTTGCTAGACTATGGACAAGGTGTCTTGGAAATCAATAATACATCAAGATGAGAGGTGATGGCATTCTGGAAAAGAGTGGCAGAAATGAGGATGGAAGGACTGTGAATTAATTTAGGATGACACAATATGCTGGTGGATCAAATGTGGGAAAAGAGCGACATGGAAGAATTACCTTGATCGCTGTAAGCTGTAGAAAGGAAACTTACAAATGCGAGAAAGGATATGGGAAGAACAAGCTCTGGAGGGAGGATTAAGAATTCTATTTTTAACATTTCACTTTTAAGTGGCTGTTTTACACTGAAGGGAATATATTAAGTATTTATATATATTGAATCTGGAATTATGGAGCAGATAAGGATTAGCATAGCAGTTCTTTGGAGAAAATAGTGAATATAGTCTTCAAAGGAGAAATCATAAATTATTAATCTCACTATTATAGAACAGAAATAACACGCATGTACTATAATTGGGGTATTTTAATGTAGAAATGAACTTTTGAAAGGAAATTTTGGTCAATTTCTCAAGAAAATTTGAATGTGAACCTCCCATTTTTTAATTTACAGCATACTCTTACCGTGTCCTGCCATGATGGGGAGTGTTTGGGATGAACTCATCTCAAGGATACACCCGCGTCATTGTATTTCTAGGTCAGGGAATGCACCTGAACCATCCCCACAACAGCCTCACGTGGAGCACTTATTGAACGCTTTTCATCTAACACAGGGGTAATTGGTAGGGTGTGATTGTTTTTTTGGTGTTATTATGTATTCTTCAAATTTAAAAGTAACTTTTCAAATGAAATCATGCATTTGGTAGCAGTAATGATCATTTTAGAAATAAATGGAAATAAAGCTTTATGTAATCTAATTCCAGAACTACTAGATTCAAATGAGGTTATATTATTATTTTTTTTTTTTTGCAGTACCAGGGATCAAACTCAGGACCTTGCTCTTGCAAGGCAGGCGCAGTGCCGCTGAGCTAAATCGTTGGCCCCTAAATAAGGTTATATTAATTTTTAACAGATGAAATATATTTAATATTGTTTGGAAAATAATGCTTAATAAGGCATATGTAAATTATTTCAAATGTTTCCTATAAAAATTACTTTTTCTCACTGCACTTCACAGTTCGGTGTGTATTTTATATTAAGGATGTCTTATCTCAGACTTGCCACATTTTAAGCACTCAGTAGCCACAGAAGCAAATACCTGGGATATTAGTTTAAACTTTTGAGGAAGAACAATTTCTTAGTAGATGGATGCCCCTCTTTCTGGAATGTGGACAGTCACTGATGATCATTGCCTCGATATATTCATTAGAAGTGGAAAAGAGTGATACTCAAATTGTTTTTATTCTCATTCAATTGCTGATTATTCATATGAAGAGAATTTTCCCCACATCAATTACTTGGTTACACTGAAGTACCACCATACAAATTAAAATGTTTGCTGAATACTTGACTCTTTCTTTATATTAACTTTTTTTTCATTTGACTGGTTTGTTGGTTTTGTTATTATTTTTCTTCTGTGCTGGGGCTGGAACCCAGGGCCTCACACATGCTAGGAAAAGGCTCTACCACTGAGTTACCTCTGGCCCTATGGTTTTAAAATAAGATATTGGTTCTCTATAGCATCCTCTAAAAATAATGAATGAGGTGGTGTTTTTTTTAAATTTATTTGGAATTTAAAATGTTTCAATCCTTTGCAATTTTTTTATGTGTTTTCAAATTGTATTGAAATGTTTCAGCTACACTACTAGTGGGTATATGTATATTCAAATGAAATGATACTGTGACAATATGATAACCCAGACAACAGCTAAATGACTAATGCACAGGTAGCATTTACAATGTAGACAGTGGGCAAAAGATGAATTGTTGTACGCAGGACAGAGTAAGATGTCATAAGATTTCTTCATGCCACTCAGAATGGCATGCAATTTACAAGTTGCTTATTTCTAGATTTTTGTTCCTCTCAATTTCATATTAGTTTTAAGTTTATGTTTTAAAAATTTTTTAAATTAAAATGATTTTAGTGGATATATATACATAAACATGAAAGTTGCACCTCTTTATGGGCTACCATGTAATGTTTTTATATATCTATATAATATGTAATGCTTAAATCAGGTTACTCATATTCATCTACTCAAAGATTTATCATTTCTTTATGGTAAAAATGTTCAAAAACCCTTTTAGCTAGTCTTTTGAAGTATATAATGGATTATTTTCATCTATAATCACTCTACTGTCAAAACACACCAGTGTTCTTACCACTATCTAACTGTGAGCTGGTACTCATTGATCAACCTCTCTTTATCACTATTCCTCCCCATCCCCTAGTAACCACTATTCTACTCACAACTTCTATGAGATAATTTTTTTAGACTTGATATATGGGTGAGGTCATGTAGTACATTTCCTGTGCCAGGGCTTATCTGACCTAATGTCTCAAGTTCCAACCACATTATTGTGAACTACAGGATTCCATTCTTTTTATGGGTAAGTAGTATTTCATTTTTGAAAGGTACAGCATATTTTTGGCCTATTCATCAGTTGGCTGATCCTTAGGTTGTTTCCATCTCTTGAATATTGTAAATAGTACTGCAGTGAATGTGGAAGTGCAGATGTCTCTTTAACATGCCATTGTCATTTCATTTGAAAATATACTCACTGTGGTATATCTGGATTATACAATAGTTCAATTATTCTATTTTTAATTTCCTGAGGAAACTTCATAGTGTTTTCCATACTGGTTTTACTAATTTATGTTTCTACCAACAGTGTGGATGCATTACATTTCCTTTTCTCCACATTCTTGCCGAACCTTATTATCTTTTGTAGTTTTGATACTAGCCATTCTTACTTGAAGTGCGGTAATATCTCATTGTGGTTTTGCTTTCTGTTTTCCTGATGGCTAGTGACGTTAAGCATTTTTTCATATATCTGTTAGCCATTTGTATATCTTCTTTTGAGAAATGACTAGTTAGATCTATTGTCTACTTTTAAACCAGATTATCTGTTTTGTGCTATCAAACATACCAAAATATATCAAAATGTATTCTGAATATTAATCCCTTCTCAGATGGGTAGTTTACAAATATTTCTCCCATTCTATAAACTGTGTCTTCACTCTGTTGATTATTTCTTTTGATTAGAAATGTTGTAGTTCGATATCATCACATTTATCCATTTTTATTTTTGTTTCCTGTGCTTTTAGTGTTTTCTCCAAAAATTCCTTGCCCATTCCAATGGCCTGAGCATTTTTCCTGTTTTTTCTCTAGTAGTTTCATAATTTTAGGTCTTACATTTAAGTCTTTATTCCATTTTGAGTTGATTCTTGTAACTGATGAGAAATGGGGATCTGGTATCATTGGATGTGGATATTCAATTTTCTCAGCACTATTTCTTGGAAAGGCTATTCTTTCTGCAGGATATGTCTGTAGCACTTTTATTGAAAATTGGTTGTATATATGCAGATTTAGCATCTCTACTCTGTTCCATTGGTCTACGTGGCTCACACAAACATCATGCTGTTTAGATTACTACAGCTTTATAGTATATTTTGCAGTCAAAAACTATGTTTTCTTTGCTTAAGATGGTTTTGGTTATTTGGTGCTATTTACGGTTCCATATAAATTTTAGGACTGCTTTTTCTAGTTCTGTGAAGAATGTTATTGGTATTTTGATAGAAATTGCATTGAATCTGCAGATCACTTTGGCTAGTATGGACATTTTAACAATATTAATTATTTCAATCAATGAACATGGTATATTTTTCCTTTTTCTTGACTCTTCTTCACTTCCATTTATCAGTGTTTCCTGATTTTCACTGTGGAGATCTTTGGGAGCATTGATATGTTTTTAGTGCAATTTGCCTCCCCTGCACCACCACATGTATGCTATCCATTCTTTCAAGTCTTTCTGAGAATCTTTTTGGGAATTTTAACAAATGCCCTTCAGTAGGTTTGTGTAATTTTTGCTGAGCTAATTCCTTGGTACTTATTTGTTCACTATAATGAATACTATCTTTTTTGTTTTCAAATGAAATCTGGCTGGTTGTTCAGGGAAATTTCAGATTTTTGAATGTTACTTTGTATTTGTAAACCATGGTAAACTCTGTGATTCAAAATTTTCTTTTGATTCTGACAGTTCCATGCTGATGTTCTTCTCTCTTACAAATAAGAGAGTGGCTTGACTTTTTCCTTTTCAATCTTTACATCTCTTTTTTAATGTTAAATAACAAGGATAACCAAGATCTTTTGCTTGTTTCTGAATTTAAAGACAATGTATAAAAATTCTCTACTAAGTATTACATTTGATGAAATTTGAACATTAAGCATATTATTGAAGGTAGGAAATGTTTATTATTCCTGTTTCCTTTGGTGTCATTATAAATAGGTTGTTAGACTTAAGAAATAAATTTTTTATTGAGATAGTCATTTGTATTTTCCATAGTATAAGAAAATATATTGACAAATTTTCTAATGCCAAACAATTCTGGAATTTTTCTGCTGTATATTTGTAAGTAAAATAAGATAATAATTTCATTTGTTGGTATTATCCTTTCCTGGCTTTGAAATTCATGTAACACAAGCTTCAAAGAAAGAAATACATGATTATATATTTCTCCTTTTGGGAACATATATTTAAGGTAGTGATTTCTATTCTTTACCACCTTTAGAAATCTATACTTTATTTTGCATAGGCAACCTTTAATTTTGGCTGAACTGCTTTCATAGTTATTAACTATGAAACTACTAATTTTAAAATTTTTTAAAAATTTTAGGGCCAATTTGTCACCTTCAGAAATGTATTTATTTTGTATGTTTTCAAATGTTTATTACATTTATAGGATTGTCTTTTTGTTGTTGTTGTTCTGGTACTGGGGATCAAACTCAGGACCTTGTGCTTGTGAGGCAGGTGCAGCACCACTGGGCTAAATCCCGGGCCCTGTTATATCAGTATTTGCCCTTATTTTTTAATCCACATAGTGTTTATTTTTATCTTCTGTTGAGATAGCAAATCATGCCACACATTTGTTGAATTGACCTCTAGAAAAAGTTACATATTTTTTCAGTTTTTATTCATTTTTATTGATACCTGCTTTTAGTTTTATTATGCCCTTTCTTCTCATTTTGTTTAATACACTGCTTCTTTTGCTCAACATCAGTAACCAATATAATCAATGTAATATATTAATTCTGAGTACTCCTTTACATCTGTCCAAGAAGTTTAAATACCATTTTTCTGCAAAGTATTATTAAAGTAAAGCAAATTTCTTCTTTTATAAAGAATTGTAAAGCTATTTTTTATCTTCATGATGGGAGGGAATTTTCCCCCTCTTTTATTCATTCTTCTGTGTCCCAAATCTCTAGCTATTTGAATATTGTAATTCCTGATGTAAAAAAGCTTTTTTTCCATTCCTGGTTTTAATATTTTGTTTTTGTAATTTTTTCCTATCCTGTCATTCATTAAAACTATTCTTTTTTTAGTTTAAAAGAGTAACACCTGTGGTTATTATCCTGCAGTTTTCTCCTAATTTACTAAGGATGGTACATATGCTCATAATTTTAATGTCAATTTCTTGAATTTTCCAACATGCATATTTTAACATGATTCTTCTTCTCCCTTATGATCTCATTTTCTAACCTATATCTCTCTTCCATGTAGATATGACTTGTTTGTTACAGAGATATAATTTTTGTAACCTTTCGTTATTAGGCAATAATACATTTTTGATCAATTATTTATCCTTTCTGTGTATCTTGTAACCTCTTGTTGGATTCATTTTTCCATTTACTAGAATGATGCTTTAGAAAATGTTTTCAAGGAGAACCTTTAATAAATTTTCTGAGAATGATATTTTTAACATTTTTTTCATCCAATCTTTATAAAATCCTGGACCAAGACTTTCAGATTTTAACAAATCAAGAAACAGTAAATTATTATCTACCTACTTAAAAAAGGTATGAAGAGAACTTAAAAATAAAGCAAGGAAAATATATAGCAAAAAATCAAAGGTAATCTATTAGAATGGTGTACATATGCTTATGAAAAAACATCTATAAGTGTGTTCATAATACTACTATCAAAAAAATTTCAATTTGGAAAAGAAACAAATGTCTATTAAGGGGTGGGGGAGGAAAGGGGATGAATAAAGGAATTAAAATGCGTTATATACATGTTCCAACTCCATTGCAGGAAGGTAAACATTATGTACTGCAAACATGTACTAATAAAGAAAATAATCTTTAAAAACAGTAGAATAAGTAAATAGTTGTGAGATATACAATATTTATAGAATAGAATGCCACACAACAATGAGAATGAAGTACAACTACTATATATGCAATGACACAGATGAATTTTTCAAATCTACAGTTGGGTGAAAGAACCCAGGCACAAATGAAGGCATACTCTGTGAGGTCTTCACATCAAATTTAAAAACACATAAGCTTAGCCTATTAAATTTGAGGTAGGAGTGCATTACCCGTGGTAAACATGCACAGTTGTGTAGAGAAGGAGGCTGCGCTGTGGATCGAACAGTGAAGGCTTTGTGCAGCACCTTGTCAGTGGGATGTAGTGAAACAAACCAGGCTTTAGGAGGTGAGCATTCATTAATCCATGTCTTTTTTGTTTGTTGGTTTAAGACCCAAGAACTCTGGAACCTGATTTTTAAAAAATCCTCATGATTAATGGAAATAGAAGAAAATTCAGTAAAGAGAAATACTGATCACATCATGAAAGAAGTCATTACAAAACTGATTTCTTGAATATATAATTTTAAATTTAAAATAATAAATGTAAGGTTTTTATATATAAAAAGTTTCCATTGGTTAAATTCAACTTAAAAGTATTTGATACTTCTACAAAACGCGCTTAACTAAACAACTCATCTATCTTTTCTACCTCTGACCCATTTCCTTTTACAGACAGTTTCCTCTATCTCAGAAAAGTTCACACACACACACACACACACACACACACACACACACACACACTTACTTGGGGGTCCTAAAGAGCATCTCTGATGGCCTACAGTAGATCTGCCTTTTGAGCATGCCCGGCCGGGGCGGGGGGGGGGGGGAGGGCGGAGCAGCAGGTGACGCTTCATTAGCTCTCCAGCCTACAGAGAGCCTGCTCTGGCCAGGCTTGTTTTCTAGCCACTGTGACCGTCTGAGCTGTAGGAGCCAAGCGAGCATGGAGAGGCCGGTGAGCGGGGATCCCGCTTCGGGGCGGGGGCGGGACTGGGCTGCGGCAGGGAGCGCGGTCCTCCACTATCTGATCCGGAGCTGGGTCCTCGGCGTCCGTCCTGGCTTCCAGCTTCCAGCGCGGCGCTTTCCCGTGCAGAGAAGCGGACCTTGACTTCCAAAGGCTAGGTTACTGGCGGCTCCTGGTTCTCCGACCCAGAAAGGATGCTTGCGGACAGGGGCTCGGAGCGGCTTCCTTCTCAGTCCCAGGAACTGGGCCGGGCCGCAGCAGGGCCTCTAGGGGGCTCCACCCGCAGGCTCCAGCTCCCTAGGGGAGAGCTCAACCCCCAATAAATCGCTCCAAGGAGGGGATGGATGGAGCGCTGGCTTTGTGCTGGCTGCTCCAGGAGAGGCCCTTCCCGGTAGGTGCTCAGTCTCTGCCCCCTCATGGCTTCTCCTTGGGAAGCTAGGAAGCATCCACAAAGCTGCTCAAACGCTTCAGAGAGGCTTGAAACGCTGACCATACTGTTTTATTGAAGGGTTATTTCAGGATACCCAGAGAAGACATTTTGTTTATTCAGGATCTGTTTACGTTGAAAAAAATCAAGCATACATCCTGTTGGTATGCTTAGAAAAAAAATCCAAATACAATTAAAGCCTCGAGGTGATATTTTCACCTCCAGCTGACTAGAAAGACCACACAACCAGTTACTGTAGTTCCTTATCTTAACAATGGATAATGGTGGTCTGTAAGGTAGTATTTACTGCTGACAGGCTAGATGCTCTTAATCCTCAACTATCCACCAACAGGGAACTCTTAACCTATTTTGCAAGCAACAAAACAGGCAGAGAGGTTCACCTTTTCCAAACCCAGGTGGCAACATGTGATGGGATGAAAATTTCAACTTAGAAACTTTCAGGGAAAGAGGTATGTATACCTGCCAGATAGGCAGCTGTTAGGTAAGACTCAAGCCTTTGTCAACCTGGTCTAAATGACAAGGGTTATACATGGATTTGTTTTTCTTTTTCATGATTGGACCCTTTCTTTCTGTATTGATTAATTTTTTAGCTATCTAATGCATTTTGATATTTGTTAAATCTTGGGCATGGTACTAAGTCCTTCAGGGGCTTAATTCTCATCATATCCCTGTTGGATAAGAGCAGCATTGAACTGGTGCTTATTTATGTCAGAAACTGTTCTAGGAACAGTATCCATTATTCAAAATGCTTGGAATGGGATGTGTTTTCAGATTTCTTTTTAATTTTGGAATATTTACACATACAAAGTGTCTTGGGTACAAGACCCAAGTATGAACACAAAATTCATTCATGTTTTATATAGAAACTTATACACATGGCCTGGAGATAATTTCATATTTTTAGTGTACCTGCTCTATGATTACAAGTCTTCATGTGAGGTCAGTTGTGGGATTTTCCACTGTGATATCATAACTACCCTTAGAAGTTTTATATTTTGTGCCTATGAATTTCAGATTTCCTACCTGTACTTCGTTTAGTCTCTTTAACCATGATGTTGATACTATTATTTTCTCCAAGTTTCAGAGAGGTAAAAAATCTGACTTACCTCACACATCTAGTGTTTATTTTAGGCAAAATTTAGGTCTACCAGTTTGCCCTCCTGGCTGTCATGAAACAATGCCTCCTAGATCACCTCCCTGAAAAATATGAATCCTCTGGTTTTTAGGATGGTAGTATTTTCAATTATTCTACATGGACTAGATGGAAAACATTGTATAAAATAAATGTGTATGTCTAATAGTGAGGCATTCTTCTCATTCCTTTGCCCTAAATTGCTTTGTTTCTTAATCCTGCTGGCTTCCAGTTCATAGTCTTGTGTTTCGGGATGTGTCTGCTTTTTTCCTCTTGTCCTAAACACAGATTTTCACTGTGAAACCCAATCCAGTCTGCAGTTTCTTGTCATAGTCTCTGCTAGGGCCTGGATTTCCATGTGTAAGGGACACATAATGGTTAAGGAAAAAATGACATGGAAGTAGGATATCAATATCTGTCTACAGCTGCCTTAGCTGAGAATATGACATGTGTCAGGTCCTGACAGCAGAATCAGAGGAAGCATTTGACTGGATTTTTTCCAACTTTCCTACACAGTAAAATAGGATGGAACAGTCTTAGTAAGACTGGGGAAATTTCAAGTAGCATCTGGCCCACTTTGACATGAACACCTTTGTTAAACCTAGGCATGTACTAAGTGTTTGAAGTCAATGTAGTGCGAGTGGATAAAAAAAGAGCATGGGATAAGAAATGGGGCAGGTGGGTTGTAGGCTGCATCTTTTCAGATAGACCATCATCTCTGACTTCCTAAAGAGCAATGACTTTGTTGTTGGCCTTAGAACTGTAAAGACAAGAAAAGTGACAAGGTGAGCATAGAATGCTCACAATACACTTACTATCAAATAATAAAAATACGTGTGCAAGCTGTAATTAATCCTAAAGACACATTGAGATGATTTAATTTTAATTCCCTGTAGCATTATGAATGTAACAAACAAACAACTTATGCCACACAGATGAATATCAGTGTGCACCATGATGGCACTCCATGAAGTCTAGGTAGAAGAATGTCAAAGTGATTGGGAATCTGTGGTTGAAGATAAGAGAACACTAAGAGGTAGGCTGACCCTGGGGATGGGTCATGAGGAAGTGAGACATCATCCCTTCCAGAATATTTGTCCCAAAAGACCTGGAGGAACACTGAGTCAGAGACTGTGATGGAGAGTCTACAAGGGGTACTGGAGAAGAACCATGCCTTCACCCAGACCATGACACCTCTGGTGTTTCCACACACATGGCCACCTGCAAGGTCTGAGAAGCCCCCAGGGGAGCTTAGACAAACCTGATTCCAAGGTTCATCATCTCACTGATCTCGCTGAGCAGGACAGTGGGCTCTTTTCTTCATAGCTATACCCCAAGAGAAGATGACTGTCAGTGTTTACTAAGTGAATCTCTATCCCAGTCTATGAAGGTTAGTAATGTTTTCTTCATTAAAAACCAAGGTTACCCTCCCTATTTACAGGGCTGGAGGGGTTGAAGGGAGGGCTGGGCAAGGGTGAAAAACAAGAACCAAGAGAGACTATGTAAAGGTGCAAATTTCCAATGATGAATGTCATTATATTGTATACCTAAAATGTACCAATTATTAGAATGAATAATCGATAATGTAAAATAGGAATAAAAGGTCCAAAGGGGTAGGGCTAGTGGGAGGCACAGGGGAAAGGAAAGAAGGGAAAGGAAAAAATGATGAGAAATGGAAAAAATGGAAATAAAGTCTTTGTAAATAGGGAAGGGTGGAGGACGTGAAGGGAGGGCTAGGAATGCGGAAAAAATAAGAATCAAGATTCATTATGTAAAGGTACAATTCCCAATGAGAAATGTAATTGTGTTGTATACCTACAATGTACCAATAAAAGAATTTAATACAAAAAAACAAAAACAAAAACAAAAAAACCAAGGTTACATAATGAGGTTAACGTTCACGAATCATCAACTGGATTGGTTCTTCTTTTGTAACCTTTTCCCTATTAAGCTTTAGGTAATAGCTATTACTCAAGGGATTTTTTTAAAAAGTGCATGTGCTAACCAGAACTAACAAGTGCAAACAGTGAGAAGGAAGGAGGATATTAAAATTGGGGTGCTCTCATAGGGCAAGAAAATGAAATCCGTGTGGCAAATGGAGATTCTGCCTTTACTCTCTGATCCTAAGCCCTCAAGAAGAAGGATCTCTTAAGAAAATAGAAATCCCAAAGAAATTTCAAAACAATCAAAAATACCTAGTTTAGAGTACTGGGGAAAAATGATCTCTAGCAGAGAAACCATCATATCTAATAGGAATGGCAAAAACAAAGCTTAGTTAAGGCGAACATTGAGAATGAGGTGATGAGATTCTCTCAGATGGAATACCATTCTTCCACAATAATTCTGACCCTCAGCTAAGGTCATTTAAGTCATTATGGTCCAATAGTTTAGAAATGAGCTTTAAGTTATAGTATCAGAAGCTAGGACTAAGCAAAGCTGTTAACATATACATTCAAAATGGGGCTCCTGTCCTAGGTTTGTTGTGGCAACAGGATGGAGCAAAGAGAGAATGCTCAAGATATCCTGCTAAAACAACAGGATTTGGTGCATACTGAAGTTCTTGTTGACTAATAGAAAAAGCAGACTGAGTCAAATTAGAGACTGTCTATTGCCAAATGGTATATGTCCCAACCCTAAGAATTAAGTATAGTCAAAACCATCAGGTCATATTTTAGTATGAGATTTTCCCCACTGACAAAAGAGAGTGAACAGAATAACAAACTGGGGTAGATGGTGCCTGATAGGTGACAGGAATGTTGGGGGCTGTGTCTAAAGGCCCTGGGCATACAGTGGTCTGCACTTTGAAAGAGATCATCTTCTCTCAAGTCAGACAGAGGGCTGAAGGGTTCAGACAAGATCTAGAAGGAGTAGGAGAGTGGACAAAGGGAGGTAAGTCCCCTTAGACACATGGGGAGGAGGCTCAGATCTGCTTAGAACACTTAACAGTTCTAACAACCCTAAGCAAAAGCATTTCAGAGGAAAAGATCACTTATAACAACATGACTGAAATTAGGCTTGTAAAAAGCAAGACCTAAAAAGCAAGACTCATGTAGGGGAATGGTTTAATAAAAAATGGCAAGGCAGGAAATTGGGTGGTGCCTTTGGAAGTGGACCAGGCTGGCTTGCAAATAGGGGATATGTAGATAAGCAGCAAAAGATGAATTTACAGGAAAAGAAAAATTAGGCTAGAAATTTTGAATTATTTTCTCCATAAAGCAAGGCACTATCATAGGTTTTTTTGATAACTTGTACAAAGAAAAATTTAAGGAAAATTAATTTGTCTAATGATATGTAAATAAGTACATAAGCTAGATAGTCAATTTAATGGTGGGGGGATGCATCTGCCTTATTATCCACCACTGTCTCCAAAGCATGTAGCACAGTGGCTTGCATGAGATCAAACTCCATAGAGATGATCTATGATTGAATAAATAGAAGTATTGGTAGAAGATCAGGTAGAAGACAATTGCCCAAATGTGTAGTATTACAAGCTGAGGCTAGGGCAAGGAAGATAAGGAACAGGGCTGCACATGGAAGCCCTGACTGGGTAGTAACTAATTACATGTACTTAGTAAGAGGGAGAGTAAGAAGTCCAGGATCATTTGAGTGCTTGGAAAGAAAAGTCTAAAAGAGAAGTTGCTTTGGGTAAAATGATGAGTTTGGTGTCATTCATAAATGTATTCATTAACTCTTTTGCTTTTATTCATTCAACTGAGAACATTTGGGACAGAAGGAAAACATAAAGGCACTTCAGCAGGGAAGCTCAGTGACAGCAAGACACTGAAAGTATGGTGAAGTGAAGCATTGTGTGCAAGGAAAGCAGAGCGACCAAGACTAGAGGGCATGTGTATAGGGGCTGAGCAGCTGACGTGGCAATGAGGAGCCAACACTCAAGTGCGACAGGACAGGAGATGCTTTTATTTATTGTAATTAGTAATGGCTCTAGATAATTACGCAGTGGCTGCCAGAGATTGTGTGGCTCTGTGGAAATCTGGTTAAATGTTAATCAGATAGCAGTTTCAAAATGAATTTAACATATTTTTCTAGGGCAATGAGGCAAGGAGTACTGTGTGAATAAGCGTTTAATAATCCCCTGCAATAGTGATTTGGTCATAGGCAATAACAACATCATTCATAATTTATATTTATGTGTCTAACTCTTAAAACCAATAGTCCCTTCCACACAGGGGAGGACAAATGTAGCATTGATGGTTGTGAGCTCTGGAGCCAGACTGCCTGGGTTGAAATCTTTGCTGTGCTGCTTCCTTTCTGGTGACTTTAGAAATGTTCTTCTCTGTGCCTCATACTCTTCATTGTGGAAACGATAATAATTATAATGCCTCCTTAGTAGGTGCATATGAAGTATTTAAAGAAATTCTAATAGCTTATTGGATACATAATAAGTATAATAAGTGTTCAATAAATGCTAGTATTGTTTCTGTTAGTAGTTTAGTCACTCTTATGGGAGATATAAGTTGGAATATAATTTTGATGTATTATCTTGTATGTGTTTTGATTCCAGATATGTTTTTTGTTACTGATCTTTAAATCATACAGTTGTGAATCATCTTAGAAGAGAAATACTACCTCAGAAAAGCAAAAACTGAGTTTCAGAAGTCAAACTTTCATGATAACTTGAGCTGAACCATTTCAATTTTAAAAGCCTAAATGCTAAAAGACTAAGAACAGAAAATTCTTGCCAAAAAGAGTTCACTGGAAGAATACAGGGTGCTGGAGAAAGTAGCTTTTCTGACTCAAGGGGAGATAAGTGTTTTTCAGGATGGGAGAAGAGAAAGAGACCAACTCATGTCTGTGGATAGCCAACAGTTTGCATTCTGAAAAGGAAGCCTTTTTCTTGGCCCCCGGAAGTAGGGAGATTGATGCGTATGCATCTTGGCAGAGCCTGGTGGAATTTCACTTTGCCTACCACAGGAAAAAGCCAAGACTACATCTAGAAAAACAAACAATACTTTGTACTTTAAAAAAGTACAGAGAAACTTACATATCTTATATATCTTTATTATAGAAAAAGTGGAAAAAAAATATGAAGAACAGTTACTTTTCTTGCCGGTCTTCCTGAGAATGACACACATGTAGACAAAGTGAAGAGATTCATGAGGCAACTAGAGAAAGGTTCAGCTAAGTCCTATATCCTGCCTTTTCATTTTACAGCAAGATGATGCTGAGCAACATTCCCTTAAATAGCACCATTGCTTGTAAGAAGGCAAAGAATTTCTGTAAAGACACATGGAAATGAAGCAACAAGGACAAAATTAAATCAAAGCCAGTACTAGTTTTTTTCAGCTGTGCCAATCATATATAATTTGCTGGGAAATGTGCCTCAACAACGCTCAAGGCAGTCACGTGTTCTCGAATTTTCCCCTTCAGTTACATTCTTAATATTGACAGATGTGAACTCTTTGGGAAGGGTGCTCTCTGCCATTTGTGCTCCCTGGGTGTTCTGTATTTATTTAAGGCCTTTATTTCCCCAGTAGTCTTCCAGACCTTTCTCTTGATAATGGTAGCTTTAGAGATGAGTCCTCAAATTTCATGGTATTTCGCTTTTATGAAAAAGCCGTACCATGCCTGTTACCTCCCCACATCCTCAGCTCTCTGTTATTTATTTTTATTTTTATTTTATTTTTTTTACCATTTATAGCTTCTGGCTCTGCTTCCAGAAAACCAAAGTTCTCTGGTGGGTAAAAACTTAACTACCACATTATCTTAAGCAGCAATTAGAATGACGCTGCCTTGGCTTTATCCAAATGCAAACCCCGTTTCTGTACTTTGCTTTCTGTCTTCAGGTGTTCAGGAGGCCCTTCTGTTATCTGTCTCCCTGCAGCCTGATCTGGGGCACGGCAGTGGTGGTGTTGTGCACAGCACAAGGTAAAGACGTTCAACCTCCCTACCCAGAGTCCAGCACACGCAGTGTCTGTGGTGACCGCTTGGCCACTACTGCTTGTGCTGTGCTCCTTCTATTTGTCTGGGTGAATTGCTGAAGCATGGGATTTTCTTGGAAGAGTGGGAGTGCTTCTTGCCACTCTCCACATTCTCTGCTTTCGATGCAGAACAACAATTTGATATTTAGAAGCTGTTTCCATAAATGAGCCAGACTGAAGGAAAATATCCTCTACAAATTAAAATATAATGTTTTTTTCACCCACCAAATTGAAAAACTTAAAAATAATAATCCCCTGCCTTTATAAGGATAAAGGGATGCTTGGAGAAGTATAAATGGATACAGTCCGTTTGGAAGATAATCTGTCAGTAAGCCTTAAAATGTGGTTTGTCATCTTTTTATAAAAAATACAGAAAATTATGAAATACAGAGGGTATATAGATTCACTTTACCGTGCAAAAAAAAAGTGCCTGTGTCATCTGTTTATCTGCTGAATTTCCTAGTGCTTCTTGCTCAGTTCTGTGAGAGATCACTGCTCCCTTTCCCGATGTCCTTTTATTAAAAATCACTTTCACTTTGGTGTTGCCCAGCAACAAGGCAGGGCAATGGTGGCTATGGGTGAGCGGGCTTCATGCCTATCCACAGCCCTGTTCCACAGCATCTGTCACAGGATTTACCACCTGACAGGTGAAATCAGAATGATTCCACAAAGTAGCAAAGAATTGTAAACTTTCTTTTTTTATTATTCTTAAGTTCTTTTATTGGTACATTTTAGGTATACAATACGTTTACATTTATCATTGGGTGTTTGCACCTGTACATGATGTATCTTGATCCTTATTTTTTCCTCATTCCCTGTGGGCCCTTCACCCCCTCCACCCTTGTAAACTTTCCACTAAATATTTCCATAGACAAGTAGGGGGAAAAAAGAAAAGAAATCACACGAGTGTTGAAAACTAGTCTTGATCTCCTTTCTACTCTGCATTCTAAAAGCTACAGTTTTTTGAAATTTTTGCCATACAAAATTTCAACAGCTTGCAGGAAACCTCAACCCCTAAGAGCAGATACTCTCTTCCAGCACTCCCTCTCCTTCTGGGAACATTGTCCTTACATCTCCAGCTGGGCACCAAGGCCTAGGATCTGTCTCCATGCCCCTCTTCTTGTCCCTGGTGTTGTTGGGGAGTTGTTTGTTTGGGAAGCCTTCTTTTTCTACTCAAACTTGCTAACATTTATCTATTGTATTACTCTTAAAAACCAAGGGTTAGTGTTTTTGATCAGATCTACCTTGGTGTGTCATTTCATTAACTGGTACTTTTATCTTCATTAATTCACTCCTGCATTTTGGAAGAGAGAGTAAGAGAGTGAGATGTAAGTTTATATTCATTTTTCAATCTCTCTTGTTTTTTAGTAAATGTAATTGAGATTCAATTTGTCCCTCTATGAATTGCTTTGCCCATTTACATAGGTTTACAACATTGTATGCTCTCATGTCATCTGGTTTTAGTAATATATGATTTCTACTTTGACTAAAAAGTTAAAAGCAGTGTGTAAATTTCTGATTTTATTACATTGTAAAGCTCACCAATGGTGATTTTGTCTTTATAAATTGTATTTTATAATTCTATTTGTTTTTACTTTATATATTTCTGAGTAAGGTTTTAGGGTACATGAAGGTCCATGATTGATATATCTTATTTTAGAGTGCTCCTTTCCTTATTTTGAAAAATATTTTTTCTTTCTTACAGTGTTTTTATCTTCCATTCTTCCTTTTGTCTCCTTTTTACAAGTGCTTTTGGACTGATATTAAAACATTGAAACCTAATCATTTATTTTCTTGAATCTTTCATATCCTTATCCTTTTGAGGTGCATTCTGGAAGAATTCTGTTGCATGGACTTCCTGCCTACTACTTTAGTCATTAGTGGTATCTATTCTGCTAAGGGCTATTTGTTATTATGGGAGGAGTTCTCATTAAATTGTATGTAATGGTGTAGGTGGCTTCCATAGAAAAGGAGAGGAAACTATTGCCATAGCATCCAATGCAAATGGGGCACACATGGATTGTCATCTGGGCGTGAAAGCTTTAATGTCTTGTCTGAGCAACAAGCCTCCCAGAGTACTGTACAGTGTATCTTTCTACTTTATGTGCCTGTATTCACTTTGCTTTCCAGAGGCAGACATCTTTATGCTTCCTCTTTCCTTTGTAAGGTGTGTGGGGGGGATATATAGAATTGCTACATGTTCTTTACTGAAATTGATCACTCCACTTGGTCCTTTCTTGATCCTTGCTTCTAACTCACTTTCTATCCTGTCTGGCACTTTGCATCTTTAAACTCATTCTACTTCTTTTCCAGCCTACAAGAGTCTTCAAATTTTCTCCTCCATGAGCATTTTCATTCTTGTTATTATATTCTGCTATTCTACTTTTAAAAATTGAACAAACATATATTTATTTACCAACACATACATATGTAAAGAGTTTTTTGTGTTCTTTATATTTTTGAAATTTTTGACTTTCAACTTGCATTCTACTTGTTACCAGAAAAATATGTGCATGTATGTATGTATTACAGTTTTAAAATATGTGGTTTTTTTATGGTACCATAGTGCAAGTGGTGACCCAGGATGAAAGAAAGCTGCTGAACACACCTGCATCCTTAAGATGTTCTCTGCAAACTTCCCAGGAAATCTTAATTGTGACATGGCAGAAAAAGAAGGCTGTAAGCCCAGAAAACATGGTCACCTACAGTGAGAACCATGGGGTTGTGGTCCAGCCTGCCTATAAGGACAGGGTAAACATCACTGAGCTGGGATTCCACAAATCAGCCATTACCTTCTGGAACACAACACTGGAGGATGAAGGGTGTTACATGTGTCTCTTCAATACCTTTGGCTCTGGGAAGATCTCAGGAACAGCCTGCCTTACCCTCTATGGTGAGAATCTCTGAGTATCCATTGTTTCTGCTGGAAAATACTGTTTCCAAGAATGTTTGCAACATGGTTATAGTGTCTAGTTTCCTAATCACAGAAGAGTTCAATAGGAGACACTTAGCTTTTCATGTTTACTGTAGCAGTTGTTATAGTTTTGTAGAGTGTTCATATGGCAATCACTGAGTTCTTTGGTTGAGACTATCTTTTCTCTGAGAGATCTTCCTGTACACAAAATTGAGGATGACAGTGAGAGCAACAAATTCTCCATAAGCAGTAATATGATTTAGAACTGGCTTTGCTCTTAGCAATCATGTGACCCTAGACTGGTCCTATCTGCTATCTTCAGTGGAATTTCTATGCCTGGAAAATAAATGTGAAGTCTTAAATTATCTCTAGAACCCCTTACAACTTTAACCTTTTGCACTTAAAAACAGAATCAGATTAGGCTAGCGTGAAATCTGTTGTGGTGGTACTTTCATTCTGCTTCAAGATAACTGCTTTAGGATTGGTAAGGGCACACACAGCAGAGGCTCTTTACGTCAGAAATGATGTCAGCTAGGGATATAACTGGATAATAAGCTTTCTTTTAAAATCCAGTGAGCTTAGTTTAATGAGATTTCTTTCCTCTTTACCGACACCCAGCTGAGATAAACGATTAGTAACTAGAAATAAAGTATAATTTTGGAGCGTTGGACTCTTGGTGATTTTAGGAGAGAGAAGACAAACCTATATAGGATTATTAGCATTAATATTCAATATTGAATCTTAAAGCTGAGACTTTAAGCATGACAGAAGATTTTCATAGGAGAAAAAAAATTAAGTAGGTAAGAATGCAAGGAAGTTACGCCAAGGCCAAATACAGGTTTCTTTCACTTATTTTGCCTGTAATGAGGCCTCTCTGCAGAATATTGTCAGTCTTTCTTCTCTATTTCCATCTTTCTTTCATTCTCTGCCTGCCCATCCCCCTCCTTGCCTCCTTTCTTCCCTCTAGTTCATAATCTCTTAATCCTTCCTATCTCTTTTTTCTTCTTTCTCATTTGTCTTATTTTGCTCAATTCTGTTCCTTTTTCTTCTCTTCCTTTTTTTCTCTCATCATTCTTTCTTCTACTCCCCTCCCTTACTCATAATCTTTTGAATTTTTCTCAGAAAAACCAAACTCCTCTGAAGCGTTTAGCTAGCAATACTGTTCTCTTCCACACTGACTCTTTCTAACCACACCTTGTAGCTTCCATCTAAGCCACTTTGATAACCTGGCATTTTGTCGGGCCACATAATCATGTTTACCTGTTTTCACTTTCAACTTTCTTCTTCCAATGTGTATTGATATTTGTATTCTGGGCCCTCTTTGGGTGCAGCTGGGGTTTCACAGCTCTACTCTCTCTGGCCTCTGCCATCTACCCAGCCCTTTAGCCTAAAAGCACAGACCAGCTTTTACTTTAGTGTTCTCCTACAGTTATCATGTGGGCTCCAAAGCCAAACACAGAAAGAACAGCCTGCAGTCCTTGACAGAGGTAAATTAGACATTCCAGTGAAAATGAAGTCATCAGTTAGAGAACTTTTAAAAGGAGACAGGCTACAGCTGGCCCGAAAATTATCTTTTTCTCATAAGTCACTTATTTTCCCTTAACTCTACCAGGAGATCTCCAAGGTCCTCCTGCCAACTACTGTGTCATTCTTTGATTTTTCTGGTTATGAGCTGTGACATCCTAGTTTGTGTTTTGTGTAGATCTTCCAAGCAGGCATTTTCCAAGTTTTTTCTCTGTGGCTTGTTCACTGGTCCAGCTTCAAGCATAAAATGGCTATCACCAAGCAGCAACCCTTCTTTGGGCTTTCTGTTCTGTATCTGCTGTTGTGCTTCTGGTAGGTGCAGTTTACAGATATGGAGATGCTGGTTGGGAGTTATAATCTAGCTATTTGAAGTGAACTCCCAAAAGAAGGCAGAGATGCTGGATTGCTCCTGCAAAAGGAGAAAAAAATATCCTTTGGCCTGTTTGGGAAAAGAAGAGTATCACATGACTTCTCAATATCTTCTGTCCATCCAGTCAACTCTGCTGGAGGAAAACAACATCCAGTGTTTTTCCCATCACAGGTTTAGACCAGGTCACCCTGCATTCTGCAGACTAGGTAATGAGACAGGAAGAATTGAGAAAACCCCAGTGGGATGGGATGTGCCACCTTATCTGTCTAATCTTCACATCTTTCTGTGATGATCTTTCTTTCAGTTCTGTGAGGAGAATTCAGAACTCAAAGAAGGTCCTTTACTGATGGTAGGTCATATATATTTTTTTTTTGTCCCAGTACAGCCCATAGTATTCCTTGACTACAATTTCTTTGAAGACCAACTAAACATCACTTGCTCTGCCACTGCCCGCCCAGCACCTGTGATCTCCTGGAAGGTCAGTGGGTCAGGGATTGAGAATAGTACTGAGAGTATTTTGCATCATAATGGGACCACATCTGTCACTAGCATCCTACGGGTCAAAGATGCCAAGAGTCAGGTTGGGAAGGAGGTGACCTGCCAGGTCCTGCACTTGGGAACTGTGATTGACTACAAGAAGACTCTGAACAAAGGTAAGAGAAGTTGGTTAAAGATAGATATGGTTGTACCATGTATACCCATAACGAAGGTGGTAAATGTTTCTTAGGGTCTTCCATCCAGTCAGCAAAGAGATGACTAGAGGAGAGAAAGAGGTTAGTAAGGAAAAGAAAAAGAGAGCTGAGGAAGCAAATAAATCAAGTTTTATGGTAATCTCCCCTGTTCACAGGGGATACATTCCAAACACCCCAGTGGATACCTGAAGCCACAGATAAGACTGACCCTTACATATGATATTTCTCCTATACGTATATACATACATATAAAGTTTAATTTATAAACTGGGCACAGTTAGGGATTAACAACTACAATTACAAAATAGAACAATTATAATAATATTCTTTCATAAATATTTGTGCTTTGGGTTCATTATTAAATAAAATAAAGATTACTTGAACACAAGCATTGTGATACTGTGACAATTGGTCTGATAACCAAGTCTGCTGTTAAGTGACTAATAGGAAGGTAGTATCTGCAGTGTTAATACACTGGACAAAGGTGGGATGGAATAGGTGGTGTGAGATGTGAGATATTATTGTATTGCTCAGAATAGTATGCAATTTAAAATTTATGACTTATTTATTTCTGGAATTTCCTATGTAATGTTTTGGGACATGGTTGACCATGAATAACCAAAATCATGGAAAGTGAAATTGTAGTTAAGAGGTACTTCTGTACTTTGGTAACTGTGAAATGCTTTTATTGATATCCACTCATTTATTTGTTTCTTTCATTCTGCTAAGATTTATTGAGTGTCTATTTTATACCAGACTTTGGGTTGAGCACAAAAAATACAGAAATGAAGAGTTCCTGCACTCACAGAACTTCTAGTCTACTAGGGAATACAGAAAAGTGTCTGGGCAGTTGTAAAACTGCATGTTAAATGCTTCCATAAAAAAGCCATGGCGCATGGTGGCAAATCTACAGGTAGGAGAGGGAGGCATCAGTTCAACCTGAGAGGAGTCAAGTTTTCTGGAGGACATACATCTGTGATGAAATCTCTGCGTAATCTACATTAGGAAAAGCCTGCTCTGATGTGTCTTCATCTCTCCTTTCAAAACAAGCTACCTCCCATTCAAGTTCCTCTTTACTCCTTTGTGTTTCCTTTTAAGCTGCTATCTCTGACCCTCACTAACAGAAGATAAAAGAATTATTCATGAAAGAGAAAAGGGAGCAGTGATTTTAGAGATAAGATATTTTAGTGACAGCCACAATTTTCTTTCCTTATGTAAATTTGAGGCACTAACTCTGGATGAAGCACTCAATAATAAGGATCCTTAAAATATCACTGCTCTTTGGAGGGGAGGTCATTTTAAAACAATAAAATGGAAAATGCCTCATTGGTGTAGTGGCCTCTGAGAAACATCTCCTGTAGTCATTTTTAGGGGTCCCTGAAAACAGACTAACCAGAAAGTGAGTATTTAGATAAATTTAGTCAGTAAAGATTGCTGTGTTAGATTTGGGTATTTGTGAAGACATCCATGGGTTTATACAAAGCAAAAAAGTAAATTTCCCTGAAAAACAAGAACCTGAAGAGGAACATACCTTCTTTTCTAGGAATGGTAAATTTTATTCATATCACATATACTGTTTAATAACATTTGTATAATGTTTGGTTATTCTGTGAGCATTTACAAAAATCTTTCATGCTAAAAGCATGATGGAAAGTACTGAAACTGCAGAAATTAAACAGATCCCTGTCTGAGGTTTTCAGTTAAATTGTGGGTTGTGACAAATTTCATTATGGAAGAGTTGAAAGGAGGGGAGGCAAAGCGGGGGAAAAAGAATCAAGATATATCAGGTACAAATTCCATATGGTGAAAGGTATCGTGCATATCTAAAACACACCAATAAAATCAATTATAAAAAAACATAAATTTCATTATGGAGAAGATTCTGGGCACTTCCAAATCAGGAAGTCTTTCCTTTGCCTGTGTGTTACAAAGTGATGCCGAGGAGCTGATATTTCATCCAAGTTGGATTTAACGAAAGAAATGTAATAACAAAGACATAGATTTTCAGAAATGCAATAAAAATGTTGAGATGAGTTATTTCTGAGGGTTGAGATCATGAGATTAATGATTTTTTTTCCTTTTTACTTCTCAAGTATATTCTCAAACTTCTTCAATAAATGTATCACCTTAATGGAGAGTGCGACAAAGCCCATGTGCTATGGAGGCAAACAGACTTTTGACTAAATCTTGGCCCTTCTATTTATTACGCTGACTTTTGTTTGTTTTGCTTCTTGTTTTATTAATCTCCCCTCCTCTGAACTCCCCTCCCCTCCCTATGTACAAAAGCTCTGTTTCCATTTTTTCCTTCTATTTTCACTTTGGGTTTTTTTGGGGTTTTTTTTGAGACAGGGTTTCATTATGTAGTTCAGGCTGGCCTTGAACTCACTGTGTACCCCAGCTGGCCTCAGATGCACAGCAATCCTCCTGCCTTGGCATGGGATTACAGGAGTGCCGCACAACTCCCTGCTTACTACACTGATTTTTGTGCTCACTTAGCTTGGAGGCTCAGTTTTACTTTATTTTTATCTGTTAGATAACAATAGCTGTCTACTGCCAGGAATTATAATTATACTAGTATAATTATAATACCATATATAATTATATGGTATTCCTGTCTAGACCACTGTGAATGTGCCAGGTCTCCTCTGACCTCAGAAGCTGTGGAAGCGAAGCAGTGTCCAGACTGGTTAGTGAGCACTTGGATGAGAGATAATAATATCCAGCTTTTGGAATATTTTGAGGACTAAATGTGAAGACTTATGATGCAGTACTGGAATAAAACATGCCAGCCATTATTGATATTACCTAAATGTTATTAAAATCATATAAAGTCATGAATATAGACTTCATGAGGTATGTATTGAAGGATAACTTTAGCTCAACTCTAGTAAAAAGTCATCATAACTGTTGCTTTATCATTTTTTACCTCTACCACTTCCTCTTGTGACTCCATTTTTTTTCCTCCTTTCACTGTCCACAGGCTTTTGGTTTTCAATTCCATTATTGTTAAGCATAGTTTCCCTGGTAATTCTCCTGGTCTTAATCTCAATCTTATTATACTGGAAACGTCATCGGAATCAGGACCAAGGTGAGTCACCCCAAGAAATACAAGTTAAATGATTTTTAAATGATAATTTGGGGGTCACCTGAATGTGAACAAGGGGATGGCAACAATGTGTTTTGTTTGTTGTTTCCAACATAAATGTTGATGTCCTTTTTAAAATGTTTCATGGTAATTTTCTTGCAATTGGGCATTTCTTTCTTTCTTTTGCTAAGACATTTTAAATGTTAATTATTTTATAAATTCAGAGTAAGTGTTCATGAGAAGAAATGAAGAGAATGTTTATTTGATCACAATGGGTCATTTGATGGCAGAAACAAAAAAGAAGTCTGGCACCCATGTAGGGTGCTTTCTTCTTGTTAATAAGGACAATCTTTTTTTCTTTTTACAGCATTCCACAATCCAGATGCCCATTTAAGAGACTGTGAAATTGTCCAGTATGATCACTCATTAAATAACACTTCCTATGTTACACTCCCATGATGTCTCAAACACTATTGGCAACATACAGGTGATCCACACTTATAGTAATTGTGTCATGTCATTCTGCCCTTCCAGGCTGTAAATTTTTCTTTATCCCCCACAACATCTATCATAGCATCTTATATATCCCAAGTGTTCAATAAATGTTAACTTATTGAATGAATTAATGAATGACTGAAGGGAAAAATGGATACATTTTCAAAATGATTTTTTCAATTCCCTTTCTCCTATTGTAAATTCAGTATCTCATCAGTGGCAACTCTAAGATATTATGAGACATTAACACAAGAGATGTGCCCTATATAGAAAGAATCAAATGTCTTGTGTGTCTGAGGACAGTGCACAAAGTATTGAATGCAAAGATGAAGTTTATGGTATAAGAAATGGGAATTTCCTAGGAATAAGGGGTAATATAAGTGTTCTCACTATTTCAGATGTCTGAAGATCAGGGATCAGGATATTAAAAAAATATTTATTTGTAGTGTCATTTTAGATTTTGACTTAAAATACCCCTTAAATTCTATATTATTTTCATTTTATATTTCATAGACTATATCTTTCATGTTATAGGGTTTTTCTTTTACTATTTTACTTTGCATACGCTTTATATAAACACCAGATTAATTCTTGTTAATTTACAAAATAAGAACAGCTCTTCTGTTTCAGTGGCCCTTTTATAAAAATAAAGGAATTTGTTCTGTTTGAGAGAGGCAATTACAGATCAGATAGCCTTATTGCATATAAACCTAAGCTGCTAGAACTCATAATCGCTCCACAGAATATCAAAAGCAGAAGTCTGTCTTATTCTATTTTATCCAAACATTTCACTCTTCCAATTAGGACACTGATGCCTAGAGAAAGAAGTCCACTTCTCTAGGATCACATAGATCCTTAAACAGGACTACAACCCTGGTCTCCTGACCTCTGGCAGAATGGTTTTTTCATCATCACTGGTTCTGTGGTACACTGACTTGAAAGGAACTATTGTTATTAGTTGCATCCAATTTAATTTATACTTATTATACTGTTCTTTTGGAAAGTGCAAGCAGAAAAGTATATTCAAATTCATATTGAAAAGTCCCTCTTGGACAAGTTTCATAATGCAATCTATTCAACCCCAAGGTAAATTCCACTAGACAGGGATATTTGCAAAGTAATTGCCCTTTGTTCATTAAGCAAGTCTTGGGTTTTCTGGGATATATAATTGTTCAATGCCTCATCTAATTCTTGAAGCAAAAAGAACCAGTTTGTCTCTCTGCCAACCTTTTTCTCATTTATGAAATGAACTCCCCAACTTGTGTTGAATCTTTTAAGCACTAAGGTTGCCATTTATAGATGATGTCTTCATAATATATAGCCAATTCAGTCAATTCTCTGAATGTTCAACAGCATATTTTAAATGAGTTGATTTTTGACTAATTTCAAAAATTCTAACAGCAGCAAATATGATTCTATATTCTTACAGCTAGTAAAACCAGGTGTCAATTATGCTGAAAGCTTAAGTGCTCAAAGCTAAGGAAATAGTTTTATTAAGTCCAAACCTTAAATTATACTGAAAATTGTGATAAAGAAAAAAATGATAGGAAATAGTGACACTTTTTATGTCTTCAACTAATAAATTCTGATACCTAATTTCTAAGAAAGGTGAATAGTCCTATATATTTACCTTCCATTTTTATTACCTTTACTTTTGTTTTCTTTCTCTGCTTTCCATCATCTTTGGAAAACATAATTTTTTTGATGGGCAAGGAAACGTGATCAGCCAAAACTAACACCGGGATTCTGAATCTGATGACCACAGAAACAGAAGTGAGAAAATGGAAGAGAGAGAGAAAGAGGGAGAGAGAGACAGAGAGAGGAGAGAGAGAGAAGAAAGTAACCAAGTAAAAGAGAAAGATGAATTAATGGTAGTGAGATAAGAAGAGGAAGATAAAATTGTACTTGAATTTATCAAGTGTAAAAAAGAATCATCTTTGTGGAGCTGCTCAGTAGCCAATAAGAAAATTTGTTAAGGTCAACTTTTTGTTTTGTCAAAACAAAGCCTATTATAGACCATAGTCACTATTCATTACCCAAAAAGTGTAAGCAGATTTATAGGTTCTGCCTAGAGGAGTAATCTCTAATGAATGGCCTTATCTTTTCATAGAAGTTAGTCTCCCTTTACTCTTCTTATGGGTGTATAATAACAGAGAGCATGACGTAGGTTTTTTCAGCCATAAAGCTACACTCTGAGGGAAGGTATGATGAGTTAATAGGCCATTTTTCTGTTCCATTCCTGATGGAATCATCAGAGTTATTTCCCTGGAGACTATCATAATACAACTAATAAACTTTCAAAGAATTTGCCTTTTTCCTTCATGAATCCAGTACTTTATTATTGAAATAGAAAATGAAAAAGAATTAAAATTTCCTACGGAAATTTCCCACCATCTCATAATGGTTCTTTATATTAAAACTCAGTGATGTCATAAATTTCTGCCTTCCCCATGTGGGACCATGAAGTCAAATTTGGGGTTGTGAATAATCTTTCATTTCTCATTAATAAACCCACCAATGATTACGTGTTTCTCAGAAACAATGTAAAAAGCCTCATTTTGGAAAAGATCAACATAGACAATCACTTAATTTTTTGAATTCATTTTGAGTGGATATTTTCTTTTGGTTGATTTAAGACTAGGATGGAAAATGGTAGAAAACAGAATACTGTCAAATGCATATTCTTTTTTTTTCTTTTTTTTTTTTTTGGTATCAGGTCCTTGCGGTTCTGCAGCAGGCAGAGAAACCACTGAGCTAAATCCCCGGCCTCAAATGCATATTCTGAACGTCACTTACTCTTTAAGTACTAGCTATTTGGTGTAGAAGTCTATTTTCAGCCTCATGCTCATTATATTTATCTTGACTTCCTTCACTTCACAATAACCAAACTTATGAATGGGCTGTGCTCTTCCTAATGTAACAATGGCAGTGTTAGTACAACACCATTTTCTGGGTGAAAGCATGGCACTTTCTCCTATTTTAAGCTTTGTACTATGTCACATGGCAAAAGTGTTCAGTAAATGATTTGTGATGGTAAATTGGTCATTAGCTGGAAGGACAATAAAAGAACTTTCAGTTTATGGTTGTAACATCTCCAGGAGTCAAGACATCTCAGTCTCCTACTGAACAATTAAATGATAGTTTAGTCCAAAAATGGCACATTGATTTCATTGACTTTCTATCCATGGGGATATTTAAAGGAGATTGCTAGTGTCATTTCTTAGACAAATTAATGAAGGCTGAGAAAATCTTCTAACTGAATATTAATTGAACGTGTTTCCCTTTGCATTTTAGCCTGCTTCCTTCAACTAGTATTACCAGTCTCTTTGTTTGGAATGTAAATCATTTTATCAGTATAATCATAACCATACTACTAAACTTGACTCTGAACAGATCCAAACTTTCATCTGTACTAATAGGAGAAGCCTAGTGGTTTTTAAACTGGAAGAGCATAGGTTACTTTATGAAAATATTTAGCATGACTTAATTGAGGAAGAAACATAATAGATGTTGTATTAATTTTTACTGCTTCTTTACTAAGTTTTCACACTTAGTAATTTACGACATGGATCTCACTGGTTTCAAATTGAGGTGTCTGCAAGATTGTATTCCTTTCTGGACATTGCCCAGATGTGCAGATTCAGTGTGGCAACAGAGCAGGTTTCTAGCAGTGGACAGGGGCTTCCCATGCAATCTTGACTTCTTCATAGCCAAATCACATAAAATATGTTTTTTTCAGAAAATGAATGATTTTATGCAGAACATCCTTTCAAACTTTCAATTTTATGTTTGTATTACTCTTGATGACTCAATTCTTAGTATCAATATATGTATCTATCTATCTATCTATATCTTAGTATAAATATAGATTCACTCATGAAAAATCTCACCATCCCATTATATATCAGATAAAAAAAAAAACTTTAGGGGAGAACATTTTTCATTCTTTATCTTGCTTCTAGAAATGTCCACATTCCTTGTGCTTTTGCGTCTTTTATCTGCAAAACTAGCAGTGGCTAGTTAGGTCTCTCTTGTACCCAATTGCTTTCTGGCTCTCCTGCTTCCCTCACTCCATTATAAAGACCCAAGTGATTATATTGGTGTATCTTTATAATCCAAGATAATCTCTCCATTTCAGAATTTCTAATTTATCCTATGTAAAATGACACATTCACAGGTTCCTGGAATTAAGATGTGGACATATTTGGGGACCAGTAATATGCTACTACAAGTGCTATAAGAGGGTGGATATGAGCTGTGTAGAATTCCATGGCCTTAGCTTTGTTCGTGGTAACACTATATCAAAGAACAAAAGAAACTGCTCATACAACTTCTGAATACATCATTTTGACTTTCTTATTCATTTCTTTCTTATTCAATAAAGCAAGACTTTGTTTTTTAAGATCTTTTAAGATTATATCATTCTCTGAAGCCTATGATGCCAAAGCCTATAAAGCCACTTCGGCTTTTACCCTTTCACTAGTTAGTCATCACTAACTGTAAATTTACAAAACCTAATTATTTTTGCCTGGATTTAAGTTATTGCATGTTTCCTGCTTCTCTCTAATTGCATCCAACTCACAAAGGCAAGTAATTCTGATTTCCTTTGATAACTTAGTCTTAGATAGGTAAGTCCACTGAATTCTCTGAGAAAGAGCAGGATATAAAAATTATATCACTCTATATAGTGACATTAGGCATAGCTAAATTAATCTTTCTCCATTTATCATAGCTCATTAAAGTGGAGTTTCCTGCAGCCCTAGTGCCTGCAGAATTATGTTATGAAGCCATTATAGATTTTAGGATTCTTAACATTTTCTATATAATTCTTAGAATCCTTTAAAATTCCTACCTGTGGAACTAAATTGATTCCAACTGCCCACATACATTAGAACCATTCTCTCATTACAGTTCTTTTTTAAAAACAGCAATAAAATAGATTAAATATATCAAGTCCAAAAATTGTAAGAAATACAAAGAAAATTAAGAAACCTCAGTGTTTGATATAATTTAAATAATAAATTTAGTCTTCTATAATAATCATATTGTTAAAAATATAATTTCCTCTGGCTGGGCATTTAGCTCAGTGGTTCCGTCATTTGCCTCGCAAGCGCAAGGACCCAAGCTCGATCCCTGGTACCAAAAAACATACAAATATATATATATATATATATATATATATATATATATATATATAAAATTTCCTCCAGAATAATGACCAAATGAGATTTTGCAGTACAAACATGCAAGACAAGCTTTGCCAAAATCACTTCAGTGTTAAATCCTGCATTTCATGAGCAATAATGATGAATGCTTCTTATGAGGAGAGGAAGCCACTACAAAAGAGCCTCTTGGTCTTCTTACTAAACAAGATAGAACTTCACTATGACTGTTTAATGTGTCTAGTTCTGAGTGTCTATGGTCACTCCCTTGTAATTCTCTTTCTTTCATAGTTATAACAAAGAGAAAGGGCTAGCCTTCTGTTTTGTAAGTCCTTTAAAGATTTTCTTTAAATACGATAAACTCTTTTAATCTTTAAAACTATGTAGCATTAGTTTTTATTATTTTCTAAACTGGCAAATAAAAATTGTATATGTTTATGACATACAACATGATATTTGTCTATATATATAAATTATGAATGGCTAAATCAAGCTAATAAACACATCAGTTTCTCAGGTACTTATTTTTTTGTAGTGAGAATACTTAAAATCTATGCTTTCAATAACTTTCAAGTAAAAAAATACATTGTTTTCTATAGTCACCACATTATACAATAAAACCTTTGAATTTATTTTTCCTGTCTAAAATTCTTTTAACCAAAACTTCATGAAATAATGGAAAAATTAAATATAATATTTTATTTCTATTTAACTGTCAATATCCCAGCAAGGACAATTATAAATGGCACATATAATTGATTATTTTCTTATCAATCATTTTTATTAATAGTGATGACCAATTACTCAGTGATTTTGATCGAGTTCTATCTCTGCAAATTCAGAGTAACTTTGGGCAAGCCATTTAATCTATGCTTCTCTTTATTTGGAAGATGAGGATGATAACTTTAACTCTCATAAGAATATGGTGAAGATTAAAAAGAGAATATGCACACAAGTGCCTAAAACCAGTAGTATGCTGGGAAAACCAGCTTGAGGGAAGTTGATGGGGTTGCTTTGCCACCCTTTGTGGCAAAATACGCCCACCATGGTTAAGGTCAAGCTACCAATAATTTAACCATCAATGTAAGCCAGTAGGTCTCCCGTGCACCCATGCAACATAGTAAGTTTCCATAAATGTTAGTTTCTATTATTATTAAATCTAAGGTCCTTTTTGGATTTATCAATGTATATTTTCATGAATGGTACAAATAATGAAGGAGAAGCAAGCTTAAAGAGATAAATAGAGGGAAAGGTAATGGAATTATAGCAGGCAGGCTTTGGGGTAGAAGAGCTCAGAAATTATTTGGACATATGGGAAGGAGTAATTGGAGAGGTGAATTCATTAGTCATTTCAGAAATAGTTTTGAGCAGAGTTTAGAGTGAAAATAAGCTAAAATGGGAGAGAGGATCAGAAAATACATGTACCAAAAACCTGAGGGTACCAAAATGAACTTGTGATACCTACAATTGTAATGTTATGTGTTTCTTTCTAAAGAAAGAGAACTGTTTTGATTAGACCTTTGGGTTTGGGGAGGTTTGAGTGTTAGGATGAGAAAAGCAGTTATTTACTAAGTTCAGCACAAGTCAGAGGGTAGAAAGAAGGAAATTATTACTGTAGGGATGTGTGTGAATGGGTTTCCAGGAAACCAAAACTGCCAGATGTCAGGAAGAACATCTGGCTGAAAGTGGCTTTGGATCCAGAGCTACCCTAGGATGACCAGCCCCACTGATGCATGCATTTTTCCATCTAGTTCCTTCTATCCTTAGCATTACTTAGCTGTACTCTTCTCTCCATTACACAATGCCTTCTTCTTTTATTGTACATACATTAAACACACCACATATTTTCTTTTCTCTTATAACAATGGCTCATAGATGACCCAATTTTTAAAAGGGAGCATATATTCCTATCCCACACACATAAAATCAGTCAGAATCTCTAGGTATGAATATCGCTTTTCTGGGCAGAGGGGAGCATATAGATATATTTAGTATAGAAACTTTATTTTAGAAAAAGGAAAAACTTTTTTAACTAAATGCAAAAATCAAAGAATCATTCAAAAATAGGCTTAAGAGATTTAAAGAAAAGAAAAATAAAACCAACTTATCCTAATGCTCTTTAAAGAAAATCATACTATCATCTGGATAATTCTGAATTTTAGTCAATTTTATTCTGCATTGTAAATTCTTTAATTGCTAATTGGTAATCCAAAATGAATAGCCTTAATAATCAGGGGGAAAATGCTTAGATTTCAGAAATGAAAACTTTGAAAGTGGGAATGTGATTGGATATGAAAGACAGACAGAAAGAATGTTCTTAAATATTTAAATTTATTTTCCTGTGACAAAAGGACTAGACTTCCTAGAAAAAAAATCATTGTATATAATCTCACAGCAATCTATGAGGAAGATGTTGCTATTTCCATCTCATAGATGTTGAAACCAAGTGTCTCTGATTGTGTTCATTCATTCGTTTTACAAATATTTATTAATAAGTTTTTCAAGTGCATTGAAATTAGCATGGGTTGTATTGCAGTGACTAATACAGAACATTGCCACTCAGATGGAGATTATAGACTAGAGACAAAGAAACCACAAGTGAACTAACAAATAATGTTATATTATTAAACATGAGAATGTTCTTTAAGGAAATAATATATAACATACAATAAAAGAGAATAACTTAAAGAGGAAACTATAGCTGATGTTAGAAATGTTTTCTTTCTGAAATATGCAGAACTTTGTAGTTCCTGGTAAAGAGTAACCTAAGGTTACACAGAGAGTGACTGGTAGTGCCAGGATAAAATTCTGTCTTTTATTTCATTGTCTACATGCCTTGTAGGGAGCCCCAAGTCTTCCCAGTTTCTGTTTTAGAAAAGCAGTATCCCTTGAAAGGAATTTATCTACTTTGTGACCATTCCTAACCTGCTGTCCAGCAAGTTGGTATCCATAAGAAACAAAACTCAAGGTATTATTAATGAAATGCATTTAGATAATTTGATATTCTTGAACTTATATCTCTTTACTTGTGGTCTTAGGTGATTCTTAAAACCATTTTTCCTGAGATTACCCATGTCATTTTAAAGAAAGTCATAGTCCTTTCACATCATATTGGATTAGGAATGTCTACATCCTTATCTTTACTAATGAAATTTATTCTGGGAGATTTCTAATTTTCTTAATCCTTTGGTTTAAAATATACTAAGGTATAAATTAAGAGTAGTCAACATCCTCATCCAAAGTATAAGGGAACTGGACCAGAAAATTTGTTATGCACCTTTAAGAATCAATGTAATTCCAGGAAAACAAAAGGAATAAGCAAACAGAGAAGAAGTAAAAAGAAAGAGAAGAAAACTACAGAAAAGTTAATATATTGGTCTTTCTTTTATCTAGAGCCCTAGAGGAGTTACACAGAACCATGAAAGTTTTTCTCTGGTCTACTTGAATTTGATAGAAGAGAATAGCAGGAGGAAAACGGGTCATTCTGCAAGGGATCTAGAAGTGCAAACAAGGTGGAAGCAAGTGTTTTAAGAAATCTACAACTTTTCACTGCTATTTAAGCTACACAGTGTTTGAATTCCAACAGGAAGTCATTTGCCTGGTCAGGTCTGTTATAGGACTTGATTGTGTAAAGCAGAGCAGCATTGATACTGACAGATCACTGGACTTAAGAATTTGGAGCGCTGAGCTCACAGGATGACTGAGGCTCCTGCAGGTGGAAACCCTATGTTAGTGACTTTACCTCAATGAGCTTCCATGTCCTTACCCAGAATAGAAATGAATTGGACCAAATAATTTACCATGCTGCTCTATGAACTGATGCAATTACAGGAAAATGAATAAGTCAAGGAAGACATAAAAACAGAGAAGAATACAGTAAGGTCCAAAAAACTTTTCTGAGACTACCTTTTGCCCTTCTATTGGTGTTATGTCTCTTGAATGCCTCTTTATTCTTAGGTCCATGAGTCTTTTTCCCCATGATTTGTTATCTAGTCCACTCCCTGCTCACTGTTTTGCTAATCATTGACCTTGCTAAACTCTGATTTCCCTGCCATTCTTCATGTGCTTCTCTAAAGGTTTATTATGTCAAGGACAGAATGTATTGTGAAATAACATTCCCAACCTTATCTATTTAACTTATTTTTATAGAAAAATAAATATTGTTAGTGATAGACAATAGCTCACAATTTAAAGAAGCATGCTTCCCTCTCTATTTGTCTCATAATGTGACCCACCCCTGTTTTAGGTCATTCTGAAGTCAGCCTAGTATAATGAAAATATATTATGAAAACATTTAAGATATTTCCTGCATACTTGTCAGCTAATTCATATGTTTTGTCTCTCCTGGCTTCTTTTTACATGAGTTAACTTTTCACAAAAGAGGAAGAGGCAAGTATGAACATACAATCCCTTTGTTTTAAAAGATTTTCTAAGTAATAGAACAATATTGATTTCATAAATAATCATAAGACCAAATCAGTGGGTTTTTTCCTAGTATCTTTTGCTTCTTCTGTCTTTATTCAGTGACCTAGGAATTAAAATGTATATTCATTTTCAACCAGCACTCCAAAAAATTTTAATTTTAAATATCATAGGAAAAGACAATGAGGGTCACAACCCCTCAAAGACCAATGGAATGAATCCATTAGGCAAGACAAGACAAGACAAGAATTTAAATGCAGAGGGGGAAAATCCTATAACAGGAAAAGTCACTACAAGGATAAGTCAATACATATCAGTTGTAACCATCAATGTTAATGGTCTCACCAATCAAAAGAAATAGACTGGCAGAATGGGTCAAGAAGCAAGATCCAACCATATGCTGCAAACAAGAAACACGATTAAAAAAGAAACATAGATTGAAAGTTAAAGGGTGGAAAAAAATATGCCATGTGACAGGAACCTGAAAAAAAGCAGAAATAGCTATCCTATTTGCAGATAAAACAGATTTCAAACCTAGTTGCTTTTGCTAATGTTTTTTGGTTTTTCTCCTGGTACTGGCGACTGAACTCAGGACCTTGCACTTGCCAGGCAGGTCCAGTACCACTGAGCTATGTCCCCATCCCAGCTTTTGCTAATGTTTTGAGTAATAGTTTGAATAGGAGTGGTGATAGTGATCTTGTTCCTCATTTTAAAAGGAAAGTTTTTCAGTTTTCCCCCATTTAATATGATGTTGGCAGTAGGTTTGTCATAAATGTTTATCAGATTGAGATTACATCCTTCTATATAAAAAAAAGTATGTTCATTTTCACTGTTTAATATTTAAGCTTTTCATGTGTTGTTTAATTCTGTGTTATTTCTTACATTTGTATTAAAATACTGAGCAATTAAAAGTATCAATTCTAAATATTTGCTTTGTGGTATTCTCTTAGAAAATGTAGAAATGAACAGTAATTCTTGTATTTTTCTCTCTGTGTATAAAACCCTCCCCTCCTTTCTATTCCTACTCTCTGAGAGATGCAGTTGATATTTCTGATTAGTCACAAAATCTCCAAAGGTCCCTGATCTGGACAGTGTGAGCTCCTTATGTTCAGTGGCTGTGTCCTTATGTCCTGACGCCATCAGATGTGGGGCACTTTAGTGTGTTTGCTTTTTGGTTCTGCTTTTACTTACTTTCACAAATTGATTGGCTTACACAGTTTTACACTTACCAGGAATCATCACTCTCTGTTTTACTATATTTCTGGTATTTCAGCTGAATTGGTGCCAGATCCAACAAAATAATTGAATGCAGCAATTTTTAAACATTGTAACCTCAGGATCCCATTATACATGTAAAAATATCAAAGATCCTCAGAGAGCATTTTTGTAAAGAGAGCTATGTCTGTTGATAGATATCACATTTGGAATGAAAACTGATAAGTTTTAAAAACGAAAATATGCAAGCTTGTATTTTCTTAGCTATCAGAGTATAGCCAACATCGTATAACACATAGCCTCTGGAAAATTCCAGGGCACTCTTGAGAGAGAATGAGTGAAAAGGGTAAATCATGTATTGGTGCTATTATGACAATGATTTTAATTCCAAAGACTCTCTTAAATGGTCTTGGAGTCAATATTAAACACTACTGAATTAAAATATAGGCCAAAGAGACTACCTTATGAGATTTCATGAGCCCTTCTCATAGTAATTCCTTCCTAGACTGCTATCTTCACAGTACCTAAACATTTTACTGCTCAGTCAACACTTTTTTTTTTTTTTTTTGGTACCAGGGATCGAACTCCATTCCTTGCGCTTGCCCAGCAGGCGGCAAAACCACTGAGCTAAATCCCTGGCCCTCAACACTTTTTTTTAGGCCATTGCCTTTCAAAGGCTGAGAGCCCTGAGACTAATTGTTATTCATCACTAACAATTTAATTTAAACTGGCTTAGTAAGTGGCTTATTGGTTAGTTTTCAGAATAATAAGACACTAGGATTTAGGCCTTGTATGCTTAATAGAAACTTGGGAAGGTTATAGAGAAATAAAGAGGAGAAGGAAGGGGTAATTCAGAGCATGCACATCTGTCTGAGAAGGTGGATCAGTGTGACGTGCCACAATCCCTGCTCACTCACCCCTCAGAGGGCTCACCAACCCTCCTCTACTCATCACGCACTTTCAATTACAAGTGCTTTTTTGTACTTGTGAATTAAAAAGGGGTAGCTTAGACTTTGAATGTTTAAGAAAAACTGGGAAAGTTGTAAACTTTTGAGACACTTCATATAATACAATCACACATTTCTTAGTAAAGTTTCAGAAAAATTCCAGGGTGAAGTTAAACTTACTCAGACAGGAAAACAAAGCTTTTGTGCTGAACTAAAATTGAAACTGAAACAATATGAGAGCTTTTTTTCTTATAGGTATTCATCAATCACTAACAAGATAGTTCACAAATCTAGGTTCAAAGAGAACTAAATCCATATTACTACTAGGAATTACCAGCTTTGGTTAAAACATTTTTCTTGAGCCAAATTTCTTCTATGGAAGTGACGGCGAACTTCAACCCACAACCTATTTATTTATCACAAAGTGCTGACACCGCAATTAAACCTAAATACTGAGATTTTAGTTCAGAAAAAGCATCTCTACATTAACATCTTTTGTCTTAAAGGAAAAACACAATAACTTGTGTGCCATAGGTTTGCCACCTATGGTTGTTACTAACTAATCAAAAAAAGGATTTCATCTTTTCAAATAAAGCTTTCAAAATTATTTCCTTTCAACTGTAATGTTTTTGTCTTTTTAATTTTTAAATTTATTCTCAAAATATCTCAGATTTGATTTCAACACCTCCTTCCTCTTTGGTTGCTTATGCTATTTAATTTGTGCATGGTCACCTGACATAATCCAAACACATCAGCATTTGCAGACACCACACTTATTTGAGCCCTGTGAGGTGGGGAATTATTTAATCCCATTTCTGTGGGGGTGAAAAATGAGTTCTCAAGCTTTTCAATGACTTTATTCAGGTAGCCCTACAAATGTTTGATGGAGCTGAAACTCCAGCTCAGAATCCCAGGCATCGTTTCCACTGTCCTTTCTTTCTCCTACACCCACTACTGTGACTCATCCTACCTCCTATTTATCAGTGTATCCTGTTTGCTCTGTCAATATATTCAGGATCTATCTCCCACCTCTAATCCTACCTCCTGTCCAAACCATCATTATCTTTCTCCTAGGTTATTGCAATAGCTTTCTAATCAGTCGGCTGCTGCTGTTTTCTCTTCCTTTCAGTTTATCTAAACCCAGCTGTTGCAAAATATGTCAAAACCAATTATATCATTCTTTTTACTAGTAAATATTTTTGATACATAATAATTACATTTATCATGGGGAAATGTTGCACACATATATCACATGTTAAGTATTTTTATTTCCCTTCCCCTTCCTGTCTAAGTGCTTCCTAATTCACATACAATAGTAGCCAAAGTCTTTTTGTGGGCAATGCAGGAGCTCTTGATGCTGATTTGTTTTTCTTTCTTTTCTTTCTTCTTTCTTTCTTTCTTTCTTTCTTTCTTTCTTTCTTTCTTTCTTTCTTTCTTTCTTTCTCTCTCTCCTTCCCTCCCTCCCTTCCTTCCTTCCTCCCTTTCTCTTTCCTTCTTTTTTCCCCTCCCTCCTTTCTCTTTCTTACCTTTCTTCTTTCCTTCATTTTTTTTGTGTTTCTGGGAGTTGAACTTATGGCATCTCACATGCTAAGCAAGTCATCTACCACTGAGCTAGTACATCCCAATCCCCTCCTTGATACTCTGAAATCAATTTTTACTGTTCTTTGATCAGTAGTCATCCTATGCTTCAACCTGTGTGTTCTAAATCCTTGGCACTTGTTCTTCTCTTTTACAATGCTTTTCCTGCAGGTAGTACATGGCCCATATTTTCCCTGACAAACACTCCCTGTCTCCCACTCCTGCTTCATTTTCCTCCATTGACTCTATCACCATTTAATATATTATGTGCTTTCCTTGTTTGTTTTATTATATGTGTTCTTCCACTAAATTTTAAGCTTCACAGAAGCCAGGGATATTTTAATGGGTTAAGTTTTGTGTGTAGGATACTACTAGCAAATGAACCTAGGGCCTGCAAAGTGGACTGCATTCCTAGTTTTTAAAACATTTTTATTATTTTATTTTTTTGAGATAGGTCTCACTAAGTTACCAAGTTTCCCAAGCTGGTCTCAAACTTGTGTTCCTTCTGCCTCAACCTCCCAGAGTGCTGGGATTGCAGGCATTCACCACTACACCTGGCAATAAATATTTCTTGAATTAATTATTTTTCTGTTAATACATTTTGAGAGGGAGAAATAATTCAGACAGCTTTGCAGTGGAACATCCCTTCTGATCTGTGGGAGAGTAAGATTGAACAACAGAGTAGAAAAAGGACTTATAGAAATTGGTAGTCATGAGGCACATGAACAAACATAAAGGATTTAGAGCCAAAAGAAAGGGGTTTGTGTTCCATGCCTGACATTTCGTATGTGTGATTATGGGCCAGTCAATTAATCTCTTTGGATTTACATTTCCTCAAGTATAAACCAGAGTGTGAACAAAATATGCTTCTCTGAGTGGCTCTAAGGTTCAAGTGACAAGGTATGTATTCTCCAACATGTGCAAGTTTATGTACTAACTCCTGTCTGCTCTATGATGTCAAAATTTCCATGGAAAGAGCATAAACAAGCCTATTGTCCTAAATGGCCTTTCTGGCACCGCCTCACCCCCATGGTCAGCCCCACCCTCATTCCAAAGTGGACTTATGGTTGAGGAGGAAGTGAGAGCCACAGTGGAAGCTACATTCTGGCTGAGCAAAGAAAAGCTGCTGGGCTTTTCTTTAAAAAAAGCAGACATGAGTGTGCCACCCACTATGACTTGGCCTTTCCTTGCACTGAGAGCAAGACCAAAAGAAGAATAAGGAAATAAAGATCAAAATGCTATTTATGGAGCATTGGATTTCCCACTATACTTTTGCCATCTTCCTCTGGCATGTGACCAGCTGTGACCTCCAAGATGGTAAAGAGCCTCCAGATGATTTAAACAGGCTGACAAAAATGGCATCCTTGGTTATTCTGGAGAGTTACTTTACTTAAACAGAGCTGGTCATACCACATGATGGAAAAAAATCTAGCCAGAACTGAGAGGCTCCAGAAAACTTGACAAATACTTTGATACTTCTAGTTTGACTCATACTAGTCCAGATAGTGGAACATTGAAATAAAAAATATATCAAAACACCCCCTGGCACCATATATATATATATATATATATATATATATATATATATATATATATATATGGACAATTTGGGGCTAATTATTTTTCAAATTAAAAAGAGTTGGAACAGAAAGTTATATTTCTCTGAGAGTAGCTTTCACTTTCCAGTCCAAATGCAGAGAGGTACCAAAGCCCAGCTACTCAGGTTATTCGATTTAAATACCACATGATTCTGGAACAGGTATAGGTGTTTCATTCAGAATCTAGTGATGTCCTTGACTGTTGCACAAGTTGGCTTCCTTTCTTATAAATCAAAGAAAACATCATGTATCATCTCTCATTTCAAAATAAGTCAGGTGATGGCTTTAATTAAATACCTTTAACATATTGATTAGGATGCCAAATAACTCTTCAAAAAGCAAAGCAGTCTGGTGGAAGCACATCGATTACATTGTAGAACTGGCCCACCAATTCTTGTGACACATACCCCAAAGATATTGTAGGATGTATTTTCCCTTTCCACTTGTCCCAAAGGGTTCCTGAGAGGCTGAGACCAAATCAGGGGTGGCTCAGACATGGTTGGAAACCCTTGGGAAAAGGAAGTTCCCTACTTCATCTTAGAGCTAACTTTAATTTATAAACTTCTTTGAAAGTATTCCTTCAGAGACCTCTAAGCCTATCAGGTTGACATTGTATTTGATTTGGTCAGATCTTACCCCATAAGTGTCATTAGAAACCATATCACATATACAACCATTTTGTACAAAGGTCAGCAACAACTTGAGATCTAGAGTCTTAGGAGTTCACCTTAGGAATTGACTAACACAATGCCCCTGGGCAAAGTGACTTCCTGATGTACACCATGCAGTATAGTGCCCCCTGAGTCTCTGTGGATGAGACTGAATCATAGAAAGTCAGTATTAGAAGGGGTCTGTTTTGAAAATTTCAGGTCTAAAAAGGTAACATCACTACTAGGATCATTCCATTGTCACAGATAGATGCCAGGATAGATAAAAAATCAGGCAATAAAATCTCCTAATGTTACAAAGACTCATGCAGTATTAGAGTCTGGTTTGGAGCCTTTGTGCAGCTGAGAAACCATTTCCTAAGCTTATATATAGCATTAGGACCTTAGCTTACAGGAACCCAAAACTCCTACACCACTTTCCCCTGTGGGAGGTTCAAAGTTGTTCCCATCATTGTTTTTTAACTTAGCTCCAGCATCTTTGGCAGTGAAAAGATGCACATTTGGTTTGATAGATAATATGTTCAGTTCTGACATTATATTTAGTTCTAGAGAATACCTTTTCTGGTGCATGGATTTCTCTAGGCTAGAATTATTTTGACTGTTTTCAGCAAAGGGCCCCCACCTCCCCAGTATTGAAGAGAAAGACAAAGATCACAGAAGTGAGTGTGTGAATGTATTCTTGGCTGGCGTGGTTAAGTGTCCAGAGATAACAGATTAATGACAAAAAAAAATTTAAAAATAACAAGACTTGGTCATGAAATGAACACTTCTAAAGCCAGACCTGAATGAGTTTCCATTCATTCTCACATAGCGTCAAAAGCTAAATATACTATAAAGAACATTTCAACAGTGGTAAAAACAAAATATGAAGAGAAAGAATACAAATGACTTCATAAGTTTTGGGTCCATGCTTGGCTTGATTCAGTAGACAAAGAGATGGATTTAGAGGTCCTGATGTCATTCGATGAAGTTTGTATTAGATTTTTTTGGTGAATAAATATATAATCATTAGAGAGTAACATCACATTTCTTTACTGTACATGTGTTTCTGCCACTAGCATTTTTGGCAATCAGAAGAGCAGCATAAGTCTGAAAATGAACAGCATTCATCAGATGACCACTTGGTAGGCACCTCACTGGATGGTCAAGATATATGGCAGAGAGTTTTGTAATAATTTCTGTTTCCAATAAGAGTGACTGTCTTGACTAAAAATGTTTTATCAATTGGTACTTTTGCAAGTAACAAAGTGCTATTCACTTCACCTTTTCTACCATAACCCTGTCTTCCTCTATAACCACAAAATGCCTATAGTTTAAAGTAGGTAAAAACAGGAAATCACCCATCTGGGCCAGATATCTCAGTCATTCTGGAGGTATGTACAACATTATGGCAAAACTTTAAACACATATTTTGTTTATTATCCTCAGCTATACCAAGAGATTAGATCTAGCTCTAACCACTTTTTCCAACTCAATGTTGTTACATCAGTCCATTTCTGGGACTTTATACTTCCCTGGGTTTATCTCACAGTAATTCTCAGGGGTAACTGACCAAGAACATAAAATGCATACAATTAATTCACAGAGCATATGGTGGTTAACTAACGGTCAACTTGGAACACCCAGCTGAACTGAATCAGTGTGGCTTGGGTGTGAAAGACCCACCCAAGGACTGTTGCCAATGGCATAAAAAGAGAACTGGAGGGAAAGATCTTTGGCTGTTAATTTTCTTGGAGAAGCTTGCTGCAGGTTGTTTTCCTGATGTGAACTTGGTTGTTCTCTCATCATCGGAGGAGCTTGGGGCCTCACTGTTGTAGGGAATGGCTGCTGTTGTTGTCAGGGGAGCTCTGATCTTTGCTGTGAGCATCACTTCCTGGCTCTAGTGTAGATCTCTCAGCCTGGTGGCTCAAATCCTTCATCCCACGGATGCAGTCTTTCTTGTTTCCACCACTGGCCTTTGGGCCTTCCTGGTGCAGATCCTTCACATGGACTTGAATAAGATACTGCCATGGACTCTAGGCCTTCAGCTGGACTCATGGAGGACTTTGCCTTGGACTCTAGGCCTTCAGCTGGACTTGTGCGGGACATTGCTATGGGATCCAGGCCTTTGGCTCAATTCTTTGGGTCTCTAGTGCATGGCTGGATCCCTTGAACTCCTCTGCATTTGACTTTTTTGAGTGAATAGTATAAAATAATCCTATAAATTAAACTGTATTAAAACTATTTCTTTGCAAACCCTGACTACAACAGAGCATAACACTAATTTTGCCATATAGGTCATGATTTTCTTTAGAATATTTCTAAATGATAAGTTATTTATTTTAATGTTTTGAGTTTTATTGTATTAGACAATGAGTACTTAACAGGAAAAGAACAAAAATAAAGTACTGAATTTTAATATTTATTTATTTAATATTTATTTATTTATAAAAAGCATCAAAATTTTCAACATCAACTATTTTTTTGGTCTAAAAATAACAAGACAAATTCTAATATGACTACAATGAAAATAGCAACAGTACTTTACAAAAAAAAATCTTTACTTCAATTATCACACCTAAGGCAATCTGCAGACATGACAACAGCATGTTCTATACACACATATCACTTATACTGACAGCACATGTATTTTGCTTTCCTGGCCTTTTTATAGGTCATACTTGACGTCCTCACTGGTCTTGGTGTTTTGTCAGGAGTTTCTTGTTATGTTATGCAGTGTGTAGTTAATAAGAACATAAAATATCAATAAAATAAAATATTAAATTCTTAGTATGTATTGTATGGTTAGAATAGACATCAATATTTTGCCCTCAGCTGTGTACTTGCTTAAAAAACCTAAAAGATAACATCAGAAATAAATTCCTGTATGAACTACAATGAAAATATCAATAGAATTCCAAAACAAAAATAAGCTTTGCTTCAAGTGTCACACCCAAGGCAGTCTTCATGCATGACAACTGCATGTTCCATCCATATGTCTCACTTATACTGAAAGCACATGTGATTAGCTTTCCTTTTCTATGTGGCAGGCCATTTTTAAAAATTATTCATTAAGTTTATTGGTACATTTTAGTTATACAATATGATAACATTCATCATTGGAGATTTGTACCTTTGCATGATATATCTTACTTTTTTCCCCATTCCCCTGCCCTTCCTTTCACCCCTCCACCCCTCCCTATTAACAAAGACTTTGTTTCCATTTTTTCATTTTCTCATATTTATTTCTTTCCCTTCTGCTACCCTCCCACTTCCCCTTCCCCTTTGGGCCTTATCTTCCTATTTCACATTATCTATTCTACATTTTGATCCTTTTTTACACTTTCAGTTTCTCACATCAGAGAAACTATTCTGTATTTACACATGTGTGTCCTATTTATTTCACTTGTGGCAGGCCATTCTTGTCACCTCTCTCCTCTGCCTATTTTGTCAGGAGTTCCTACTATATAACATGCACTTAGCCAGGAAATAAGGTATCAATAAAATAAAATATCAAATATATAATCAATGCTTAGAAAAGACATTGACATTTTTATATCAGCTGTTTGTTTACAAAACCTAAAAGATAATATCAGAAATAAAAACCTATATGAACTATAGTGTAAACACAAATAAAAGTCTACCATAGAAACACTCTTTGGTTCAACTCTCACACCCAAGGCAGTCTTCACACATGACAACTGCATTCTCTATGCTCTATACACAAGTATCGCTTGTATGCACCGATAGCACATATGTTTTGTTTTCCTATCCTTTCTTGTTGGGGACAGTTGACATCATTTTGGTTTTCCTGTTGTTGTAGTAGGTCTTTGTGATGCTGTGCTTGCCTGTTCACCTGTCAGCTCACCAGTGTGCTCCACAATTTTTTTGCATAGTCCCCTGGGCAGACACATTTTGTTTTTCCTCTGCTATAAATGATTTCTTATGAATTCCACTCCCAGTCCTCTAATAAAATTTCTCTAATATTTTGCACTTGTTATTTTCTTTGTAAACTATCGAATTATGCCACACATTTGGGATCAAGTAAAACATAACCATTGGACAATGCTTTCTATTTTGAGTGACATCATAGTTGCTTCATAACTCACCAACAACATTCAGTCCACCTTTGGTTTTGTTTTAGAAATTTTCCTTCTCAGGGTTCCATTTTGTCAAGGTTTCCCTATCAATATTTCCATCCTGGTAAAATGTTGACATCAGCAGTATAAGTTTGTTTTTCTGTGCCATATATGAGGCCAATATACACCTTTCTGAAATCCAAAGATTGTACTATACAATACTTTGTTTTGAAATTACAACATTTCATTTGGAATTTCTGCTTTTCTCCTGTGTACAGTTCCTGCACTGGTCAATTTGTGCTGTTAGCAAATTTAATATCACTAGAAACTGGTAAACCATTGTTGAATGTAACATTCTGATTAGTTTGGGCAATGGGAGCAACAAGTCTGTTCACAATATCATTTGCTGTATTACTAAATGAATAAGGACCTGATGGCTGAGTTCCAGGATAAATGTTTAAATTGAAAGCATAATAGCTCTTTGCATATACAAAGGCATAAATTTTTATGCCATATTTTGACCATTGCTTTTTCATAAGTCTTTTACATTCCTGTGATTACCATGAGAAATCCCTGCTAAGTACAGCAGACCTATGAATTCTTTCAGTTCAACTAGTGAGGTGTCATAATAAATACATTTTTGAATATGGCTATTGGTGCATACAGCATAGGCTGCATTTCAGCCTTTATGTATTTCACAATATCTTGTAGCATTTCATCTGTTACAATTTTCAATGTTGAATGGCAGTGCTGGCATTCTGTGCAATATGTTTCATCCCTGCTAAGATGCTCACTATATTTTGAAACCTAGTTCTAACATTGGATTGCTGCATTTGGCTGTGTGGGCATTTTTCAAACATTTTGACTAGTCAAATATGTACTCACATTGCTGTTTTCTTCATCATCTGAATCAAGAATGTCTGAATTCCTCATATCTGTATCTGTTGATTCTTGTTCTATTTCACCATCACATGAACTTTGGATCACATGGCCAATGTCAAAGTTGTCATCATCGTCATCATCATCATCATCATCATCATCATCATCATCATCATCATCCACCCAAACCACTCTTCTGTTATGAAAACATGTATTTTTACCATAATGGATCATCTTCATCATCCATGCATGAGTAATCTGATGATTCACTTTTGACCTCCTCCAAAACATGCAAATCTCATTTTTCATGTGCCATTGTACTGAATTGAAATAATTCTACTAGAAAAATCAAAATAAAACTTTTTTTTAAACAAATCCTGCAGTGGTGTGTGTCTATGGGACCCTCTCTGATGCTCAGATAAATATGCATAAAAACAATTAGATGAAGCATAATGTGAGTAAAAATTGAGTTTTGCCACTTTTACACATGTACATACACCTTGCTATTATTCATACCAAGTGGGTAAACATCTAGATTGCTTCCTGTATCCCTCAGGGAAATGTACTGAGACACACAGCTGACTAAACTACAAATTTACAGTAGAAAAGTAGAAAAGTACAAATTTACAGTAGAAAAGGTCCACTGGACCCAGTGTCATGCTTGGTGGATTAACATTCATTCTTGAATCACATAATTTTAGCCCATTCAGAATCACTTGCACCTTCTGCTCTTTGGATACAATGGTACAGGAAGCATTTTTAGCAAATGTTAGCATATTATAAGAAATTATGTTGAAGTCAAAGTACATTATACTGTTCAGCCATCCAGGGGAAAACCAGTATTAGAAAGATGATTGTTTTCTTGAAGGAACTTATAGACTTCCTTATTTAGGATTCTAACTATGTAAATGACAAATTTTCCTTCCTTATCTTGTCTATCAAGACCAAATTAAATTGCTTTTCTGATCATGAAACTAGTGGGTGCTCATTCTTAAAAGTTATAAAGTAAAGAAGAGTAAAAACAAGGGAAAGGGAGATACCAAAAAATTAAACTATTATTCTACTATCCAGAAAAGCTATTTTTAACATTTTTTTGTAAAAATCAAATATAATACTCAATTAATGAAATTATATTTAATATTATGCTTAATATAGGAATGTCAATTTTTTTCTTGCATCCAATTTTATCAATTTACTACTCTTTAAGTATATATATTTTTAAACCACTTCAAGACACTTTTGGGAAAAGGAAGGACAAACAAAAATTAATCCTTAAACCAGTATGGTGGCAACAAGAGACAAACCCTGCCAATTCTAGGTTTCTTGACATAATACTCTCTCAGCTTTGGGACTATGAAGGTTTATTAGATGAGTTGCTGGTTACATCTATTATTCCTAACAACTCCATAAGTGATACCATCATTTCCTTTAAGAAAATCAAATACGCACACACAAAAATAAGCTTTAGAAGGCCAAGTATTTTTTTCCACTTATAAACTGGAAAAGCTAGTTTGCTACGGAAATAATTTTCATGTGTTAGAAATTTTTGAAGTTGTTTTAGCTTAAATTTTTTGGAAATTTCTCCAAGAAATAATACCTAATTCCTATCCTTTGGTTATTAAACAGTTTACTTTGCTATTTTGTAAGGCAATGGGAGAGTAGGTTGAGGTTACATTTTAGGGTCAATATAGCCATGTAAAAATACCGTTCTTCTACCAGAAGAAACAAATAAAAGTAAGTAATTTTGGGGGGGGTACCAGGGATCAAACTTGGGACCTTGTGCTTTCGAGGCAGGCGGCGGAACCACTGAGCTAAATCTGTGGGCCCCCCCATAAAAGTAAGTAATTTGACACTTATTTGACATATTAAAAAATATTTTACTAAAGATCAATGAAATAGAATAAAAGAGGAATCAGCTTTGGGGAAATGAAGAAGGGATATGGTAAAAATAGTACCTCCTTTCCCTTGAGGTAGAAGCAGGAGGTACAAACTACTGGCATGACCATGTGGTCATTTTATTTTAACCAATATATTTTTAAGCATCAGTTATGAGCAAGATTTTCTGCTTGGCTTTAGTGATGTAAAAAATGTAGAAATGTATGAAAATGATCATGTAAGCCTGGACAGTGGTGAAATATAACCTGATAAATACAGCAGGTGGTCACATTCTCATGTGCCCAGCATACGCAGAGGAAGCAAGTTCAGAACACCAGGTAAGGTGGAGGGTGGGAAGTGTGAGGCTGAAAGATAGGCATGGGCAGTAGGGAAAGGAGAGTGAAGACAGTAGGAGAGGTGAGCTGCACTCACACTCATGACCATTCTGACATAGGGAGTTTGCTTTTCATCTTGGGACCCTGAGATTAAAAAGATATGAGAATTAACATTGGATAAACTCATTTGAATTGGTAAATATTTCTCTCAGTTAGATATCTGATTCCTTAGACTTAGAGTTATCCCAAAGCCAAGAATATGATATATTTTATTCTGGGAAGTGGCATCTTATGTCCAATGAATAAATAGGGATATTTCTTGGTCTTGCTAGTGATGCTGGACACAAAAGGAACAGAGGAATTGGTTACTATATCCAGTCATGTTATTTTTTTCACATTGAATAGAACATGGGCAAGTGTCAGATAATATTACAGTCACTTAGACATGAGCCTCAGGATTTATCATGGCTGATCTTGTGACAGTTAAGCTAGATTGTCAATTTGATTGGGTTCAAAACTGCCTAGGGGATTAGTAAAACACATTGTATGTGGGTGGTTCATGGGGATGTGACCTTGCGGATTACGTATATATTTCCTAAACCTTTTCTCCCATCTGCTAAGTGCAATCCTCTCTGCTTCCCAGACACCATGAGGTGAGCAACTTTGCTGCACTATATCTTTCTGCCATGAAGTTTCTGCCTTGGAGCCTGCTAACCAGGACTAAACCTCTGAAACCATGAGCAAAATGAAACCTTTCCTCTTTAAAGTTGTGGGTGTCAGGTGTTTGGTTTCAGCATTGAAAATCTGACTTATACAGGTCTCCATATTTTCCAGTTAAAAAACTATAATTTAGACAAATATGCACACAATTGACTGAACTTTGACTGGATCATGTTCACAAGTAGCTTCCCTCAGAGCTTGTTAAGAAAAGAAGCAAAAATCTTCTAAGAGTATCATCAGTGGGAATTTAATGCATCATAGCCTATAAACCAGGACAGATTGTTGTGCTTTTCTTAAGCTAACATAGCTGAGAGAGAGAAACAGACAAAGATGCAAGAGAAATGAATACATGCAGTGATTGTGTGCCCACACAATTTAATTTAATTATATGTTTAGGACTGGTATTTTTAGACCCTTCTCAAGTCTGAGGTTACATATACCAACTACATTTGATACCATAATGGCATTGGAGACTTCCAACATTATAATTAAGTGAATTAGATCACAAATATCATAATTATAAGTAAAGATTTGGTATCCTAGTAGTCAAGAATTTAGAATCTGCCAGGGTTCAACCACAAGCAAAGAGCTGTTTCTCAAAAATAAATCATTTTCTTTCTTTTTTGTTTACCTTTTTTCCTCTCATTTATTTATTTATTTATTGTCTCAAAAGGATGTGGTCTTTTTAAAACCCAAAAGGTTTTAAATTGTAATTCTGCTGGAACTTGCCAAAGGCTCCTTTCAGCAGCCTAATCTGCCCCAGTTTCAGCACTATTTCATTCACCCATGTGCCACTGTTCTTGAGATCCTTAGACCTCCTTTCTTTGCTCTTTGTCTTCTCTCTCCCCATACATACTTAATCCTCTTCCCATAAAATCTAGTATTTTGGAAAATTAAAATAGGTTAATGATGCCATCTTAGGTACTTTCTTGTCTCTAGGACAAAATACCAGACATCCACAACTTAGAGAAGACGTTTTCTTTGGCTCAAGGTTTCAATCCATGTTTGGCTGGCTCCAAGGCAGAAACCGAATGGCAAAGAAGAATGGTGAAGATAAAGGTTCTCAATCCCTGGCAGCCAGGAAGCAGAGAGATAAGGGAGGAGCTAGGGAGGGACATACATCTTTGCAGGTTGTGCCCCAAGGACTTGCCTTTTCAGACCAGCCCCCACCTCACATTCAGCTATAACCTCATTAGTGCTCTCATGATCCAATTATTGCCAAAAGCCCCACTTATGAATACATGGGGGACATTTTAAATCTAAACCATAGCAATTAATTTACCCCTGCCATTTCCTGAAGCAAGGAGCCAAAAGATCACCATCTGAAATAATTCACAAAAAGGAAACTTAATAAAAGAGATGGAAGAAAATAGAAACTGCATAAAATATTATTTTGTTTCATACCTGGAACATAGCACGTCTTGAGCAGTGTCAATAATTTTTTTCCTTTAGTTTGAACAAGAGAAAAACCAAATAGCTATCTTCAAACAATGGAAGGGTAGTCCTGTGGAAGAGGAAAAATAGATGTGTTTTTTGAAGATTGTGGTGGAATTGAATTGTCATCATCCACCAAAATATAATCTATTAATATGATTTTATTTGCAAAGTGGATCTGTGTGGATGCAAATTGAGGTTTAAGTATTGTGAGAAGACATCATCTTGGATTATCTGGGCATGCTCTAAATCCAATGAAAATTATTCTTATGGACACACAGAGAAGAAAAGGCAATATGACCATGAAGCAGAGATTGGAGCAATGTGGCTACAAACCAAAAAATGTCTGGACCTACCAAAAGCTGGAAGAAACAAACAAACAAACACCAAAAAAATAGATTTCCCCTAGAGACTTTGAATGAATGCAGCTTTGCCAGCTTCTTGCTTTTGGACCTCTAGCCTCAAGAAATATGACAGAATACATTTTTGTTGTTTCAGATTACCAAATTTGTAGCAGCCCTAGGAAATGAAAACAATGATCCAGAAAGCAGATTAGAATCAACAGGGAGAAATTGAAAGGACAAACCTTCTAATAATAGGTGCTGCTCAAGAGGATGAGCCATCAAGTTATGCAATGGTTGGCTCCAGTCATTGGAACAGTGGCTCAATGGTTGAGTAGTCAGGAAGGAGAGAGCCCATTGTATGGAGTTAGAAGGCACTGAGACTTTTCCAGTCCTGTCAGATTTACATGTTTCTGAGCATAGCTTTCTGGAATAACTTATCCAGAATTCCCAGATTTTACTCACATCCTTGTCCATTATCCTTACACAGTTAAGAATAATAATACACCAAGGTCCAAACAGGAAGATTAGTTTCCAGAGAAAGAGGAAGTCACTTTTGCTCATGTTTGAAAAATAGATTGGAAATACCAGACTGAGCTTCATACCAGTGCAGTCATCTCCCTGCAGTTGATTTAACAAATTCTTTCAATGCTTGCAGAGGAATAGACTTTCAAATCTCAAGTGGGTTGGTGATTGACTGATAATTTTAAAACTGCTCCCTGAAGATGATAAAACCATCAACAGATGTATCTAGGGGATAAAAACTCATAGTTTGTGGAAATCAGCATCTGAATTTAGTGCTTAGCCAGTGGACTGGGGTCTAACATACAACATAATAATATCCAGAGTCCTGTTGAAGCTTTGGTAGGGAGTATTGGCCACAAAAAACAAATTTCTACATCATGTTTTTGACCCCTCCTGGTTGTTTTTTAAACCACTTTGCAAAACTATTTCAATATTAATTTGTCTTGGAATTGTCATCATTCTGAAGAAATTATATAATCAAATTTCAGAATATAACAATAAACAGGTATTTTATAGTTATATAGTTATATATAGTATTTTATAGAACAGGTATTTTTGGAGAAGAATAGGATGGATGATATGTTTACTATTATGATACACATACTGTCTTATGAGCTTATCCCTCAGTATAGTGTTTTATTTTGTTTGGAATGAATGTACAAGAGTGTATCATTATTTATATTTTACAGGTGAGAAAACCAAAAGCCAATGGGGTTAAAGAAATGAAGTTCTTGACCTTTATAGTTTGACTTTAATATATTCCACATTTTTGGTTTTCTTCTATTTGTTCTTTTGTGGTAACAAAACTAGACACAACAAAGAAGCTACAGTCTTAGCAGGATATTTCAAGGATGGGTGCTTTGGCTTGGGTTTGAGTTTCACTGAAGCCAAAATCACTGTTCCACAACATATGAACTTTCTCTCTCTCTCTCTCTCTCTCTCTCTCTCTCTCTCTCTCTCTCTCTCTCTCTCTCTCTCTCTCCTCTCTCTGTCTCTCGTGCTTTTTTTCTCCTCTTATCTAGACAGCTCCCTCATTTTTTAATGTCCAGACTCCAACTTGTATTATAGGTCTCTCAGACATTGTGGAAGAGGCTATAATGCCTTAACAATTTTCTAAAGTATGTTAGAAATGCTGAGAATTCTCTACCTGGGTTGCCAAAACATAAAGTACACTGGATGTTGGAGTATGAGGAATGTGAGACAGAATATCAACTTTGCCCATTATTAGACTAGTAACTTTGAAAATATTTCTTACTTTTTTAGGCTTAAGTTATTTACCTAAGAGGGAAAAAAGAAATGTAATATGTCATTGCTCTAGCATAATAGCATTCAAGTTAGCTGCAATTAAATTGAGAGAAACAAGGAGTAGAATGAAGGCAGGGAAGCCAATGAATAAGGTAGGCTGGAAAATGTTAGCAGAGTATTGGATGTATCCTGGATACAGAATTAGTTGGAAGAAAAGTATTATAGATGCCTCCCAAGTTTATGAGAAAACTGAACTGCAAATGAAACCGCAGGCATGACTACAAATGCCTGTTTGAGACACTGAAACAATAATTGTCCCCCACCCTTTAAATAAACAGATGATGCATATTCTCTGCTATGCCTATTTTGGTGCCCAATTCCACTTGGCATAGGTTCTAAATACATGTTTGTTTTCTCTGTACTGCATTTCACCCTTATGAGTGTTTTTATTTTCTACTTCTAAGTATGAGGCCCAGAAATGGAGGGATAAATTGTTGATGTCCGACAGGTAGCCAAGAACCCGGCAGTGGGAAGAGCTCAAAATGGTGTTTGGAGAGACAATCTCTTAATATCCATGGCCTAAGTAATGCTGCTTATCCTCCGTGATGACATCATGCCTCTCCCTTCCCATTAACCTGTCTGGTTCTCCCAGTTATACAAGTCCATTCTGGAAATGACAGCATTTACTCGCAAGTTATTCAAGGTATAGACTCCTTTTAACTATTTATTTTGCCTCCCAGGAAGCTCCCAGGTCTTTGATTACAAGTGAAAGAGTGTGTGATCTCACTAGTACTTATAGGGACTGTCAGTGGAAAGTTTTTAAAAGGTTTGTCAACATTCACTTGAATCTCTTTTGACTCTCTGAATGTTTAGCACATGTTCTTTGTGTAGCAAGATCCTTGGCTATCTGCGAATGTTTGACCACACTTTCCATGGTGCCTTGTTCTGGTAGAATGTATATATTTCTACTGGCAGACTGGTAAATGGTGGTCCTCACTTCTTGCTATCTCTAATCCCTCCAAGCCCAGTGATTCGAGCTGCCTGTCTCCTTTCTGACTTGGGAAGGGATAGCATGTGGAGAGACGAAGAGAAAGAAGGTGCTATGTTTCACCTTCCTATGAGCTCCAGTGGGGAGCCCATTTCTTTATGGGAAAAAGCCTGCTCATGTGCCCCATGTCACCTTCCTTACCAGCTTTTCATCCCTTCACCCAGGTTCCTTTCCCATTACATCCTTTCCCAGTAGGTATGATGCATGAAACAAGCCAGCACAGGTTCGGGGGAGTTAGAAATCCTGGAGACTCAGGACAGAGATGTATGTGAGTGAAAAAACAGGAGTTCCTTAAAGAAAAACAAAAAGAGAACTAATTTATTACTGACCCAACAATAGTAACCAGAGCACACCCTTGCTAACTCTGCTAAGACAGTGGAAACATGAGGGGAAAAAAGGAGATCATCTCTGGTGGAATCTTCTTGCTCAGTGCCTTTCCTTCCCCATGTTTCAATATATACTGACACAAAGGCTCACAGACTTCATCCTTTTCCTTCTAAAATACAGTTTTTAGGATGTGATGAGTTATTTTCCTAGTACCAAAACCATAAGAGAGATTTTTAAAAACCCTTGTTTCCTTTACTCCAATTAAGGAGGTGATCTAATATACTAATTCACACTAATATGTTACTTAATTTCCAATCACGACATTTTCACTTTTCAATAAGGAATTTTTGAAAAGGCTTATTAACTTACTATACTAAAAATTGGTCACAAATGATCTCAGTTACTAGCAGATGTATTTTATTTGGCATATTAAGTATTTTGACAAAATTTGGAAATTTCCAATAAAACTATGAGTGCTCTGATTTGGTTTTTTAAAAAAAAGTGGATCTTCCCATTCCCAGCCAGGCCCACAACTTCCTTTAGACTAGCCATGACTCTAGGTTTGCCACAAACCCCATCACATTTTATTATTTTATTCTTAGGAAAAACATCATGTATTTGGGTTGTCTGATTAACCCCTTACAGGACTGAAATTTGCAACTTCTAATCTCAAGGTGATGAACACCTACCTAGATCTTAGGTGTTCCCCTTCTAGGAAGCTTCCTCTGAGACCAACTCCACCCTTTCCCAGAGTGAGATGGACCACTCATTTCTGCCTGTCCAGCCCCCTTCCCAGAACGCTGCAAGCATCTTGAGTACAGCCAGTTTTAGCCCATTTTCTGTAACCCCAGCATAGTCAAAATGATGAAGATTCCTGGCAGAGACATTAGATCTCATCCAGCTCAGTTCGAGCTTTTCCTGATAGATCCTGTGGAAATTACTTTCAGAAAATTATTCAGTGTCACTTCTTTGGTCAAATCTATCCTGTCTTGTGATTTCTTGCAGAAGACTGATTTTGATGCTACTGTTGTATTGTTAGGCAGGCAACAGTGCAACAGTTCCACATAATCAAAAATTTTTGCCTAAAATCCAAGAGAGGAGATAGATGAGATAGGTCAAATTCCAGGGAAAAGTGGTAAAGCACTATTTGTATAAACCAAGTTCTGTATGTGGCTCCTCCTAAGAAATAACCATCTGGAGCAGAATATAAACTTTCATAGCATATGTTCTTTGTTTACAAAATTCCTATCCACTTCCCATCAAACACAGGTCACAGATCTTCCGCCCTTGAAGGATGTTTTCAGATTTTCAAGGCTAAGATCCCACAGTACTTTCACAGATTTATATTTTAGTATTATTTTGTAATATTTATTTCCCCAAGTGGCCTGTGAGACATAATCTGCATCCTATTTTCTTTTATTCCCTTCTGTCACAATCAGGCACACAGAAGATACTCTGTGAATATTTGTAGAATAAAGCTACTTCAGCTTGGAATCCTAAAGAACTTAAATTGTTTCTATTTGATACTATAGAAAAATGGAATCTAGCAAAATAAATAATGTGATAAGGGCATTTATTTTTCACCAAATATTCATAAATATATACTCTTGGTCATGATATCAATATACTTCTTTCATTGAGTTATGTGAAAAAATTTTAAAAATTAATTTTATTTGTACACTTTTGATATACATAACAATCACTTTCATCATGGGGAATTTGTACCTGTACATAATATGTGAAAGAATTAAAAACACTAAAGTGTGATTGATTTTTTTAATATCCATACAACTCAGCAGACGCTTTAGTATGTGTTTTAGCAGATTTTGTTTAAAACTCACATGTTATGCTTTTGCCAAGTTATAGCCTATCTTTCCTCCAGGAAATTTTCATATTATGTGTAGAGATCCTCCTGTGGCCGGATGTTTATATTGCCACAATCACTTCTGATAGACAAACATAGGATGGCTGGAGTAATGGCAGATAAATCCACCCCTCTTCCTCAGTAGCTGTTATGGTTTGGATGTGGCTTGTCCCTTAACATTCATGTACTAGAAGCCTACGCTCACATGTGGTAGAGTTGAAGTGATAGAACTTTTGAGAGGTAGAGCTTAGAGAAAGGTAATTAGGTCATGAGGGTCCATCTTCATGAGTAGGTTAATGCTTTATCACAAAACCAGACTGTTATAAAGCAAGGTCACCCACACACTTGGCTCTTATGTATGTAGATAGCTCCCTTTCCACCTTTCTACCATGTAGTGATGCAGCCAGAAGGCCCTTGTCAGGATGCTGGTGTCCTGGTTTCTGGATCCTCTAGCCACCAAAATTGTGAGGCAAATAAACCTCTTTTCCTTATAAAGTATCCAGCCTTGAGTTATAGCAACACAAAATGGACTAAGACAGAAATTGGTACCAAAGAGTGGGGTTATTTCTGAACAGATACCTGAAAATGTGAAAACAGCTTCAGAACTGAGTAATGAGTTTGGAAGAACAGACTGGAAAAGGCCTATATTGCTGTAAACAGCATCATGGATGATTTTGGTGAAGGCTCAGAAGACAAAGAGACTAGGAAAGAGCTTGAACTTAGAGATGGATTAAATGTTCATGAGCAGATATAAACGTGGACAGTAAAGGAGAAGTGGGTGAGGTCTCAGATGAAAATGAAGATGAGCCTGTTAGAAATTAAAGGCTGTCTTTGTCACATCAATGCAAAGAATTTAGCTGCACTGTGCCCATGCTCTAGGGCTTTGTGGAATTCCATAACTGAACATTGTGGCCTGAGGTATCAGGCAGTCATTTCTACAAAAACTATAGAAGCTATGTGAGTGCTTTTAACCCCTTATGCTGAGAGGAAAGATGATGAAGATTATTTATAGGGAGAATTTATAATTAAAAAAGAAACAGCAGAAAAAAATGAAAAATTCTGCCTGGGCAAGAAAAAGGCAAAGAAGAAACTTCTTGCTAAAAGGATTGGCATGGGTGAATTGGCATGCACACACAGTACATTAGGACAGTTGGAAAAAGGCACACCTTAGAGATCTGCATGACCACCCTTCCCATCACAGCCTCAGAGAACTTTGAGGCAGAATGGTTTCAGAAAATGTGCATCAGGTGATTTTCCACCGGCTCCTAGGCCACCTCAGGATTCAGCTCCCTTTCCAGTGAAGTGCTCTGTAGTCATTCCAACTGTGGTTCTAGAGGGCCAAGGCATGGCTCGTGCTATCCCTCTGAGGAGAACAAGCAGCAGATGTTGGTAGCGTTCATATGGTGCTAATTCTGCAAGCATACAGAATTCAGGAGCTATGGGGTCACTGCAGTTTCCACAGAAGTCTCAAGGAAAACCCTGGGAAAGTGCAAAACTGCCACAGAGAGTCCCCAGTGGGATAGTATCTAATGGAGCTGCTGGAGTAGAGCTATAGCCAGTGGAGCCATCAGCAGAGTGCAACACCATCATAAGAAAGCTGCAGGCACCACTGTTCACAGAGAACCCATGAGACCAGCCAACAGTTGAGGGGCCATCCTCAGCCCTAGTGTGCACAGGATGTGAGGCTGGGCTGCCCTACTGGTTTTTGGACTTGCTGAGGCCTGTAACTTCTTTCTTCTCATATAAGAATGTTTACTCTATGCCTATTACACCATTTAACCTCAGAAGCAAATTTGTTTTTTTTATCTGAAAGGATAACAGCTGAAAAGAATTTGCCTTGAGTCTCAGATGCTGAGTGATGCTGGAATGAACTAAGACTTTGGGAATATGGGCATGGAATGAATGGATTTTGGATTGAGGTGCACATGATCTTTGGGGCCCAGAGGTGGAATGCTAGGGTTTGGTTGTGATTTGTCCCCTAAAGATTCATGTGCCAGAAGCTTGGTTCCCAGTATGATGGGGTTGGAGTGAAGTTTAGTGGAAGGTAATTAGGTCCTGAGGGAGCACTACCCTAATGAATAGATTAACGCCTTTTTGGCAAAAGCAGGTTTTTACAAAGTGAGACCACCCACTCAGCCCTTATGCATGTGGCTATCTCCTTTTCCACTTTACCACCATGATGTAGCTGGTGGGAGGTAGGGGAGCCAGTGTTGTATTGTGTTTTCTGGACCTTCTAGCCAACAGAATCATAAGCCAAATAAATCTCCTTTCCTTATAAAATACTAAGCCTCAACTATTTTGTTACACCAACACAAATGGACTAAGACAGTACCAAAGCTGGAGTACAAACTCAGTGGCTCACTTTCCAAAACTCAAACTTTTAAAAAAATACATTTCTAGGGCTGGGAATTTAGCCTACCTCACATGCGCAAGGTCCCAAGTTCGATCCCCGGTACCAAAAAAAAACCAACATTTCTACCAAAAACTGTTTCCCCTCAGCTTTGATTACGGGCCTTGTAAAAACTTACCCTGAAGACCCATCATCAAAGTTCAAAAGGGAGCCCTCAAACTTCACATGCAATACCCCTCCTCTAACATCTCTCAAACACAGGAGTTTTGTCACATTGCCTAATATGCCTTTGTCCCTGTTTATGTCAGTCATTGCAAGAAACCTAGGCCTGGATCTAAGAAATTGCTCATTCCAGAAAACACTAATTTTTTATAAGGCTCTATAAATCCCTTTTGCTGATCCACCATACCACTCATCCCCAATTTCCTGAAATGTTTTAACTCTGTTGCCTGGAAATCGTGGCTAAAAATCAGCAAACTCCCTGTGTCCTCAACCTTTTGTCTAAAGGTTTCTGTCCATCTGTTGCACCACTTGACACCCCCAACCCCCACCCCCCGCCACACACACACACACAGTACTCACTGTAGGGACTAGTGATGATTTTGCTGTCCTTGTAGCATTGAACCTGGACATGGTATGGGGATGCCTTTTTGCCTTTCACTGCCACTACTCTGATGCTTTCCTTTCTAACTTCACAAAACATTTTTTCAATCTCAAGTAATCAGATTTACCAACTTACCAACTCCTCTACCCTGATTTCTTGAAGATTTTAGTTGCTGATTATATTAGACTCCCTAAACTATTTTTGCCACAATTACTAATTATATCAGATATTTTCAATTCCCTGGCCTTTTTTCCACTCATCTAGTCCCAACCCTAGGCCAGGCATCCAACATCACTCCTAAAATTACATTTTAATCTTTTCTGTTACAGAAACTACCACTCCTTCATGACTTCATTTTCATACCTTCCACTGCCACACCTCCTATTTTTCCTGTTCACTTTCCAAATACTCCAACTCCAGCAATCCTTTCTCTGTGGTTCTCTTTGTTCTTTATCTCTTATCTGTGGGTTTCAGTTGGTGATTTTAACCCTACTTACTCAGTAAATATTTGAGAGGACCTGGAGAAAGTTATGATTGTCACAATTGAGAGTTTGCCACTACTGGCATCAAGTCCATAGAAGCCAAAGATGCTGGTAAATGTCACAATGCACAGCACAACCCTGCACAACAAAGAATTATCTAGTCAAGTCTGTGAATAGTGCCAAGGCTGAAAAAAAATCTCTTTAACACTATTAGAATTCTACCTTCATGTTATGCATGACAGTGTGTCTTTCACAATAAGATGTGCTCATGTCCTAACAATTCCACAGAATATGGTGTTATTTGAAGATAGGGTCACTGCATATATAATTAACTTAAAATGGAGTCACACTAGAGTAGGATGGGTCCCTAAACCAATACCATTTGTGTCTTTTTAAAAAGAACATCACACAAATGAGTATTCTGTTATACTGAAGTAAATGCAAATATGAAACTACACCAAAAAAAGATGATGACAAACTAAATTTAACGTTTTGCTTAAATTTTATGCAAATATAATAAGATTGAAAATAATTACATTACTTTGCACAGGCCCTGTATTAAACATTTGATGAGAACTAGAACAACAAATGATTTTAATTGAAACATGAAATTTTGCCCATCTGTGTTTGTAATCAATTTTAAAGTTAAGTTAAATATACAGTTTAAAAATATATAAAGTTAAGTTAATCTCATTCACTAAATTCATGTGTTTAAATTTGAAAATGCTGATAAGATAGGGAAATGAGTGAATTTTATTTTTAGCTTCTTTACAATTGTTTATGTGAAAAGCAAAGACTTTCATTGATAACTGTATGAGATTGAATGTTGGGGATAACACAAGCTACTATAAGTATTGTTTTCTGCACACAAAAGCCTCTATGAGATTAAAAAAAAAGCCTGACTGATGTCAGCCTGGGACAGATCCCAAAACTCTTTCTGATAAAAGTGACTCTAGAACTGAAGAGAGTGAAGAAGTAGGCAGGACAGGAAGACAAGTAGAGCCTGAGTAGGACAGAGAGAGATGACAGTGTGTAGGGAACATTTGGAATTTCATCCTGGAAGCATAGGGGGGAAACAGGAATCCCTGGGCGGTAGATGCCAAAATTCCTTAACTGGAAATGTATTCAAGAGGGGGGTTGAACACAAACTTCCTCAAATGCCTCCCACTTTCAGCACCACACACACACACACACACACACACACACACACACACACAACTTGCTGTGGTAAAAATGACCCTAATTGGCTTCTTCTGGGGGCCTCCTTTCTTGAAGTGGCCTTGGTAGGCAGTGCCTCTTGGGAAATAAATAATGCTTTTGTTTGTTTTTCCTTCCCCAGAGCCTGGTGCCAGCTCTGTTGCTCAAGGGAAAAAAAGCATGATTGTTTCTCTCTCCTCTTCCCCTCCATCTCACTTTATAGGCCCATTTCCTGGCGGGCAGAAAGGCCTCTTTACCTCTTCCCCTCCCCCACCGCCACCCTGCAGAACCTCCATTTGAATTGAGGTCAACCTGTGAGAAGGAAAGGGAAAGCATAACAAGTGGAAACACAATTGTGTGGTGTGCTCCCTCCTCCCACATGAGTTCTCACCATTGTGACACAATGTTCTACCATGATGTCCTTACCAGAGCAAACTCAATGTCAGCATAGCTCTTGAGCTTCCAAAACAGTGAGCGCAGTAAATGCCTTTGCTTTACATACTATCCAGCCTCAGCTATTTCAGTGTAGTAACAGAAATTGGACTAAAGGAATTAAAATCACACTCAGATTGGCCTATTCCATGTAGTAATACACATTTAAGGTTTCCCCATGACTGTTCATGACTTGATAACTCATTTCTGCTTAGTGATGAATAATACAGCATTTCATTGTCTGAATGTACCACAATTTATTTGTCCATTCAACTATTGGAGCAATCTTTACCACTTCCAAGTTTGGGCAGTTATTAGTACATCTTCTGTACACAGTTGTCTACAGGTGTTTGGTGGATAGAAGTTTTTGACTCATTTGGGTAAATACCAAGATGTGTGATTTCTCTATTATATGGGAAGAGTATGTTTAGCTTTGTAAAAACTACGAAACTATCTTTTAGAGTGGCAGAACCGTTTGCATTTCCACTAGCAATGAATAAGAGATTCTGTTGTTTCATGTCCCAACCAATGTTTGGTGTTGTTAGTATGTTAACTTTTGGTTATTCTTCTTTTTTGGTATTAAATTCTTTTATAGGCACATTGTAGGTATACAACACAATTACATTTCTCATTGGGAATTGTACCTTTACATAATGCATCTTGGTTCTTATTTTTTCCCCATTCCTAGCCCTCCCTTCATGCCCTCCACCCTTCCCTATTTACAAAGACTTTATTTCCATTTTTTCCATTTCTCATCATTTTTCCTTTCCCTTCTTTCCTTTCCCCTGCCCCACCCACTACCCATACTCCTTTGGACCTTTTCTTCCTATTTTACATTACCAATTATTCATTCTAATCATTGGTACATTTCAGGTATACAATATAATGACATTCATCATTGGAAATTTGCACCTTTACAAAGTCTTTCTTGGTTCTTATTTTTCACCCTTGCCCAGCCCTCCCTTCAACCCCTCCAGTCCTCCCTATTTACAAAGATTTTGTTCCTATTTTTCCATTTTCTCTTATTAATCCCATTCCCTTCTACCTTTTCCCCTAGCCCTCCCACTTCCTTCCCCTTTGCCCCTTTTCTTCCTATTTCACATTACCTATTACCTTTAGTCCTTATTTACACTTGCAGTTTCTCACACCAGAGAAACTATTGGGTATTTACACATGTGTGTCCTATTTATTTCACTTAAGAGTATCACCTCAATGTGCATCCAGTTAGCTATAAATGCCTCTAATTTCTCATTTTTTATGGCTGAGTAGTACTCCATTTCATAAAAAAGACCACATTTTCTTTATCCAGTCTCCAGTTGATGGGCATTTGGGCTATTTCCAAGTTTTAGCTATTACAAACTGCACTGCTATGAACATATATATCATGGGTGCACATATATCACTGTGGTATGATTCTTTTAATTCTTTGGGGAAGATTCCCACCAGGGGAATAGCGGGGTCAAATGGGACTTCCAGTCCTAGTTCTTTGAGGTATCTCCATACTGATTTACACAGTGCTTGCACCAGTCTACACTCCCACCAGCAGTGGAGCAGGGTTGCTCTTTCCCCACAGCCCCGCCAGCATTTGTTATTGGTGGATTTCATGATAGCAGCCATTCTTTCTGGAGTGAAGTGGAATCTCAGCATTGCTTTCATTTGCATCTCTTGAATGACCAGTGATGTTGAACATTTTTTCATGTATTTATTTTCTATTTCCACTTCTTTATCTGAGAAATGTCTGTTCATTTCAGATGCTCATTTTTGGATTGGGTCTTTAAATTTGGGAGGTCTGATCTGTTTAAGTTCTTTATAGATTCGAGATAGTAGACCTATGTCTGAGGAAGAGCAGGTGAAGATTTTTTCCCATATTGTGGGTTGTCTCTTCACACTGCTGGTGGTTTCTCTTGCTGTGCAGAAGCCTTTTAATAAGAAGAGATCCCATTTGTTGATTGTTTGTGCTAGTTCATGGGCAACTGAGGTTTTGTTCATAAAATCTTTTCCTACACCGATGTCTTCAAGGGTCCTACCTAACCTCTGTTCCAACTGGTTCAGAGTTTCTATTTTAATATTTAGATCTTTAATCCATTTTGATTTTAGTTTAGTGCATGGTGAGAGACACAAGTCTAGTTTTAATCTTTGGCAAGTTGAAGCCCAAGTTTTCCAGCACCATTTATAAAAGAGGCTATCTTTCCTCCAGTGAGGGTGTTTGGCTCCGTTGTCAAAGATGAGATGGCTGGGTATGTCTGGCGTTGTTACTGCATCTTCTAATCTGTTCCACTGGTCCTCAAGTCTGTTTCTTTGCCAGTACCATGCTATTTTTATCACAGTAGCTTTGTAGTAGAGTTGCAGGTTGGGGATTATGATACCCCCTGCCATGTCTCTGTTACCTAGAATTGCTATTGCTATTCTGGGTCTCTTCTTGCTCCAAATGAATTTTTGGATTGTTTTCTCAAGGTCCATGAAGTATGCTGCTGGGATCTCAATTGGAATTGCATTAAATCTATACAGCAGTTTTGGAAGTATGGCCATTTTCACTATATTAATCCTTCCTACCCAGGAGCAGGGGATGTCTGTCCATTTTCTGATATCATCTTCAATCTCTCTTTTCAGAGTGCTATAGTTTTCAGAGAAGAGGTCTTTGATCTCTTTCATTAGGATGATTCCTAGGTATTTCAGTTTTTTGGATGCTATTGTGAAAGGAATTATTTGCCCTATTTCTCTCTCAGTGAGTCTGTCATTGGTGTAGAGGAAAGCTATTGATTTATGTGTGTTGACCTTGTAACCAGCTACTTGACTGAATTTGGTTATTAAGTATAGAAGACTTTTGGTGGAGTTCTTGGGGTCTTCTATATAGAGTATCATGTCATCTGCAAATAATGACAATTTGACTTCTTCATTTCCTATCTTTATTCCTTTTATTTCTTTCTCTTGTCTAATTGCTGTGGCTAATGTTTCCAGAACTATATTGAACAAGAGTAGTGATAGTGGGCATCCTTTTCTTGTTCCTGATTTTAGTGTGAAGGATTTCAATTTTTGACCACTTAGTATGATATTGGCTGCTGGTTTTTCATAGATAGCTTCTATCAGTTTGAGGTAGAGACCATCTATTCCAATTTTTTGTAGGGTTTTTATCATAACTGAATGTTGGATTTTGTCAAATGTTTTTCTGCATCTATGGAGATAATCATATGGTTTTTGTTTTTGGCTCTATTGATATAGTGTATTACATTGATTGATTTGCATATATTGAAGCATCCCTGCATCCCTGGGATGAATCCCACTTGATCAGGGTGTATGATCTTCTTGATGATCTTCTGCATTCTGTTTGCCAGTATCTTATTAAGGATTTTTGCATCTATGTTCATTAGTGAGATTGGCCTATAGTTCTCTTTTTCAGTTGGGTCTTTCTCTGCTTTGGGGATCAAAGTGATGCTTGCTTCCAGGAATGAATTTGGGAGTATTGCTTCCCTTTCAATTTCACTGAAGAATTTAAACAGTAGCGGCAGCAGTTCCTCTCTAAATGTCTTGTAGAATTCAGCAGTGAAGCCATCAGGTCCCAGGCTTTTCTTAGTTGATAAGTTTTTAATTACATTTTCAATTTCATTGGTCGATATTAGGTTGTTCAGAATTTTTAGGTCTCCTTCATTCAACTTTGGTAATTCATATGTACCTAGGAATCTGTCCATTTCTTCTGTGTTGTCCATCTTATTGGTGTATAGGTTCTGGAAGTAGGTATTGATGATCCTCTGAATTTCTGCTGGGTGTGTTGTAATTTCACCCTTTTCATTCCTAATTGCATGGATTTGGGCCTTTCTTTCCTTTTTCTGACAAGGTTGGCTAAAGGTTTATCAATTTTGTTGATTCTTTCAAAGAACCAACTCTTGACTTCAATGATTTTTTGTATCGTTCTCTTAGTCTCCATTGCATTGATTTCTCCTCTGATCTTTATAATTTCCTCCCTTGTATGAGCTTTGGGGTTGTCTTGCTCTTCTTTTTCTAGAAGCTTGAGGTTCAGCATCAGGTTGTTTAATTGGGCTCGTTCTGTTTTCCCAATATGAGTATTCACTGCTATGAATTTCCCTCATAAGACTGCTTTCATTGTGTCCCATAGATTCTGATATGTTGTATTGTCATTGTCATTTAATTGAAGGAACTGTCTGATTTCTTCTTTAATTTCCTCTGTGACCCGTTGGTTATTCAGAAGTGTGTTGTTCAATTTCCACATGTTTATGAAATTTTTTGAGTTTCTTTTGCTATGGATCTCCAATTTCATCACACTATGGTCTGATAATATACAGGGGATAACTTCAATTCCTTTGCACTTACTTAAACATGTTCTATGTGTGAGTATGTGGTCTATTTTTGAGAATGACCCATGTGCAGCTGAGAAGAATGTGTCTTCTGATTTTGTGGGGTGGAAGACTCTGTAAACATCTGTTAAGTTCATTTGTTCAAGAGTTCAATTGAGTTCTAGTATTTCATTACTTATTTTTAGTCTAGTTGATGTATCTATTTGTGACAGTGGGGTGTTGAGGCTCCCTACTACAATTGTATTAGTGCATATATGACTTTTCATGTGTGTTAGTATTTGTTTTATATAGTTGGGTGCACTAGTGTTTGGTGCATAGATATTTATGATTATCATCTCTTCCTGTTGGATTCTTCCCTTTACAAGGATGGAGTGTCCTTCTTCATCTCTCTTAATCAGTGTTGGTTTGAAATCCACTTGACCTGCAAAGAGGATAGCTACTCCTGCTTTTTTTCGGGTTCCTATCACATGGAATATTGTTTTCCATCCTTTAACTTTCAGTCTATGAGTTTCCTTTTGAATTAAGTGTGTTTCTTGTATGCAGCATATTGTTGGATTTTGCTTCTTGACCCATTCTGCCAGTCTATTTCTTTTGATTGGTGAATTGAGACCATTAACGTTGATGGTTATAACTGAAATGTATTGACTTGTCATTGACATGATTTTTTCTTTTTGTTGGGTTCTCCCCCTTTACATTTAATTTCTTGTCATGCCAGATGGGTTCATTCTGCTTTGCTTCCTGGGGTTGTGATCCTCAATGTCTGTTCCTAGGATATTGTGTAAAATTCTTTGGAGTGCTGGTTTGGTATTCACGAAGTTCCTAAGGTGCTCTTTGTCATGAAAGTATCTTATTTCTCCATCAATTTTGAAAGATCGTTTTGCAGGGTACATCAATCTGGGTTGGAGGCTGTTTTCTTTTAGGGCTTGGAATATGTCACTCCAAGCTCTTCTTGCCTTGATGGTTTGTGTTGAGAAGTCTGCTGTGATTCTGATGGGCTTTCCTTTGTATGTGATTTGTTTCTTTTCTCTGACTGCTTGTTGAACTTTGTTCTTCTGCTGTGTTTCTGGAATCTTAACAATTATATGCCTGTGTGTAGATTTTTTTGATCAAGGCTATTTGGAGTCCTATATGCCTCACTTATCTGTATGTCAAGCTCTTTTCCCCTGCTTGGGAAATTTTCTGCCATTATTTCTGTGAAGAGATTTTTTTATGTCATCTGCACTCTCTCCTGTTTCTTCATTGAGCCCAATCAGTCTTATGTTATTCTTTTTTGCATCATCTAGCAGCTGCTGGATTGATTTCTCATGTTCCCTTATAATTTTGAAGTAATTTTTCTTTTCCTGGTCACTAATTGCAATCTTATCTTCTGTATCTGAAATTCTGTCCTCATATTGGCTCATTCTGCTGTGTAGACTTTCAATGGAGTTTTTCATGTCCTGGAAATCTATTTGCATCTGTTTTATGGATTCCATTTGTTTCTTATGTTGGGATTCCATCATGTTCCTGAGCTCCTCTCTAGATTTATTAATCATGTCTTGCACTAGGGGCACAATTTCTCCTGTTATCTGAGAAATTATTTCTGATTTCATTTTTTCCAGATCCCCTTTTGTTGCCAGTTCAGTGGGTCCAGGTGTTTGAGCATCAGAGTGTTCCATCTCATTTCCCTTTGGAGTTGCTGTAGGTGATGTGGAAGTCTGGTTTTGAGACTTATTTATGTGTTTTCTCATTTTGACTGGGGCAGGGGGCTGTTAGTGCCTGCACGGATTACCTCCTCTGAGCTGGGTGAGGTGGGACAGGGGCCGGGAGCAGCAGTAGGGATGGTGACCCAAAAGCCCTTTCCTGTGGGCTGGGAGCAAGGGGAGGGATGGTGGCTGGGAAGCCCCTTCTTCTGGACCGGGAGCAGTAGGATGGCAGCTCAGAAGCCCCTCCCTCTGGGCCAGGAATGGTGGGAGGAATGGTGGCCTGGAAGCCCCTTCCTCTGGGCCAGGATCAGCAGGACAGAAGGTGACCCAAAAGCCCTTTCCTCTGGGCTGGGAGCAGCAGGAGGGATAGTGACTGAGAAGCCCCTTCCTCTGGACCAGGAGCAGTGGGACAATGGCTCAGAAGCCCCTACCTCTGGGCTGGGAACAGTGGGACTCAGTACCTTGGTCTGGTAGTCTGGTGTCCTCTGCGTCTTTGTATTGTGGAACCAGGTGGCTGCCTGTCTGCAGCGGGGTTATTTGGTGTCTTCTGTGAGACTCAGGACCTCGGTAGGGCGTGCACAGACCTGCCTGTGTGCAGCGGGCTGATTAGGCATGTTGTGTGGGACTGAGGACCTCGGTAGGGTGTGCACAGACCTGGCTGTCTGCAGCAGGCTGATTCAGCATGTTCTGTCAAATTTTGGTCATTCTAATTGGTGTGCAATAGTATCTAATTGTTTCAACTCACATTTCTTTAATGAGCTATGGCACTGCAAATATTTTCATTTTTCTTAATTGCCATCTGTATCTATTCTTTGTGAAGTGACTCTTTAGATCTGACACCTATTTTTTAAAATGGTCATTTGGTTTCTTATTGTTGAGTCTGAAGTATGTTTTAAAAACATATTTTTTGGATAACCTTCCTTTATTAGAGATGTGTTTTTAGAATATTTTCTTCTAGTCTGTGGCTTATCTTTCTTTATTTGATAGTGGCTTTTATATAACAGAAGCTTATAATTTTCATAAAGTCTAAATTTTTTCCTTCATGGGTTGTGCCATTAGAGTTGTACATAAAAAGTCATTGCCATACCCAAGCCTACTGGATTTCCCTTATGTTATCTTCTAGAATTTTATATAGTTTTGAATTTTGTATTTAGGTCTATGATTTACTCTTTGTTAATTTTTGCAAAAGTTGTAAGTTTTTTATTCAATGCAAAAAAAGTTTTGTATTCAGACTGATTTTTGCATGTGTATACATACTTATTCCAGCACCATTTGTGAAAAAAATACTGTTTTCCATTGCATTGATTTTGCTCTTTTGACAAAGATCGGTTGACTATATTTTATACAGATTCATATCTGGGCTATTTTATTCATTGATTTATTTGCATATTCTTTCAGCAATACTCCCTGCCTTAATTGTTGTAGCTTTTTAAGCCAGGTAATGTCTGTCCACTAACTTTGCTCTTCTGTTTCAATATTAATTTGTTGGCTATTCTGGATCCTTCATATAAAATTTACCATAAGTTTGTTGATACCCACAAAATATTCTGCTGGAATTTTAGTTGGTATTATATTTAATTTACAGATCAATTTGGGAAGAACTGAAATCCTGACAATTGAGTTTTCTTAACCAGGACCATTGAATATCTCTGTATTTACTGAGCCCTTTGATTCCTTTCATCAGAGTTTTGTAGTTTTCCTACACATGTAATTGTTACTGTTTTAAATTTCAATTTAACTTAGACATTGCTGGTATATAGAAAAGTAATTACTTTTAGTAATAACCTTTTTAAACACTTATCAGTTCCATTTTTTGTCAATTATTTTGGATTTCCCACACAGAAAATTATGTTATCTGTTGGAAAGATTTATTTTTTCCTTCCCAATCTGTGTATCTTTTATTTCCTTTTCTCATTTTATTTTTTAGGACTTCCTGTACGATGTTGAGTAGCACTTGTGAGTGAGCACTTCCTTGCCTTATTCTCTATCTTGATAGGAAAGCTCCTAGTTTCTCATAATTAAGTGTGATGTTTGCTAAATTTTACTTTTAGGTCTAAGGTAGTTTTTACTTTCTTGGCAGACAACTTCTTTGGCATTCTCTTGAGTAGGTTTTAGCAGGTTTTTAAACTGCAGAAGTCTCAGTTCTTCTTTTTTTTTTTTTTTTTTGAATCTTTTATTAAAGACATGCTAATACAACTGAAATCATTTATTGCCGGTTTGCCCTGCTACCAGAGGGTAATGTCTTGTTGCTGTTTTGCATCTCCCTAAAGTGAAAAGAATACTTTCCTTTTTAAAAATTAATCAGTCTAGGTTTTCAGGCCCAGGGAGTCACCTTTGCACATTCCGTGTTCAGTAGTATTGCACAGGAAGGGTGATCTTCTGGATAAACTCATCATACTTCACTTGGCCACTTGGCTCATTATCTGCTTCTTTGAAAAGCTCATCCACTTCCTTGAGTGAGCTTCTCCCCCAGTTTCATGAGTTTTGACTGCAGCTCAGATGCCATAATGTAACCTTTCTCCTCCTTGTCTGCCATCAACATGGCCAGAAGAATTTCTTTCTTTGGGTCCTCTTGTTTGATTTGTGTGTGCATAATGGTCAGGAAGGTGGAGAAATCTAGCCTTCCATTTTTGTCTATTGCATGGGTTTTCAGGTGCTGCTCCACCTTCCCTCAAGTCAGGCTGGCCCCCAGGCACCTCATGGCCACCAGAAGGTCAGTGGCTTTGATCTTTCCCCTCTGCTGCTTTGTCATACAGGGAGAAGCATTCCTTGTACTCTGATTCTGATTCTTCTCTTGGCCTTGCAGAAACAGCTCTGCACTGCTCAGAACTGCAGGACCCAGAGAATAAAGTAGAAGTCTCAGTTTCTAAATTCTGATCAAATTACCTAACATTTTGACAGGAAATTCAGACAAAATAACTTGCTTAGTGTGAATTCTGCTTCCCAATACTGTAGTCAATGACAGACATGAGAAGTAAAACTGGCTATATATCAGCAAAAGTAAAATTAGTGCCTTGTCTCTTAAAGGTGATTCTAAAAATAATATTTTATTATATATTCAGATCTTCATAAAACTTTATTATGTATAAAAAAGAAAAGATGATCTCGTTAGTAAAATTATCCCACATGCCAACAAAATGGACTTGTAAGAAAAAAAGAAACCTAAAAGGAGTTCATTGTCAGGATGAAGTACTTAAACTCTGAGTGGAAAATTACTGACAATTTTCTAACTGCCTGACAAAGTTCATGCATTGGAAAGTCTCTGAGCAGATGTGACCTTGAGGGAAAGATAAAAACAGTAAGTAAGAGAGCTTTAGTAGAATGTAGGCGTTGAGTAGGAAAAGGGAGAAGAAAGCACATTCTTCTACCTAAAGCTAAGTAGAAACAGTAAATTGAAAGGTCACATGAAATCACCACACAGGAACATCTGCTTCTCAGAAAGTCCCAGAGTAAAGAACAGATGGTATTATGAAGAAATACAAACTCAGATTGGGGGGGAGGACCAGGGAACTACCTTATAAAGACATAATGAATCATTAGGCGATATCCAGGGAAAGATTGTGCCTCCCTTAGTACTCAAACAGTGAGGAGCAGGGGGAAGGGACCACCTGCCTGCTAAGGTTTAAAATTGCTGTGTGGCCACTTAGTGTGTGGTTGTCCATCAGACACCAGGCTAACTGCACTAAAGCTTTCCTTTTGCTATTCTTTTTGCTTCTGAAATTCATCCTTTGGGTCTGCACAAGTGAGTGTATTTCTCACAGACTTCATGTGTATCTAGAAGTTTATTTGTTAATTGCTATTTACCTTCATCTTCAGTTTCTCCTTTGACTCTAAAGTTGTCTGGAACACTGTCATAATTCATATTGTTTCACACACTGTCCTTGCAAAGAATCAAGAACACCAATGATTTCAAATATTCTAGATCAGTGGTGGCAAACATATTTTTTTTCTTTTAAGACAAAAAATGTTAATGTATGAATTGCTTTTTCTAAACTAAAACCTCATTGTTCACATTTAATTGCAGTGTTGGCACTTTGCAACAAATAAGTGGGTTTTGGGTTTCAATTTGGGCAGTAGGTCTCTAACAGTTTTGCCATCAGTGCTCTAGATTGTCTTTTTTCACAGAGGAACCACTCTTGAAGAATATATTTTGTAACTTCTGGTAATTTTCAGACAATCCAAATGTATAAGTGTCCTGGCAATTGCTTGACCTTCATCTTATTTTAGAGGAAAACTACTATAGAGAAGCCAGGATTAGAAAAGAACTGGAGAGGAGAGGAGAGGAAGATTGGACAAGCAAATGTAATTATTTTCATTGAGTTGAAATGACAGAGAAAACAATAAAATGAATTGTATTATAAGCAAAATTGAAGATGATGGCTCAAAGCACATAGTAGTAAGTGTTCAGATTTTTTTTCAATTAATAAAACTTATTTTGAAGTCTTTTGTATAAAAAGGCTATAATGTTTTAGAACTGAAAGGTCCCCAAAAGGCTTATGCATTGAAGGCGTGGTAGTCAATGAAATAACATTCAGAGGTGGAGCCTTTGGGAGGTGCATGTATTGTGAGCGCTCTGACGTTATTTTTTGTTGTTGTTGTTTTGTTTTGTTTTTTTGGTACCAGTGATCGAACTTGGGTCCTTGCTCTTGCGCAGCAGGCGGCGAAACCACTGAGCTAAATCCCCGGCCCTCTGACATTGTTATGGATGGATGTAAAGTTTAATGAACTACTGGGAGGTGGCAGAAACTTTAGGAAGGGAGGCCTAGTTGGAGTAAGTATGTCACTGGGGGATGTCTATGAAGGGCATATTTTTTCCCAGGCCCCATCCTTTTGTCCTCTGCTTCCTGACCACATGAGATAAGCAGTTTGTCTTACCACATGCTTCATCATGGTGTATTGCCTTGCCATAGCCTAAAAATAGCTAGGCCAAGTGACACCAGCACAAACCATGAAAAAAATAAACTTTTCTTCCTTTTCTTTATCATAGGTATTTTAGCACAGTGACAAAAAGCTAACAAAGTTTTTAAAAATTTTTTTTATTGTTACATAAAACATTATTACATAAATATTGTTAGATATACATACTGAACACATTCATCATAGGGAATTTGTTTCTGTACAAGATATATCTTGCTTCTTTTTTTCCCATTTCTTCCCCTCCCTTCAACTCCTCTTCCCCATCTTAAAAGCTTTGTTTCCATTTTTCCTTCTATTCTCTTTTTTTTGTCCCACCTTTTCCCCTTTCTCCTGCCTTGTTCCTCTTCCCATTCTAACTTTTTCTTCCCATTTCCTAATATCTACTATAAATTTTGGTCCTTATTTACACTTTCAGTTTCCCACAACAGAGAAACTCAAGCTTATACTTCATTATAGCAGAATAGTACACCTTTGTATAAAAAACCCACATCTTCTTTATGCATTCATCAGTCAATGGGCATTTGGGCTGTTTTCGAGATTTGGTTGTTACAAACTGTGCCCTGTAAACATGGATGTGCATATATCACTGTGGTATGATGCTTTTAATTCTTTTGAGAAGATACCAAAAAGGGGAACAGCTGAGTCAAATGGAACCCCTAGGTTTAGTTTTTTGAGAAATCACCACACTGATTTCCACAGTGGTTGCACACTCCCACCAACAGTGGAGAAGGGTTATTTTTTTTTCCCCCACAATCCACCAGCGTTTGTTATTGGTTGGTTTCATGATGGCAGCCATTCTTTCTGGAGTGAGATGGAATCTCAGCATTGTTTTCATTTGCATCTCTCAAATGACTAGTAATGCTGAACATTTTTTCATATATTTATTTGCTGTTTCTACTTCTTCATCTGAGAAGTATTTATTCATTTCAGATGCCAATTTTTGGTTTGGGTCTTTAAATTTGGGGGGTCTGATTTTTTTGTGTTCTTTATATATTCTAGCTATTACTCCTTTGTCTGAGGAACAGCTGGCAAAAGTTTTTTCCCACATCTTGTGGATACTATGGGTTGTGTCTTCATTCTGTTGGTGGTTTCTTTTGCTGTGTAAAAGTTTTAAAATAGGATGAGATCCTAGTTATTGATTCTTTGGGATATTTCTCTGGCAGTTGGCATTTTGTTCATAAAGTCTGCCTACACCTATGTCTTTAAGAGTTCTACCTATTCTATCTTCCAACAGATTTAGTATTTCTGTTTTAATATTTAGATCTTTGATCCATTTTGATTTTAGTTTAATGCATGGTGAAAGTTATGGTTCTAGTTTTAATGGTCTGCATGTGGAAAGCCAGTTTTTTCAACACCATTTACTAAAGAGGCTTTTTTCCAGTGAAGATGTTTGGCCCCTTTGTCAGAGATAAGTTGGCTAAGTGTGTTTGGAATTGTTTTTGCATCTTCTAATCTGTTTTTTTGCCAGTAACATGCTGTTTTTATCACAGAAGGTTTGGAGTATAATTTTAAGTCATGGATTGTGATGCTCCCTGCTTTGCCTTTATTGGCCAGAATTGCTTTTGGTATTCTAGGTCTTTTTTGGTTCCAAGTGAATTTTAGGACTATTTTCTCTAATTCTACGAGACATGCTATTGGTATTTTGATTTGGATTGCATTAAATCTGTATAACAATTTTGAAAGAATGCCCACTTTCACAATATTGGTTCTGCCTACCCAAGAGCAAGGGATATCTCCCATTTTCTGATATCTTGTTCAGTTTCCTTTATTCAGAGTACTGTAGCTTTCAATCTATGTGTCTTTTACTTCCTTTGTTAGATTGATTCCTAGGTATTTCATATATTTTGAATGCTATTGGAAAAGCTGTTATTTCTCTCTCAGTGACTTTGTTATTTGCATACAGGAATGCTATTGATTTTTCAGTGTTGATTTTGTATGCACTACTGAATTTGGTTACTAAATCTTGGTAGAGTTTTGGTGGTCTTCTATGTAGAGTATTATGTCATCAGCAAATATTGATAATTTTACTTCTTCCTTTCTAATCCTTATTCCTTTTCTTTCTTTTTTCTAATTGCCTTGGCAAACGTTTCCAGAACTATATTGAATAAGAGTGGTTATAGTGGATATCCTTGTTTTGTTCCTGATTTTAAAGTGAAAGCTTTCAGTTTTTGTCCATTTAGTATGATGTGAGCTGTTGGTTTGTCATACACGGCTTTTATCAGTTGGAGATAAAAACATCTATTCCAATTTTCTGTAGGGTTTTTATCATGAATGGGTGTTGGATAATGTCAAATGCTTTTTCTGCATCTTTTGAGATCATCACATAGTTTTTGTCCTTGGCTCTGTTAAAATGGTGTATTACATTTATTGATTTGTGTTGGTGAACCATTCCTGCATCCCTTGAATGAATCCTACTTGGTCATTGTGTATAATTTTCTTGATGGTTTACTGTATTCTGTTTGCTAGTATCTTATTGAGCTTTTTTGAATCTATGTTCATTAAGGAGATTGGCTTGTAGTTCTCTTTTTTGGTTGGATCCTTCTCTGTTTTTGGTATCAGGATAAGGCTTGCTGTTAGGAATGAATTTGGGTGTATCACTTATCTTTAATTTCATTAAAGAGTTTGAGAAGTAGTGGGAATTTGCTGATTTCTTCTGTGTTTTCCTTCTTTTTAAAGTACAGGTTCTCAAAGTAGGTATTGATGAACTTCTTGATTTCTGCATGATCTGTTGTAATGTCACCCTTTTCATTCCTAATTGCATGAACTTGAGTCTTTTCTTTCCTTTTTTAAAATAAAATTGTTTGAGTTTGTCAATTTTATTTAATCTTTCAAAGAACCAACTTTTCAATTCATCAATTCTTTGTATTGTTTTCTAGTTTCAAGTGCATTAATTTCTGCTCTGATCTTTATAAATTACTACCTTGTGTGAGGTTTGGGCTTGACCTCCTCTTGTTTTTCTAGAAGTCTGAGGTTCAACATTTGTTTGCTCAGTTGAGCTTGCTCTGTTTTTCTGGTTTGGGAGTTCATCACTATAAATTTCTATCTTAGGACTGATTTCATTCTGTCCCATAAGTTCCATTATGCTGTGCTAGCATTATCCTTTAATTGTAGAAACTGTCTAATTTCTTTACTTTCAAGAGGGATCTATTGGTTGTTCAGGAGGATGTTACTTAACTTCCAACTGTTTATGCGTTTTTTTGTGGTTTCCTTTGCCTCTAATTTCCAGTTTCATTACACCATGCTCTAATGATATGCATGGGACAACTTCAATTCCTTTGCATTTACTTAAGTATGTTCTATGAGCTAGTATGTGTTCTATTTTTTTCCATTAACTTTATTGATACATTTTAGATATAAAATACAGTTACATTCATCATTGGGATCTTGTACCTTTACATGATATATCTTGGTTCTTATTTTTTTCCCCTTCCCCTGCCCTCCCTTCACCCCCTCCACCCTTCCCTATTTGGAAACACTTTGCTTCCATTTCTCGTATTTTTTCTTTTCCCTTCTTTCATTTCCCCTACCCCTCCTACTTTCCCTACTCCTTTAGACCTTTTCTGCCTATTATACAATATCAATCATACATTTTAAAAATTACAATGTCAAAATTTAGAGGACATTACCACAGATTTTACAGAATTTAGAAATAGAAAGCATATTACAAAAATCCTTTTTGAAATAAATTTGACAACTTCTAAGAAGTACCTTGGAAGACAAATTAATGAAACTGACTCTGGAGGAAATAGAAAATTTGAATAGCACCTATTAAAGAAAGTGTATATTCCTAGCTTGAAAACCTACCTATATGAAAGCAGTAGGCTCATATACATTTTAACTGATGAATTATATCAAACATTTAAAGCAGAAAAAAGAAGGAACATTTCTCCCCTCATTTCAGGAAATCAACATTGTGCTAATACTAAAACTGGATAAAGATAATAGAAGAAAAAAGTATGAACATAGATAAAAATTTGCTTAACAAAGCAGACTATTAGAAGTCAGATCTGGCAATAGGTAGAATGTTTTTTATTACAGGGATGGCAATGTTGGTTCAGCATTGGAAGATCCACCTCCATAAGTCATCATTTTAACAGAGGAAAGGAAAAAGTCATATGATCCTGTCAGTAGTTGGAGAAAAAATATTGGACTAAATTCTACAGCTGTTCGTGGTAAAAGCTATCAGGAGGCTAGAAGTAGAACAGAACCTTCTCAACGGATAAGACATGTACTCAATACTTCAGCAAAAATGCCTTATATGAATGGAAAAGATACAATGCTTTCTCCCTAAGGTGGGGAACAAGGGCAGGAATGCCTACTCTTCATCTGTCCATTAAACTTTGAAACATAGGCCCAAGCCAAACTAGTCGGGCAATAAAAAGAAACAATTAGCATAGGATTGGCAATGTAGAAGTAAAATCTTTATATGTAGATAAAATGGCCATCTGCAGAGAAAATACTAAGAAATCTCTAGGAGCCCCTAGAGCTTGTATTTGAATTTAGCAGGACTAGAAAACACAAGGTATATATAAAAATTCAGGTCTATGTATACTTGCTATAAATGAAGAATTGGATATTGAAATTTAAAAGTTATGTAGAAGCACAAAGGACCTAGAAAAGTAAAAAGGAAAAAAAACAGTGTTGGAAGACATTTATTACCTAATTTTTTGGTTTTTGGTACTGGGGATCAAACTCAGGACCTTGTGCTTGTGAGGCAGGCAGCAGAACCACTGAGCTAAATCTCCAGCCCTTATTACCTAATTTTAAGACTTCCTCTAAAGCTACAGTAATCAAGGCAGTGTTGGTGAAAGGAAAGACATATAGAATATTGGAATAAAACAGAAAATCTGGAAATAGAACCACACATATATGGTCCACTGAGTTTTGAAAGATAATTTAACATTAACATTTTATAGAACATAAACTCAATTCAAGAGCAGAGGAAAAGATAGTGTTTTCAACAAATGGTAATAGAACACGTATTATCTGAATGTAAAAAATTAACCTCAACCCTTTATTTCCATTCATAAAGATAACTTGAAAGGATCTATGAACCTAAATATGAAAGACTAAAACTATAAAACTTTAAGAAGAAATTATAAGAGAAAATGTTCATGAATTTAGGGCAGGAAAGAATTTCCTAGTATACAAAAAACATGATATATAAAAGAAAAAAATTGATAAATGCAATTCCATCAAAATTTAGAACTTTAAATGATATCATTAAGAAAATGAAAAGTAATCCTTAAGCAGGCCATGTTTATAATACATATAACCTATGGCCAGAATATATAAAAAAGTCTTACAGCTCATTAATAGACAACCCAACTAAAAAGTAGAAAGAAGATGATAAATAGCCAGTACAGCAAAAGGAAAGGTGTGCAACACTAGAATCAGAAAAATACTAATGAGTACAATAACAAGATCATATTATACACTCATTAGGGAGATTAAGTTAAAAGTTTTAAAAGTACAGATGTCAGCTTAGGTGTGAACCAGTTAGAACTTTCAAATACTGCTAATGTGAATGTAAGATGATAAAACCATTTTGGAAAACAATATAGAAATTTCTTGTATTACTGTTAAGAACCAACAGTTCTGTTCTTCAGTTTTTACTTGAGAGGAATGAAAACACATGTTCACAATAGATTTGTACATACAAGTTGACTGTCCCTTAGCTGAAATTCTTAGGACCAGAGTGTTTCACATTTTAGTTTGAAATCCACTTGACCTGCAAAGAGGATAGCTACTCCTGCTTTTTTTCGGGTTCTTGTCACATGGAGTATTGTTTTCCACCCTTTAACTTTCAGTCTATGAGTTTCTTTTTGAATTAAGTGTGTTTCTTGTATGCAGCATATTGTTGGATTTTGCTTCTTGACCCATTCTCCCAGTCTATTTCTTTTGATTGGTGAATTGAGACCATTAACATTGATGGTTATAACTGATATGTATTGACTTATCATTGTCATGATTTTTCCTTTTGTTGGATTCTCCCCCTTTACATTTAATATCTTGTCATTTAAGATCACAACTGATGGATTCGTTCTGCTGTGCTTCCTGGGGTTGTGATCCTCATTGTCTTTTCCTAGGGTATTGTCTAAAATTCTTTGGAGTGCTGGTTTGGTATTCATGAAGTACCTAAGGTGCTCTTTGTTATGAAAGTATCTTATTTCTCCATCAATTTTGAAAGATAGTTCTGCAGGGTACATTAATCTGGGTTGGAGGCTGTTTTACATTAGGGCTTGAAATATATCACTCCAAGCTCTTCTTGCCTTGAGAGTTGCATTGAGAAGTCTGCTGTGGACCTGAATTTTTATATATACCTTGTGTTTTCTAATCCTGCTAAATTCAAGTACAAGTTCTAGGGGCTCCTAGAGATTTCTTAGTATTTTCTCTGTAGATGATCACTTCATCTACATATAAAGATTTTGCTTCTACCATGCCAATCCTATCCTAGTTGTGTCATTTTATTGCCAGACTATTTTGGTGGGGACTAGGTTTCAAAGTTCAATGGACAGATAAAGAGTAAACATATCTGCCCTTGTTCCCCACCTTAAGGAGAAAGCATTGTATCTTCTCCATTTATATAAGGCATTCTCACTGAAAGTATGGAGTACATGCCTTTAATCTGTTGAGAAGGTTCTGTTCTACTTCTAGTCTCCTGATAGCTTTTACCATGAACAGCTGTAGAATTTAGTCCAATACTTTTTCTCCAACTAGTGACAGGATCATATGACTTTTTCCTTTCCTCTGTTAAAATGATTACTTTTGGGGGTGGATCTTCCAATGCTGAACCAACACTGCCATCCCTATAGCAAAACCACTTTCTACATCCTGCCAGATCTGACTTCTAATAGTTTGTTTTGTTAAACAAATTTCTATCTATGTTCATACTTTTTTCTTCTATTATCTTTATCCAGTTTTAGGATTAGCACAATGTTGAGTTCCTAAAATGAGGGGAGAAGTGTTCCTTTTGGTTCTGCTTTAAATGTTTGATATAATTTATCAGTTAAAATGTTTATGAGCCTGCTGCTGTCATATAGGTAGGGTTTCAAGCTAGGAATATACTTTCTTTAATAGGTGCTATTCAAATTTTATATTTCCTCCAGAGTTAGTTTCATTAATTTATCTTCCAAATTATTTCTTAGAAATTGTTAAATTTACTTCAAAAAAGATTTTTGTAATATGCTTTCTATATCCTTTTAAATTCTGTAAAATCTGTGATAATGTCTCCTAGATCTTAATATTATAATTTTTAAAATGTGTAATTGATATTGTGTAACAGGAAGAAAAGGTCTAAAAGAGCAGGGGAATTGGGAGGGGTAGGGGAAGGGAAAAAAGGGAAAGGAAAAATATGAGAAGAGGAAAAAATGGAAACAAGGTCTTTGCAAATAGGGAAGGGTGGAGGGGGTGAAGGGAGGGCAAGGGAAGGGGAAAAAAAATAAGAACCAAGAGACTTATGTAAAGGTACAAGATCCCAATGATGAATGTAACTGTATTTTATACCTAAAATGTACCAATAAAGTTAATGGTGAAAAAAAAAAGAGAAGTCTGCTGTGATTCTGATGGGCTTTCCTTTGCATGTGATTTGTTTCTTTTCTCTAACTGCTTGTAGAACTTTGTTCTTCTGTTGAGTTTCTGGAATCCTAACTATTATATGCCTATGTGTAGATTATTTTTGATCAAGGCTAGTTGGAGTCCTACATGCCTCACTTATCTGTATGTAAAGTTCTTTTCCCCTGCTTGGGAAGCTTTCTGCCATCACTTCTGTGAAAAGTTTTTTTATGTCATCTGCACTCTCTCCTGTTTTTTCATTGACTCTGATCAGTCTTATGTTATTCTTCTCTGCATCATCTAGCAGCTGCTGGATTGATTTCTCATGATTCTTAAAAAATTTTTTTTAAATTTTCTTTTCCTTGTCACTAATTGCAATCTTTTCTTCTATATCTGAGATTCTGTCCTCACATTGGCTCATTCTGCTATATAAGCTTTCAGTTGAGTTTTTAATCTCATGGAAATCTGTTTGTATTTGTTTTATGGTTTCCATTTGTTTCCTGTGTTGGGATTCCGTCATGTTCCTCAGCTCCTCTATATTTTTATTTGTGTCCACTCTAGATCTATTAATCACATCTTCCACTATGGGCACAATCTCTGCTGTTATCTGAGAAATTATTTCTGATTTCATTTCTTCCAGATCCTCTTTTGTTTCCAGTTCAGGGAGTCCAGATCACTGAGTATCAGATTGCTCCATCTGCTTTCCCTTTGGGGTTGCTCTAGGTGATCTAGAAGTCTGTTTTTGAGGCTTGTTTATGTGTCTTCTCATTTTGACAAGGGGAGAGGTGCTGCTGGTGCCCACACAGCTCACCTCCTCTGCACTGGGAGAGGTGTTATCATATGTGTTCTGTTTTGGAGAACATCCTTTGTCCAGATGAGAAGAATGTGTATTCTGATGTTGTGAGGTGGAACACTCTATAGACCTCTACTAAATCCATTTGTTTAAAACTTTGCTTCAGTTCTCATATTTCTTTGTTGGATTTTTATCTATTTGATCTATTTGTGACAGTGGGGTATTGAGGTCCCCCATTAGAATTGCATTATGGCTTCTTTGATTTTTCCTGTTCATTAATATTTGTTTTATGTAATTGGATGTGCTGGTATTTTATACGTGTGTGTGTTTATGTGTGAGTGTGTGTGTGTGTGTGTGTGTGTTGTTTTTCCTCCTTGGATTGTTCCTTCACAAAGATGTAGTGACCTTCTTTGTCTCTCTTGATCAGTTTTGCTTTGAAATCCACTTTGTCTGAAAATAGAATAGCTACCCTTGCTTTGTCCCCAGGTTCCTATCACATGAAGTACTGCTCTACATTCTTCGACTTTCAGTCTATGAATTTCTTTTTGAATTAAATGTGTTTCTTGTATGCAGCATATTGTTGGATTTTGCTTCTTGACCCACCTTCCAAATTTGTTTCTTTTGATTGATGAATTGAGACCATTTACATTGATGGTTATAACTGATATGTTTTGACTTATCCTTGTCATATTATTTTCCCTTCCTTCCCCCTCTGTTTAATTATTTGCCTTCTCAAGTGAATTCATGGAGTTCATGGTGAATTCATGGAGTGAATTCTGGGGTTCATGGAGTTACAGTCCTCATTATCTCTTTCTAGAATGTTCTTCAGAATATTTTAGAAAGCTGCTTTTGTGGTCATAAATTTCTTCAGGTGTTCTTTGTCATGGAAATATCTTATTTCTCCATCAGTCTTGAAGGATGGTTTTTCAGGGTTTATCAGTCTGGGCTGGGGGTTGTTTTGCTTTAGGGCTTGAAGCACTTCACTCCAAGATCACTTTGACTTGATGGTTTGTGTTGAGAAGTCCTCTGTGATTCTTATGGGCTTTATAGATGATTTGTATCTTTTCTATAACAGCTTTTGTTGAATTTCTGGAATCTTGATGACTATATTCCTTGGTTTAGATTTTTTTTTTTGATCATGGCTAATTGGAGTTTTCGATGCCTCACTTATGTGTATGTCAAATTCTTTTTCATGGGAAGTTTTCTGCCATTACTTCTGTGAACAGATTTTTTTATGTCATTTGCACTATCTCCTGGTTTTTCATGGACTTTGATCTAACTTATGTTATTCTTTTTTGCATCACCTAACACCTAGTGAATTGATTTTTCATGATCCCTTGTCATTTTTAAGAAATCTTTCTTTTCATGATCACTATTTACAATCCTGTCTTCTATATCTGGTATTCTTTCCTCACATTGGCTCATTCTGCTTTGCATATTTTCAATGGAATTTTTAATCTGCTGGATATCTGTTTGTATCTGTTTCAGAGATTCCATTTCTTTCCTATGTTGGGTGTTCATGGTTTCCATCATTTTCATAACCTCCTCTATTTTTTAATCTGTTTCTGTTCTAGAGTCACTAATCATGTCTTTCATTATGGTCACTATCTCTGTAGTTATATGAGAAATTATTTGTGATTTGATTTTTTTCTATAGCCTCATTCATCTTCTTTGTTACTTCCACAGTTACCTCTTCAGAGAGTCCCAGGTGGGTGGCTTTCAAATTGTTCTATCTCATTGACCACTGGATTTGTGTTTTGCAAACTTGAAGTCTGGGGTTGCACCTTGCTTCCATGTCTTCTCATGTTCTTTTTTTCTTTTAGTTTAATTTCTGGATTGTTGCTTGTGAATTACTTATTCAAGGTAGCTTTATTGCTAGTATCAAAAAACCTTTGGAAATTACTGCTTCTCATATATGTCTTCCAGGTGTACCTGGCTTTTGCATATGTTGCAAGATCCTACCTCTTCAATTTATTGGGGATGAGAAGTTGCTGCCTATTTGGCTTAGTCTCAAGTTCTTTGGCACTGGCCTATAGCATTGTTTATGACTCAAGGATAATCTCAATCTTGGGATACAAGGAAGAGCTACTAATTAGAACAATTACATCACCATGGCTAAAGTAGTACAATGACCCTTTGACTTACAGACTCAGTTTGTTCATGAGGGCTAGTGGTAACTCAAGTTGGTTGTATGTAAAGACTATTTTTCCCATAAGGAATAATGGAAATACCCATAATGTGTTCCAAACCACCCAAAGCACCCTTTAACTAACCTTTTCATAATAAAAAAGAGTTGTATAATGTGTGTAATTTACCAATAATTTTCCTAGTGTATTCACCAAAATGTTCTAAAATGGGCCTAGTTTGCCAGAAACAACAATTTCATACTGTGCTCAGCATTCAAATTAACATCTTTCGCTTACAGGAAGGGAAGATGAAATGGAATATGGTTATTGTTCTGAAGGAGAGTCCTCTTCCATAAGAACATCAGGAATCTGACTCTATGGTGTCCTTTCTCTCTTTGGAAGAGTTTGTTGCCCACTAGAACCTTCTTGCTCACTAGTTCTCAACCTTTTCAAAACTAAAAACTGGCCTAAGGTTGTCTGTTTCTGTCTTTTCTTTAACACTGTTCTGTAGTATGACATGACACTGTCATTAAGCAAGTGAATGCAATGATTGGTTTTTCTCTGTCTGGGTGGGTCTTCTCCACAAATGTTTATAGCTCTATCCATTTTTTCAGGATTTCCTTTATATCAGAAGAAGAACTTTGTACTGATTTTTTTTTCAAATTCTTTTATTGGTACATTTTAGGTAAACAATATGTTTACATTTATCATTGGGTGCTTGTACCTGTACATGATGTATCTTTGTTCTTATTTTTTTCCCCATTATCTATGCACCCTTCATCCCCTCCAACCTTCTCTACTACTCATCCATAAAGAATGAGAAACTAGAGACATTTATAGCTAAATGGATGCATATTGAGGCCATACTCTTAAGTGAAATAAATAGGACACACGTGTAAATACTGAATAGTTTCTCTACTGTGAGAAACTGAAAGTGTAAATAAGGATTAAAATGATTAAAATGAACAATTGATAATTTGAAACAGGAAAAGGTCCAAAGGTGTAGGGGTGGTGGGAGGGGAAGGGAAAGGAAGGAAGGGAAAGGAAAAATTATGAGAAAAGAAAAAAAAGGAAATGAAATCTATGCACTGATTGTTGATACTCCTCCTCCTCTTGAGAAAGCTTCTCAGCTGCCATTTTCTGTTGCTCAACCAGAAGTTACTGAAATTTCTCTGTAGACAGTTCCTCTGACTATTCTTCCATCAGTTCCTCCACATCACCACTGTCTACCTGCAAGGCTATGGACTCTGCTGTAGTGACAATGTCTTCAATCACAGGTTCAGTTGAAGGCTCAGACTCCTCTTCCCAGCCTTCAAAGTATCTCTCATGTATAATTTTAGGCCACACTTTCTTCCAGGCAAATCATTGGCCCAGGAATTCTCAATTAATCCCACACAGGAAAGGGTGTTGTAATGCTCCTTCCAGAACTCTTTATGGGTTAAATCTGTACTGAGACCATCTGGAAGCACTTCAGGGACAGTTCCTTGGTGGATAGCTTCTTAAATTTATCTGTAATCTGCTGGTCCATAGGCTGCAGTAGAAGAGTTGTATTAGGTGGGAGAGACTCGAATGAGAGCCATGGGAATTCTTCAGCCAATTCTTCTTCCAAATCTCATGGGTGAATAGAAGCATTTTCCATGATGAGGAGAGCCTTGAATGGTAAACCTTTGTCCTGTAGATATTTTTAACAGTAGGACAAAATGTCTCCTTGATCCACTCAAGAAAAAAGTATTCTTGTTACTTATTCTTTGTGTTAGATCTCCACATGACCACTAACCTATTCTTCATGATTGTGTGTTTTATGAACACTGTAGGGGTCTCAGAGTGATAAACCAAGACAGGCTTTATTTTGAGGTCACCTCTCACATTGGCATATAGCAATGGGTGCAATAGATTATCCTTCATAGCCTTGTAGCCTGGCATTTTCTTCTCTGCCTGGGTAATATATGTTCTTCTGGGCATCTTCTTCCAAAAAAGGCCAGTTTCATGACAGTTGAAAACTTGATGAGAGCAAAAGCCATTTCTCAGTGCCATCATTTTGGTGTATGTAATTTTCAGCAGCCCTTTTATAAGGATTGGCTGCTTTGCCATGCCTGCTTACACTATGAATCCCAGTTCTCATTTTAAAATTGTGAAATCATTCTTACTGGCATGAAATATTTCACCATTATCATTTGTTGATGGATTTTGCTTTGTGAGATCTGAATTTATAGCCTTAGCTTTTTCACAAATTATAGACTCAGATAGGCTATAACCTGCCATCTGCCTTTCATTTATCCACACTAATAATAGCCTTTTTACCTCATGTGAAACTGTTGATCATGACTTACTAATTTAAATAATTTAAGTAACACTTTTAGAAACACTAGCTTTCTTATACAAATCTTTTCTCTGTAAGATTGTCAAAATAGTGGATTTTGTCATATTAGTGAGATGGATCACATGAACACCACTCTCATATCTCTCCACAATTTCCTTCTGCTTTTTATTATGATTGTTTTCTTTACCTTCCTTTCCTTCCTTAGCTTCTTTTCTATCTTTTGATGCCATTTTGATAGCAGTTATTGTAGTAATTATATAAAATACTGACCAAAATCACATCCACAAACATGTACATCTGGGCTCAGACTGATGCTTATGTATGCTTACATATGCTTTTCTGGCATCTCAAGTCTTTGTTTAAATCCACATAAGCAGCCAGCATTCAGTTCATAACTCAAGACTTGGTCATAATTTAAAGCTAAAATTCTGGTTGTAACCTAGGTTGTATATGAGTCCGCTCATAACTTGAGAGTTCACTGTACAGTCAGTAATAACAATAGCATCAAACACAGCCTAGAAAATGACATACTGTGGCAACTATTAATTTCCCACCTTTAACTATATATATTAGATTTGTGGTTATATAACAAAATCTAAAACCAGAAAATTATATACAGTAAGTATGCATTCAATATGGTGATTTTACCATCAGAGGAGAAAATTTGAAAGGGATTAGAGAAAAAATAGATAAATAAAAGAATAGAAAAAGATTAGAAGTAAAAGTGGAGGACAAAGGAAGATTATGCAAACTGGGAAACTGGTCAAGAAGACAGGACAGAAAGAAAGAAGAAAAAAATAACATAACAAAAAACAATGAAACTAGAAACAATGTTCACACTCTTATAAAAACAAGAATAAACAATCAAGAAACAAAGCGAAAAGAAGAAAAACAAATGTCCACTTCAGGGCCTGTCTCTGCTATCACTTGTAGATACCATGGGCAGACAGAACCCAGATTCATATTGATTTATCCCAGCAGTAAATTTATAATGGATAGTAGATAATCCCAGCAAGGCTGCACCTTTAGTTCTACTGAAGTTCAGGTTGGTTTCTGGCTGTGAGGCTAGAACCTGAGATGTTCAGCCAGCAACACACTGTGTGCTTCCTGCTGGCTTGAACTCAGCTCCTTGACCTCCTGCTGATTTGAACTCAGTTCCACTTCATCCTGACACTAAGAGCTGGTAGATGGAGCCAGCCTGCAGGTGCTCTGAGTTTCAACTCAGTTGGACCCTCTCCAAAATGGCTACCAGCCAATCACCCTCTTCTGGGGGATATCTGAACCTGAGCAACTCACCAGCCACTGCAGTCCACTGCTGCATCTGGTGCATTTCTCCATGGTGGCCTCTGGGGCTTCCAGTAGTCACCATGCACAGGTTCAAGCTGTCCCTCCCACAACACAAGCCAGGACTCAGAGAGCAAGCATCACTTGCCACCTCCTTCTTCTGTGTTGAAGTTTCTCTCTTTATGCTCCCTGTGGGTTTCAATTCTAGTTTCAGACCCTTGCTGAAGGGGGTCTCTCCTTCTTCTCTCCTTCTTCTCTTCCTCACATTGCTATATTCCAGTGTCTGGACACTAAATCTCAGAGTCTGTTTCTCTGCTGTTCACCATTCTGCTGTATTCTTGGAAGTCCATAAAGGTTTTGTAAGCAATACAGAATCATATAATAACCATGTAGTGAGCCCACAAAGTTTTAAAAATAGACAACTGCCAACAACTACCATTGTTTACATTCTTGGAAGAGAAAATTTACTATTTACTTTTTTCATAAGAGTTTTTTCTTCATATCTTTAGGAAAAAATAAAATTCTATGTAAAAGTCAGATACCTATTTGTACTGCCATCAAACATTACATTTACTGCCAAACCAATATACCTTTAACATGTTTGATAATCATTTTGATCCTTTCATTTAATAAATTATTTATTGAATATCTATAATACAATAGACGTTTGTGTTTTACTTAACACCCAGTCATTGTATTCTTGATCTGAGGTTAGATCATTTATGTAGCTTTATTTTTTGTACCAAAATATCAGTCTCATGGTTTCTTCAAGTTCCCTCTCTGTGGAAGCAGGTAGACTTCTGGTTTCTTGCTGAGATAAATGGATCCACCTTATTTTTGACTGAAACTACTTACCTATTTTACTTATAGTAATCCCCTGCCCTTGACTTACAAGGCATTTGTGTTTTCAATTTTTTATTATAATTTTCATTTTACAAAACATGGTTGTAAGAGGTGGGTCATTAGGGGTGTGACCCAGAAGAGTACATCTCCCTCTTTGACTCCCTTCTTCATTCTATGTTTTCTGGCTGCCATAAAGTGAGCAGCTGTCCTTTGCCTAGGCTTTTCTTTATATCTTTCTGCCTTGGAGTCAGCCAATTAAAAACATGAGCCAAAATACACCTCTTCTGCTTTAAGTTGTGGATGTTGGATATTTTGTCTTAGCATCAAGTAGGTGATAAGACAACATAACGACCTGGGAATAAAAAGAGAAATATTCAAGTCATTTTCTCTAGGCTTTTGGTTTGTCTTTGAATTAGCCTAGTTTCTTGCTGTCATGACCAAATATCTGATACATATAACTTAAAAGAGGAGAAGTTTATTTTGGCTCATGATTTCAGAGGTTTCATTTTATGGTCAGTAAACTCCAAGGCAGAAACACTATGATGGAAGGAGAACTTCCCATCTCATAACATCTGGGAAGCAGACAGCAGAAGAATGAGCCTGAAATGAAGGAGCCAGGAGCAAGTAAAATCTTTAGGTTCATGTTTCCATGATCCATTTTATTCAATGAGGCCCCACTTCATGATAGACCATTCAGCTATGAACTCATCAGTGGATGAAATCATTGATGAGGTTATTGTCTTCACAATCCAATCACCTCTCCAGGAGTCTTTTAATCCAGGCAAGTTGACAACCAAAATTGACCTATCTTATTTACTAACTTTTTCAAAAGGAAAGTATGGTGCTGTCATGGTAGTGAGGGAACTTTTTCCTCTCTATAATTTAGATAAGTATGTATCTTAAAAATCCAAACCAAATCATTTAAATTAGCAAGAAAAGTGTTACATAGTAGAGTTTCATCTCCCCAAACAATATTATTTTAGGTTTACTAAAGATACTCCAGATAAAAAGGTCTGTATAGTTTCCCTTTTTAAAAAAATAAAATAAAATCAATCATTTGTATCTTCACTGTCCTAACTTACAATATTTGATACACATTTGGAAGTTGATTGTGTTCTGCCTCATGAGATAATTTATGTCATCTTATTTAATGTCTACAGAGTTATTTAATAGTTTATTCTTTAAGAGACATGGGACTGTCCAAGTAGAGTCCCCAGGAATCTTGGAAAAGGAGAGAATTACTTTGAGGGTGTTGTGCCCAGATTGTGAAGTCCCAAAGACCACTAGGAAGCTGTTCCTGATGCAAGTACACAAGGGTCGTTTATTCAAGCTCGAGCAGGGGCTCTCAGCCATCACTGACTCAGCAGATCAGAATTGAGAGCCCCAACTGTAAAACACCAGGGGTTTTTATAGAGATTACAGCAAGGTTTGGAGATTTTTCACTTAGCAGTTACATGATTGGTTAGCATTTAGCAAGCATGAAGTGTACAATTCTGATTGGCTAGGTTCATGGGGGGGGTTGAGGGGCGGTTATATGTAGGTTTTACGAGGGAAATGAGGGACAAAGGTTGGTGGTTGACTGTCACGTACTGATGGTCAGCAGACACACTGACTATTAGTCATGACCATTACATACTGACAGTCAGCACATCTACAGATTGTTCTATGGATAGGGGGCCCGGAACATTCTTTTCCTAGGCAAACAGATGGTTGAGTAACTAACTTAGGAACTTTGCTTCGATACAGATTGTGTCTTTTGTCCCAGAGCATGCACATTTTAATCATTAATTTGTGAGAGACTAGGGGAGTGGTGCATTTTAGCAAAATGGAGTCGCTCTGGTCTCACAAGGGCAATGTAAGTTTTGAGACATTGAAATTGAGATTCCTAAGTAAAATTGAGATTCCTAAGTAAAATGTAAGACCGAGGGCCTTACCAAATGCTCTGAGGAGCTAACTATAGTGAAGCACACCCAGGAATCCCAGTGGTGCCTTCAGAATGTAAGACTGAGAGCCTTACCAAACGCTCCAAGGAGCTGACTACAGCGAAGACCACCGGGGAAGGAACACACCGGCCAAGTTGGGAAACAGACCTTTATTAGTCTGGCCAGCCGACACTCCCGAAGCAAAATAGCTTAGAGAGGCAACTGGCTCAGAGTCTGAGGCTGTTTTTATAGGGGGTTGAGGGGGAAGTTAACATATCAAAGAAAAGGGGACAAAGGTTAGTGGTCGACTGTCACATATTGATGGTTAGCAGACATCTGCAGCTTGTTCTAACAATTGTGGTGCCTGGAATATCAGTTCTGGATAAACAAAGAGTTGAGTAGTTTACTCTGGGACCCTAGGTCGGTTATAGGTCCCTATCTAGCATCTCTAGACTAACAAACATCTCCATCCATTAACTCACATTTTAATCACAATGGGGCTGGAGAAAAAGGGGCAAAGGTTATGCAGTCCCACAAAAGGAAAAATGAAAACAAAATTTGTTTATAACCTTAGAGTGAGAGCTACAATTTTGGATACCCACAAGAGTCAGGGGAGGTAAACTATAATATATAGTTGGACCAGAAAAGATATTATAGAAACCATGTAAAGCTTAAAGTAAAGCACTTGGTAATGGGAAATAGGCTAATAAACTAAGGAAGTAACTGTAGTATTGAGATACTAGTTTAGTTTACTTTGGATAAAACTGAATATCTAAGTACAAGGCTTAGCTGCGCTGTTCAAATGTTCCAAAATATCTTTTGGCTGAACCCCACATTTCTAAATGGAGCATCTACTCTGACCTGAAGATTTTGAGAAGTCCATCTCTTTCAACACATTTGGAATTGAGATTCTCTGGTAAAGAATAAAGGAATTAGAATAAAGTTTATGCTCCCAGGTTTTTAAAAAAGAATTTGCTCTCTACCTAGGATGCTTCCGTAAACTTCTCAGGTACTATCTTTGTAAGCATTCCTCCTCTAGCCCTTATCTTTCTCCTTATCTTGTCCCTTGGAGCTATTTTATTTCTGTGACTTATCCCCTGCACTTTGGAAGCATTCTTTCTGTGGCCTCTTTGGTTTCTAACTCTGCTTCCCCCCACCCCCAAGACTCTGGCTTCCATTTCCCCTTTGCCTTAGAATCCATTCTTTGAAAATTTCATGTTGCTAACAGACTCAGTGCCAGGTTTCATTGCCCCAGCCAAAAGCAAATCCCACTTTCACAAATTTACTAATAAGGAAAAAAATTTAGACACGGTAATGTTGCAAGCAACCTAAGGAAATTTAGAGGAACGGTTAACCCAAGCAGAGTAAGAGCTCCAATACACATATATAAATAGACAGACAGCTTTCCCCAATTAAGCAATGGTAGTAGCTAGAAGGACTGGATATTTTACAGTAAGGCTAAACCAATTCACTGTGTAGTAGTTAGGTTCCTGCATCCACACTGTAGATGTTTTAATTGTGCTTTAACTTTTTATTGAATAAAGCCAGAAATAGGTGAGGGGTCAGCAGCAGCATATCTCTATGACAAGAAAGTTCAAACATGTGCCAACATGAAAATAAATGACTATATCTTCACTGAAGAATAGGCAGGAAATGGAAGAGGGTAAACTCCTGAGGTTATAAATGAAAGGAAACTATGGTCAGAGCTTGTGGCTGAATATATTCTTTGTTGCCCTTTACTTTGATTCTGCATCCCCAGGAAGCAAGGCTAAACATTTCCTCAATGAAACACTGAACATAGTGTAAGACCGAGGGCCTTACCAAACGCTCTGAGGAGCTGACTGTAGTGAAGCACACCCAGGGATCCCAGCGGTGCCTCCAAAATGTAAGAGCAAGGGCCGTACCAAACACTCTGAGGAGCTGACTGCAGTGAAGAACACCTGGGAAGGAACACACCGTACAAGTTGGAAAGTAAAACAGACCTTAGTCTGGCCAGATAGCACTCCCAAAGCAAAGTAGCTTAGAGAGGCGACTAGCCCAGAGTCCGAGGCTCTTTTTATAGGGGATTGCAGGGGAAGTTAACAGGTGAAATTTACAAAAGAGGAACAAAGGTTAGTGGTCAGCTGACACGTACAGATGGTCAGCAGATGTTTGTAGATTGTTCTATAGATAGCAGTGTCCAGAACATCAGTTTCAAACAAAGAGTTGAGTAATTTACTTTGGGACCTTATGGCTGATACAGATCTTATCTAGTGTCCCAGAACTAACAAGCATCTTTATCTATTTACTCACATTCACAGTTGGGGCTAGGGGAGTTTTATGATTACAGAGTTATGCAGTCCCACAATAGTAATGTTCTGTACTTCAATCAGAAGACCCAGGTTTACATTTTGGCACCACCATCATCATGCCATCTCCTGTAATTTTGTCATCATCCTAACCCTTGTCATCAAATTTTTAAAAAAATGAGATGATATATAAATATTTATCTCATACCATTGTTAAGAGAAATAGAAGAGGTGGCTACCATGGCTTTTCCTCATGATAGCCCAACTGGCCTTCTCCAAGCTGTTCTTTTATCTTCCCTTGTCCTCTTTTACTCAGCCCAAGCTCATTCTGCAGAGCCAGTTTCTCTCCAACTCTTCACTTTTACTTTCTCACATAAACTTGGCCACTGTTTTTAGGTCATTTTGTTCAAATTCTTGTTTGAGATAAGAACAACCTGGAATCTAACTCCAGGGAGAGAGACAAGCAACCCAGAATCCAGTAATGTTTAGTTGGTGAGCCACTTTTAGAAGGAAGCTACCCAATCACACATATGCCTGTGCCAACATACACGTATGTTATATTTACATATATGTATTGTAAAGAATGAGCATGTACACTCAGACATCATTTGTGTGTGAATACAGAAATAATGTGTAAAAATGCAACATTTACAATGCACTTAAAAGACAATATTTGGACCTCTTCATTTGCAGACAGTAATCAGTAATATGAATGACAAGATTTTTATCATATGTGAGGAACCACTTGTAGGCTCATTGTTAACATCAATAGCACCATCTCTGAGGCCTTGTTTCCAAGGTAATTACATTTCTGAAAATGCAGACATGTGAGATTTTCATGAATGCAACATGCAGTAAGATTGAAGTCTATATTTTGATAAATGAATTTCATGCAAAAATATATTTATTCTCAGATGTTAAACATGAAAAATTATATTCTTGATTTTATGCTATGGTACCACAAAATTATGTTTCTCCTAACTACTTCATCTGTTTCTTGAACTACAAAGTCAGGTCTAAATGTACAGGAAAGGAAAATACGTCCATGGATTTAAGAAAACTAAATTTAAGAGGCATAACACTGAAAGTTTAAGGTCATCCTTGATTTTTTAAATTTATTGCCATTATTATTACTACTTACTCTCTTGTGGTTGTTTGAAAAATTTACAAGTCATAAAGACATATAAAAAATCATAAAATTTGTTGAAAACTCTCCTTTTCCTCATTTTTCTTTTCTACATTTAATTTCTTTTTATATTTTCTTCTTCCCATATTTTTTGTTCAGGTATAAAGGTTTAAAAATATGAGCATTGGTAGGATTTGCAAATGGATCATATCAAAAAGAAATGTTTGTCTTTAAACAGGCTTGAAGAATATTCTGTTTTAGAGTCATGAAGCATTTAATTTGTCTGGAATATGTCTGCACATATACAAAGAGAAATGTGGGGAAAGAAGCTTAAATACTAAAGAAAAAGCAAAGAAAACTTGTTCAGGAATTAACAATATAATAGAATAAGAAAATAAAAGATGAATCATATTTATTATGAATGTATATATTCTGATACAGAAATAGATCTTATATTCCTTGATTCTATGTGGAAAAGAATAATATGTAAGTATTTAAGTTCATTAAAACAGGAACTTCATGTTGTGATAGAACCCTTTTTTTTTTTTCTGAAAAATACTATTAAGAGTCAAAAAGCAGCCAGCATCTATGTGAGTTTCTCATAAGTTAAAAGTGATATTTTTGAACATTGTTAGCTTGAGATCCTTTAGAGCCTTTTTGGAATGAGGTGTGGTATTAAAAATAAATTGATTCACTAGCTACTCAACTCACTAATTAAATAATGCTGCCTTCTAGAGTGTCTAAATTTTTAAAAATCATCTGGTATTTATTTAAACACAAACACACGAAAGTGAACTCAACCATTATTTATTAATACCTTGATAATTGTCCTGATGATGAGATTACAAGTAAGAAAGCAGCCTGAAAGCAATGCTTTTCTCATGTATTTGCAAACAAATCATTTGAATTCTGAATTTCTGTATTTATTACTTGCTGTAAATAAGTCAGATAGTTACATAAATTGTAGTAGAATTCATAAGATGTAGAAATCAGTGTACTCAGTATAAAAATCAGAAAGAATTGAGTATTAGTCATTGAAGTGACACACTCATGACATAATCAGGGTCCACCACAAGAATGGGGAGCAGACAGAATCCTGGGCCCTTAACTGCTACTCATTAAAGGCATGATTTGTGTTTTCTTCTGGGACAGACAGGGACTTAAAAGTCATTTTTGTTATGAAACATACCTCTTCACTTGGGCCTACACTGCCCAATAGATAACTAAAAACAGAACAAAATTTAACTTTCATTTTGTATCTTTTGTTACTGTAAATCTTGGGTTAAACCTCTCCTCAAACCTTTCTAGAGGTATGTAGATGATTTAGGGAATGTCTGTCTAGGGACAAGATTGATTAGCCTTGAGTTTATATTATCTCATCCCCCTTCAAGACAAGAGGTTTAGAAGAACATTCAGTTATATCCAGAAGTCTCCAGCCATTGTCCTAAACCTGTGATCCATAACAGATTCCAGGAAAGGCACAGCCCCATTTGACTGAGATCATCAGAGATGGAGTGAATCCTTTGTAGAAAATGGAACATTTCTCAGCTATGAGGAATAAAGATTCAAGAGCTATGACATCAGACCTGAGGTAGTGATCAGCAAGACTCCAGCCAGGGAGCTGATCCTTAAAAACTACCACCCTCTCATTTTTTAAAAATTCATTAAGTTTATTGGTACATTTTAGGTGTACAATATGGTGACATTCATCACTGGAGATTTGTGCCTTTACATGATATATCTTGGTTCTTATTTTTCTCCCCATTACCTTGCCCTCCCTTCCACCTCTCTACCCTTCCCTATTTACAAAGACTTTGTTTCTATTTTTTCCTTTTCTCATATTTATTTCTTTTCCTTCCTCTACCCCTCCCACTTCCCCTTCCCCTTTGAGCTTTATCTTTCTAGTTCACATTATCTATTCTACATTTTGATCCTCATTTACACTTTCAGTTTCTCACACCAGAGAAATTGGATTCTGGACAGATCCAAACTTTCATCTCCACTAGTAGGAGAAGCCAAATTTGTAGTTTTTAAACTGGAAAAGGATGAGTTACTTTATGAAAGTACTTAGCATGACTTAACTGAGGAAATATAATAGATGCTGCATTAATTTTTTTACTGCTTCTTTACTAAGGTTTCACACTTAGTAATTTAGAACACAAATTTATTATATTACACTGCTGGAGGTCAAGTCCAACATGAATCTCATTGGGTTCAAATCAAGGTATCTTCAAGTCTGCATTCCTTTCTGGACCTTGCCCATATGTGCATATTTGGTGTGGCTACAGAGCAAGTCTCTAGCACTGGAAACATGGGCTTCCCCTGCAATCTCTACTCCTTCATAGCCAAGTCAAATAAAATAGATTTATTTATGGATTCTTTATTCTGTTCCTTTTATAAATGTGCTGGATTTTAAGCCAGTATCATGCTGTTTTGTTTATTATTGTTTTGCAGTATGTTTTGAGATCAGATATTGTGATCAAGTATGACTACAGCTTTGTTCTTTTGCTTAAGGATTTCTCTTATAAGTACAGACCTTCTGTGATCCCATGTGAGTTTTAGAATTTTTTTTCATTCAAGGAAGAAAGCCATTGTATTTTGCTTGAAATTGCATAAAATTATTTTGTTTTGTATGGACATTTTGACAATATTAATGCTTTCAATATGCAAATATGGGATACCTTTCCTTTTTTGATGTTTATTCTTTTCAGTTCTTTTAAAATCAGTGTCTTGTGATTTTCCTTGTAGAGGTCATGTCTGTAGGATGCAGTTTATTAGTACTTTGTTGAATTTTTGCTTGGCTATTCATTGGTCTACAGTTTTCTTTTCTTTTCCATATTCCTTTTCTGTACTGTTCTTGACTGGCTTTAGTATCAGAGTAACACTGGTTAAAAATATCAGCTTGGGAAAGTTCCTTCTCTTTCAACTTTTTGGAATAATTTGAGAATAATTGTTGTTAGTTCTACTTTAAAAGCTTGATAAAGTCAGCAGTAAAGCTATCCAGTCCTAAAATTTTCTTTGCTGGGAAGCTTTTATTATGATTTAATCTCATTACATGTTATTGGCCTGGTAAGTTTTTGTATGTCTTGATGAATGAATTTTTTAATTAATTTTATTGGTACATTTTAGGTAAACAATATAATGACATTCATCATTAGAAATTTGCACTTTACATAATCTCTCTTGGTTCTTATTTTTTTCCCCATTCCCCCTGCCTCTCTTCAACCCCTCCATTCCTCCCTATTTAAAAAGAATTAGTTTCCATTTTTCATTTTCTCATATTAATTCCATTCCCTTCTTTCCTTTCCCCTACCCCTCTTATTTCCCCTTCCCCTTTGTCCCTTTTCTTCCTATTTCACATTATCTATTATACTTTTTACTGCTTATTTACACTTTCAGTTTCTCACACTAGAGAAACTACTTGGTATTTACACACGTGTCACATTTATTTCACTTAATGGTATACCTCAATGTGCATCCATTTTGCTATAAATGTCTCTAATTTCTCATTTTTATGGCTGAGTACTATTCCATTTTATAAGAACAACACATTTTCTTTATCCAGTCTCCAGTTGATGGGAAATTGGCCTGCTTCCAAATTTTAGCTATTACAAACTGTGCTGCTACGAACATGGGTACACATATAACACTGTGGTATGATTCTTTTAATTCTTTGGGGAAGATACCCAGCAGAGGAATAGCTGAGTCAAATGGGACTTCCAGTCCTAGTTCTTTGAGGTATCTCCATACTGATTTCCACAGTGGTTGCACCAGTCTACAGTTCCCCAGCAATGGAGCAGTGTTCCTCTTTCCCTACAGCCTCACCAGCATTTGTTATTGGTTGATTTCATGAGAGCAGTCATTCTTTCTAAGGTGAGATGGAGTCTCAGCATTGTTTTCATTTGCATCTCCTGAATGGCGAGTGATGTTGAAGATTTTTTCATATGCTTATTTACTATTTCTATTTCTTTGCCTGAGAACTGTCTGTTCATTTCAGATGCCCATTTTTGGATTGAGTCTTTAAATTTAGGAGGTCTGATTTTTTAAAGTTCTTTATAGATTCTAGATAGTAGACCTTTGTCTGAGGAACAGCTAGTGAAAATTTTTTCCCACATTGTGGGTTGTCTCTTAGCTCTGTTGGTGGTTTCTCTTGCTGTGCAGAAGCTTTTTAGTAAGAAGAGATTCCATTTGTTGATTGTGCTAGTTCACGGGCAACTGAGGTTTTTGTTCATAAAATCTTTTCCTACATCAATGTTTTTAAGAGTTCTGCCTAGCCTCTGTTCCAGCCAGTTCAGCGTTTCTATTTTAATATATAGATCTTTAATCCATTTTGATTTTAGTTTAGTGCATGGTGAGAGATATAGGTCTAGTTTTAATCTTTGGCAAGTTGAAACCCAATTCTTCCAGCACCATTTATTAAAGAGGTCATCTTTCCTCCAGTGAGGGTGTTTAGCTCCTTTGTCAAGATGAGGTGGCTGAGTGTGTATGAAGTTGTTTCTGCATCTTCAAATCTGTTCCACTGGTCTTCAGGTCTGTTTTCTTGCCAGTACCATGCTTCTTTTATCAGAGTAGCTTTGTAGTATAGTTTCAAGTTGGGGACTGTGATACCCCCTGCCATGTCTCTGTTGCCTTGAATTACTTTTGCTATTCTGGGTCTCTTCTTGTTCCAAATGAATTTTGGGATTTTTTACTCAAGGTCCATGAAGTACACTGCTGGAATTTCAATTGGGATTGCATTGAATCTATGCAGTCATTTTGGAAGTATGACCATTTTCACTATGTTGATTCTTCCTACCCAGGTGCAAAGGATGTCTTTCCATTTTCTGATATCATCTTCAATCTCTCTTTTCAGAGTGCTATAGTTTTCAAAGAAGAGGTCTTTGATTTCTTTTGGTAGGTTGATTCCTAGGTATTTCAATTTTTTGGATGCTACCGTGAAAGGAATTGTTTACCCTATTTCTCTCTCAGTGAGTCTGTTGTTCATGTAAAGAAAGCTACTCATTTTTGTGTGTTGACCTTGTATCCAGCTACCTTACTGAATTTGGTTATTAAGTCTAGAAGACTTTTGCTGGAGTTCTTGGGATCTTCTATATACAGTATCATGTCATCTGCAAATAATGACAATTTGACTTCTTCATTTCCTATCTTTATTCCTTTTATTTCTTTCTCTTGTCTAATTGTTGTGGCTAATGTTTCTAAAACTATATTGAACAGAAGTGATGACAGTGGACATCCTTGTCTTGTTCCTGATTTTAGTGTGAAGGATTTCAGTTTTTGACCATTTAGTATGATATTGGTTGTTGGTTTTTCATAGATGGCTTTTATCAGACTGAGGTAGAGGCTGTCTATTCCAGTTTTTTGTAGGGTTTTTTATCATAAATACATGTTGGATTTTGTCAAATGCTTTTTCTGCATCTCTTGTAACGATCATATGATTTTTGTCTTTGGCTCTATTCATATAATGTATTACATTGATTGATTTGTGTATGTTGAACCATCCCTGCATCCCTGGGATGAATCCCACTTGGTCACTGTGTATGATCTTCTTGATGATCTTCTGCATTCTATTTGCCAGTATTTTATTAAGGATTTTTGCATCTATGTTCATTAGTGAGATTGACCTATAGTTCTCTTTCTTGGTTGGGTCTTTCTTTGCTTTGGGGATCAAGGTGATGCTTGTTTCCAGGAATGAATTCAGGAGTACTGCTTCCCTTTCCATTTCATTAAAGAGTTTAAACAGTAGTGGCAATAGTTTCTCCCTAAATGTCTTGTAGAATTCACCAGTGAAGTCATCAGGACCCGGGATTTTCTTAGTTGGTAAGTTTTTTATTATGTTTTTAATTTCCTTGATTGATATTGGGTTGTTTAGAATTTTTAGGTCTTCTTCGTTCAACTTTGGTGATTCATACTTATCTATGAATGTGTCCATTTCTTCTGTTTTCCATTCTTATTGGCATATAGGTTCTCAAAGTAGGTATTGATGATCATCTGGATTTCTGCTGGGTCCATTGTAATTTCACCCTTTTCATTCCTAATTACACGGATTTGGGCCTTTTCTTTCCTTTTTTTGATTAGATGGCTAAGGGTTTGTCAATTTTGTTTATTCTTTTGAAGAACCAACTCTTGGCTTCATTGATTTTTTGTATCATTCTCTTAGTCTCCATTGCGTTGATTTCTCCTCTGATCTTTATAATTTCCTCCCTTGTATGAGCTTTGTGTTTGTCCTGCTCTTCTTTTTCTAGAAGCTTAAGGTTCAGCATGAGGTTGTTTAATTGGTCTCACCCTGTTTTCCTAATATGAGTATTCATTGTTATGAATTTCCCTGGTAAGATTGCTTTCATTGTGTCCCATAGATTCCAATATGTTGTATTGTCATTGGCATTTAATTCATGGAACTGTCTGATTTCTTCTTTAGTTTCCTTTGTGACCCATTGGTTGTTCAGAAGTGCGTTGTTCAATTTCCATGTGTTTATGAAATTCTTGCAGTTTCTTTTGCTATTGTTCTCCAATTTCATCACACTATGGTCTGATAATATACAGGGGCTAACTTCAATTCCTTTGCACTTACTTAAACATGTTCTATGAACGAGTATGTGGTCTATTTTGGAGAATGACCCGTGTGCTACTGAAAAGAATGTGTATTCTGATTTTGTGGGGTGGAAGACTCTGTAAACATCTGTTAAGTTCATTTGTTAAAGACTTTGAGTTCTAGTCTTTTGTTGCTAATTTTTTGTATCGTTCCCACGAAGCTCACCTCCTCGGCACTGGGAGGGACTGTGCTCCTCGGCACTGGGGGCGGTGGTACAGTGGCCAGATAGGCCTTGATGATTGAATTTTAATAGGATTACTGTGTCCCAAAATTTATCCATTTCCTCTAAATTTCCCAGCTTGGAGATATATGGTCATTTATAATAATCCTTAATAATCCTTTGTATTGGTGAGATATCAACTGTAACATTTCCTCTTTCATCTCTAATTTCATTTATTTGAGTCTTCTTGCTTTTTTGGCTAATCTAGATAAAGATTTTCAGTTTATCTTTGCAAAAATTCTGAATTTTATTGATTTTTGACTCTTAGTTCTTTCTGCTCTGAACTTTGTTCCTTCTTTCCTTTTACTATGTAAGGAGCAGGTAAGGAGATGTTATCAGGACCTCTGCCTTGGGTCCTGGCCTGTGAGCTACCACAGCACAAGGCAAATTTAAGAACAGCAGAAGCGAGACTTAGAGAAGCTGAGTCTTGGGTCCTGGTCAGTGCTGCTGATGGCAGCAAAGACAAAGGCCCTCAAGCACATCCAGTATTTATTGAATCCAATTTTGAGAAGGAATAAGGAGCTATGGAGCTTTGAAGTCATCTAGTGAATTACTGCCAAACACTTGGCATAATGGCACCAGGCAGGGCTGTCGAGGAGTGGGCACTGCTTATCTTGCTAGAATGGAAGAAACATACTGGGACCCGGTGCAATTAGCAAGCAACCCACAAGGTCAGTGAGAAGCGATAGTTCAGGGGAAAGGATTTTAATTGGGGTCATGCTGACCTCAGCTGTATGTAGCTCAGCAGAGTTTTGCCACTTCACAGACCAGGATTTAGGCCTTGGTGACAGCCACTAGCAAAGGAGCAATACTAGGCCAACTCTGCTAGCTGACATGCCTGTTTGAGTCATGCAGAGCTTCAGTCTGACTCCTGGTATAAAACAATATAGCTGAATTATGGAAGGCAAGAAGCATGTGGCACTCATAGCACACTAGTACTGGCCAGGGATGTCTCCTACAATATTAACTTTGAGTCTGGTGATTTATTGCTTTGCTATTTCACTGAGTTGCATCATTAAATTGTTTATTTGAAATCTTTTAATTTTTTAATGTAGCAACATATTGCTATAATCTTCCCTTTGGAACTGCTTTTATTGTGCCCCATAGGCTTTTGTATGTTGTGTTTCTTTTTTAGTTCATTTCAATTTTTTAATTTTCTTTTTGATTTTTTTCATTAACCCATTAGTGATTTAAGAACATATTAATTAATTTTCATGTTTATACAATTTCTAAAGTTCCTCCTATTTATTTCTATTTGTATTCTATTGTGGTCACAGAAGATACATGATATGAATCTTGATTTTTTTGAATTTGCTGAGACTTGGTTTTTGGCTCAACATATAATCTATTTTGAAGAATATTCCATGTACTGATATAAAGAGTATGCATCCTGCAGCTTTTGGAGGACACATTCTGTGATTCTATTTGGCATATTTTATCTATATATCATTAAACATCAATGTATCTTTATTGACTTTCTTTCTCTCTCTTTCTTTCTTTCTTTCTTTCTTTCTTTCTTTCTTTTCTTGGTTTAAATTATATGCTCATTGATGAAAGTGGGGTGTTGCAGTCCTCAGCTATTATTTTGGGGGATATACCTCTTCATTTAGATCTACTAATACTTGGTTTACATAACTGGATGCCTTGACATTGGGTACATATGTATTTGCAATTTTTATTTCTATTTTTGTTGAATTATCTTACTAGCATTATATAATAAACTTGGCATCTTTTTACAAGTATTACTGCTTTTTACAAGTTTAAGTCTACTGTATTTGACATAAGTATAGATACCCCTGCTTGTTCTTTGCTTCTTTATACATTATTCACTTTCAATCTCCGTGTATCTTTACTGGTAAAATGAGCCTCTTTTAGTAGGATAATACTGTACCTGTTTGGGGGTTTTAAAAATTTTTTTGTTTTTTTAAAATCCACTCACTTGTCTAAATCTAGTACTTATGAAATTCAGGTCTTTTATACTCAAAGTTTTTATTGATATGTGAAGACTTACTCTTTTCATTTTCTTAATTTTGTTCTGATTATTTTGTACAAACTTTGTTCCTTTCTTCCTCTATTTCCATCTTTGTGGTTTGATTGTTTTCTTTATTTTTATGCTTTTATTCTTTTCTCTTTTTTATCTCTGCTCTCTTAGTGAGTTTTCATGTTAACATCCTTTTGCTCTAGATGTAGGACTTTCCTAAGCCTTTTTTTTTTTTTTAGTAGGACTGGTCTGGTGGTGATAGATTCAGTTTTTTCTTGTCTCAGAAAAATTCATCTGACCTTTAGTATTCTTGGTTGATGGATTTTTGTGTTTGTTTTAGGACTTTGAATATATCATCCCATTTTCTCCTAGCCTATAATATTTCTGGTGAGAAATCTACTAGGCTAATGAGAAGCCCCTTATCCATGATTTGATTTTTCTCCTCATATTTTTAGAATTCTATCTTTGGCCTGAACTTTACAGTTTGACTATTATATGCCTCAAAATATTTTTTCAATAAAATCTGGTTGATATCCTTCAAATTTCCTAGATTTGGATGACTATATCTTTCCTTTTGTGTTAGTTATTTTATTTGTTGCTGAAACAAAGCACCCAACATTCACAACTCTAAGGAAGAAAGGTTTATTTGGCTCACAGTTTGTAGAGGTTTCAGTCCATAGTCAGCTGGTTACAAGGCAGGGTGGCATGGCAGACCAGACAGGGATTGCAGGGAGAAACAGTTCAGGGCATGGAAATCAGGGAGCAGAGAGATCAAGGGAGCAGGGAGGGAGATACATCCTTCCAGTGACCCTCTCCTTGACCAGGCTTCACCTCCCAACATCACATTTAGCTATAAACTCCTTAGTGGCTAATCCACTGATAAATATCACGTTCCTATGATTCAATTACCTCCCAAAAGTCCCACCTATGAGTGCCTGAAGCTTCAGGGGAACACTGGAATATAAAATGTAACACCCTTCCTCCCAAAATTTAGAATGCCTTCAGCTATTATTTAATTAAATAAGTTTTCAATGCTTTTCCTCTTTTTTTGTGAAATCTCCATACTTATCATTTAATACTGACCTATAAGTCTTATAGATGTTCTCCATTCATTTTTATTTATTTCTCTTCATTTTCCTTTTTCCTTCTTTATTCTTTTCTTTCTTTATACTTAGAGCATATCTCCCATGGATTAAGGAGGACTAGCATAGACAATTATTACAAAATGGATCCAGCTGGGATTAAAAGAAATTAACCTTTCTTTTTAACAAATTTCAATTTGGGCTTAAAGTGACATATACCTGTTAAGGTCCACTGATGATAAATTCTGATGAATAAATATTTTCAAAAGATTGAGAAATGGCTATTGGAAATTCTAGTTAGAAATAGACAAAAATAAATCTAGGTCTTCAAGAGGTCATTGAAAACCAACTTAGGGAGTGTGATTTATGGACAACTACTCTATTGTTTAGAATTCCATGCCCTGAAGCTCACTTCCTCATTTCATAATAAGAACACATTGAACCAGTATTATTTTGGAAATTATGCAAGACCCAGGAAGAAAATTATTCTTTCTTAAATGATTAATGATCTTTGTATCAAACCACTTTAATGAATTCTATTACACTTATTTCATTTTACATATTAGGAAACAAGTTCAGAGATGTGGCTGGACTGACTTGCACTTCATTCCTGGCTCAGCCAGGACTCTACTCGATTCTCTCGCTGCACAGTACAGTGTACCTGACCACCTGAAAGAATATGACATGTGAAAACATCATTTTACATTTTTCTTCAATTTAGCATGAAAAGGGATATTCTGAATTGTTGGTTAAATGGATAGAACAGAGAATAATTTTGCGATCTCAGGGATCAAATTTAGTACCTTGAGCTTGCCAGCCAGGTGCTGTGCCACTGAGCTACATCCCCAGCCCCTAAAAGAGAATAATTTTAACAGAAGACAAATGGGCTGATTCTGGGGTCCACACAGAGAAATCTATCTTTGTAAAACCCCTTCTGTTGCCTAATCTTACTTACTTACATGTCATCCATTTCAAATATTAAGAAAAGTAAAGAAACTGTTAGTGAAGGAAGAACATTAGTAAAAATATTAATAACTCATGTCAAAAAATCACATTAAACTGCAGGTCTCTCACTACATCTATTGAGTGGTTTAAATTTGTGTGTAAATTAACTTGACACTTGAAACTAGTAATTGCAGGCATCACTTGCCTCATTTGTGTATGGTTTACATGTGAGAAATTATGCCTTCAAATATGGACACAAGCTATGTTTTTCACACATTGAATCCCTAACACCTAACACACAAACTGACACACAGTAGGTGTGTGCTTAATGAATGTTTGCCAAATAAATGAATACATGAACTATGCAGTCATTATGCGAAGCCAAGAAGTAGTAATTTAAAAAAATCATTTATCACAAAGACATGACCTTTTTTCTATTAACAGCAAGGATATTGGCAACGATAGATTATCTAACTTTGGCAACAGTTGAAACCTGATTAGAAAATTTTCTATTGTTTCAAACATGCAATGCTTTATTTCTAAGGAAATTAAAGAACAAAGTTTACTACTAGATTTAATTCCTTTGTATATTTAAGTGTTAGTAATAATGGAGCTCGTAACGACATTTCTATTTTATACATTCAAAAGCAAAGACAGAAAGGAAATTACTTAGAAAAACGTTGTCCTTTAATTATTCTAATAAATGCTTTTCAAACTCTACTGTGCATTTTATTCATCTGAAGAACTTATTAAAACACAGGATTTACAGATCAGGATTCATTTGAGTCTTCAGTGGGGTCTGTGATTTTCCGTTACTAACAAACCTTAAATGACATCAACTCGGCTGCTCTATCAATCACACTTTGAGTGCTGCACTTTGTATACTTTTGGAGAAAATCTCAACATTTTTCTTCATCTTCAGTCAAAACTTTACTATTTCAATATTATTAACTTGATGTCAAATATAGAGGTCTGCAATAAACCCCAGATGAATTCTTTAATTATTTTCTGATGCTATAACAAAATTCCCAAGACTGTGTAATTTATAAGAAAACTTTATTTTCTTTCCCAGTTCTGGAGGGTAGACAATTCAGCAGTGGCAAATAATCCACACTCCAGTTGCAGGAGAAAGCCTTTAATATATTTTAACATTTCTTAAAATCCTACCTCCCGACATTGCCACAGTGATAAATTAAATTTCAAAATGAGTTTTGGAGGAAACTAATCATAGACAAATCACAGCAATTCATCCTTGGACTAATCTTATTTTTCCTGTATTATGAATTATATTAGAGTATATGCTTGGACTATTGGTATGACATAATCTGATTAATTAATTTACTATAAATGTTACATACACACTTCAGGAAATCACTGATATATAAATTCCCACCTGAATATGACTCATCACCTTGTAACAAGCACAGGTTTCCTAACATGTGGTCAAGACATCAGAAAAATTCCCTATCTTTTTTCTTCCTTCACTGTATTGTTATTACCTAAGATTGACAGGAAGCTCAGTGAAAGCTGAGTCACTGCTTACTGAACACCACAGCAAAACACATAACTATTCTCAATCATGATCCCTTTAGATTTTAAATGGTTTCAAATAAAATAAAATAATATAATAATAATAATACAATAATGTAATAAAGTGAAGAAATTGACAAATGATTTATATTACTTAATAATTATAGGAGGGACATCATCATCAAGATGGGAGAGTAGGAGACAACAGCGTTAATTCTCCATAAAATATCCATACACATGGAGGTATGATAAATCAAAATATCCCTGAGAGAGCTTAAGGGTCACTTAAAGAATTTGTAGCAGCACAGTGGAATAAAAAGAGAATATCCACATAGTAAAAATTGCCAATGAGATTAATACATCTAATATGCCAAGGCACAGCTAGGAACAAAGGTAAGTGCAAACTAACAGTATCAGCCACATGGTGGGAACCGCTGTGATGCTCAGTGGGCTGCTTCACAGAAGACCCCGACCTCTTTTCCCAGTGAAATAAATAATAGTATCTTGCCCAGGAACTTCAGAGAGTGAAATGTGGCTGAATATCCCCCCACACCAGAAGCAGCTGCTATTTTGCTGCTTCACACTATAGCTGCCATCTTAACCAGACCCATGCATGCTCTGACCCTTGAACCAAGGCTGCTGCAGAAGTACCCACACCCTGGAATTGGGCTCTGTGGCTGCCTTTACCTGCCATGTCTCAGACACTGGGGCCATTAAAATAGGAAGCTTCTTCCAATACCAAGTTCTGTCTGAGTGTGCTTATGCTCTAGGTACCAGCATAGCTGCCACAGAGAACTAGGCCACACTCTGACTCAAGCCTCTGTACTTGTGAGCACAGCTGCCCTCATGCTCTCATTCCCTGGTGGCTTCACCAATACATGTGTCTTCATCCTGTGACCAATGTGGTAGTCGAATAACTGCACTCCAGTACCAGGGCCATGACCTCCCTGGACAATGATCTGTCCTGAACTCAGACACACTCTTGGAATCCAACACATTGACTGCATTTTAATTCACTACCATAATTACATCAGCTGAAGTACTACTGTCGCAGATTTACTGCTGTTGCAAAATTTTATGTGTATTGAAGGTTAAATAGGTTAATACCTGTGGCTGATGACATTACCACCCTAACTAACATTGTTCTAAGAACTAAAGAACACAAATGGACATTTGGAGCACAGTCCATTCTCACACCAATGGCTGTCTTTAGATTTCAAATGTCTGCAAAATATACATGATTAGTCTAACATCACATCCTCTCTCTCCTCCTCCTACTACCTCTGACTCTTGCTCTGTGTCTCGCAGAACTATATTTTTACCATTTTAGGGCAGTACTTTTAAATCTCCCTTTGATCTTATACAAAAGCCTGATTTTTATATGAAAGAAGTATTGTACCATCTCTGTGTAATTACCATGATTATGTATTTCCTTTACTTAATTTATTGAATTCCTTTTCTGGAAAAAATATTACAAAACACATATAGAAAACCAAGTTAACAATGATGCCATTGATACCAACAAAGGGCAACTTCTTGTTAAAATTTAGCTCTCATATGGTTACTTTTTAAGAAAAATTTCCCAAAATACAGTTTTTGTTCATTTACTGAAAGAGGCACATTGTCAATGGATTCAAATTTCAATGGGAATAAAAAAAGGAAACTTTGATTTAGAAACTGATCCAAAGACACAAACTTACATAAACCACATGTGAAGACTAATCAAGTGTTGAAAAAAAAAAGAGGACAGATTCTCCTCAGACTACTGTACTCTACTTCTTGGCCCCATCCCTCCTGCACTTACTGCAAGTCCTACTGGGCCCTCTTGACCACAGGGTTACAGAGACCCCCAGCTCCTTCCTCCTTCTTGTTCTCCTCATCTCATTCTCATTAAGGAGAAAACACTCAGTAAGGACCTGGTGGAAGACAGCATCTGAAGTGGGAAGATCTCTCCACTAAGAAAGGGAAGCTTCAGACCTTGGCCAAATGAGGCTAAAAATAAGACTGGTAAAAATTCCTGTAACGCAGACCCAAAGCAAGAGAACTCTGGGGGCTAAGCATAGGATGACAACATGGATGCCTCGAGACCAGTTCCCTCAGAGGCAACACTCAGAAGATGCTTCAGGGCCAAAAGGATCAATGCTGTAGAAAGCAACAGAGCTTGCAAATACTTACATTAAAGACTATGTAATTTGTATAAGTTTACATTAGGTTGATGTTTTGTAATACATGTATATATTTTTTTGCATTGAAATGTTTCATATATATAATTGAATGTTTGAATTCTGATTAGATTTTAAAATAAAACTCTGGAACTTAAAAATACTAGGAAAAAAGAAATCCCTTAGTATTGGCACTGTGATTTCCTGCAGTACTGTGCTCACTTTTTTTGACATGTCTAAAAACATCACTAAAATAATGATTGTCTTTAAATCCTTCCTGTCAGAGGCTTCAGTAGAAGGTGCAGCCCTATCTCATTAGGCCTTCAAATCCTGAGCAGTGAGAACTCTGTCCTCATAGTCAATTTGTTCCCAAGTATCAAAATTTTCTACCTTTTAAACATTTTTAAATCCATCTATTCCACTCCCTTTGTGTGCTTGATATTATTTCTTATTTGAATGAATTCAACAGCATCTTAATTTGTAACTTTCTATAGCCAATTGTCCATCTGATTGATTACACATGAACTAGTGATTTAGTGAACCCCCTTACAAGCTTTACATCATTAGAATCCATACATGGGATGATAGATTTTTGCTAATCAGTTTATTGGCCGATCCAACTCTAACCTCTTTCCCTTCCTAAAACATTACCTGACTTATGTTTATGAGGAAGCTGATCCCCTCTTCCTTTTCTAAGTAGCCCTAATTGGTGGGTCCTGATTGGCTTCAGCCAATCAGCACCCAGAATTTTAGTTCAGGGAATGTAACCAACTTGAGAAAATGAGACTGGAGGAGGTGTCTATCAGATTCTCGGCATAAATCAGCATTCTACTCTTCCAAGAGAGAACTGAATACGTTTTTTGTTTGTTCATTTTCCTGCCTTTTGGTCTTTTACTGGATGTGAATAAGGAAGTACAGAAATTCTAGAACCCCTAGCGCTCTCATGTGGAAAAAGGAAACCACAGTTTTCTTGAAGACAGTGTAAGACATCTGCAGAAAGCAGAGTGAGGAGTACGATAAATTAACACCTTTGATTCATATTTGAGTTGCTGGATAAAACCTTGCACTAAGTTCACACTGACACTGGAATAAAGCCAATAAATTTGCTTTATGACTTAAACTCACTTGAGTTACTTTTTTTTTTAGTCTCTTTCTATGTTTTTAATCTCCTACCCCTCTAAATAAGACTCACCAGATCACACTGGCCTTCTCTCGCCTCCTTGAACATACTTAGTGTTTCTTTATCAAATAGCTTTCTATATGTTGCCCCTTCAGCTTGAGGTATTCTCTACCCTCTACTAATTACTAATTTGTTTCCTCTAAGTTCTATATTCACCTTTGGATGTCTAGTGTATGAAAATGGATCTGGGCCCTTTAAATATGTTCTGTTTGCAACTGACACAATGTCAGTTGAGGGCACTCAACTGAGACATACTACATAAGAAAGGGGTCTTCCTTCCGAGTGTGGGTGGCCCTCTTCCCAGGCATCTGGAGAGCATGATTTTTTTCCATTGCTTGGCCTGTAGGTTTACACAGTGTGGGTTCCCACATTGTGCAGCTTTCTCCAGCATTTGGTCCTTACATATTTCCTTCAGTTCTTGACCAGACCAGCAGATCATGTGGGCCTAGTTCCTAGATGAGGTCTCTGGTCCTTGTCCCCTCTCTTCATCCCCACATGTACACATGCTGGTCCAGAGCTATCTTAGCCTGAGTCACCTGTGGGAAGGCACTGGAATGCTGAAGAGGGTCCTGCTATGCCCCAACCTCTTCACTAGAAGCTTGTTCATAATTTCTCACAAACTATGGCCAGTTCTGCCCCAGGCAACCCAGCAAACTTTTCCACCCTCCAGTATGCTAAACCACATTTCCCTCAACTATGTCCTTCATTGAACTCTAAACCTTACTGCCAGGCTGTCTGTCCCTTCTTAGTGCATTATGCCAGCCCTAAAGTATCTTTTAGAGTCCTCATTCCATGCTTGTAGTTAATCTATTTTAACTTGATAATTATCTTTATATTTAAGTTTTCTTGTTTAAATTACTGTGTAGTTTCTGTGTTCTTATTAGCCCCACACTATCAGTCCCCTTCTCATAACTGCTTATATTCCTGATCTCAAGGTAAAAGTCATTTTCTCCAACAAACTTCCCCTAACCTGTTAGTAAAATTAAATCCTCATATTAGGTGGTCTCATTGCATCTTACACTTTTTCTTCTGTGTAATGCTTTATAATCATAATAATTGGTTATTCAATATCTTCCCTAGGCACTCAGTGAAGAAAGGGAATATTGTATTTTCTTTCTTATATCTGGGGACCTCATAGAATTCTTGGGACAACACAGAAAGCTTTCAGCATGCTGGTTTTTCTCAATATTTTTCCAGCTTTATTTAGGTATACTAAAAAATAAAGTCGTAAAAGGTATACGACATGATGCTTTGTGAAATAATTATCACAGTCAAATTAGTTTACATATCCTTCACCTCACATATTTACCTTTGTTGTGTGTTGTGATCTGCTTGCTTGGTAAATTTCAAGTATATAGTACAATATTATGAATTACATCAACAATTTTCAAATTAAATTAAAAGTCTTGTTTTTCTCAACCAAGAGCTTAGTTCTCTTCAGAGTCAGTTCAGTGATAGATCATTGCTTGGTGTTTGAAGAACCTGCCTTTATTTTTATTTTCACTCAGATGTGAAGCTAGATTTTCTTCTTAATGGCCTATTAATGTAATTTTTTTTCCTAATTGGTTATCTGTGAGCATCTTTTCAAACTTTCCTTGTTTCTTGAGGATGACTGCCTCTTTTTGTGATGCCCCCAGAGTTAGTTTTATATGCACTACACAGTCTATATCGTATAACAGAACATGAGTAATGGACAGTTTTGACTTTGCCACCTGGAATTAGGACTCCATCTTGTGGTCACACTACCCTGGCTTTGTTTTGGAGGATCATGCTTTCTCTGCTCTACTCTATATTTGTAGCATGAAGTTAATTTCACACTTAGCTCTAGGAGTACACTTGTGGCCAAATCCTAATTCAAACAATACATTTTATGTATCACAACTCAGTCTGGTCATATTTTGATTCAAGAATGGTCACAAAATCTCAACTTCTGAAGTTGAGATTGATGGCAGTTTGGTGTCTCTTTGAACTTTTGAGACCAAGTGGCTTAGTCACTTTTATCATCAATGAGAGACAATACTTGACACCCACAACTTAGAAGAGGAGAGGTTTATTTTGGTTCATAATTTCAGAAGTTTCAGTCCATGTTCAGGAGGCTTGAAGGCAGAAACCATGTAGCGGAAGGGCCCAGGAACAATGCTTCTCACATCGTGGTGGCCAGGAAGCAGAGAAAGAAAGGAGAAGCCAAGGACAGAGATATACCCTTCCCAGTCATACACCCAGTGGCACACCATCTCTGACCAGGCCCCACCTCCTAACATCACATTTAGCTATGGAGACCCAATGATCCATCTACCTTCCAAAAGCCTCACCTCTGACCATGAGGGTTTGGGGGATTGTTCTTGATCTAAGCCACAATAACATGTGTGGTAAAAAACTCCCAATCTGTTAGATGTCAGATGTGTGCAGTTTGTGGTCTCACAACATGGAGCAATGAAGTTACAAACCAAAGGAAGAGGTTAGGAGAGTTTTATTGGAAATTAGAAGACTATCTCTCCTCAGTTTCTAGGAAGGGTCCTGAGTGGTGGCCACTGAGGCTCTTTGTCAAGAGTATTTTATATAGCAAAATCACAACATGGGTACAACGTACATCAAACTACAATAGACCTATAAGATTACAAGTATAGTTGCTCAGTTAATATTGATCCAATAGGGAAACAAGGCATGTAGCAAGGTTATATGGAAAGAACTAAGGCATTTCTAGAAAGGGATAGGAGCATGGGTCCAAATGTTCTGGTTACAGATTTATGCATCTGATGCCTACCTGAGCTCACTGGACCGGGTGGTGCTACTTACAGTATAATCTCAAGTTGTCGTTTATCTCTAGGGAGGCTTGCAGGCCTGACTTCATCTTCGTCTTGAGGCCAGGCTCTCCTCAGATTTGCCTCTAGTTGTAATGTTAGAGCATTTCATATTTTGCCCTGACTTCTTCCTTAAGTGCCCAATCCTTCTCTGAATTAATTTCTATCTAACATAACTATGCATAAATAATATCAGTACTTTCTATTTTCTCCTGAACTTGAAGTTTCAATGATGTATGCTCTGGATCTGCTGCAGCTCTATTATGACTATAAGGACAGAACATAACTAACAATGGGTCCAAAACAGTGGTGAGCAAAACTGAAAAACAAAAGGAAAAAAAAAAACAACTCAGAGCTTGACAATAAGAATATATAAGTTTACTCCAATTTACTCCAGAAACTATATCTTCTGGAATCTCAGTTATGTGAGCTCTTAAATCCACTTATTGCTTAATCAGTTCACCACCATAAACATACTCTCCAACCTTGATTAAACTATTCCCAGCTGTCTTCAAATGTAAATTAATGGGGTAGGGGCTTAGCTCAGTGGGAAAACAATTGACTTGCATGCACAAGACTTGAGTTCAACCCCCCGCACCACAAAAAAAAGTAAATTAATGAACATAAAAAGATGAAAAGATGAGAGGAGGAGAATTACTTTTTGATTTTGGTTACATAAACTGGAAGAGTAATGTTCAGATAGTAAGATAAAACATGTTTATATCAGTCATTTCTTTAGTACTTAAAATAGACAGATATATCAAAATATAGGGTGTCCATAAAGTCTACAAACAGGTGAATATAATAAATTATTGATTTTACATTTGGATACCAGCTAATTCTCTAGTTAAGAATTCTATAACTAATTAATATTACTATATATATTTAATAATGCATGCTAATGTATTAAAGAAAAACATACTGCATACAAAGTATTGTTTTGGTGATTTAAAAGGCAGAAGAAAGAAAGAAGAAAGGTAGAATGAATTAAGAAAGAAAAGGGCCAGGGATGTAGCTCAGTGAAACTATATTACAAAGCTACTGTGACAAAAACAGCATGGTACTGACAAAAGAACAGACCTGAGGATCAGCAGAACAGATTAGAAGATGCAGAAGCAACTCCAGACATACTCAGCCACCTTATCTTTGACAAAGGAGCCAACCACCATCATTGGAGGAAAGATAGACTATTTAATAAATGGTGTTGGGAAAACTGGATTTCAACCTGCCAGAGATTAAAACTAGACCCAAACCTATCACCATGCACTAAACTAAGATCAAAGTGGATTAAAGATCTAAATATTAAGACAGAAACACTAAACTTGCTGGAAGATAAGTTAGGCAGAACTCTTGAAGACACTGGCATAGGAAAAGACTTTATGAAAAAAACCTCAGTAGCACAGGAACTAGCACAAAGAATCAACAACTGGGATCTCATCTTATTAAAAAGCTTCTGCACTGCAAAAGAAACCACCAACAGAGCTAACAGACAACCTACTATATGGGAAAAAATTTTAGGAGCTGTACCTCAGACACAGGACTACTATCTAGAATATATAAAGAATTGAAAAAAATTAGACCCCCCCAAATTCAAAGACCCAATTCAAAAATGGGCATCTGAAATGAACAGACATTTCTCAGACAAAGAAGTAAAAGCAGCAAAGAAATATATGAAAAAAATATTCAACGTCACTGGTCATTCGAGAAATGCAGATGAAAACAACACAAAGAGTCCACCTCACCCCAGAAAGAATTGCTGCTATCAAGAAATCAACCAATGACAAATGCTGGCAGGGGTGTGGGGAGAAAGGAACACTTCTCCATTGCTGGTGGGAGTGTAGACTGGTACAACCACTGTGGAAATCAGTATGGAGATACCGCAAAGAACCGCAAAATAGAGGTCCCATTTGACCCAGGTATTCCCCTGCTGGGTATCTTCCCAAAAGAATTAAAAGAATCATACCATAGTGATATATGTGCACCCATGTTTATAGCGGCACAGCTTGTAATAGCTAAAGCTTGGAAACAGCCCAAGTGCCCATCAACTGGAAACTGGATAAAGAAGATGGGTTTTTTAAATAAAAGAGCCATAAAGAAAGAAAAACTAGAGTCATTTATAGCTAAATGGATGCATGTTGAGGCCATACTCTTAAGTGAAATAAATAGGACACACGTGTAAATACTGAATAGTTTCACTAGTGTGAGAAACTGATAGTGTAAACAAGGGTTAAAATGATTAAAATGAATAATTGATAATTTGAAATAGGAAAAAAGGTCCAAAGACAAAGGTGTGAAGGGAGGGGAAGGGGAAGGGGAAAGGGAAGGAGGGAAAGGAAAAACTATGAGAAAAGAAAAAAAATGGAAATGACATCTATGTAAATAGGAAAGGGTGGAGGGGGTGAAGGGCACACAGGTAATGGGAAAAAAATAAGAACCAAGATACATCATGTACAGGTACAAACACCCAATGATAAATGTAAATGAATTGTATACTTAAAATGTACCAATAAAAGAACTTAAGGGAAAAAAAGAGAAAGAATAGAGGAAAGAAAAAAGAGGAAGAAAAAAAGGATGGATGAAAATAATAAAAACCTATTCCACAAATATTTTCTGAGTATGTACTCCATGCCAGGGTACTGGAAACAGGATGTCAAAGAAAAACACCAAAGTAAACAAAAGAAGCACAACACACTATTCCTACCATTGGTGAGTTCAGAATTGTGTTAAAGATAAACACGGAAACAATAACAAAAATCTATACAATAGAGTAAGGTAGGTTATTGAAATGCAGGTGTATGTACCAGAAATTATAAGAACAGAGAAGCATGAGAAATGGATCCTGACCAGAGAAGGCTTCCAAGAGATCTTCAAGCTGGATCTTGACCATGGAGTAGGAATTTCTGCAACAGAAAACATAGCTAACCACACACTAGCACAGCTGCACAGCAGCAAGGACCTCCAGGCAAGGGAAATGCTCTTCAACTAAGAAACAGACCAGAGGTCTCTTGAGAAAGACAAACCATAAAAAGACCAACCATATGGTGGAACGAACCATATAGTGGAATCAACCACATCTATTTTCTATCTCAAACATACCAATCAAATAAGATATCTGTCCTAGGAAGATTATGTGAAGAATGCCAGAGGCAAGAAATAGTAAGGCAGGGATAATGGCTTGTTTGTTCTCTTTAGACTTTAGGCTTGATGGTTAAGTCTAGAGGTAACTAGAGTGTGGCATTCTTCCTGGGGAAGGAGATAAGTCTTCATGAAATTACTTCCCCCAAATTCTAACTGTACTTTAAAATGAAGGAAAGTACATAGGCAGAAAGTGAAATACAAGATACTAGTGTGGTCTTTGAGCTACATTCATTACAAGGTAATATTTGACAATCAAAGCATTTGCAAATAACAGAAGCAGTCTGTCTATACATTGAATCCAGATTTAGAAGCTGAAAGTTCTTTACTAAAATCTAATGGAAGCTGAGTGGTTATTGGCATGTGAGTGATATGCCTTTAGAAGGACTTGAACTATGAACTGTAAGTATAATTAAACTATCCATCTAATTCTTCTAATGTAGAAATAATGTGTTCCATACTTGGAGTCATCTCATGTGTAGAAACACACACAAAAAAGATATTTCAGACTTTGTCTCTTTAAAAGAAGTTAGAACTTCATTTTACTAAACTTTCTATTCAGAGCACTTTATAACAATATGATGACAGCAACAGGAATGCTTGAGCACAGCAGTTTAGGATGAGATTAATGTCAAGTGCATACTGATGTTTTGAACAAGAAGAAATACATACAGCTGTGTCTTTCATGCTCAGTGACACTCATCTCTCCCCAGGCCACAGAGCGCATGTGCACCCAACCTCCCAGCTGAGATAGCATCATTTCTAGACCAAAGGTATTCAAATCTTGCATGTCCTTAATGTGTGGTGTTATCATATCTTCTTCTTTGGTTTCATAGAAACTGATTCTTACCGATTAAATTAAATCTTGTTATGTTCATATGCCTCTGTGTGAAGTCTTCAAACTACAGTAAAAATTGTGGTTACAATAAAGTCTGTATTGTCAGTTGATTTTCATTGTTTTTTAGAAGAATTTTGGAAGTATACAAGAATGTTTAATAATCAACCAAATACAGTATGTGCCATTAAATACTTTAATGTAGTGTATTATTATTTAAAGATATTAATGATTCATGCTTTCTAAATTTTTAAATAATATACCAAAAAGAAGTTTTACACCAAAAAGAAATTTTAGTATGTTGCAAATACTATATGAACAGGGCTATACTAAAAAATTATTTATTGAAATTTAATTTAACTGGGCATATTGAATTTATATTTGCTAAATCTTTCAGCTCTCTCCTTTTCCCATAAAGAGAACAAAATTCCTTAATGAAAGAGCATCTATCTTGTTCACCTTTGTGAACTCTAACCATGTTATCTTCACATACTGGATCCTCAATTTTTTTTGCAGAACTAACTAATAAAAATACAGATTAAACAAACATAAGATGGATAGTGTTAGAAAAAATTATTTGTAATTTAGTAGTGTATAACATAAAATGAATTTTTTACCTGAGCCAGACTCAGAATATGGTGATAAAATGACCACACATACATTTTGAGTTTGTAAACACATGAAGAGAATCACTCTGATGTTTAGTTCAAATTCTTTACTAGAAGGAATCCTTAAAAGATAAAAATCATAGGGGTTTCATTGATTTTATAAAATACTGCAATCCAAAATCTTTGTCTGATTAAACTGGTTAAAATATAAGATTGACTTAGTACCAACTTCTAATAAAATGTTCAGATTGTGTGACACATGTGGGAGGGTTATGGAAACTCAACTGAACTGAAAAGAATTTTTATTCCTTTTCATAATATTTTCCCTTGACAGTGAAGTATGGTACTCAAGGATATAATTGGGTTAATACACCAATAAGATCAAACCATTTTCCACAGGAAATTTACAATTAAAAGATTTCCCTGATAATCCAGATTTGCACTAAAAATACCCAAAACAAAAATCTAAAATTGTCTGTCTTATATTTCATTTTACTCATTTTCATTTTGTTACTTTGCTCTCTTCTCTCTGATGCTCATTGTAAAATTGATAAAATTTGACTTTTAACTTTTAAATAAACTTTTGCTAATTATCTGCTTTAGATCACTAGCTTAAAAGACTAAGAATGCATGTATCCAGTTTTTCAAAGGAGATGGTGCAGTTGACATGTCGTCTTAGATCTGAGTCCTTCTGTGGCTTTCCAGAATACATTCTTATAGCAGTCTATGCTGAGACTCAGTGTACTCCACTGCAAGATAGTGGTCAATGATTCCTGCCTCCAGTGATTGTTATAAGAACCAAATAGAAACATGTGTATCAGAACAGAATTATTAAGCAGTACAGATATTTTTAGTTTCCATGTATTACTAACCTAGTTCTGTCACCGGAAAGACAAAAGATAGACCCATGGAGAGTAAAGAGTAAGTGATTTAGATTCCATTCAGAAGCTGCCATTAAAACATTTTTATGGCTTGATGACCCACTCAATTATACTCAATTCTACATTCAACTTTTGAAGATCTTCTGTGGCAGAAACTAGAAATACTGAGATAAAGGAGTTATATACGTCCTGCCCAAAAGGAATGGTAATGGTAATGTGTGGTGCATGCATACACACGTGTGTAGGTAAAATCATGCCCGCACCTAAAAATCAAGAAGAAATGTACTTGCTATCCTCCCTCTCTGGAAATTAGAGATAGGAGATATGAAAAACAATTTTAAATGACTTTACAAAGCAATTTCAATAGCATTTCATTGAATTCTTGAAAGTATGCATAGACCAAATGGAAAAGAGATAATATTTATAGAAATGATAGAAAAGCATTAACCTAAACCAAAAAAGATGACGGTCCTAATATTAAAAGGTCCTATGAAAACTCAAACAAGAAAAATAAACTAAATCAAAATGCCTGTTATTTCAGAATCCAGGAAATTATAAGGGAGAATCAAAAGAGCTTCCATAGAACAACAAAAATACCTACAAATGAGTAAGAATCAACTGACATCAACCTTCTACTAAGAAACTCTGGAGGCTATGAGATAATGAAAAAATATCTTCTAAGTTTTAAGAGAAAGTTACTTTGACCTTAGAATTCCAATGTATGAAGATAAAATTAAAAATATTTTTAACATGCAAGAACTCAGAATATTTACCACCAAAAGTCTTTCTGTTAGAATCTCATGAAAAATGTATACCAGCAAGAAAGTATTATTTCCAGAAGATGATTTGTGATCAATAACCAAAGAAATTACTAAAATTTATTGTGACGTTTGAATATGCATTGATTAACCAGACTGAAATTTCATGTGATGAGAGAGGCTTACAGAAGAAAGCAAAGAACTTTTTAAATGCTCATTTTCTAGTTCAATTAAAAGATATAGTTACTAATTAAACTTATATACTACTAGAAAAAATACACACATACATAGTAAAACAAGATTAACAATTACAGCACAGAATAAAAATATAAAAAATAATTACTGTGATAGCTAATCTTGGTTGTCAACTATTTTGGCTTGAAAGATTAGGAAAGCATACTTGTGTGTAGGTAGGTCACGGAGGCATGGCCTTGGGGACCCTACGTGGTCCCTGGCCTCCTTCTCTCTGGTATTCTTCCCCTGTGCTGTTTCCTGTCCTGCTACCACCATGAAATGGGCAGCTGTGCTCCACTTCATCTATCTGCTATGATATTTCTGCCTTGGAGCCAGCCAACCATGAACTAAAACCTTCGAAACTGTGAAAAAATAAACCTTTTCCCCCTTTAAGTTGTGCATAGCATGTATTTTGTCCCAGCAACAGGAAATAAACACACACACAGACACACACACACACAGACACACACACAGAAGGGCTAAGACTTCTCCACTACCAGGGATAGGAGAGCAGATCACAACGAGCCTATCTAAAGCCAGGCAGGTTCAATGAGAGCAAATCCAAAAGCTTAATTTTTTTGAGTTGTAAGGAACAAAAGCAACTCTTACCTCCATCCAGTGATCTTGGTGGAAGACCTCCAAATGATATAGGATACCATGTAACAAGAGAGGTTGAGTAGGAAGAATTTATTAAGAGAAAGATAGTTTCTGTCTAAGAGAGATAGAAGGGGGAGCAGAAAGTAGGTTGCCCCCCCAATACCATTCCTTTTGTATAATCAGTCCTAATCGAGATGTTATTGTATATAAGGCCAGAGTCCAACATATCTTTGCTTCTGTGTAAGGTGAGAAAATCAATCTGTAATGTACACCTTTATTTTATATGTATTTACATCTGTATACCTAAGTGCACTCGTATGAATTTGTCTCTATACTACATCTTTCTTCCTCTCTTGCTCTCTAACTTCTCTGAAGGGAGAGAGTATGTCATATATTGTGTCCATTTTATTTCCATCAAAAGGCCAGTATACTTTTTTTCATAAATCAGGAAATGAATGGAGTACTGACGAAATATTCTAAGGATCCACCTGGAGAAGTCATCATTATTTTAGGAAAAGAATCACATTTTTAGGATTATCACGGAATGAGCCCCTCTCTCCCCAGTAAATATTCATCACAATTCATGGTGACAATTTCAAGTTTGTTTGGCTCACATCATTTTCACTCAGGGTTACTGCCACCCCAAGGTTGAGTTATAATTATGGCTTGATTCTCAAATGCAAAGAAAAATGGATAAAGCACAAAATAAAATATTAAAGAGAATTTTTAGCCCAGACAGAAATAAATTCTTTGGAAAACAAATTTAATTTTCTCTTTTGATGGAAAGACTAAGAAGTAAAAACAAACCTATTCATGTAATTATGACAGAATACTTTTCAGAGTTATTGACATTTCATCATAGATGAATAGAATCTAAAAAAAAATCAAGAATTCCACTCTACCATTTTCAGAAATTAAATAATATTACTGGATATTTTATTTTTAATAGTAAACTTTGCCCCCCCCCGCCAAGTAAAGCAGAAGATTTATGAAAATACCAGTTTTTTCAGAATTTGCCTGTCTGAGATAAGATTCTCCAGAGAAACAACTAGAAAAAGATTGTTTTAAAGAATAAGTTCACATGATTGAGGATGCTGGCAAGTCCAGATCATGGGCCACAAATTCAAAGAAGAGTTCAAGTTCAAAAGTCATATACTGGCCAAATTCTCTCTTCCCTGGGGAAGGTCAGTGTTTATTTTTTTAAATTAAGACCTTTAGCTGATTGGATGAAGCTTACTCCCATATGAAAAATAATCTGCTTTACTAAAAATCTACTGATTTAAATATTAATCTTACTTATAAAAATAGCATAACAGAAACTTCTGGGGCAATATTTAACTGAATGTCTGGGTCCTGTGTCCCTGCCAAGTTGCCACGTTAAACTAACCATCACATTGCTCTAGTCCTTTGCAAACTTATCAAATATTCTGCCTTTTTTTGTCTCCCGTATTTCACAGTCTATTTTCTCCTGTTCTGACTCTTGTGAATTTATTTACTAGCTCACTATTTAATTCATATTCTTAAATTTTCCTGGTTGCTTTAGTGTATATTAATCACATTATCTCCCCCGAATTAGTTAAAAAGTATATTTTATGTATTTTTGTCCCCTTGTAGTGGTTTGTAGTCATATTCCCATTCAAGAATCCTGAGGTTAAGATCATAGCAAGGAAAAGATCATAGAATGAGCAGTTACCAACTCATCTGACATAGCATGTAATTGATTCATAAAACAAAAGTGATTCACTACTCATTACCACACATCACTAAGCAAGATAGCTAGTCAAACAACCCTTTAGAAAATAATTGAACTCCCAAACATTTAATTTGAGTAGATTGCTCAGATTGTTTGGAGGTTTCTTAAAGAAATATTATGAAGATAATAAATTATTTAACAAGGTGTGCATTTATTCCATCAAACAGTCCACCCAAAGCAGATACATGGCCAACTGTAAGCATACTCAGAGCTCTCTTGCTTCACAACTTTGGTCATTCTCTCTCTTTGCCTGAAAAATTCCAATCTGTCAAATTCCAACCCTTTCATCTTGGCACTAAAGTAAAAAAGAGAAAAAAAAAAAAGCAACAGATTATATAAAACTAGCTTTATAACTACGAATTTATATAAAATTCATTCCATAAGGTTGATGCTGTGAAAGATAAACAATGCCAGACACTAAATGGGTAAAAATAAACTTCTACTCCGTAACTATTACAATAGGGAAGAGGGTCCAATGTGATCTGAACTCAGCCTTTCCACAATGAAGGGCTACAGATGGTTAAAGACTGAGGTGTGCTAGGAAGAAGGCTTTAAAGGATGTTATAGGGTGGCTGTTCCATGTGATCAGGCTATCTGGGTTCACTCATGCTTGTCCAGAGGAGAAGTGACTTCCCAAATCTTTGTGACAGGAGACAGTGGTATGAGGCAGGGCAAGATGTCTTGTCCCCTGCCTCCCAAGCTGAACTGAGGTCTTTATCCTCCCTCAAGGCTGAGAGCAAGAGCAAAGGAGAATTATTGCCATACATGTGCTTTTGAGGGCTACTATAACCAAATTCCATTGGCTGGGTGACATAAACAACAGACATTTATTTTCTCACAATTCTGCAGGGTAGGAACCCAAGATCAAGGTTCTGACTAATTCAGTTTCAGCTGAGGGCACTCAGCTCTGAGTCAGCTGTCTTCTCATATGCTCACACAGTCCATCCACAACGTGTCAGCCCTGAGCATGAAAGAGGTCCAACTCTCTGGTGTCTCCTTTTATAGGAAACCATCCTATCAGATCAAGGTTTTGCCCTTAATTGCTTCCTTAGAGACCCCCCATCTCCAAATACAGTCCATTGTGAACTGGGGCTTCCACACATGAAAATAAGAGGAACACATTTCAATAGAGAGCAGTTAGCATTTCAAAAAGACAGCATTTTCAAAGAGACTGGAGTTGTTTTAGGGACACAGCAGCCTTAAGCTGCCAGAAGCAATGCTAGAATATGGACAAAATTTCTTAGTGCAGAAGTTTGGATGAAATCATGTGCTAAGAGTTCTGCAAATCTCGCCGGGCATAATGATGGATGCCTATAATCCCACTATTCAGGAGGCTAAGGCAGGAGGATTGCCATGAGTTTGAGGCCAGCCTGGGCTACACAGTGAGTTCAAGGTCATTCTGAATTATAGAGTGAGACCTTCTCTCAAAAAAACAAAAAGCAAAACAAAAGAGTTCTGCAAATCTCAACGTCACCATGAGAACTCATCAAAAGTATGTTTGCAGTTAGCTTCTCAGAAAGACATTTTGCTCAGTGAGAGTGTCTTCAAAATACCGTTTCTACCAATGTAACGAGTAAAATTACCCTTGATTTTCAGGTTTCTGTATATATACATGATTCACAGCATAAAACTTACCCAACAGTCCAACATGGATGAACAACTGAAAATATAATAATGACTTCTGTGTACAATCATGCAACTGTAATCAGTGTCCTGAATTATCTCCAGTAACTCTGATTTTCCAGGACATTAATAAAAGTTGTCTGGTTACACTCACAAATCATTGCTATATTTTGCTTGACTTGGGTAAAATTCCTGTAAGGTTTGTCACAGCCATTCTACTTTTGCTAGAGAGTAGGTTTTGTCAAGACGAAATGTTAGATGGGACAAATGTTAGATGGGACAATGATGGAGCAATTAAGGATTCTGATTAGGAACTAGTTCTTAAGATCTGAGTCACTGTTGGCTCTTACAGTTGAAAGACAACCATGAAATTTCATATCATATCCTATGATTCAATTCTATGAAATGCCTACTTTTTTATTTAAACATTTTATCTTGGTTTTAAGGTCTCTTTTTGTCTTTAAATCTTTTTTGTGTGTGTGTGCCGGGATTGAACCCAGGACCTTGCACTTGCGAGGCAGGAGATGGAACCACTGAGCTAAATCCCCGGCATTCTCTTTAAATCTTCTGCTTTTGGCATTTTCTGTTAATCAAAAGTGATAGATATTTAAGACAATTCATTTCATATACATAGTTCTCTGTGTGCGTGTGTGTGTTTGTGTGTGTGTGTGTGTGTGTGTGTGTAAGAGAGAGAGAGAGAGAGAGAAACATTTATTTTGTATAATTATATATTCCTTGTATAAATAGAAAATAGTTTCTAGTTCTTAGGTGGAAGGATAGTTATTCCGAGAATAGGATTTTAGGCTTATTTTAAAGATTTCTTAATTAAAATTTAAGTTAAGAAGAATTAAAATGCATTGTAAAATTACTTACAGAACTTACAAAGTTGAATACTTTTTGATAGTAAAGAAGTTGGCTTTGAGAAGATTATGCTGTTTGGCCTTTATTGGATCCTTGATTTACAAATTCAATTCATTCTCGAGGGATGGTTGTAACTCAAGCTGGTCAACTGAAGGCTCAGGCTTCTCTACACAATCTTCAAAGTCTCTCCTGTATACAGGCAGATCTCAGTATCCTGAGAGACATTGGCCCAGGATGTCTCAATTAACCCCACACAGGAAAGGATGTTGTATGTTCCTTCCAGAACTTTTTAAGGGTTAAATCTGCATCTGAGACCATCTGGAAGTACAAGCAGGTGGCATCTGGATCATAACTCAAGACAATGGTTGTAAGTTTAAACCAAAATTCCGGTCATACCTCAAGTTGTTCATATGTCAGGCCAGTCATAACTCAAGGGTCCACTGTATTACTTTATTATCAGTATTTTCTGGTCAAGTTTTTTGTCATGCTTTGTTATTATTGATATTGCTGTGGGTATTAAATAAGTAATGGCAATTCAAGAAATAGGAATTGAGAAAAGATAGGAATAAAATGTATTAAGTGCTTTGGGTATCATTTGTGATAATGCAAAATAGATTGATAGGAATAATTTTTTCACGTTTTTGCCTGTTTTGAGATCTCCTGGGTATGAAAAATGGATTCATAATGGTTGGAAAATATGTAAATAAGATAGAGATCTGTGAGTCAGCTTTAGGTAATCAGGATTTGGTATTATATCTGAAACCAATTAGAGGGACTATAGGGTGACGAAGACTGTATGTTGGAAGAATGTTTGAAGTAAATTATGGCTGATCCAAAATATTTAGCATTCTATAAACAGACATGGCAATTAAAGTGAGTAATTAAATTGGGTGGCATATAAATCGTGTGTAAATTCCAGATTAGGTCTTTGGAATTAATAGAATATTGTTTTCTATTAATAATAATGATAGGATAAATATCTTCTTTGAAAGCTCTTTTATAGGATAGCCTATTGTTCATCATTTAGATTATAAACAATAAATCTTAAAACATGAACACTTGAGATATAAAGAACACATAGGTGCAGAGATGTAAAAATGTGATGTCAGTAGCTGATGCTTATTTGTACTATCACTAGTCCCTATTGTTAAACACTTCCAACATACAATGGCACAAGATAGACATTTCCATTCCAAAAAGTACAAATGGGGGAATAGAAGGGACAAAGCAAGTCCAAAATCCAGCAGGATACACATTAAATCCTCTAGCTCCATGTCCAGCCTCTGAGGAAATCTGTGGCAAGATAGGAACTCCAAAGAATTGTGTGGCTCTGCCTCTATGGCACTGCTGGTGGTTGTAGCTCCCAAAGGCTTCTTTCTTAGGCCAGCTCTTCTCTCTCCTTGCAGTTTTCCTCAGATGGTCTATGTTTCTGGCCTCTTCAAACTTCTGGGGTCTCCACTGCACCTTTAGCTTCACACAGCTTCCCTTTCAGGGGCATGCTGCCTGACCTCACAGGCCTTCTGAAATCTGGGTAGAAGCCTTCCTGACACCACAACTCTTACATTCTGCTTGTGCCTAAAACCAACCCCATGTGGATGATGCCAAGGTCTGCCAGCTGGAGCAGTAGCCAGGCTTCCTTCTCTCTTGGTTGTAGGGGTCCAGTGCCTGTAAACCAAATCCTGAGGAACAACTTCCCTAGGCCACAACCACTCTGGAAACTGGTGCTCTGGGGCTCTGTTCTCAAAGCAAAGTCTTTCAATTTTGCAACTTTGAGGCTGCAAAGGGTGGAGTCCTTCTGCTTCATGTGATGTCCTCAGGCCTTCTTTTTTCTCCTGTTCTTTCTCAGCAATCAATATCTCCTCTATGCTATCTTTGCAAGTTACAACTTTTCTGGAATTTCCTTTCTGGCCAAACTCAGAATGTTTTAAAACATTCTGCTGGGCTGTTTGCTTTTGATTCTCAACATAAATCTAGCTAAAAACCCCTAACAATTACCATAGCACCACCTCAATATTAGACTTCCTTGAAATTACTTCTGCATGATTAATTAATCCACCACCTGTAATCTCAGTCTCAGGCACAGTGGCCACAAGCAAAATGCAGACAAACTTTCTGTCAAGGCATAACACACATGGTCTAGATTCCAACAGCCAATGCAATCCTTCCCAGCAGAAAACTTCTGAGCCTGCTCTTTACTGGCTTTCTGGTCTTCTGAGAACTGACTAGAATCTTCCACAGAATGCAGCCTAAGGTTTTCCAGTTCTATTTTTTCAGCCTGCATCCCTGAACCTTTCCAAACTCTTTCCACAAGCCATTCCCAAAAGCTCCTGAACCACATAGTCAGATATAGTCACAGCAACGACCCCACTTTTGGTACCAAATTCTGTCTTAATTACTTTTCTCTTTTTGCTGAGACAAAATACCTGACACCCAAAGTTAAAGGAGGAAAAGTTTATTTTAGCTCACAGTTTGTAGAGGTTTCAGTCCATAGTCACTGTCTCATATATGTCCTTAACTCCAGGAAGTAGACTTACTATTCCCTCCAATGTAGTGCCTGATGCTTACGTGTACAAATTCTTTCCTTCTATTGATGGCTCAGAACTGATAACTGGACAATTGCAACCATTGCTACTATTATACATTGCTTATCAAACACTCCTAAGTTAGCTTCAGCAAACAGGGCTAGGGAATCACATAGCCTTCCTGTGTAGACTACAGAGTCCAGAACAACTTCAAATTTTTCATTGCACCTTGAGTTGGTGATGTGACAAAAACATGGGTTCTTGAATCAGATTTCTAGATTGGAATTCAGTCTCTTTCTCTTGGGCAAGTGACTTTGACCACTGTGTGCTACAGTTTCCAGATCAGTAGAATGAGTATAATAACTAGTTCCTTCATAAAATGATTGTGAGAATTAAATAAATTATACCCCTAAAGGTTTTAGGACAGTATTTGGTATGTTGACAAGCAATAGGTAATCATAGATCACTTTTATTATAAACTTTTTATTATTGTCAAGGGATCATCAAGAATCATAAAAGATAAAATAGTATGGAGGGCTTATTGGGGCATGAAAATGACCTACACAACACCTTAAATAGGAATGAATCTCAATTTAATATAGCAATCAGTCAACTATGTGCCAGTTCTACTATTGCTTGGAATAATTCCTTGGAAGAAACTCACTATAATATTACTTAATTTGTATTACTTAACTTTTATGAAAAATATATATACTAAACTTATTCAGATAAACTTTGAGATCGGTTGTGGTTCACTCTCTATGTAGAGTATCATCAAAACAAACCCCATACATTATCAAAAATTTGAAAAACAATACAATCTGTGGTCATCTAATTTGGAGCTATCATTTTTAATCACTTTAAGGTAGCATGTAAAGAGTAAATAAGCAAGTTTGAGATTTCTAATCTCTCTTTGTTTGGTTATTACCTCACAGTGTTTATGAAAATTCTAGTCATTCCTACCCCTTTTTATAGAACCCTAAACAAAATTATCAGCTGTTAAACATTTATTGACTTGGATATGATGTTGTCTAAAATTCAAACAAAATTTATGACATCAGCATTTTAATTATGCATATTTTGACAACCAAGTACCTTAAAGAGAAAATAGTTTCAATAGATTTCTCACAATGTATGAAATGTTTTGAATAGGAAGGCACTTTGTAACAACCTACATGCTATCTAAGTGAAAATTACAAGTAAAATTGGCCTTACACTCTATTGTTTCTTCCATATAACCCTTGCTACAGCAGCTGGATTTCAAGTCATTGTCAGAATATACCATGCCTTTTCAGATGGTTTTCCTCTTCACTCCCAAGCCCTTCCACTCTTTATCCTGGCTCTAAGAGAAAGAACCAATGACATTTTTTTTATCTATTCCCCCAAAAGTAGTCCTTCTGCTTTTTAGTTCATTCAGTTCAGCAATGTAACATTCAGTGAGTTCTTACTATGTTCTCAAATAAAGAAGAAATCATTATTTGTTTTTCTCATGTCTTCGCTTTAGCCACAGAATAGAATCTCCTGCTGATCTACCCTCTTGCAGATGTCTCCTTACAGAAAACACCTTGATTTAACTGCCTGGTAAGACAGGCAGAGACCTTCGCTCTTCTAAACCATATTAACATCAGGAAGAAGCCTTTGTGTTAAAGGCAGGGAGGTTGTCAACCTCATATCCCTGAGTCTTCATTTAGCTACAAACAAGAAAGCTTGAGGTAGACTGATATCCTCCACTGAGCTGGTTGGCATTTGTTTGTAGACCTAACTGTGCATATATGTGGATCTAAAGTTGAGCAAGATTTAGGTGGAGGAATTGGTAGGAAAATTGTTTTGTTTTGGGGAAGAATCCATGCAGGCCAAAAGGTTTTTGCTATTACTATTAATAATTTCTCCAAACTGGCTCCCTATCTCTTGTTTTAATAGTATAAAATTGTTATTATTATTTAGTTACTATGTTTGTGATACATAATTAATCCATTCATCACAAGGAGTTGATATATATATATATATATATGTATATATATTCTGAATCCTTTTTAATTCCCCATCTCCTCCCTATTTCTGAATTGGCTAAGAACCAGTAGAGACAGAGAAATATGATTAATTAGGATTCTTTCAAAACCCCAACTTGTATTTCAAGAACAAATATTCTATTAAAATGAGTAAGAAATAGGCTTTACATTCAAGGAACTTATAGTTCAAGGTGTTTCCACAAAATTTGGCATCTATGTCTGTAACATAATTTAACCACTGGCTTAAAATTTGTTCAGTATCTACTTCTTCATCTATACTGTAAACAATGTCAGTCCAGTATAGAATCTTTCCCGACCATGTAGCCTCAAAATGTAACAAACTAGTAGATTCTAGTGTTATGGTCACCAATTGTTTGCAGATGCAACAGTGCCATGGAATGTTGACCCTGACTAGTTTCAAAATAAGACTTGATTTTCAAAATCTACCTCTGTAACTTGTTTTTAAACCTGTAAGTTAATTTCTAGCATAGAACTTTCAGTTCTCATATTCTCACAGGTAACACAAACTTTTAGAAAATAGTTATGTTTTCTTTTTCACTTGCCATTTTTACTTTCTGGGTGTGTAGTGAGGCCCTTCCTGTACTTGTGTTAAAAAGAACTTTCCAAATGAGTCTGCTCTACAAATGTATCTTGGTTTCTTACCACACTTGGTGGGGGAAGATAGGTTCACTGCTCACACCTTCCCAGAGGTTCCTATGCTTCTGCTTTCAGAGCTATCTTTTGAGCAGAAAGGGAGTAGGTGATTTATTTCATGAACATAATAATTCATCCATTCAACATTATTTAATTCTAATATGTTCTGAGCACTGGGCTATGAAACTGAAAAAGGAATGTAACAGAATCTTCACCCATAAGAAGCACACTGTCTAATGTGGAAACAAACTTAAGAACAGGTAAGTTCTATGATTATCATGAAAATAAGATACACTGTAGTTTGGGAGAAAATACTGGAGAAGTATATACCTCATGAAAGAGTATAATCCCAGCTATGTAGAGAGCTCTATGAAATGTAACTAGAAGAAAATGAATAATGTGATTTTAAAAGGGCAAAATATCTGACCAGACATTTCACCAAAGAAGATAAAGAAATGAAAAACAAGACTATGAAAAGATGATTAACATCATCTGTCAATATAGAATTTCAAACTAACAGCATTAAACACCTACAAGAATGGTAAAATTTCAACACACAGACAACACTAAATGCTGGCTAGGATGTGAAGTAACAGAAACTTTCATTTATTGCTAGTTGGAATGTAAAATGGTACAACTACTGTGGAATATACTCTGACAATTTCTGACAAAACTAAACATGTTCTCACCATACTGTCTAGCAATTATCCTCCTTAGTATTTACTAAATGAGTTCAAAATTTATGTCCACACAAAAACCGGCACATGAATGTTTACAGTAACTTCAAAATCACCAAATAGAAGGAAAAAATGGAAACAAAGCTTTTGTAAATAAAGAGGGGAAGAGGGGTTGAAGAGAGGGGAGAGGAATGGAGGAAAAAAAGATTAAGATATATCATGTAAGGGTGCAAATCCCCTATGATGAATGTGATCTTTTTGCATATCTAAAATGTATCAATAAACTTAATTAATTTTTTAAAAATTATCAAAACATAGGAACAACCACAATGTCTTTCGGTAAGTGAATGAATAATAAACTAACACATTTGAACAATGAAATATTATTGAACATAAAGAGAAAGGCGCTATAAGCCATGGAAAGACATGCAGAAATTTAAATGGACATTACTACATGTAAAAAGCCAATCTAAAAAGCCTACATGGGCTATGACTCCAACTATTTCACATTCTGAAAAAGATACAATAAGCAGATTACTGGTTGCCAGGAATTTGGAGGAAGGGAAGGATGAATAAGGAGAGCACAGAAGTTTTTTAAAGCAGTAAAACTGTTCTGTATGTCACTACAATGGTGGATACAGGTCATTTTATATAGATAGATAGATAGATAGATAGATAGATAGATAGATAGATAGATAGATAGATAGATAGATATAGATAGATAGATAGATAGATAGATAGATAGATATAGATATATATAGATATATATATCTCAAAGCCCAAAAATGACACCACCAAGTACAAGTTCTAAGGCAAATTAACGGCTTTGGTTAATAGTGACATTCCAGTATCGTTTCACTTTTAACAAATGCACTGCTGTACAGGATACTGATGATAATGGAGGCTGTGAATGTGTTGGGGAGGGGAAATGGAAAATCTCTGTGTTTGTGCTTAGTGTTTTTGAACCTAAAACTGCGCTTTACAAAGCTTCTCCTTCTCTTTCTCCGACTTAACAAGTTCTTCGGGTTATTTTTGTGTGCATTGAAATCTGAGAATCACTTCTATTTTGTGTTCACATATCTTTGTGGTACAAAAGCAAATATCAAATTGATTTAAAGTAAGTTTTAATAACTTTCTTTTCTAACTGGAAATAATAAACAAGGCAAAAATTTATGAAAAATTATTCAATTATCTGCCATCCATAAATTAATAAAATAATCACGGAAGTAATGCTTAAATAGATTTATTTGGGGAAAAAGCAGCTATATCTTTATTAAGAAGAAATGAAAACATAAATGATTTGTGATTTTCACAGGTTCTGTACAAACATAATAAGTCATTTATAGAGGTGAAATCATTATCAATATTATCTTTTACTATAAGACATGTTAAACAATTACAAACATATTAGACAGAAATAGTTGTCTTTTAAATTAGAGACAATTATGAAAGAACTACTTACTTTGGTGTATTTATTTGATACAAAGATAGCTACATGCTTCCTCCCATACTTCCTGTTTCTATTTTTAAAAATAGAGCAAGCAGCTGTTCTAGTGCCTCTTTTAAATAACTTGCTCACAGATGAAACTTGGCTAAAAGAGCCTACCTAGAATCCATAGCTTTAAAATTCTAAGTGTAATGATGCTGACTTGATAACAATAACTCAAAAATAATCTTTGCAGCCCCAAATCCAAGGAACTAAAACTTTATGTGAGCATTATGTAAGAAAAGCTTCACATCAAAAACTTAATTTTGGCATGTGTGTATGCGTGTTCTACTCACACTCTTATTCTCATCATTTCTCATTTTATTTTCTTTAATAACTCATTTATTCTGATATTTAACATTTCCTAAGCAAACTGAAAGTAGAATGCCAATTTGCTCAGTTTCTCATGTACCATTTATGTACATCATCTACCCCTTCAATACACTAACACACACATACACACTTGCATACACACAGACCACATTTATCTGTTCAGCAGCTCCTGTATTTGTTCAAGTGGGTCCTAACTTTTGTCATCTATTTCGTATAAAGACAACTGTATTATTTAGCAGCAGCACCTGAGAACATTAGCCTCAAGCTCTTAAATAAAGTCATAGGCTATATTTGAAATAGACTCAAGTACTCCAGAAATTCAGAAAATCTGAAACTATTTCTTAAGTGGCTGAAACCTCAGTATTTTAAAATGAATGATTATCAAACTAAAACTTCACTACACTTGATTTGCTCTGATTTCTTATAAAAAAGATACAGCTGTCAGTTAAAGTATGTCGACCTCTACTGACCAACTCTTTTCCATTTCATTAATCATCCTTTTAATTTGTTATCAGGTCAAACATGAGGCAGTGTAAAAGTTGAATCTGTACTTGGCCAATAATACCTATTTTCCTTGGTTTTTATGTAGATTCGGATGTCATTAAGGATACTCATCCAGCAGCATTCTGTCACATTCACATATATTAGTCTATGTCAGCCAAACACTGAGTCACCCCTTTGCTCATAAATCCACTTTACATTGATGACTTCATTATTGACTATATTTGCTTTGCAATCCAACAGGCCAGATATAAGAATTTGTTTGTCAGGTGTGAGAAACTTCTACCCTATATCCAATCGATGTATTCTATATCTGTATTTTGATATGTATATCTGTACCAGTTATCCTTCCCATCCTTTTCTTATACAAGTCTATAATTATTTTTCTTTATATTTAAGAAACACTAGCCTGAGACTGACATATGAAGTTTTCTTATTATAGAAGATTGACTGTGAATACAATCATTACTGTATCTATGATTAGTCAAACTAAGACATTCTTTATTTTTCAAGAGTGTGTAGTGAACCAATCAAGATAACAAAAACCTCTTTCCTACAGGTCCTTCTGGTAGCTCCAAAGGAAATATTGAGTTGATATAGCAGGTAAAATGTAGCTAACATTAAATGTCCTAGAGAAAAAAACTTTGTTGTCCAATACTATAATATAGAAGTCTCCTAAAGAAGTTTTCTCTCCTAAAGAAAAATTTTAATCATATGCTCTTTGGATCTTTAGGAACTAAGCACCAACAAGAATCACTTTAAAGTGAAAATTCCCCAAGTTGAGGCAAATTATTGGATGTCCTGTTCGGGTCAGACAATGGTGTTGACACTTATCCTTCAGTGGTCCCCACCTGGTATGGGGACCAGACTTAACTCCTCACACATATAGATGCATATTCTGTCGGTGCTTCATTCACATTTCTCACCTGTCTTGGATTAAATTTGATAATGGAATGGTTCAAGGAAGCATAAACAATGACTTGTTTGTTTTCCTCCAAGTGTGGATTAGAATAAACTTCAGACTCTTCCTGTGTTCTGAACCAGGGGTCATTGTCATAAATTTCAGCTTCTGATTGTGGTGTTTGGGAATTTAGCCTGGTGCTCACTTCAGTTTGCTCACTCCTAAGGGGCTGGATAACATCAACCTATACAAGAAAAAAGATGTGATAATACATTTTCATTAGCAAACTGTGAAAGGTTAGATGGTGTCATACAGTGAAAGAAATCATCTACCATTCCTCACCTATGCTGCCAATATCTACCATTTTTAGCAGGCTCTTGATTATTAATGGATGAATATTTTGGGGACCAGTGTATTCTTCCCAAATAGCTATTTTGTGCTTTATTAGGAATCACTTTTGAGGTCACAAAACATTTTTTCAGTGCTGAGGAATGAACCCAGGGTCTTCACACTGAGCTATATTCCCTGCTCCTTCTTTTTTGACAAAATCTCCTCAAGACATTAACTTGATCAGGCTATGCTCAGTCTTGAAGTTCTCTTACCTCACCCTCCCAGACTGCTGGGATTACAGGCATGCGCAACCATGCCTGGCTGAGATCACAGAACATTTTTCATTTGCTCTTCAAGATAAAAAACACAACCCAAATTAAAGGGAAAAGAATAATATTTTATGAAAATGAAAATTTCAGTCAGCTTAGAACTCAATGGGAATATGAAATGTACTGTAAAATAAAGAGACTAAGTATAAAACAGAATGGATTATGTCCTATTATTTTATCCAAGATAAATTATGACTAGAGTCCTAGAATTGGAAATTGATATCAGTTTTAGAGATACACAGCTTAAAGTTCTAAAATATTATTCCAATTTTTATTGTTATCCCAAGAATATTTGTGCCCTTTCAGGTAGTGTCAAATATCTTAGTGAACTTGTGGAAACTAAAAATAAAATGAATCCTGATATTTTCTATCAGTTCTTAGGCATTCCTAGCTATACAAAAGGTCTACTTTGTAAAAATGAAGATATCCTCTTAATGCTAGAGGTCATTATTTCAGTTTTTAAATCTCATTTTTCTAGTCACTTTATGTTCTTAAAATTTGGCCTGACTCCTTTAAGTCATGAGGTCTGTAATCTTTGATGGTCAACGCATCAGTGAGGTTATTTATGGGTTCATTCTTTCATTAACTCTCTTCCAAAAGACTTTAAGGTTCTTTTGTGAGAATAAAAAAAAATAGCTAAAGCCACATAACAGGCAGGAGCTGAGCCTCCAGACTTCTCTGTTTTGACTCTAGATTGCTGCCCACATCCCAAGAACCTTTGCTGCATTAAAAAAATGAACATCTATCTATCTATCGTACTTAGTGCCTGGATCATAGCAAATACATAAACTATTGAAAAATACAGAAGTATGGTGTAGCACAAATTCTATGTGTCTTAACAGGTACATCAAACCTACCAGGTTAATTTCCCTTCCTGCGATATCAGATGGCTTCTTTCTTTTTCCTGGAAGACAAAAAAAAAAAAGTAATCAAAATAAGTAAACAAAGCAAAGGCAAGCCACCTTCCCACCTATACTCACCTACCTCACTGCCCACTGGCGCAACAGTGTCCTTAATTTTGGTTTGTTTATTGGTCCTGGCTGATATTCCACCTCATTTGGTAAGAATTCATGTTGCCCACTTCCCTCTCAGCACTTCTCACAGAACAGAGTTCTGTAGCAGCTCCAAGAGGAAGGGGCAGAATCTAGTGCTTCACTTTGAAAAAGTTAGAAGTCTTTGCCCTGGGAACATTTCATATACTCCATGGCATAAATGGTCCCATCTTGTCACCTATACAGCCAGAACTTCTTACTACCCAGGTTCACTTTGGATTCGGTAAATCAAAAAATTTATCACTGCTTCTTTTTTTCTGAAATTATGAGAGACATTCTAGCAGCTTCAAGCAAGATAATGAAATCTAGACAGACTGTACAAAGAGCCATAGAGTTCCAGGGCTGAGTTGAGATTAGAGAAGATTCTTCAGAATCTTGAGGATCTGGGCTCTGGATTTCTTTCCTTCCAAACACCAGAAGCATTTCTGACCTGGCAAAGCTTTCTCCTATTGAAACTGAAAAATACTTGCTCTGCCTGGCTCACTTTCTGTAGCTACACTCTTTCTGGTTTTGTGGGGAAAAAGGATGAGAAGATAGGGGAGAAGAGGAAAAAGGAGAGAGAAAACTGAAGTAGACTTGATCAGAGATAGATCAGAAATCTCTATGCCTTTCTTTCTGTGTGAAGGAATGTTTACAAAAGTAGAAACGAATTGTTTTCAAAATATCGCACCTCTCCCATCATAGCCAAACTCATATTTTTCCAATGAAATATTGCTTCTTCTCTTTGAGATTTTTATGTTTGATGATTAGATTCCATGTGGGGAGTTGGTACATGTACATGACACATCTTCTCTTTACAGCCCCTTCCTCTCGCCCCCTGCCCTGCTCCTCCTCCTCCACCTCTTGTTCTCCTTTCCATTTGCAGAAGACCTGTTTCCTGCTATCTTTTATTCCAAACGAAATAGTGTTGAGTGAGGATTCAATTCAAACATGTGTTTATGATGGAAACAGAAAGCATACACACATATGATTCGCTCTGGGGACACTGGTTCTTTATTTAGACAAGAATGGATGTGCCTGGAATGATGTGGTATTTGTGAAAAAGAGGATGAAATGGACTTAGACGTGTTGATCTGAGAGATTATTTCAACCTCTCTTCCAAGTCTGCTCAAGTTTAGCAGAGCTTTCTCATACAAACCTACCCGTGATGCAAATAAAATGGGGAAATTTGATCTGTGTGTCCTTCTAATTACAGCTCTGATGGGCACAGTGCCATAGGGTCCCATGACTAGAGGGAGCCCAAATCAGTCCCTGTAGGTCTTTTAGTGAAAATATGAGTAGTCTCCCAGGAAATCATTTTCCATGGTGTATCATAGAAGATTGGGGGGGAAAAACCAGCAGGAGTCCATTTAAAATCCATTTCAGAAAAAAGAGTCCCAAATGTGTGATACAAAGGGACAGAGGGAAAACAGAACTCACCTTGATGCTTTTTCAGGCAGCAGAACAGGCCAAAACAGGCAATGACAAGGAGAGGAAATCCCCCCAAAGGAAGCAAACTGTAGGGGAGCCATAGCCCATCCACCATCTCTTCTTTGAAGGGTGGTCCTGGAGCACTGGTTGCATCTGGAATTCAGTCAATGCTAAAAGCAGTCAGGAAATCTGAACTATATTAGGATCAGCAACATCCTTCTGCATTGTCACAACCCAGATGAAGGAAATTTCAGGCTGATGCTTCTGTTTCCCCTTTGGAGGCCTCACTTTCCTCAAACACCTTTTTATCTTTTGCAAAAATCTTTCATTTTGTTAAGGTTAATCTGTAGAACAACCTCCATAACAGCTCTCAAAAAGCATTTCATCAAGCCATTCCACTTACAATATCTAACAATGCTCATATTCACCACTTGAGGAAATTAGAGAAGCAATTGCCTTTATCCTCTCCTGTGACTGAAGAAGAATGTCATTGTTCCAAGAATTGCCCAAAGTCAAACATCTGCAGGGTAGCAGTTGGGATTCAATCTACATGTTTACCACACTAAATTCACCCTTTCTTTGTCTCATAATTCATTGATATCTCTAAATACTACATAGTTCTGTTTCCCCAGATACTTTTTGCCTGGCATATAGTTACATTTCAATACTATTGGTCAGTGTTAATATGCATTAAGGCCCTGTTTGTTCACAGTTGCAACTTATTTTTTACCACGTAAAAAAATTTTAGTACTACAAAAGTAACTTATTTTTTGAATGAAAAAGACAGAATAGAAACTATCAGAATGCATCACATGTACTAGAGCAATGTCTCTCAAATGGAACAATTTTGCCCTCCAACATACCCACCCCAGGGAACATGTGGCAATGTCTGGAGACATTTCTGTTTATCACAAGGTGGGTAGGGAGAGAGGCTGGCATCTAGTGAGTACAGGTCAAGACATCGTACACTGTAGTCTCACTGCAACAAAGAATTATCCAGCACAAGAGGTCAATAGAGGAACCCTGTCATAAGTATGACTTTGTGGAACCTTAAAAATACATGTGTGTTATAGGTTACGATGTAAACTCTTTTTTATTTTGGGTGATTGTTACACAGAATAAAAAGTATGGAAATAAAGCTTTGTATTAAAATTCATATGATTTGTTTCCCTTGATTCTTGATTTTAGGGTAAAAATAGTCATAGGCAATTGAATCTGGATATATACTGGACATTTAGTTAGGTAATTCAGAGTAGTAACAAACACCATAGCGTTCATGCTGCAGCTGCTGTTTAGGTTGGGCAAGGAGCCAAATCACTGCCAGGAGTGGCAGACACAGCTGTCTGGGAGAGAGGTTTGGTTAGCAAACAACAGATAATCTAATACCAATTTGGGGCTAGGGCTTTAGCTCAGTGGCACCGCACCTGCCTCACAAGTGCAAGGTCCTGAGTTCGATCCCCGGTACCAAAAGAAAAACAAATTTGTATTATTTCTGCAACCATCAAACAACCCTGTTAATTTTATTTGATTAGTTTGATACTTACTTATTAGAGAGTGTTCTGAATTATTTTGAGTCTGTTCTGAAATAGAAAAACAATATTAAGAATTGAAATTGTTTGAGGAAACAGTGAAGATATCCACTCAGGTATTTCTAAAATCAGAGTACATCTTGGAGAGGACAGGGAATTCAGTAATCTAGCCCAGGTTCAGTTTACATAACTCATGGATCATCACCTTGAAATCTTGGAACTTAAACTCCTTGAGTCAGTTTCAGGCCCAAAGAAAGACTGTACAAATGCAACATAACTTTCATCTGTCTGTTTTGATTTTCTTTTGCTTCTACCTGCTCTGCCATCTGCAATAACAAGACACATATTCAGCAGGGGCTCCAAGGGAGTGCAGAAGGCCACAAGGAAAGGAAGTTTTGATGGCATTCTGGGAGCTCATTCTGAAACAGACTGTGCCTCTCACTCCACACTAATAAGGACCACCTCACCTTTGTTAAACTCCTGTTCAGAGATCAACCAAGGGCAGGTGGAGAACACAGTGCAGCCCAATCATCTTTTCCCTTGAATTTGCTTTGTTTTACAAAGTGTTTTCATTCATTCCAGAAGATGACTGCTTTCCCAAGGGCATCCAAGCCCCTACTTTCTCATACACCTACTCTTATACAATCCCATTCTTATAAACAGCAAAGAAGAGTCAGATACAAAAACAAGGAAATTCCTAATATGCCTTCAGAAAGATATTTCAAATAGAGAAAATAAAATATTTTTATTACATATTCAAATTTTATTTACAAAAATTGTGCTTCTTAAATATAATTCCAGAGCATACTTTTCACTCAACGCTTATTTCACTGAGTAGTCTTAGATTCAGAAAAGGGAATTTTTCTTTGACCTTGTCCTTGTTATGTTTGTTTTCACCATTTCACTAAAAGGAAACCCACACCCAGTTTAAATTAAGGCTAATTCCTAAATAATTTATTTGACTTTTGCAAAAGAAATGAAAACAACTCAAAGAAATGTGATACAATTACTTGCCAGGACATTATAATCTTTTATGAAATTTCAAAGACATTTCCACACATTACTATAGTGAAAGGAAATATATGTGTTAAACGAAAGACACAGATATTAAATGGCATAAAAATTGGTGGAAATCCCTTCCCCTGGGATGAAAGTGAATGTCTTCCTTGAGAACTTGGATAATGAGTTGGACTTGAAAGAAGGGATTGGATTTTTATAGTGGAGACAGATGAACAGATGCACTGCAAGTGGTGAAGATAGCATCAGAAGTCATGGTAAAGACATGACAATGACAAGTAGGGCTGTTAGGCTGGACTGACAGGTTCTATATGGAATCCAGAAGTAATCTAGAAAAGTAGGTGAAGATGAACTGTGGGAACTATGAATGCTGCTTAGCAAACATGATCCCCATCTTGTGAACAAAACATCTTGTGAAGATGCATTCTAGGATATGCAATAAAAGAGTAGCATTATCAAAAAAGTATATTATGCAAGTATATAAGAAAGATGGTTAGTTAACATGAACTAAATTGGGTAAATGCTACAGATAAGAGGTCTAGTCATACCATTAATTGGAATCATTTAGAAAGATAATAATAAAGGCCTAACGTGGTTATGGACGCTATCATGGGAACATGTCACAGAGTGGAAGGTTGTTGGCAGTCAGGGAAAGAAAGCCAAAGCTGAGTCCTGGGGAATTCCCAGTGTGGGCCAGAAGCATGAATTGATAAGGTAATTATTATGAAAGGAAGTTCTTGTAAGAAAGGTAGCAGCATAGAAAAGTGAGGAACTAAGAGTAGAAATCATCAAAAAGAAACAAGACCCTTCATAAGGTCTTTTATTTAGCTCTTAGACTTTTTCACTGTTTCATCCTTCATACTCCCTGTATCAGCATAAAATACATAATATCCCTTAGATACAGGATTGAACAAGAAATGCTTTTCTACCTGGCTTCTGTGACTTAGCATTACATTTTTTGGGTTCATCCATGTTGTAGCATGTATCAGTAATTCATTCCTCTTTATGACTGAATAATATTCTGTTCTGTGGCTATACGACATTTCTTTTATCCATTCAGCAGGTGATAAGCATTTTGGTTATTTCTACTTTGGGGCTATTATAAATATTGCTATTATAAACATATATAAATTTGGGGGGGGATTTATTTTAAAAAATTTTAATTAGTACACATTTGCAGTACATAATGTTTACATTCCTTCTAGGGAGTTAGTACATCTACTTAACACATCTTAATTATTTTTTTATTCCCTTTCCCTCCCCTCTCTCGTCCCTCTATCTGTTGATCCCCTTCCCAGTTGAGAAAGAGCTATCTTCCCACTTCCTATTATCTTAGTTTCACTTGGATATTTACCTAGCTATCCCATTTCTTGGTCCTGTGACAACTAGGTTAACCTTAAGAAGAATTTCCAGACTTTTTCCCAAAGCAACCACATCAATTTACATTTCCACAGGCAATATAAGAGTTTTAAAATTTCTCTGCATACATACTAACACGTTTTTTAATTTTCATTTTTTGCTTAATTTCTACTTATCCTACTGAGTATATGTAGTGGTATCTATCTCATTGTGGTTTTGATTTGGCTTTTTCTGATAACTAATGGCACTGAGCATTTTTTAATTTGCTATTGGATATCTTTATATTGTTAATGAAAGGGCTACTTAATCCTTGGTTTATTTTTTAAAGGATTGTCTATTTGTGTTGAGTTGTAGGAGTTTATTATATATTCTGGGCTATAGTCTGATTTGCAAATATCTTCTCATGGTCTGTGGGTTTTCTTTATACTCTCTTGATAGTGTCCTTTGATACAGAAAGGTTTTTAATTTTCATGAAGCCTAATTAAACTATTTTTGTTGTAATTTATAATCATATTTAGGAAATTATTACTAAATCTAAGATCAAAAAGATATACATTTTTATATACACGTTTAGAGTTCTCTATAGATACAGTTTTTAGTTTTTATAGATAAATCTCTGGTACACTTGTATTTATTTCTTGTTTGTTGTTGTTGTGAGGTAGTAGTTCAGATTCATTCTTCTGTGTGCATATATACAACTGTCCCAACAATACTTGTTTTATTTTGTTTTTTTTATTTGTTTGTTTTTCAGTGCTGGGGATCAAACATTGAGCCTTGTACATAGTAGATAAGAGCTCTGCTACCTAGCTACATCCTAGGCTGCCATTTATTAATGAGATTACTCTTTCCTCATTGAGTTGTATTGACAAGATTGTCACAAATCAATTGACCATAATACATAGGTTTATTCTGGACTTTAAATTTTATTACTTTGATGTCCATGCCTCCCCATATGTCACTACCACACTGCTTTGATTACTATGGTTTTATAGTACATTTTGCAAAAGGGAATTATTACTCTTCCAACTTTTTTCTTCTTTTTCAAGACTGTCATAGCTATTTTGGGTCTGTAACATGAGTCTTAGGATCAGTTTTTGCATTTCAGAAAATAAAGGCTGTTGGAATTTGATGGGTTTGCATTGAATCTGTAGATCATCTTGGGGACTATTGTCATCTTTACAATATTAAATCTTCTGATTCATGACAAAAGATATCTTTCCATTTATTTATATCTTTAATTTCTTTCAACCATGCTTTGTGCAATTTACAAGTCTTGCAACGCTTTGGTTAAATTTATTTCCACATATTTTTTTAAATAGTATTATAAATGGGACTGTTTTCTTAATTTCCTTTTCAGATTGTTCATTGCTAGTGTATAACAATACCAGTAATTTTTGTGTTGATCTTGTGTCTTACAACTTTGCAGAATTCATGTATTAACATGTAGGGGTTTTTTTCAAACTTTTAAGCATCATGGTATCTGTGTGAGTAGAGACAGTTTTACTTCTTCCACTTCCATTTAGATGCTTTTTATTTCTCATTCTTACTTAACTGCTCTGGCTAGAACTTCCAGTTTGATATTGAATGGCAGTGGCAAAAGCAGGCAACTTTGTCCTATTCCTTTTCTTAGGAGAAAAGCATTCAGTCTTTCACCACTGAGTAAGATTGTGGCTATGCCATTTTCATAACCAAACTTTTTTTATTACTGTTCTTTATTCTTCCCTCTTTATTTTGTTTCCATGCTTTGTTCATTTTGGTTTTCCCCAGTTTAACCTCTATGTGTCCTTCCTCAGCTGCTACAGCCAATTAAAGGTCTTTGGGGAGGTCCTGGGAACCCACTGAACCCCTGCCTATTCCCAAGAACTCATTTGGTAATAAGACTCTTTCCAGTTCTAAGCAAACTATGAACTATTCACAAGTATGTAATTATCAGAGCACCACAAACATAACCTCTATAAATTATAATCCACCATAGAAAAGAACAGAAAAATAGGAAAAAACAAATAAAATACAAAAACTAAATAATGAAATGCTATCTATAATTATTGGTATCCATTTTGTAATTTTTTCACAATTTCAGTGATATACTTCTGGACTTATCAAATGGAGTTAATAATCCTTAGAGACAAAGACAATAATTTTTATTATATTTTTATCTTCTTTACCTCATCAGCCCAAGCACACATACGAATGCATATGTATACATACACGTGCATTCTTGCACCTCACAATTTATGAGGGTGTGGCAGACCTGATGTGATATGGATGTTCAGTCTCTAATTCGAGTATCTGGACCTTCCATTTCCTGAAAATATGATGAGTAAAACATGAGATGGTCTGGGGTTCAAGAACTCACCTGTCACATGGATGACTGTTGAGTGGGAATGAATGAGATGAGAAGGGGTATTCACAGAACAGCGGTACGAGCCATTGTCACTTGGAAGCACTGGTTCAAAATGTAGCAGAAAAGTGGACTTATTGAGCCCTTCTTCCCAACTCGTGTGTAGCCGTAGTCTATCCTTAAGAGGTGAACAGCCTGTTCCATTTATCTTGCACCAAGTCACATTAGGTCTGTGAGCACAATATTTCACAGGGCATTCCATTTTAAAGGAAATTTTTGCTGAAACGGTGAGTTCTGAGTGTCTCCTAATATTAAGTTGTATGTCACATGATTCCTCCCCTAAGTGATGAAAAGAAATTAAAATAAAATCTTTCTTCTGAAAGGACTATACATATGCCACTCCATCGTAGTTTGACAAATATTTCTCAAGTATGATTTTATGATTTTCCTAGATAACATTTTCTAGTAATTACCAATGCCTGGTACATAACAGGCACATAAAATATTTTGATTTACTATTTTGAATATTTGCTTTTAAAAGTCAAATCAATTAAAATTCATAATAAAATAATATAATTCTAAGAACTTTGCTTTACAGAGACTGAGGTAGTAAAGAATTTGCCTACAGTAATATGCTAAGATTTAAAATCATGCTCTTCTCATTACTCTGTATTTAATTAGCCATTAGTCCATATTACTGCTTTTATTTTTGACCTATTAGGAATTGAACCCAGGGCTTTCATGCTGAGGTACAACTCCAGACCTTTTAATTAATTTATTTATTTTAATTTTGAGACAGGGTCTCTGTAAGTTGCCCAGGCAACTCATGATCCTCCTGTCTCAGCCTTCCAGAGTGCTGGGATTATAGGCATGCACCACTATGCCCAGTAATCCATTTCATTTCTTAAGAAGTAATCATATTTCCTATGACCAGCTCCGATATATCCCATTATATGAAAGGGAGAAATTTTTTAAGGCAATCACTTCCCCATAATACTTGATATTAGGAATTTTTTTCCTTGCTTTTTCTGTCTTGTAGTTTTTCTATCACTTTTTTTTCTGCCTAAGAGACATGCAACTCAAGATAATCATCTGAGCCAGGCATGGTGGCACACACCTGTAATCCCAGCACTCAGGAGGCTGAGGCAGGAGGATCGTTTCAAGTTTGAGGCCAGCCTCAACTACATAGTGAGTTCAAGGTCAGTCTGAGCTGCATAGGGAGACCTTGTCTCAAAAACAAAACAAACAAACAAAAGATAATCATTTGAAGATAGCATGGTTTCAGATAATTTGAATTTTTATGTTTCTCCAAGTGGAATTTGGAGAAATTTTGGAATCTCTGTATACTGGATTGACATACTGAAAACATAACTCTCTTTGTTTGGGGAAAGACAGCTTTTTCCTGTAAATAGGTCTTTCTATCTATGATCCTCCAGCTAGTAATTGCCAAGTATACATAAAATCTGTAGCACATAAAATTTTTATTTTCTATATTACTGAAAAAGTTATGCTATCATTAACTTTTCATGAAAGATTTACCTTGTGATCTCAACATCTAAAGTATACCTGAGAACCAACACACACAAAACTTCTGTAAGTAGACAAAATTGATATTGGAAGACCCCAAATTTATTTCATTTTATGCATAATTCTTCAATTCCATTATCTTTTCATAATTAGCCCAAATTGCATAATTGTGCTATATAATACAGACTAGTAATTATGTTCATAGTGATAAGATTAAATCAATACATAATAAGATGTTAAATTGTTTTGTTGCTTCCATTTTTGAAGTAAAGAACTGTCCAATCTGTTCAACCAAAAGAATGTATCAGAGTGGTTACTTCAAAAAATGTTTTGGCTTCTACAGAGCAAACTTCACTTACTTAGAATGTATAGTTATGTGGAACTATTCTATCTCTGATAATTGTTGAAAAATATTGTTTCTTTGGAAACCCATGCATAAATGGAAAATGAGAAATAGTGCGTATTTTCAACAACTACTTAAAAAACCTTTTGTATCAATTACATTTTATAATGTATGTATGACTTGTGTGTAAATCACTGAGTACTTTGTTGTGGCTCTAACTCCCTGAGCTGCCAGACAACTACATAGACAATTAACTAAAATAGGCAATTTCCTTTTAGATAAACATGTTGTGGTGGTTTATCTTTTTATTTTTTTCGGTAAAATTAAAGCTAAACACGTGGTCTTAAAAAAGTAATGTGGGTTCTTTTTCCTCTACCCTCATAGTTCTTTCTTAGCTGTCCTATTCTTTGAACTACTCTTTCAGCAATATAAGTATCCCATCTTTTTCAATAATTCCTTCATCTTCAAGCATTCATTGGAATAATTCACAGAATCATAGGTTATAATAACACAAGCATAACTGAGATTGTAGTCAAAATTCTCCTTAAAAGATGAGGAGAGCTAAGGGTCACACAGCTAGTCAGATGTTGAACTAGGGGACAGGTTTTGGCCCTAAGTTCCACATTTCTCTCTACTTAGAACAGTTCCCTGCTCTATTTTTACACCCTTGCCGATATGAACATTCTTATTGTCAGGTATTTCCTAATACCTAATAGATCTTTCACCATAAATCCTATTCATACCTTATCAACTGCTGTTCAGAAAAGCTGAAATATAACTGAGTTTCCAGGAATCAAATTGAGATCGAGGGACCTGCAGAGAAGGTTGTGAACCTCTGATTATTTATTTATCTATTTATTTACTGGTTTATAACTATGTTGCGATCTCAAGTTCACTTTAAGACTTCCTATTTCAGTTGCTTTCAAAGATTCAAAATAAAAATGAAAGCAAAGCAAAAGCTAAGTTATAACGATGAGGTTTTCAAAAAATTGAAGAGAAAGAGTAAGGTAATTTACCACAAGGAAGCACCTAGCATTAAACACCTGGATGTGGTTAGACTTGTGACAAAAAAGCAAGGAGGTTGGAGGCAGAAAGGCCAAGTGAAACCCAGTCTCCAAACATTTGTTCCTCTCCCTATCTCAGCCTTTTAACTTCCCTTTTCATTTTCTTGGAGAAATAAAGGCTAGTTGATGGGAGCTTATAACTGTGCTACAATTGTGAAAAATAAGACAGTTATAGACAAAGTATTTGTCCTCAGGAAGCTTCCTTTTAATTGGGAAGACAATATTACCTAAAAGAAAGTTACTTTTCTGGAATAAACTTACTATCTACCACTCTTTTTTTAAAAGTTTATCCAAGATGAAAGCAAGGTTTAGAGGAGACGTATCTAATGGTTAGGTAGTACAGGAAGAAAAAAGACATGACACTTGCCTTTGTGGTATTTGTATTCTAATCGGAAATAAAGATGCATGATAAATGGGAAAATAACACCGTAAGATGCACAAACATGGATATGCACAAGACTAACCTCCGCCAGGGATTTGCGGGCAAGGCTTCCTGGGAACTTTGTATTTGAGCTGGCAGTGCATAAACTGCCCTTTTATAATCAGAGCAGAGATAAGGGAGTGGTATTTTGTTTTTTTGTTTTTTTAATTTTTATTTTTGCCTCTTGTTTTTTCAGACAGGGTCTCAACATGTAGTTCAGGCTGCCCTGGAAATCACTGCAGTCCTCCTGCTTCAACCTCCAAGTGCTGGGATTACAGGTGTGTATCACCACGCCCAGCAAGAGAGATATTTTAGGACTGCAAAAAATGGAGGCCAAAGGCTTTCAGTCTGGAAATCTGATGGCCAATTCAAGGAATTGATAAACAGCTAACTCATGGTTTTCTGAAAATGACATGGAACTACTGGCTGTTTCGGAATATATGTAATATCAGGTGGTGGGAATTTAAAATTTGCCTATCCACTGTGAGAAAATGTAGTGCAAAATTTGCAGGGATATTTATAAAGTCATGGAAATAGCTAAAAATGAGAATACACATCTGATGGCTGTTTCAGATGCTAATACCTTGCCCGAATGTAGGATAGCCACTCAATCTCAACAGCACCGAATTTCTTCAATTTAAGCTAAAGGATTGAAACATAAAAATAGGAAAGTTCTTTCTTCACTCTCCCCTTTAACACACAAGCACACAACTTCACTTTCCTCAAATTGTGACTGACAGTGTAAGGCCATTTATAGTCTGAAGTTTATATCCTTATTACATATTACCTTACTATTTAGTCAAAGAACTGTCACCTAATGGTAGTACCACAATTAAACATGCGTTCTCATCAGCATTCTGTGACTACAGACTTGGGAGGAGTGCACAAAGCTGATTAAGGGCAGCGAGAAGAGCAGGCTGCTAGTCCTGGTGGCATCCCTGACTTGTGATGAGACTATGAAAACATCATTGTGGGTGTTGAATATTCTTATCACCAGAACGAAGATCTGACAATCATATCTGCTGGCACAGGAATTTTTCTTTATTTAAAGAGTGGACACATGGTGAATGCTTACAAGCAGGCATTAAAAATCATCAGGAGTATTCCCCCTGTGCACAAACAAGATGTTATTCTCTCTCATAAGTGATGTTTGCAGTGCAAAAATGATTCCATGAACCAAATGCCACAACTATAATTTTCCATCTGACAAACATATTGACAATTTTTTCTGCCTGTCCCAAGCTACATTAATCTAGCCTATGACACTCAAGACACAAGAGCATTGTCATATGAAACATTTTCTGAAAAGGGATGAAAATCATGGTTGTTTTGGATTGTGGCTTATTTGCCAACTATCAGTTATTATTGTTCCTGCTGTCTTCTCCAAACATTCATATCTGATAGTAGGGAATTTTCAATACCAAAAATAATTAAAGAAGAGGATGAAAACCTCAACTACCACCTCTAGCTTTTATATGATAAAATATGTGTTTCCATGTCACTATAGGTTAGAAAGTCCTATTTTTTAAATTCTTAAGAAAGCCACTTGTACATTATTATGGTGTGTATATTCCATGACTGGGTGGTACCTAGTATGTGAGAGACTCAAATTGCAGCATTTTGAGCAATCCCTACCTCTATATTGAAAAATATTTTCAGAAACAATCATAAAATGGAAAAAACACTAAAGTAGCCAGAAAAAAAATATAGTGAATATTTTCTTGCATTGAACTTCATATATACAAATATGCAAGTTAACAAATATTTGAAAAATATTAGAATACAAAAAGAAAAATGCCCAGGTATTTATTCAGTAATTTGAATAGTATAAGCTTTGATCCTTTAGTTACAGTATGATATAGTAGTTTATAAAAATAATTGTCCACTAGCTCATGAGTGAATTTTATTAAATAACAAGTGAACCTTTATTAAAACTGAAATTCTACAAATTACAATTTAGGCAACTACTAAATTGTACCACTAATGTAAAGGTTTTTAAAAAATTCATTCTGTAGTTTTTAAACAATTAGCTTTTAAGCAATTGGTAACTAAAGTTACCAAGCAAAAATATTATAACTCATAACCTGTTCTCTCTTGTTTTAAACATTAAAGACAAATAAAATCTAAGATAGCCACATAAAGTGACAGAAAGGGAACAGTTTCAATTGTGCTTCCTTGTCTCTATACTCATTGTGGTGTTATTGTTTATTTAAAATGGACTGCTTGAAGGTAGGAATATATAGTAGCACAGAGCCTGGGGATAAATTCCAATGATTCTGAACATTTTGAATTTACTATCCAAATGATGAATTCATATGTGTTCAGGACTAATGCTGTATCCAGGAATTTCCTTGAGTTAATGTGTATATAGAATGCAATTTCTATTAAAGGATATGTACTATAAATGTGTTAATGTGAAGCTTACATACATATTATTAAAGCTCAACAATGACATTAATCTTTTAGAGTCTAGATCAAAAATATCTGGAGAAGGGGTGTATTTTATTACAGACATTGTTCAGAATAGCTGATACATGGTAATAATCAAAGTACATGGTACAGACAATATAGCTCCTTACTGTCTACACCCAGGCATGTGGACACTGTGCTGTCCATGATAATTTAGGAATGTGATAGTTTCTAGGTCAAAGAGGAGGCAGAAAATTTCTTGTAACACTCTTCAGTTTTGTAATTAGATGTTTACTTCATTATCTCACACATGATACAATCTTTGAGAGCTTTCAGATCCTCAAGAAGAAGACAGTCCTTCTGGCTAGGTCAAGAAATGCTTCATGGAGGAGAATGAGTTTCTTGCTAACCTGAGCCCCACCTCCAGGAAAACTGGGTCTTCTTCCCAGTACCACCTTAGCAGCATTCCTACTCCCTAAAAAATCCCCCACACTGTTCATTGTGACATGCATCACTCTATTACAATTATGTGTGGGCTTCGGCACTTGTGTTCTATCTAACGTACTACTTCCTTGACCAAGTGATATTTTCTTTGCATGGGGAGATAGTTTTATGAAACTATGAATGTGAGAAGGCATTATTTGTCCTGAGACTGAAAAGAAAGGTTCATGAAGCAAAGAATACCCTGTTCACATCTCTGTTTCTATGTGTTAAGAGTCACTGTGTAGACAGAGATAAGCCCTTTGAGGTCATCTAATAGGCACTGAGATGAAGAACATGTGCATATCAAAATACTCTGTAGTGGTTAAGCCATAACCACTGAAGAAAAACTACACTTTGCAAATATTCAGTGTGGAAAGACTTGATTTATGCCCACTCAGGGTTGATATTCAAAATATTTAACAAATGACGTTTCGTGGTAATACAGTTGCCAGAGCAGTCAGTCAGAAAGGAATGCCAGCCACAAACAACTACAAAATCTAAGACCTTCCAACTGAGCAAGTGTAGTTGCATGTATCAACACCATCAGTAGCTAAAGAAAGCAGACGATTTGTAGCTTTAAAAGAAATAGGATTGTAATTCTCTTTTATGAAATATCATTTTTTAAAGACCATGTGTCTTGATTATAACTATTAGTGTAAGGAGTGTCCCAAGTGAGTTTCACTATCCCTCCAATGAAAAATTCTTACAAATATATGGAAAGTGCATAGTGATTACATCCATTGGAAGAAATGAATGACAATAATGAATGCAGGTTGTCTTAATTTGAGCTGATAGTTTAAGAGATGGATACGAAATGTGAAAAAGTTTTTGGAAAACTAAAATGATTGCTAAAAGTGTAATATATTGATAATTTTCAGTGACATCAGCCAAGATTTTAGCTTCTATCAGAGGATATCACAGATGAAAAAATTAACTTCAGATACATGCTAGAGAGGTTACAGAAAGAGAGAAGTTTTCACAATGCTGAACACCAATGCTGATGGTATGTTCTGCTTCCTTTTACCAGCTGAGATGATGGAGGGACAGTTATTTCCCAGAGAAGGGAAGTAACTTCTTCTTCCTTAGCAAAGTGGAGTTTAGTCATCCCATGACTAAGCGGTGGCTTGATCAGAGTCAAGGCAAATCTATGTACAGCAATAGCAGTCTTGTAACCACACATGAAAGATCCAGGGAGGTTATCAAATAAGATACCTTGGGAAATCACACATGTAGCAACAGAAAGCCCAAATGGCTTCCAATCATAAGATAGCTGACATACATTCACAGAATCAGAAATGTGGTGACATGAGGTTAGAGTAGGGGATCCCCCCACTTCAGAAACCACTAATTTAATGTTATATAGCATTGAATGAATGTTTTACTTTAACTCTGTGGTTAATGAACCCTAAGGCAGGTATTCCCAGAAGTGTTAGAAATACTTGCAGAAATTTGAATAAGTATGATGCACACATACATATGTTAAAATCAGAACTCCCACTCTAGAAGGTAACTATTACTATGTTAAAGAGAACCCTGTGAGATATAAAGAAAACTGACCCTGCTGTGAAATCAGAGTATATTCAATATGTGTACTTGACAGCACATAATGTAATACAGATCACAGATATAGAATAGCATGTAATAGTAGATACTGTGTACCAATCTCTTAGGGATAATTTTCTTGAGTATTGTCTTTAGACAGAGATAGGCATCTCTTCCCTGTCTAAACACATACAAATGTGTGGATGCACACATTCACACAATGTAAAGTTCCCTTAGTCAAAATGGAACTAGAAACAATAAAGTTCCCACAGGGAAACAATGATGTGAATCTACCTTTATTCCCATTACTTAAAAAACAAAGACCATGAAACAAGAAGGCTGAGAGAATTTTCACAATCATCTATTACTATTTTCTCTTGAAAATCCCTTTCTAATAATATACCTTCTTATAATCATATGTGAAATGTTTCTTTGCTTGTGTTCACATGTTATTTATTTAGCATGATTTGAAGCAATTCTAGGGCTAGAAGTTATAATGTGATATGACTATTTGAAGATAATGTCTTTAATCCAGTTTTATACAGCAATATAAGACTTTAACTTATATATCTCTTGGTTTTATCTAGTTTTGGATAACTGTGAAATTGTTTTGCCTAAAAATAGTCGTTTTAGTATTTACTATAACATTTTCTAACACTAGCAAAGTGTATGCCTTTTCCTGTCTGTGAGGTATTTAAGAATAAGGCAAGTAGAGGTCATAGAGGTTATAGGGTCAAATAGCAGATGGATAGTTTAAGTTACGATTGGCAGATCAGCTCCAGAATCTCTGCTGCACTTTGACAGATGTACTATACTGTATCTCACAAACCAAAGTGTTATAAACGCTACTTGATCCATCATGACAAGAGGCAAACATAGATATGTACAGTATTTTTAAAGTTCTTATTATGTACTAGGCACTGTTATGTGCCATACACATAGATCTTTGACATGTGTTTAAGTTGAAAATATAAGTTGAAAAAACACTTTTAACGTATCTAACCTCACACACACCATACCTCCCATACATTAGCTTAGCCTACCTTTAAACATGCTTAAAGCACTTCACATTTGCCTACATAAAGCCTATTTTTAATACAGTGTTGAATATCTTATGTAATTTTTTAGACACTTGTATTTAAAAATAAACCCTCTGATAATTTATCACACTGCGTAGTATTGGTCACTTACCCAGTGACCAAGGCCACTGTCCAGCACCACAAAAGACTATCATAACTAATATTGCTAGCCTCAGAAAACATTAGAATTCAAAATTTGAAGTACAGTTTCTACTGAATTCCTATCACTTTTGCATAATTGTAAAGTTGAAAAATTATAAGTTGAACCATCCTATGTCAGGATCTGTACAATTTTATGAGGCAGTTACTAGTTACTATTATTATATTTATTTATTTATTTATTTATTTTTCACTTTATAGTATTTATCCTCTTAAGGATTGAGGTAGAAAATTCACACAGATAAGCAAATTAGAACTTTTTTCTAAATGCTACCTGTGGGTTAACCATGGAACACATGAACATGAGTATTGTCATAGTTAGATATCCATTTAACAAATAATTTGAATGCTCATATCATGTGTGGTATGCATAGCTAAGAAACTAACTAGTAAAATCATCCCAAACAAAATTCATTTTAGCTTAAGCATAATACTATGTACAGACTAATTTAGAACTGAGAAGAAATGTTTTATGCATTAGGTAAAGAATTAGACCAGGTGACAGTCAAAGGGTCTGAATCACACCATAATTCCTGTAACACATTTCATGTACTACACATCAATAGACCATATACTTGATAGATTACAAAATTAAGATCACTTAACATTAATAACTTACATTTTGAAACTCTTGGGAGAGCCAATATTTCATAGCATTATTTTGACCCTTGAGTATGTTTGAGAGTTGTTGATATTCAGGGTGTGTGACAGGACAAAAAAAGTTGACATTGATTTATGTACATTTTTAACTGCAAAAGCTTTATACCCATTATTGGCAATGTAGCAATTTTTAGAATATATGCTGCCGAAGCAAGCACAAGTGTAGCAATTTTTGAAAACTGAAAAATCTCAAAGGAAATCACTAGAACAGGTTTTTTGTGTGATTACACAAAAATTTTATCATATTTTAAGATCGCCACCTTTTAAAGCTATGTAAGAATCAATCGTAGTATGTATTGCATAATACAAGGGCGTCCTTTAAAATGCAGAACTGTTAAAGCCATTGCTTGAATTCACAAGTATTCAGAGAGTAAACATTGAAAGGGAGAATCAATTATTAATGGGGTAAAATTCCTTTGTCACTCTAGGATTCAAAACCACATTGTAATTTCTAGCTTTAAATATTAGTATCAGTTGATACTAACATTCATGAAAATATATTTAATAACTTTTACATTCATAGTTGCAATTGAAGCAGGAAAATACCCAAATAAGTGGGATTAGAATCTAGACTCTTTCAAACTGATTGAAACAGGAACACTGACATCTAAATTGCCAGATAATCTAGGTTTTATAAATTGTCCTGTGGTACTGGTTAAAAATTATTTTTAATCTGTTTTAATTTTTAAGGTATACTTGTTTTTTCAAATATTTTATTCAAATTATGCTGTTAAAATATCTATTGCATATTTTTTGTATATGTATTCTTAAATTTTGAAGTCAGTTGAGTACAAAGGTGGTAATTTTGGATATATAAGTTCCAAGTTGTTTGACTAGATTCCTAGTCTCCTCATTTAAATGATTTGTCTTTCTGTTTTTTCCTAAGAGGAAAAAGAGCGAGTTCCAAAAACTGTCCTCAAGGAAAGGATTATGCTTGTAGTGAAGATTGGCTGTTGTGGACAGCTGTGTACAGGAACAGATACTGACAGTAGTGAATAGCTATGTGGTGTGATAAAAAATTACAGTGAATTTTTTCTTTTAAATTTGTTGAAGACACATTGACATTAATCCCCCTCAGAATACTCCTCCTCACTTCAAACACACCCACCCCATCACTCCTGCCACTTTCCGAAGCAGTTTGGAAGTCCTGTCATGAGTGTTTTTAGTTGCATTGTTATGGCTGCCTCTGACTCAATTAAAAATGTTTACCTCTCATGTTCATTTTGACTTTGGGGAAGAGCCATTAAGTTGCATGGTGCCAGATCTGGTGAATGAGGACATACCACAATGATTTTACCAGCCTGACACTGTTGGATAGCACTCAGTGGCATCATTCACCTTATTTTTGATAACACCTCATAAGACACAAAAGAGAACTTCCTGAACTGCTTTGGAAAGTAGCAAGAATGCTGTGGCAAGTGGGTTTGAAGTAGGGGGGAGTAGTTTGAAGGGGATTAATGGCGAGGATATTTACTGTAATAAATATTTCAAAATTTAAATAATCACCACATATTTCAATCACATCTTGTATTTAAGCCTTGATTAAATTAGAATTTTTTTTTCTTTTTTCTTTAAAAGCTTTTGTAGTTGTTAACAAAAGCAAATTGTTGTGGTAAACTTTTTCAAATTTTTGATGATTCAAGCACATCGATTTTTTTCATTCTTCCTTTTGTTTCCTTCCATTGTTCTAAAATAGGACTTTCAATCCCAGCATTCGAGAGGCTGAGGCAGGAGGATCACCATGAGTTCAAGGCCAGCTTCAGCTACATAGTGAGTTCAAGGCTAGTCTAAACTACATGGTGAGACCTTGTCTCAGTCAACCAATAAATAAATAAGAAAGACTTTTATATTAAACCTCAAAAAATGATCCACCCAAGATGAACAAAGAATCACCAAGGGAAAGAACTTTATCTTTACAGGAAACAAAATGTTAAGATTATATAGAGTGTATTCTTTACATTGGCTATTGTATTAGAGTTCTCCTTACAGGAAATGAAATAGTTTTTGCACTCCTAGCATTAGAATTTCTAGACTAGCCTCTGTGGCTAAAGTTTTTAAATGTATAGCCTGAAGATGAAGTTAATTTTGTATTATAAGAGCACACCATTATTGGTGTAAAAAGTGTTCATTTGGTGTATTTTTTTAAAAAAGAGAAAGCACTTTCATATTAACAAATAGCATGGTTATGAATTCCAGATTTTCCTATTCGTTGTATCTATTCAGTGAAGTAAAACTGAGCATTCAAATGTTTGTTGAGGGCAACATTAACTATTAAATGAAAGCACCTTATGCTCTGCTGCTTAAACTTGCTTGTAATTGCACCTTTGTTACCTGCACATTTTCACACAGAATATTGTTGTAACATTGCTTCATGTGGGTCTGGATGAAGACTGGTGGGCCTACAGGATCATTTATTTATATTGTTTATATTACAATAATATATTGTAGACTAGATGTAAGTTCATTTCTTTGCAAATAGCCTCTTCCATTTGGCTGGTATGTTGAATTTTTTTCCCTTTAAGTTTATGAGATGTGCAGAAATTTAAACGAAAAGCTTAATGAGGGATTTGAAAGTTATAAATTCTCCTGGCTTAAAATCCACAAAGTGTTAAGTTGCTACTAATTCAGTTCAATATATTTTAAAATATTCCATTTTCACAGTATGGCCAGTTGGAAGATAAGGCATTCGGAGGAAAAAGTGAAATAAAGGGGGCCAGGTGTAGACCTTCAAAAGGTTTAAACACACCCTGTTGTTCAGTTGACTACAGGTTTACTTCTACTGAACTTTGGACACAGTTGGCTGTTTGCTTATTTTCTTATAAAACAATGTGATTTCTATTCCTATTTTCTCTAATTTTTAATATGTTACTATGCAGTATAGTGGATGCTTCTCTTCCTTGGAGTGTCTTCTTTTATCAGAACCTGATGTGGCCACGATTTGTCACGCCAGCCGTTTCCCGGGACTTTGTATCTAAAGCTAAGAGGTGCTTTGAATTGGAATAAAAGTGCTAGGTTCTTGGCAGCCAGAAGGCCCACCACATGGGCAAACAAAAGTTGACATCCTAGAGATTTTTCTAGAACTTTGTTTTACCACATTGTGTTTCAACACTTATCTGAAGTGCTTAATACCATAAATTTTCAGATCTCAAAAGTTTTTCAGATTTGAGTATCTGCATAAACTTTACCAACTGAGGACCTCCTATCCAAAAACCTCCAAAATTCAAAACTTTTTAGTGTCAACATTTAAAAATTTTCAAGGGCTGGGGATTTAGCTTAGTGGTTTCACCGCCTGCCGCTCAAGCACAAGGACTGGAGTTCGATCCCCGGTACCAAAAAAAAATTGTTTTTTAATTTCAGATTTCAGAGCATTTTTGATTAGAGATGCTCAACCTACACTTACAACTCAAAGAATTCCTAATTACCCAGTAACATTTTTTGATTTGTCCTAGGTAGCTAGTGCTAACTAAAAAGACTGTGTGCACAAGCAAATGGTTTTCTTCTCTATCGGACCTCAAATCCTTAAAATGTTCATGGGCGTTGTGCATTTTTAGGTGAAAAATAGGAAACATTTTTCACATTTGACTGAAACAAACTGTTCTTTCAAAAAACAATGAATAGGATTAATGAAGAGTAGTGTATCACAGTGGTAAAGAGCATGAACTCTGGCCAGACTTCTGAGTTTGAATCTCACCCTTTCTCAACCCTCAGTGATTAGCTATGTGGTCTTTTAGTGAGTTTCTTGACTTTGAAGCTTTAATTTCCTTATCTGTAGGAGGAAGGTGATAATAGTATACATGAGAGAGTTATAAGGGTTAAATCAGTAACTATGTGTAAAATATATACAATAGTGCCTACAAATAGCTTCCTATGCCTTTGCTACTCTTTGTGTTCCATAGCACTTGCTTTAGGACATTTACAAAATAATGTAAATTAATTTATTTGTGGATCATGAACTCAATTTTGTGGGTCACAAATGACATTATGAATAATATATCTATATATAATATGTAGGGACAAGCTATGACCCATACTCACACATAAATAAGCATAACATCATAGCGTAAAAACATCTTACTATAAAGATAAAAGCCACCAGAGGTGGGAATGGTGGCATATACTTGTAGTCCCCGCTACTTGGGAAGCTAAGGCAGGAGGATCACAAGTTCCAGTCCAACCAAGGCTCAGTGAGACCCTGTCTCAAAAAATAAAAAGGGCTGGGGATGTAGCTCAGTGTGAAGGCCCTGGGTTCAATCCCCAGAACAACAAAAACAAAACACCAGTTTTGAAAATGCTAGTTTTAGATTTAAACAATATATTTCAGTATCTGTAAGTGGTGATTACATAAAAATATCTACATAGCTTGATTCATAAAATGATCCGATTATTCTGCCACTCATTGTTTTACTCCAGTGGTTCTTAACTTGGCCAGTTATGCTCACCCACCAGGTGAGGTCTGATAATGTGTGGAACCATTTTGACTGTCATTGCTGGGGAAGGAGGTGCTACTAGCATCAAGACAAAAGGCAGGGATGTTGGATGCAGCCAGTCACCCAACAGTGCACAGAGCAGCTCCCCACAACAAATAATTACTTAGCCCCAAATTTCAGTCTCACAGCTGAGAAACTGTTTCGCTTTTACAGTGTGATAAAGTACTAGTATGGTTATGATTGATATGCAATTATGTGACATAAAACTGAACATAAATCCAGTATGTCATGGAAAGATAACCTACTCACTACTCCCATTTCCATAGGGTGAGCAAATGAAACTCTCTTCTTCCACAAATATTTTCATATTTTTAAAAATTAGCTAAATTTTAAATGAGTTAAAAAGTTTATACCACACCATTTTAAGAAAGTGGTTTTTATTTTTTAAATATGATAAAATGTTTAAATTCATATTTTAAAGTTGGTGAAATCTCAGATTTATATAACATTTTGTATCCAGTTTTTTTGGGCAACAAAAACATCAAATGTTAACTTATTTCTCTTTTGTATTAATAACCAATTTATTTATACGGTAGTCCTGAATAGGCATAAAAACGTGTTTTTAAAAAAAAATTTAATAAACTATATCATAACCCCAAAAGTATACTGGAAGAGTATAAAAGGTTAGAGAGGAAAAAGAGCTTCAGTTTAGTGCCATTTTTTTGGTATGTCCTGAGTCACCATTCTTTCCTGTTTCTAAGATTACGATTTTATTGTAATTGGTTTAGTTTTAATATGGTAACATATTAACAAATTATTATTGACATAGCCTTTTCAATTTGTCCAAAATTATGCATTATAAGTGGAACAAAGCACCATTTCCAGTTGACAAATGGATCTATGGGTAATGAGGTATTTCTTAAATAAAGCTTGTGACAATTAAACCAACAAATGGTGGCAATGCAAAAACTATTGACAAAGTACAACCAGGGAATGTTCAACTCAATATATGCAGGAATCTGTACTTTAAGTAAAAGAATGAATACCTGAAGCAGTACAAATGGTAACCAGGTACCAAGAAAACAGACAATGAGCTTCAGCAAGAGTATTCTTTTAGAGTTTACAATGTAACTAGGGAGGGATGAAGAAGGAAAATACAAGATAGGCTCATTCATATAGGAAGTTATTTGAATAGTCTGTACCAAGGTAATAACTTCTGACCAAGAGGTTATAAAAGCCATAAATAAAATTATCATCATGGAAAGTGACAGGCAGTAACTTTGAATGCTGACATAGACAGGACACTGGTAAGAAATATTTTGTGCCTTCAGGCTTTGGTAGATACCTGCTTCTCCCAAAACATAAGCAAGGACTGAAATCCAAATCAAAATTACTGCAAAGAAATAAAACGCCTTCTGACATTTAGATGATAGCTTGGTGAGTTTAGAGAAATTCAGGCAATAATCTATACAAGATATTAAGAAGACTGGATAATGCAAAAAGCCATAAGTAAAGGAAATAATTTGTGCAAAGAGACAGATATGGTATTTAGTAAACCTAATACCTAAAAGTACAAAATCCCTGAAATAGGATATAATGGAAATGTTTACCAAAAATAAAAAAAATCAACAAATGCTAATGAAACACAAAAACATTCCATAAAATTTTGACAGCTGTTTTTTCTTCTCATTCCTAGTGTGAAGATATTTAGTAATATTTTCTCAAGCACAATCAAGAACAACAGAAGAGTAGCATCTAGCAACTGATTTGTTTGATGTAACTGGTTCTGAAAAGAGCAGCTGTCTGAAGAAAAAGATGTCATATTTTTAAATTTCAAGAAGACCTGCTGAAAAATACATGATAAAACACTGCTTCACTTTATTTTCTGTTCACATACTATAGTTTAACTTGACCTTATCTGAAAAAGTTCCATCACAGGTTCATGGTACAAGGACACAGAAGCATAGCTGCCAATCTGACGACTGCCAAGTGGTGTTGCTTGGAGGAGGCCTAGATGGAATGACCAGATGAGTCTCTCCAGTCTTCCTAACCAATGATCCTATTTTATTTTGATTTTGCTGCCTTCAATTATATCACTGTTGGTTCCTTGCATTTCATTTTGCTATGCCAAAATGCTATGTAAGCTATCCTTTGCTGGTGTGGGTTATCTCTGGAAGTTGAGTTGCTGGCGCTCCTCGTGGGGCTCCAGGCTGCACCTTCCTCCGTAGTCCACCAGCAACCAGCCGGAGCTTGCGGCCCACGGCCCGTGCAGGGACCCTACCCGGCCGGCTGCAAGGTCACTGCGAGGAACCTGCACCCTATTATATTTATTTTAAAGTTGAAGAAACTGCATATTAGAAAGGATATTTCCATAAGGTCACCAGAATTGAGGAGGAATAGTCAGGACCAGGATTTGAACTCAGGCCTAGTCCCAGCTCCAAAGTATAAGCTTTTATCCAGTTGTTATAAATGAGAATGCATAGGAAAAGTTTTTAGTACTATGCTTGGCTTACATTAAACAACAATAAAGGTCAGTATTATTATTATTATTATTATTATTATTATTATTACTTTTGGTACCAGGGATTGAACTCGGGACCTTGCACTTCCGAGGCAGGCAGCAGAACCACTGAGCTAAATTCCCGGCCCAGTATTATTATTTTTTGATAGGATGAATTTAGGGAAGCAGCACAGCAGTTAATATTTAATGCCACAAAGCTGTGAATGACACAGACAAGGTGAAAATCCAAAGATCTTCCCTAGGTGCTTCTGGTCTGAAAAGTTATTCTCACCTGCTTTCATACACATCAGCAGTGGTGTACAAAGGCTGACATATACATTGGGCAAAGGTGGCACATCTCACATCGTGTTGTTTTGTAAAAAAAGGAAATCTTACAGAATTATACTGGCCAGCAAGGCTTGACTTGGTCAAAACTGGGAAGCAAAAAGCTTTGATTCTGCTTATTTTTCCAAGCTTACTTTCTGTACTTCTTTACGTCTCCAAATGATAAATGTCACTTCATGGTCTACCCTATTGGTCACTGTCTTTGCTCCCTAGGCCAGAGGATTCACATACTTCAGAGATGGTGCAGTTTCCACCTGCAGGCTCCACTTCATAGAGCCCTGTCCACCCTATGTGACAAGGGTGGGTTTCCAGTGGAGTGTTCATTGACCAATATATAATTATCTACAACCAATAGCCAAAGGTTTTACCCAATTTAGCGAATCCTAAAAAGCAATGTAGAGAACACTTCTAGGAAGACACTGATTGCCTGGTCCGAGGGTATACCATTCCTCGGTGATGCTAGTCTTTCACTTTGGTCACAGCACTTTCAGAAAGGCCAACCTTAAAAGCTATTGACAGCCGTATCCACGAGAGCCTCTGACATCTTATCAGAGAGCAAGAAGAGTTTCTCTAAACATTGCTTCCAGTGGAAGAATATTTACTTGTGGTGCTCAGAGCAAGGATAGATTGAGCGTGATGAAAGTCACAGAGAAAGTCCACCTCCACTTCCTTTCTAGATATTTTCTCACATCCCAACACACTTGGCTACAGAGAGTCACTGAGATTCATTGGCATTCTCAAAGCCCACGATATACTTAGTCATACCTATGTGGGTAAAAACTGCCAGTTGTTCCCCAATATACATTGTTTTCTTCATATTATAGAGGAAGATGAAAGGAGGCCATGACCACCCAGCTAAAATCTGAATGCTCCAGCCTCCTCAGCAGCCAATTTCTGGACAGTGGGCTGCTTGTGATGTGTTCAAGACCCAGCTTGTCCTCATAAGGTGAACACTGCTGACAGGGAGGAGGAAAAGAGGAGGTAGAGAAATATGCCGAGTCAACCTGATGTTGTCCCCCACTGGCCCAGGTGGTCTCTCAAACATTTCCCTGCACTTTGTCTCAAATGAATGTCAAATAGTACATGTTCAGAGTCTGACCTTAGCAAAAACAACACCCCTCCATGCATACACGCAGACCCATAAACCACTTCTTCCATCGAGATAAACATAAATCACAAGCATAAGAATATAGTAGAAAGGTGCATAGTATGGGATTAATCTCAAGACAAGAAAATTGAGAATATTAGAAAATTATAATATAATGCATCGATACAATGTAAACAAAGTTGTATAACTCTCAAATGACATTAGATATCATGTCTTAGTGATTGGTAGTAGGTAATAATACTCAGAGTTATTTATAGAAGTCTTGTCAACCTCAAATGAAAGATCATTTCTCAATACTATTTTTTTCAGTACTGGAGATTGAAGCCAGGGCTTTCCCACTGAGCTTACATGCCCAGTTCCTTTTTTATCTATTATTTTGCTCAAACTTGCATTCCTCCTGCCTCAACCTCCCAGACTTCTGGAATTATAGATAAATGCCACCTCACCCAGCCTCAACAACACCATGTTTACAGTGTACCAGGCACTGTTCTAAGGCATTCATGGAATTAATTCACTTAATATTCACAACAACCCTATAAAATCAACATAATTGTCACAAGTTTTAGATGAAGAAATGAGCACCAGAAAGGTTACAGTCGCAGAACCAGTAAATGACAAACAGATACTATTCCAGGCAGTTGCCTCTAGAAATCCAATCTTAATCACTACTTCTCTAAGAAACCAAGCAAAAAGTTAATTTCATTTTTTGGATCTAATTAAAAATACCTTTGAACATCTTTCTTCCAACAATTCTGAACTCTAATAGTAAAAGCAAAATTCATAAATAATGCAAATTAAGTAGGAAAGTCTCTGGGAGACAAGAAAATAACTTTTGACTTTAACATTACAATAGAGGAAATTTTTATAAGGGGACGAAGGAAGCAACAATAATTTTAAAAGCTCTTCGATGTTAGGGAGTCAATTCAAGGCTGTAATTAGCATAGGGGTTAATCTGTTCGTGCCTTAATCCAGGAAATCCTGAAGTCACAGAATGTACTCTTTGACATTTGCATAAATGTCAAGCATGTGTATGATACCAGCACACTGGTATTTGGCATTTGGTAGAAGGCACAGCTCTGTCTCTAGCATTTCATGTACATGTTTCAACAGGAACAAATAAGTAGAGCCATAAAAGTGAGCCTACTAAACACACTGATGAGGGGCTGGGGATTTAGCCAGTGGTTCTGCTGCTTGCCTTGCAAGCGTAAGGACCCAAGTTCGATCCCCAGTACCAAAACAAAACAAAACAAAACAAAAAGCCAAAGAAATAAATACACTGATGAGAAACCTGAACTTCAAGGAATAATAAACAGATCCAGAGCTCAATCTGCCCTAGTGTGTCTGCTCTGGCCCAAGGTTATGGCCAGTTTGAGGTGGAGCAGCATAATCTCCATGAGATGTGGAATAAGACCTTTAAAGGTGGATCCATACATTGTGACGAACCTTCATCATAATAATTTAAGAAATGAACACAAGCAAGAGCCAAATGGAGGTATGGTCTTATCTTCTGTGTTCTCAAAGGAGCCAAGTATAAGCATTCTTCTCTTACTGGATTAGGTTAGGATTATTTTTTATCACACTGATCTGTGATCAAAGATTTCTTATTTCTTTTATTCCAGGTCATATATACTGCCAAGCAGTATCCAGATATTAACTGCCATGTTCCTTCCTGCCTGGATCTGGAATCCTCAACAGAGCAAGTGGTCCAGGGCCTCTGGGATGGCTCAGTCTCCATCTGCAGGCTAGGACTTGGCAGCAACATCAGTCTATGAGGAAAAGGTTTTCGTATTTTATTACTTTCATCAGGACAGAAGTCATTTGCCAGACACTGAAGATATTCTCTCTTTCTCTCTCTTTCCCCCTCCTTCTCTCTCCTTTTCCCCTTCGCTCCTTTTCTCCCTTCCTCTCCCTCTCCTTCTCCATCTCTGTCTCTCTCCAAAAAATAAGAAAGCTCCAACATGAAATTTAGAGACATTACATTTTTTTCCAGCCTTGTTATAGACACAGCCTTACTCCTGGGGGCGGGGGGGAGCACAAGGGTCTCACACTGTTTTGAACTAGGGGAAAAATATACTAAAATTATCTTTAAACACTTTGAAAAAGTACCACTGTAAAGAATTCAGTAATTAATGTAAATTATGGGAAATTCCTGAGATATAAATGCTATAATTAATTTGGTTTTGGGAATGGGGCCATCAGCTCTGTCTGAAAAAACAAATTTTACCAAATGTTCATCATTAACTTGCTTTGTTTTTTTGTGTGTTAGTTGGTTTTTTTGATTGCTTGCTTTTTCCAGGGCTGGGGATCAAACTCAGGTCATCATATATGCTAGCAATTACGCTACCTCTAAGCTACATCCCCGACCCTCACTTAATGTTCCTATCTCAATCTATATTTTTAGTTCAATGTGAGTAATGCTGTAATCCATTATAATTGCCACATAAGATACTTGGTCAATATTTAGCCCAAGTCTTTCCCCCTTATTTTCCAAATACTTTGATTCACTATATTTTGCTCTAAAATACTTTGCACAATATATTTTATTATTTCATCTTAACTTTAAAAATTCAAGTCTTAGAGAAATATTGGCCACAAGATACAAACTTTGTGTTAGGAGGAGTAAGTTTCAGTGATCTATTATTATACCACATGGTGACTGTACTTAATGTATTTATTTGAAAATTGTTAAAAGAATAGATTTTAAATGTTCTCACCGTAAAGAAATGATAAGCATGTGAGGTGATGGATATGTTAATTCACTTGGTTTAATCATTCTACCATGTTATACATATTATGTCACATTATATTCCATATGTATACATATTTGTCAAATGAGATTAAGAAGAAATTAAAAATTTAAAAACTGAATTATCTTAAATGATAATGTTAAACCTTCTTCTCACTTAATTGGAGTTTGTGGAAGCTGGTTGGTGAAAATACTATCAGCAAAAATATCATTAACATTTATTTAGTTTACATGTGTACTTACAGAGCTAGGCACTTTACCCATATGATTGCATTTATAGTCATCACTATAAGTCCATAATTTAAAATTATCAATTCTATTCTACAAATGAGGAATGCAAAGACAAAAGAGAATAGTAAACTTAATCAAGATCACACAGTAAATTGCAGAGCCAATGAATAAACTCAATTCTCATACCCAAGTCTATTTTTTATAAGCACTAGGTTACAACACATTGACAGGAAAAATGGAAGTTGTACCATACTCCAATTGTGGAATAGCACTCACAATATTTTCCTTGGTTTTACAAAAAATAATATATAATAGATCCTCTAAATTAGTATGCTTTCTGTTTAGTGATATGACCACAGTTGTAGCTATGTGACAGTGTTATCTGATGAAAGGTGAAAAATTCAGGCAACCATCTAAGTACCTAGTGACTGGATAGAAAACACATATAAACAAAAAAGTGCTTGGATGACTCAAAAGATTTTACTTTGCACCTGGTTGTGTGATATCCTGGAATCACAGATTCAAATTCCAAACTACACAGCTCTAGAATTAAAGATGATGTTCTGTAGGACCTCAGAGATCATATTTTCTAATTTAAAAAAGAAGCACACAAACTGATAAATGTGTGCTTGTGGATGATAATAACAGAGTATGTTTAAAACCAGAACTACCAAGGAATCAGAAACTTCTACCTTTCATCCTTCTACCTTATCATCCATTGACCTTTTTCCTTTACAATGTATGAGGTGTGATTAAAAAATAAAGTGAGTGTTTAAATTTTAAAAATTTATTTCAGTAAAAGACACATTGCCATTAATACTCCTCAAAATACTTCCTCTTACTTCAAACACAGGTATCCTGCCATTCCTCTAACTTTCTGAAGCTGTTCTAGAAGTTCTTTTTTGTGGATGTCCTTAGTTATGCTGACATGGTTCCCTTGATTTCTTGAATGTCCTGAATTGATTCAAAATGTTTACCTTTCAAGGTCATTTTGACTTTAGAAAGAGCCATGGTCCCAGGGGCCCTGATTCTGGGAATAAGATGGATGAGGATGCAATAAATGTTTTCATGAGCCTACCTTTCTGTAGGCTGGCACTCGGCAGCAGCTTGTAAAATACTCATGAAAGAGAACTTCCAGAAAGAGGCAAGAAGGATGAAAAATGTGTGTTTGAAGTGAAAGGGATTAAAAAATATGTGTTTTACTGTATTTTTAAAAAATTTAAATATTCATCATATGTTTTGAATTGCCCCTTATATGTGTCAATGTAAGGGAGCAAGAGACCTCAATATAAAAAGACAATTACCTTTTTTGCCTACATAAATAAGGTCTTTGCAGGGATAATCAAATGTCATCTATGTAGAACCCAAATTGCTGTCTATGTTCTATTGACAGCCAAGTAGGAATCATTCCCTTTCAACAAATTCGAAGCAGCATGGAATGCTCTGCTCTGATGTTTCTCAGATTTTTTCTCATTCAGTCTCCTCATGACACACATCTCACTGAAGCAAGTATGGAGATTTTATTTAGAGATAACATTATTCAAGAGTAACCATGGAGACAGGTATAATTCCCATTATCCAAAACATTATCCAAATGAGCACTACAACAATTTGCTAGAATAAGTTTGAAAAGAACATGTTTATTCAGCATCACTATGGTAGCCACAGAGTTTTTGGTAATCATGAATTTATACTTAACTACTTATAACATCTGCTCAGTTCTCTTTTCTTTCCATCAGCACATATTTTTAGAAAAATTAACCAACCTATGGACTCATTATCTACTATTTAAATAGTTAAATACATGTTGTCATTTGATTTATGTCTCACCATGTTTTCACAGAGCAAATCTAACTACTTGGTTTCATCTACCATTACCTGTTTGGCATAAACATCCCATGCTACTAAATTCAGCAAAAGGAAACATTGCCTCCATGATCCCTTGAGAAATAAAATCAGAAATAATCCAATGAGGAACCTTACCGTTGATGTGCCAGAGGCACAGATGCAGGATTAGGAAGAGGACCCAAAACAATTTCCTAGTTCCAAGCATGGCAGCCAAAGTCTTCATTTCCCTGTACATATCAAGTGTGAAAAAAAAAATGCTCAAGCAGAAGGCTTCTTTCCTCCCCTGAGTTATTCAGAGTTAGATCAGGTTATCTACCCTGGCAGGATCTGAGAGATAAATAAAAAGGACAGTTGGTAAGAGAGGACAGTAGTCAGAGACTGATTTCCTTAAGAAATGTGAGACGACTCTTCTGTGGTTTTGCTTCTTGTTAAATTGGCTGTTCACTTTCAAACACTCATCTGCAGAGCAGCTCAGTCCTTAAGTTCTCCTTCCGCTCTGCTACCTTTCTGAGCCCTCCTTGAGGTCTTCTTCAAGATGAAATGAACAAGTAAGCTTTAAAGAAATCTAGATTGTTGCAAACCTTAGGTTGAGATTTTAATCAAATCAAGGTCAGGAAATTCATGGTGAAAGTACCTATGGTTAATAAACACACATTTCCCCCCTTTTCATAGCTTGTGATTATGAAACTTTTTAATGTAAAAGTTTAGACTTTTTCCCCCTAAACATCATATTAAAGTAAGACAGGAACAGTTATTATCATGAAAGCAATGAAGAGGTATGTGAGGTTATGGAGAAAATGAGTGACAGGATGTGTTTCCTCAACAGAAGAGGGAAGGACTTCTGTCTTTAATCTGTACATACACATCAATGGAACAAGATCACTGTTCCTACTACCTACATGTCCTTTCTAAATATTAAGGTTCTGACCAAAATGAGATCTTGAATATCAATTAAAGGAAACTTTCATTTTCAACAGTTTTTATGTAGTTAACAGCTGGATGAAGTAGAATAGAAACAGCAAAGGAAAAAAGGGAAAAGTACAAAATGAGATAATGCAGGGCCATAGGACTTCTCCAAAGCCACTTTTAATAATTAGCTTAGCTTCTAATCACAGGAGCTAATCAAATGCACCACCATTTGAGACTCCAAATAACAGATCTGGATTTATGGCTCTAGTGCAGTTGTCTTTTGCAAGTCTTTCTCTAAGAGTCTGGTAATATAATTTCAAGGCCCAAACTTCAGTGGTCTTTAGTACATTAGGTAAAAAAAATAGTCACCGTATATTCACTGATTTAAATACACAAGGTGCTATGGTTGGAGATACAAAAACAAGTAAGTTACTATTTCTAATTTTAAAGAACTCAGGATTGTAACTTCTTAACATCAGCATTTATTGCTAGCACTTAAATATCTGTGCATTTAGCCACCCATAGTGTAATATAGAGTACACACAATCTCTAGGACTTCCATAACTGACCAAGTAAATATTCTGGGATGTATCTGTGAAACATTTATACACTCCTTCCTTTTCCCATGCTCACAGGGGAGTGTAAACTTCCAGGAGTGGCTGAAGCAGGACTCATTTTCCCTTTCAAAAGGCACTAGAGGTCAAAACCCAAAATCATAGGTCACAGAGCTCAAGATATCACCCCAAACCAGAAAGGAGTCAACTTTATATATCTCAGTTTAAAAGCTGTATGGTTAACTATTGTGAGTTTTTGTTTTGATTTTTGCTATTTTGTTTTGCAGAACCATGAATGGACACAGAGAAGTCACACTAAGGTACATCCCCAATCTTTTTGAAAATTGTTTTGTTTTGAGACAGAATCTTGCTAAGTTGCCCAAGCTAGGCTAAAACTTGTGTCTCCTGCCACAGGCCCCAGAGTGCTGGGATTAAAGGGACATGTCACCATACACAACTAGGATTGTTTTTCATATAAAAGAGCACATGCAAATTAGATAAAATTTAGAAAAACCTTATGTAACAATCTAGTGTAATTTTAAAAGGATCTATACAATATTTTCATATTTTTATCAACATGCCTGGCTCTTGTTCTCTCCACAGTCAGAGTCCCAAGAGCCCTGCCCAGTGAAACCGTGCTTTAGAATCTAAGTCCTGTCTTTATTCTAGTAAAGAAAAATGGAAAGAAGCTTGGCATGGAGAGCATGCCTATAATCCTAACACTCTGGGAGGCTGAGGCAAGAGGATTACAAGTTCAAGGCCGGCCAATAAAATAATAATATAAAATGAAATGGGGTCAGGTTGTACCTTAGTGCAAAGGCCCTACATTCAATTGCTACTACCACAAGAAGAAGGAGGATGAGGAAGAGGAGGAGGAGAGAAAGGAGGAAGAAGAGGAGGAAGAGGGGAAGGGAGGAGGGGGAGAAGAGGAGGGAGGAGAACTGGGAGGAGGAGGGGTGAGAGGAAAGGAAGAAGAAGGGGAGGAGGAGGGGGAAGGGGGAAAAAGAAGAACTGAAAGAAGCCAAACTCAGAAGTTTGTCATCTCCATAACAAATAACAATCTTTATTAATCTTTATTAGCTCGGTAACAATCTTGCTTTAAGTTTATACCTTGCCTGGTAATTAAGCTTCCATTTTGCCACCTACCCCATCATAATCATGTAATGTTTGGTCATAAAATTATAGTTTCCATTTAAATGAGAAAATTTAAAGAGTTTATTGGATTCTTAGAAATGATTCCATTATGTATTAAAACAATTTTAAAAACAGAAACCCATTGTCAATTTTATGTTAAAAGACAAAAAACAAAATAGAACTTGGTATTTTCAAATTCTCTTTACAAACATCTCAGGAGTTACTTTGAGGACAAATTTTTCAGTTCACTTACAAGCTCAGTTACTTTCATGAATCATGAAGTAGCTGTACTTTCTGCAAGATTATTCCCCAAGTTGATCAAAGAACCCACAGTCATAAAGCAAGAAGTCCTTGCCAGTAATATTAGACAATAACAATCCCAGAGAGATGAGTCTTAGTCCTGATTTTTTTTAACTTCCTATATATCATGGCTTGGACTAGAAATGCAGTCTAGTATCTAGAACCTTTTCCACTCTTCCACTTGGTGACCTTCACTCACTAATGTCATAGTTAGCAGTGGTTTTTGTACATGACTATACTTTAGAATCAACCTGGGCTTGTTTTATAATATGAGTAGGATTTCTGGATACTACCTATACCAGTTGAATCAGAATCTCACAGATGTCCTCTGGATCCATAGGCCAGACATCCCTGTTTTTAAAAAAACTGTAAAGATGCTTCTAATAGAATGGCTTGAATGGATATTTGGAAATCAATTATGAGTTAATGAGGGCATGAACGTTTGAGTTACCAAAGATTCAGTATCAAATCCGTAGTACTTAGTGGTTGTAGAATTTTTATAGATTCTTGAAATACTCTGAGAGTGCACAGTAGAAACAGAGATGCACCACACAGATCCTCTTCAAGGATTTATTTGCTCTCCGCTGTGGAGAATGCAGTCAGCAGACAGCCTATGGGTATGAGTTCCTTCAGGGTCTCGCCAGTTGAGATCCATTTAGTCCAAAGACACAGTTTCACATGATAGCCTCATCCAGGGAGAGAGGAGGAAAAGTAAATGAAGAGCTGGCCATGTTGCCCTGACATGGAAGGCAGATGGGCAGTATTTGGTTCAGAGCTCCCAACCACGTTGCCTAAAGCTATGTAGGCCTGCATCACAATTTAATGTGTTCATCTACCCAATCCTGATTCTACTACCCTTCTTCTCACAGATTGTGATGCCTGCTTTCGGAGAGCCAAGCTGGTTCTATATATCAATTTCATCTCTTTAGAATGTCAGTTCACTGGGTTGCTACATGCAAAATGGTCAGTAAATTGCATCTAAAATTATTCTCAAGCCAAAGATTAACTTTTTTCTTTGGAGAAGATATATATCAAAAGGCCCTATATTAATGTGAGTAATTATAAAAAGTAATGATGGTAGAATAAGTTGAAAATTTCTATTCGCTGATGAGACTCATTACTGCACAGAGATTGAAACTTTAAAGTAAATGGCATAATAAATCTTTGATTACAGAGGACCAGGGCAGATCCAAGATGGTTTGAATCAGAAAATCATTCATAAGGATGAATCAGTCATGCAGAGAGAGGCCTCAAAACAAAGGGCAAGAAGAATTAGAGATCTGAGGACAAGAGTTCTACAAGGTGACCTACCCAATGGGATTATCCTTCAGGGAAAGGGCCCCTTGAGAGATATAGTCCCATACTGTGAAGTGTATGGAACTGATTCTAAAAGATGGCATGTAATAGCCTCAGCTGCAAAGTTTGAAAGGCCGAAGATGCCATAATTAAATGTACGCAGTTGAGGATGTAGCTCAATGGTAAAGAACATGCTTAGTATGTACAAGGCTCTGGATTTGGTCCCCAGAACCAAAACAAACAAACAGACAAGCAAAAAAGATACACACAGAGGACATCTTTGAAGGCCCTTCTCCACATATTCTCCTGAAGGTAGACGGTCTACATTTTTACTTAGCATGAGACATTCTGGAAGCTACTTAACCCCTTTAAATTCTATTATTTCATCTGTGAAAAAGAATTATAACACTTACCTGAGAGAATGCTATGAGTATTAAATAAGAGACATAACTAGCATTGTACATTTCAAGTTATATGTGCATCACCTACCTCACTACCTGTTACAAAACCAAGATCCTAGTAAATACATTTTTCTTTCTTTTCTCCCACTCAGGCAGAAAATTTGCAAATTCCTATATCCTGTTTTTATGTATCTTTGAAGCAGGATCACAGAGTTGGCTTTTCTTACATCCTGTTCCCCTGAGTGAATTATACTTGTTATATGTTTATATACTTGTGCCATGGCATATGTTCATCTCATTTACATATGCTTTCCTTGTAAAACCAAATTATAGATTGATTGTTTTGCAAATTGTTTTTTCTTCTAATTTTGTGGCTGTGGATGTGCTTTGACATATCTGCCATTTGGAATCTCAGCAAAATGTCAAGAAGCCATGAAATTCTTCTTATAGGAGGCCCTGGGGGAAGGGTTAAATGGAAAAGAAGACTATTACAGCTCAAGGATCTCTAATTACAGAGACTATAATTGAACAGGAGCCTTGGTTTCTGCACTCACTTGTGAGGAGGCCAAGCTTCCCAGCCAATGACTGAGCACTGCATATGGGATCTTCTGAGGAATGAATGGTCCTGGTTTAAGACCTCTCTTCTAATATCCTTGGCAAACTTTCTTTATTGAACATGGAAATCTAGCATCCTTCTATTCAACCTACTGCCTCCTTTACATTTCTGAAAATTAATCTTGCATTGTAGTCTAATAGTCCTTCTATTTCCCCATTTTTTTCTCACAGGAATTCCCGGTAACCAAAATTTTTAATATTTGATCCTATCTTTGGTATTGGCTTCTTGTACAACCCAGTCAGTCTAATGCAATAATTTTGTATTGATTTGACATTATTGCATACACAATTTAAAATTTATTTCTTAACCCTATTCAACAAGTACAGTTTCTAATAGCAGAAGTATATTTTATAGGAGGTAGGAAGGCATTAAAATTTTTTAGTAGAAACTGCAGGATTAAATTAATCAATTTGGGAGAAACTGAAGATCTGCAAAAATGAAAAACAGGCATAGAAAACACAGAAACAGGAAGAGTTCACACCACATTTTTTAACCATAAAAATGAGGGTAGCTAAGCACATGGTGAGCAGTGAATGAAATAAAGTGAAAGACTTTTTCAGAGATTTTCAGAGTTACACTGCATATGTTTCACTTACATTTGTCTCAGCATGGAATCCTCTCCTTGTTTATATGCCTTTATAATGAGAAAAAGAACATGAAAATGAAATAAACAGTAATTCAAAACAAAAAAATGTAGTGAGATTTTGCTTTGTTGTTGTTTTGAGTTAAAATCGGAGAAAGAATTTGGCAGAAGGGAAGAAATTTGTTCACAAAGAATGTATGTGAATGTGCACGTACATGTGTGTGGTGATAAATATACATTAACCCTTATAGCACAAGCACCAGTCAGATCACATGAAGCCAACAGAGTTGGAGCACCTTGCTTCGGGGAAGGCCCAACTGTATCAATCATTTTAGTTCTCAATAAACAAGACATTCCAAATCAGGGTCCCAAGGAAGAGGCCCAGAAAGCCAAAGGGGGGGGGGGGCTTCAGGGTGCAGGGCAGCAATGATTCGCATTTAGTAACCAGTTGAGAAATGCAGTATTGCAGATTTCAGCCCTTGGTAGAGCCAAAGCAATGCTAACTGGTTGAACTGCAGCCCTGTTTATCCTTGTGATGCTAGTTGGAGTCAGTGTCTACAAATCCAAATTATCTGAATTATCCAGCAAAGCACTTAGAAAGAAATTCAGAAAACCCAGATCTGGGGGAGGTATATATTCCCAGCCTTTTGTGCAGATTTTTAAGTTGCCTACTCAGCTTCGTTGTGTTAACTTTCCCTGCCCTTACCGCAAGCATTTCTTTTTTTAAAAAAATTTTAATATTATTTTATTGGTACATTTTAGGTATACAATATAATGACATTCATCATTGGAAATTTGCACCTTTACATAATCTCTCTTGGTTCTTATTTTCCTCTTTCCACTGCCCTTCCTTCAACCCCTCCATCCCTCCCTATTTACAAAGTCTTTGTTTCCATTTTTTCATTTTCTCACATTAATTAAATTCCCTTCTTTCCTTTCCCCTACCTCTCCCACTTCCCCTTCCCCTTTAATCCTTTTCTTCCTATTTCACATTATCTATTATACCTTTTAGTCCTTACTTACACTTTCCGTTTCTCACACTAGAGAAACTATTCGGTATTTACATATGTGTGCCCTATTTATTTCACTTAAGAGTATCACCTCAATGTGCATCCATTTAGCTCTAAATGTCTCTAATTTCTCATTTTTTATGGCTGAGTGGTACTGCATTTTTTAAAAACATATTTTCTTTCTTTTTTTAAGTTCTTAAGTTCTTTTATTGGTACATTTTAGTTATACAATACATTTGTATTTATCATTGGGTGCTTGTACCTATACATGATGTATCTTGGTTCTTATTTTTTCCCCATTACCTGTGTGCCCTTCACCCCCTCCACCCTTCCTTATTTACATAGACTTCATTTCCATTTTTAAAATTTTCTCATAGTTTTTCCATTCCCTTCTTTCCTTTGCCCTTCCCCTCCCACCACTCCTACACCTTTGGACCTTTCTTGCTATTTCAAATTACCAATTATTCATTTTAATCATTTTAACCCTTATTTGCACTTTCAGTTTCTCACACTAGAGAAACTATTCGGTATTCAAAACACATTTTCTTTATCCAGTCTTCAGCTGATGGGCAATTGGGCTGCTTCCGAGTTTTAGCTATTACAAATTGTGCTGCTACAAATATGGGTACACATATACCACTGTGGTATAATTCTTTTAATTCTTTGGGGAAGATACCCAGCAAGGAAATAGCTGGGTCAAATGGGATTTCCAGTCCTAGTTCTCTGAGGTATCTCTACACTGATTTCCGTAGTGGTTGCACCAGTCTACACTCCCATTAGCAGTGGAGCAGTGTTCCTCTTTCCCCACAGCCCTGCCAGCATTTGCTATTGGTTGATTTCTTGATAGCAGCCATTCTTTCTGGAGTGAGATGAAATCTCAGCGTTGTTTTCATTTGCATCTCACAAATGACCAGTGATGTTGAACATTTTTTCATATGTTTATTTGCTATTTCTATTTCTTTGAGAAATGTCTGTTCATTTCACATGCCCAATTTTGGATTGGATCTTTAAGTTTGGGAGGTCTGATTTATTTTAAAGATTTTTATAGATTCTAGATAGTAGACCTTTGTCTGAGGAAAAGCAGGTGAGGATTTTTCCACACATTGTGGGTTGTCTCTTCACACTGCTGGTGGTTTCTCTTGCTATGCAGAAGCTTTTTAGAAAGAAGAGATCCCACTTGTTGATTGTGCTAGTTCATGGGAAACTGAGGTTTTGTTTCTAAAATCTTTTCCTACACGAATGTTTTCAAGAGTTCTATCTAACCTCTTTTCCAGCCCTTTCAGTGTTTCTGTTTTAATATTTAGATCCTTAATCCATTTTGATTTTAGTTTAGTGCATGGTGAGAGATATAGGTCTAGTTTTAATCTTTGACAAGGTGAAACCCAATTTTGCCAGCACCATTTATTAAAGAGGCTATCTTTCCTCCAGTGCGAGTGTTTGACTCTTTTATAGAAGATAAGATGGCTGAGTGTGCCTGGCGTTGTTTCTGCATCTTCAAATCTGTTCCACTGGTCCTCAAGTCTGTTCTTTTGCCAGTACCATGCTCCTTTTATCACAGTAGCTTTGTAGGATAGTTTCATGTTGAGGATTGTGATACCCCCTGCCATGTCTCTGTTACCTGAATTACTTTTGCTATTCTGAGTCTCTTCTTGGTCCAAATGAACTTTCGGATTGTTTTCTCAAGGTCTGTGAAGTATGCTGCTGGGATTTCAATTGGGATTGCATTGAATCTATATAGCAGTTTTGGAAGTGTGGCCATTTTCACTATGTTGATCCTTCCTACCCAGGAGCAGGGGATGTCTTTCCATTTTCTGATATAATCTTCAATCTCTCTTTGCAGAGTGCTATTGTTTTCAGAGAAGAAGTCTTTGATTTCTTTCCTTAGATTGTTTCCTAGGTATTTCAGTTTTTTGGATGCTATTGTGAAAGGAATTGTTTACCCTATTTCTGTCTCAGTGAGTCTATTGTTCATGCAGAGGAAAGCTAATGATTTTTTTGGGTTGACCTTGTATCCAGCTACTCTACTGAATTTGGTTATTAAGTCTAGAAGACTTTTGGTGGAGTTCTTGGGGTCTTCTATATAGAGTATCACGTCATCTGCAAATAATGACAATTTGACTTCTTCATTTCCTATCTTTATTCCATTTATTTCTTTCACTTATCTAATTGCCGTGGCTAATGTTGCCAAGCCTATATTGAACAGGAGTGATGATAGTGGACATTCTTGTCTTGTTCCTGATTTTAGTGTGAAGGATTTCAGTTTTTGATCATTTAGTATGATATTGGCTCTTGGTTTTTCAAAGATAGCTTTTATTAGATTGAGGTAGAGACTGTCTATTCCAATTTTTTGTAGGGTTTTTATCATAAATACACGCTGGATTTTGTCAAATGCTTTTTCTGCATCTATTGGGATGATCATATGGTTTTTGTCCTTGGCTCTATTGATACAGTGTATTACATTGACGGATTTGTGTATGTTGAACCATCCCTGCATCCCTAGGATAAATCCCACTTGGTCAGGGTGTATGATCTTCTTGATGATCTTCTGCATTCTATTTGTCAGTATCTTATTAAGGATTTTTGAATCTATGTTCATGAGTGAGGTTGGCCTATAGTTCTCCTTTTTGGCTGGGTCTTTCTCTGCTTTGGGGATCAAGGTGAGGCTTGCTTCCAGGAATGAATTTGGGAGTATTGCTTCCCTTTCAATTTCATTGAAGAGTTTAAACAGTAGTGGCAGCAGTTCCTCGCTAAATGTCTTGTAGAATTCAGCAGTGAAGCCATCAGGGCCCGGGCTTTTCTTAGTTGATAAGTTTTTAATTACATTTTCAATTTCATTGATTGATATTGGGTTGTTTAGAATTTTTAGTTCGTCTACGTTCAACTTTGGTAATTCATATGTATCTAGGAATCAGTCCATTTCTTCTGTGTTTTCCATCTTATTGGCATATAGGTTCTGGAAGTAGGTATTGATGATCCTCTGGATTTCTGCTGGGTCTGTTGTCATTTCACCCTTTTCATTCCTAATTGCATGGATTTGGGCCTTTCTTTCCTTTTTTTCTGATGAGGTTGGCTACGGGTTTGTTAATTTTGTTTATTCTTTTGAAGAACCAACTCTTGGCTTCATTGATTTTTTGTATCGTTCTCTTTGTCTCCATTGAATTGATTGATTTCTGCTCTGAGCTTTATAATTTCCTCCCTTGTATGAGCTTTGGGTTTGTCCTGCTCTTCTTTTTCTAGAAGCTTCAGGTTCAGCATCAGGTTGTTTAACTGGGCTCACTCATTTTTCCTAATATGAATATTCACTGCTATGACTTTCCCTCATAAGACTGCTTTCGTTGTGTTCCATAGATTCCAATATGTTATATCGTCATTGTCATTTAATTGAAGGAACTGCCTGATTTCTTCTTAATTTCCTCTGTGACCCATTGGTTATTCAGAAGTGCGTTGTTCGATTTCCATGTGTTTATGAAATTTTTGCAGTTTATGTTGCTATTGATCTCCAATTTCATTGCACTATGGTCTGATAATATACAGAGGATAACTTCAATTACTTTGCACTTACTGAAACATGTTGTATGAGGGAGTATGTGTTTTATTTTGGAGAATGACCTGTGTGCATCTGAAAAGAATATGTATTCTGACTTTGGGGGTGGAACACTCTGTAAACATCAGTTAAGTTCATTTGTTCAAGAATTCGATTGAGTTCTAGTATTTTGTTACATATTTTTTATCTAGTTGATCTATCTATTTGTGACAGATGGGTATTGAGGTCCCCCACTACTGTTGTATTAGTGCATATATGACTTTTCATGTCCGTTAGTATTTGCTTTATATAGTTGGGCACACTAGCAGTTGGTGCATATATGTTTAGGATTGTCATCTCTTCCTGTTGGATTGTTCCCTTTACAAGGATTTAGTGTCCTTCTTTGTCTCTCTTAATCAGTGTTGGTTTGAAATCCACTTGACTTGCAAAGAGGATAGCTACTCCTCCTTTTTATTGGGTTCTTATCGCATGGAGTATTTTTTCCACCCTTTAACTTTCAGTTTATGAGCTTCTTTTTGAATTAAGTGTGTTTCTTGTACACAGCATCTTGTGGATCTTGCTTCTTGACCCATTTTGCCAGTCTATTTCTTTTGATTGGTGAGGTGAGACCTTTAACATTGATGGTTATAACTGATACATATTGATTTATCACTGTCATGACTTTTTCTTCCCCCCCCCATTAACTTTATTGGTACATTTTAGGTATAACATACAGTTACATTCATCATTGGGATCTTGTACCATTACATGAGTCTCTTGGTTCTGACTTTTTTTCCCCTTCCCTTGCCCTCCCTTCACCCCCTTCACCCTTCCCTATTTGCAAAGACCTTGTTTCCATTTTTTTCCTCATCTCATATTTTTTCCTTTCCCTTTTTTCACTTCCCCTACCCCTCCGAATTCCCCTGCTCTTTTAGACCTTTTCTTCCTGTTACACAATATCAGTTATACATTTTTTTAAATTACAATATTAAGATCTAGAAGAAATTACCACAGATTTTACAGAATTTAAAAGGATATAAAAAGCATATTACAAAAATCTTTTTTGAAATAAATTTGACAACTTCTGAGAAGTAACTTAGAAGACAAATTAATGAAACTAACTCTGGAGGAAATATAAAATTTGAATAGCACTTATTAAAGAAAGTATATTCCTAGCTTGAAAACCTACCTATATGACAACAACAGGCTCATAAATATTTTAACTGATAAATTATATCAAACATTTAAAGCAGAAAAAAGAAGGAACACTTCTCCCCTCATTTTAGGAAATCAACATTGTGCTAATCCTAAAACTGAATAAAGATACTAGAAGAAAAAAGTATGAACATAGATAGAAATTTGTTTAACAAAACAAACTCTTAGAAGTCAGATCTGGCAGGATGTAGAAAGTGGTTTCACTATAGGGATGGCAGGGTTGGCTCAGCATTGGAAGATCCACCCACAAAAGTAATCATTTCAACAGAGGAAAGGAGAAAGCCATGATACTGTCACCAGCTGGAGAAAGAGCACTGGACTAAATTCCAGCTGTTCATGGCAAAAGCCACCAGGAGACCAGAAATAGAACAGAACCCTCTCAACAGATCAAAGACATGTACTCCATACTTCCAACAACAACTCCTTCTATGAATGGAGACGATAAAATGCTTTCTCCCTAAAGTGGGGAACGAGGGCATATATGCCCACTCTTCATCTGTCCATTAGACCCTGAAACATAGGTCCAAACCAAAATAGTCTGGCAATAAAATGACACAACTAGGATAGGATTGGCATGGCAGAAGCAAAATCTTTACATGTAGATGAAATGATCATCTACAGAGAAAACACCAAGAAATCTCTAGGAGCCCCCAGAACCTGTACCTGAATCAAGCAGGACCAGAAAACACAAGGCACATACAAAAATTCAGGTCTGTGCACACTTGGTATAAATGAAGAACTGGAGATTGAAACTTAAAAGTCATGCAAGAGTACAAAGGACCCAGAAAAGCCAAAAACAAAAACAAAAACAGTGTTGGAAGATGTTTAGCACCCAATTTTAAGACTTCCAAAGCTACAGTAATCAAGGCAGTGTTGGTGTAAGGAAAGATATGTAGATCATTTGGATAAAACAGAGAATCTAGAAATAGAACCACATACACATGGTCCACTGAGTTTTGAAAGGCTATCGAACATCAGCATTTTATAGAATATAAACTCGATTCAAGAGCCGAGGAAGAGACAGTGTCTTCAGCAAATGGCACTAGAACACCTGGCAACCATATATAAAAAATTAACCTCAACTCTTTTTTTCCTTACATGAAAATAACTTGAAGGGATCTATGAACTTAAATAAGAAAGCCTAAAAGTATAAAACTTTAAGAAGAAATTATAAGCGAAAATATTTATGAATTCAGGGTAGCCAAGAACTACCTAGGATACAAAAAACATGATGTATAAAAGAAAAAAATTGATAAATGAGATTCCATCAAAATTTAGAACCTTAAATGACATCATTAAAATGAAAAGTAGTCCTTAAACAGGCCATATTTACAATGCATATAACCTATGACCAGAATATATAAAGAATTCTTAGAGCTCATTAATAGACAACCCAATTAAAATGCAGACATAAGAAGATGATAAATAGCCAGTATAGCACAAGGAATGGTGTGCAATTCCAGAATCAGAAAAATACTAACCAGTACAATAATAAGATTGAATTATACACTCATTTGGGAGATGAAGTTAAAAGTTTTAAAAGCCTTGTCATGACTTTCTCTTTTTGTTGAATTCTCCCCTTTGTGTTTAATTTGTCACACCCAATGGATTCATTCTGCTGGGTTTCCTGGGGTTGTGATCCTCATTGTCTTTTCCTGGGGTATTGTCTAAAAGTTTTTGGAGTGCCAGTTTGGTATTCATGACTGAGGTGCTCCTTATCATGAAAGTATCTTATTTCTCCATCCATTTTGAGAGATAGTTTTGCAGGATACATCAATCTGGGTTGGAGGCTGTTTTCCTTTAGGGCTTGAAATACATCACTCCAAGCTCTTCTTGCCTTGAGGGTTTGCATTGAGAAGTCTGCTGTGATTCTGATGGGCTTTCCTTTGTATGTGATTTGTTTCTTTTCTCTCACTGCTTGTAGAATTTTGTTCTTCTGTTGGATTTCTGGAATCCTAACTATTATATGCCTATGTGTCGATTTCTTTTGATTAAGGCTAGCTGGAGTCCTCTATGCCTCACTTATCTGTATGTCAAGTTCTTTTCCCCTCCTTGGGAAGTTTTCTGCCATCACTTCTGTGAACAGTTTTTTTATGTCATCTGCACTCTCTCCTCTTTCTTCATTGACTCCAATCAGTCTTATGTTATTCTTCTTTGCATTGTCTAGCAGCTGCTGGATTGATTTCTCATGTTCCCTTACAATTTTAAAGCAATTTTTCTTTTCCTTCTCACTAATTGCAATCTTATCTTCTATATCTGAAATTCTATCCTCACCTTGGTTCATTCTGCTGCACAGACTTTCGATGGAGTTTTTAATCTCTTGGGAATCTGTTTGTATTTGTTTTATGGGTTCCATTTGTTTCCTATGTTGGGATTCCATCATGTTCCTCAGATCCTCTATTTTTTTATCTGTGTCCTCTCTAGATTTATTAATCATGTCTTGCACCATGAGCAAAATCTTTGCTGTTATCTGAGTAATTATTTCTGATTTCATTTTTCCCAGATCCTCTTTTGTTGCCAGTTCAGAGAGTCCAGGTGCTTGAGTATCACAGTGTTCCATCTCATTTCCCTTTGGGGTTGCTGTAGGTGATCTGGAAGTCTGTTTTTGAGGCTTGTTTATGTGTCTTCTCATTTCCACGGGGTGGGGGTGGGGGGGTGTGCTTCTGGCACCCACGCAGCTCAACTTCTCTGCCCTAGGAGCTTGGGATGGCAGCGGGGGAGCTTCCTTCCAGGTGCTGGGACCGGCTCAGTTTCTCTGCCCTAGGGGCTTGGGATGGTGGCGGGGGAGCTTCCTTCCGGGTGCTGGGACCAGCTGAGCTTCTCTGCCCTAGGAGCCTGGGATGGAGGTGGGGGAGCTTCCTTTTGGGTGCTGGGATTGGCTCACCTTCTTGGCCCTAGGAGCCTGGGATGGCAGTGGGGGAGCTTCTTTCTGGGTGCTGGGACCGGCTGAGCTTCACTGCCCTAGGAGCCTGGGATGGAAGTGGGGAGACTTTTTCTTTTTGTTGGATTCTCCCCCTTTACATTTAATATCTTGTCACACCCAATGAATTCATTCTGCTGTGCTTCCTGGGGTTATGACCCTCATTGTCTTTTCCTAGGATATTGTCTAAAATGTTTTGGAGTGCTGGTTTGGTAATCATGAAGTTCCTAAGGTACTCTTTGTCATGAAAGTATCTTATTTCTCCATTAATTTTGAAAGACAGTTTTGCAGGGTACATCAATCTGGGTTGGAGGTTGCTTTCCTTTAGGGCTTGGAATACATCACTCCAAGCTCTTCTTGCCTTGAGAGTTTCATTGAGAAGCCTGCTGTGATTCTGATGAGCTTTCCTTTGTATGTGATTTGTTTCTTTTCTCTAACTGCTTGTAGAACTTTGTTCTTCTGTTGAGTTTCTGGAATCTTAACAATTTTATGCCTATGTGTAGATCTTTTTTTGATCAAGGCTAGTTGGAGTCCTATATGCCTCACTTATCTGTATGTCAAGTTCTTTTCCCTTGCTTGGGAAGTTTTCTGCCATTACTTCTGTGAACAGTTTTTTTATGTCATCTGCACTCTTTCCTGTTTCTTCATTTACTCTGATCTGTCTTATGTTATTCTTCTTTGCATTGTCTAGCAGCTGCTGGATTGAATTCTCATAGTTCCTTACAATTTTGAAGCAATTTTTCTTTTCCTGGTCAGTAATTGCAATCTTATGTTCTATATCTGAAATTCTGTCCTCACATTGGCTCATTCTGCTGTGTAGACTTTCAGCGCAGTTTTTAATCTCCTGGAAATCTGTTTGTATCTGTTTTATGGATTCCATTTGTTTCCTATGTTGGGATTCCATCATGTTCCTCAGCTCCTCTCTAGATTGATTAGTCATGTCTTGCACTATGAGCACAGTCTCTGCTGTTATCTGAGAAATTATTTCTGTTTTCATTTTTTCCAGATCCTCTTTTGTTGCCAGTTCAGGGAGTCCAGGTGGTTGAGAATCAAAGTGTTCCATCTCATTTCCCTTTGGGGTTGCTTTAGGTGATGTGGAAGTCTGGTTTTGAGTCTTGTTTATTTGTCTACTCATTTTGATGGGGGCGGAGCAGAGGGTGTATGTGCTGTTGGCACCCACATGGCTCACCTCTTCTGCCTTGGGAGTGGTGGTATGGCAGCCCAGAAGCCCCTTTCTCTGGGCTGGAAGTGGTGGTATGATGGCCCGGAAGCCCCTTCCTCTGTGCTGAGAGTGGTAGTATGGTGGCCTAGAAGCCCCTTCCTCTGCACTGGCAGTGGTCACCACAAGCATTTCTAAGAGATTTAGAAAGTACGCTCTTGAGTAGCATAGATTTAAATAGCTGAATAATATCTTATGATTTTAGAATAATTTATCCATTTTATTACTGTGGGATATTTAGGTTTTTCCAGTTTTTTATATAAAGATAGATATTTTATCTCTGCTGTATTTTTGGATGATTTCTCAAGAATGGACTTACTGATTCAAGATAGGAACATTTTTTAACATTCTTGATACCTAGGGCTACATCATTTCTAATAAAGACCAACATATAAGGTGTGGTCAAAGTACACGTTGAGTGTTTAAAATTTTTTAAAATTTATTACAGTAGAAGACACATTGCCATGAATCTCCCTCAAAATGTGTACCCCTGCTTTGAACACATTTATCTCATTGCTCTTGTTTCTTTCTGAAGCTGTTCTGTAAGTCATTTGTGTCTTTACAAGGTCTGACCAAAAATACAATGAATATAGCTGCTGAGTGCTATCTAATGGAAAGATAGGCTTGCAAAAACATTATACCGTGTCAGCCAGGGATTTAGCTCAGTGGTTCTGTCGCCTGCCTCATAAGCACAAGGTCCCAAGTTTGATCCCTGGTACCAAAAAAAAAAAAAGAAAGAAAGAAAGAAAACATTATACCATGTCTTCAGCCACTTATTTATCATACTGGGTACCAGGAGACTTCTGGCCTTCACACAGAGTCAAAATAACCATGAAAAGTAAACATTTAAAATAGATCCAGGACATTGGGGTAGCCATCATGGCACAACTAAAGATACACTCATAAAAGTGGACAACTAGAACTGGTTCAGAAAAAAAGGCAAGAATGATGGAATAAGTGTGTTTGAAGTCAGGGGTAGTATTCTGAGAGAAGATTAATGGCAATGTCTTTTACTGTAATAAATTTTTAAATTTTAAATGTGGGACTACAAAACCTTGTAATCTTAGAATTCTTGTAGCCCTGACTGAAATTAAATGTGAGTTAATGATTAAGAAGCTTGTTAGTTCTGGGAAGCTAGAGAAAATTTGTAACAGACATGGAGTTTTAAAAGTAAATTACTCAACTCCTTGTTTGTCAAGAGAACGGACGTTCCCGGACCCACTATCTATAGGACAATCCATCAATGTGTCTGCCGACCATCAGTACGTGACAGTCGTGACCGTTAGTGTGTGTCTGCCGACCATCAGTACGTGACAGTCGTGACTATTAGTGTGTGTGTCTGCCGACCATCAGTACGTGACAGTCGACCACTAACCTTTGTTCCTTTTCTCGTAAATCTACATGTTAACCTCCCCCTCAACCCCCTATAAAAACAGCCTCGGACTCTGAGTCAGTTGCCTAAGCTACTTTGCTTTGGGAATGCCATCTGGCCAGACTAATAAAGGTCTGTTTTACTTTCCAACTTGTCTGGTGTGTTCCCTCCTGGGTGTGCTTCACTACAGTCAGCTCCTCGGAGCATTTGGTAAGGCCCACGGTCTTACATTTTGGAGACACCGCTGGGATCCCCGGGTGTACTTCACTACAGTCAGCTCCTCAGAGCGTTTGGTAAGGCCCATGATCTTACATTAAACATTCACTGTATTTTTATTACACCTCTTACATTCCTACAGGTAAATTATAAAAGATTACAAATTTAATTATACCATTTCCATTAATATTCTTTTGTTATAATTATCATAATCTTAAAAGGAAAGCATTCTATTTGTTTTAGATTTCTATGCTTGATGAAGATGAGCAGATTTGGAGGTGTTCTACCACTAGTGAAGTATTCCTTGTGCACAATAAACTGTTTATGAAGAGAATGTAACTTTAGTGGTTTGCTTACTATCTTTTGAAATATACTACTTCATATATTAGATATGTTAAACCTTTGTTAACTTGCTGGTTATGTTTTAAGCATAGTTTATTTTTGCCTTTTAACATTTTAACTGTAGTTTTTGATTTATAAAAGTTTTCTTTAGTCATATGTTAGCCAGGGGTGGTGGCACATGCTTGTAATCCCACCACTCAGGAGGTTGAGTCAGGAGGATCGCTCTGAGTTTTAGGCCAGTCTAGGCTACACAGTGAGTTCAAGGCCAGCCTGAACTACACAGCAATACCCTGTCTCAAAAAAAAGTAATAATAAAGTAGGCATACCTAGCAATTTCCATTGCTTTTGAATTAGAAAAACCCTTTCTCTAGTCAGGATGTCTAGGTAAGTGTGGTAGGCTGAATCTAATGTGTTTGAATCCTAAAATTAGTTACCTTGAACCCCTTCTGCCTTGTACGGCAACATGTACTTTGCAGATGTATTAATTTAAGAATACTGAGATGGAGATAGCATCCTAGACAATCCAGGTGGGCCTAATATAATCTCAACAATCCTTACAAGAGGAACATAGATCCTTACAAGGTCACAGCTTGAGGAAAAGGCCATGTGGTAATAACAGCAGAAATTAAAGTGTTGTGACCATAAACCAAGGAATGCCTGCAGCTTGTAGAAGCTTGAAGAGACAAGGATTGGATTCTCCCCTAGAATATCCAGAAAGATCCAGTTTTCCAGAAACCTTACTTTAGCCAAATAAGACTTGTTTTGGTTTCTGAGCTCTAGTACTATAAAATAATACATTTATGTTTTTTAAACTTCTAAGCTTGCGGTAATCTATGACAGTGACAACAGGAATGTCACACTGAGTGATGATATTTTGCTCTCTACTACCCAAATTCCCACTAAATGTCCAGTGCTCAGTATTTCAATACTGACACAAGAAGAAACTAGTATCAGTATAGAACTTATATGGATTTTCTTATAGAATAGTGTGGATGGGGCTAGACCATAACAGCCCCTGAAACCCTTGGACCTAATTAGCCCCCATGAAGTGCACTAGTAGGCCTGGAGTAATCCAGGCAAAGTGTCCTGACCACCCCTTGGAGGAGTGATGACAGGTCACAGGGTATTTTTGGATTACATCACTGGAATTTGTTTCACTTTAGATTAAATTTAATTTTATACAGTGGAAAGTGTAAAATAGTGATGGTTCAAATAAGATAGAGGTTACTTCCTACTGTGCAAACAAGATTTAGAGGTAGGAATTACGGGGCTGGTCTGGTGGCTTCTCATTAATTAGTAAACCTGTCTTCTCTGCTTTTTGCTTCACCATTTTAACTTTGGGATTCATCCTCTAAGTTGCTTCACAGTCTAAAATGGATGGTCTCAGCTCCAGCCATCATGTGTGAGTTGTTTGCTAGAAAAAAGAGGCAGAAATAGAAAAAAAAAAAAAAAAAGGCAACCCTGGGTGAAGAGTGAAAGCCTTTAAGGAAGCTTTCTGGAAATTCAATACCAGATTTTCACAGCTCTCTAACCATTATGACTTAATCACATCCATAACTTCCTGCAAGGAAGGCTTGGAGACAAAGTCTCATGTCCAGCTAACTAATTGCCAAGGTCCATTATTAAAAAAGAAGGATTAAAGCAGTCTATCACAGTGGTGACATTGACCACCGAAATATCTATACACATCCTTCTTGAAGAACACATTCCCCCCTCCAAAAGGAGCAATACTAAAATCTCCCTTAGTTCAACCAAAGTATATTTGGAGGACACTGTCCTCTGCTTCATGTTGTTCATTTCCAGGTTCTAAATCTCACTCATGTGCGTTCTCAGAAGTTGTCACATGAAGAATCCTAACTGATAAGAGTCTAGGGAATGTGGTCTTTTTTTTTTAATCACTTGTGAGCTTTTTATTTTTCCTTTTTGTTAGTTTTTTTTTTTTTTCAGGAATGTGGTCTTTAACTTGCCTACCTCTAGAGTTCTGAGATACATAATAGAGGAGAGAAGTGCTACCGGGCTTAGGGCAGGTGCCAAACCAATCAGTAGACTGAGTTAGTAACCCCACACATATCCCAGCATCACACATTCTAGATCCAGCCAACTCTGGGCTTTGGGAGGACATCTAGACACGAGTCATAATAGGCAATGTCCAGAGACATTTTTCTGGCTATGGTTTTGAAATTTTGGTGGTGATAACATCAGCTATTAAAAAGTAGAGGCCAGTAATGCTGCTGAACATCCTAAAATGCATAGAACAGAACTCACAACAAAGAATTAACCACCCTTAAATGTCAAAATTCCCCTCACCAGGCCACTATATCACTATGTTTTATTATTAATTTTTTTAAAATTACAATAAGTATAAAAATCTCCTATCCTCCCATCTAATCCTGAAGAATTTGACAAGCACTGACATCAGTCTCTCACCAAAGGCAATTTGTTTTAGATTGTGGTTCCTACAGAATCAAGCACCAATTTGTGATTTACTCAAAGTTATTCCCAACACAAAAGGGGAATTAAAAAGAAAGGGAAGGCAGCTAATGATTGGCTTGTTTTCTAGCTTTGGGTAACCACTGTGGTCCAGGACCTTAATCTCTACTTACTACACAATAAACACCAACAGTGAACACATGCTTCAGTCATCTCTCTCATAGCTGAAAATTTTGGGGCTTTACAGATTTTATCAGTTTTCCAGTGCTCCTGTAACAATCTACACAAATGTGGTGGATCACAATGACACATTTATTGTCTGCTATCTCTGGAGCTCCAAGTGGACTACAATCAAAGTGATAGCAAAGTTCCACCTGGAAGTTCTACAGGAGTGTCTATGTCCTTGCTTTTTCAGTTTCTGGTGGCCCTCTGCCTTTCTTAGCAGGTGTCTCCTTTCTCCATCTTCAAATCCAGCAGTGTAATAATGGGCCATTATTCTGTACTGCGTACATCTACTCTCATCAGTTACTAATTGAAGATTAATCCCAAGAGGAGCATTAGGACTTCCACCTGTGCTCAGGTAAGACATCCAGATTCTGGAGGCCAGGGATAACTCATAGGCAAAGAAATGCAAGTTTCATCTATTGGAATTTTGGCAGTGTTTAGAAAGTAGTGAGGGTGAGGGACATAATCACAGGTGGAAGTCAGACATCATCTGTTAATTTCTCTTGGATATAAATAAATACTGGAGAGCACAGGCAACCCTTAGTTTTTGTTTTATTTCAAGAGATGAGAGAAGCAAAGCACAAAGGGAGAAAGGATAAAAACCACAAGACCTATACAAAGATATTATTTATAAATAAGAAAATATTCATATAAAGATGGAAGAGGACACAGAGTTCAAAAAACAAACTGACATGTTTTTCAATACTGTTATAAAAGAGAGAGAGAAATAAGTCTGAAAAAATGGAACTTCCTCCCTTTGAGACTTATTAAAAAGATATATTTTTAGAACGTTACAGTCATGATATGATTTAAGAGTTCATTGTTTGTTGAGGGGAAGATGGTAGTGACAGAGATATGATTTTGTAATCTTTGTAAAACTTTACATCAAAAAATTGGGCAATAATATAGTAAAATAAAAAATTCATAACATTTATAAAGACAAATAAATAGATAACAAAGTAACCCTGCAAAGCATAAAATATAAGCAGATAAGGACAAACTACAAAGAGCATAACTCTGCTGGTATGAGCTTCTGAAAGAAGAAACCAAAGAAGTAATGAGGAATCTGGCAGATCTGAGAAGTGGAAATAGCAGAAAGGAACCCACTAAACTGGGCCCAACGGAAACAAAAGCTCACCCTGACGGGCTGTGCTCACTCCATTAGCAGGTAATTACAGATGCCTGGGGTAAAAACTGATGGGCTGGAGAAGTCTAATCTACATAGATGTTCAACACTTTGCCACTACATGTGCCTTTCAGGACCCTACTCTAGGTAGAAGTTTGTAGGGCCTGTAACAAAATAGAATAAGACAAGGATAATAAAATGGGGACAAAGAAAATGTTTATAAGAAAGTAGAAGAGGAAAACAGAAGTCAAAATGCAAGACAATATTTTAGTCCATAAAAAGAGAGGAAAAAAACAGAAAAGATGGTTCTTTGAAGTTAGAAAAATCTACTCTGATGAATTCCTCCTTCTAAAAGTTAGGAAAAACTAATTAAGAAGCAGGAAAGTATTGAGGTCAAGTTCCATACAAAGCTTTATAAAGAATACAATCATTTTCCTGCAAACAATGAAAGTATGCCAGAAACATATTCACAGAACTAATTTTGAAAGAACAAAATGAAATTAAATAACACAAGACATGAAAGCACAACATAATTTAGAGTCAGGAAAACTCAAAATGAGACAGCATCTCAGAAAAAGTTAGCTTATTTTAGAAACAAAAATTAAATAAGATGGAACACAAGGTTGTGTTGGCACAATAGATAATGTCTTAATAAAAATAGAAGGTGAAAGTAAAACAATTTTTTAAAGTCAGAAGAAATAAGCACATAAAAAGAATTTGAAAGAAAATAACAAATACTGAAAACAGGCAAAGAAGATTCGATACTTGGTTATAAGAGATCCTTGATGAAAATCAACCCAAAAGAACAAATACTAAAAAATATAATTTAAAAATTTTTCCTGAAATAGTTATTCTAAATCTATTAGATTAGAATCAATGTGTAATAGAATACGTGATTGTGACATAATCTAATTGTACCAATCCCAATATCTTTGAGAATAATGTTTCTCCATGTGAAAGAAAGGAGATTCAGGGGGTGAGAATGTAGCTCATTGGTAGAGCACTTGCCTAGCATTTGGGAGCCTTTGAGTTCAGTCCTCAGCACAGAAAAAAAGAAAAAGAAAATGATAGTGAAAAGAAAGGAGATAGAGATATAATGTAGAAGGAAGTCAGGTCACAGACTGCAGTTTCAGAATTGGAAACAGAGATATGAAATATTAAATAAGTATGCACATGAACAAAGAGATTGGAAATAGATGGATAGAAACAAGGAAAAAGAGAAGGAAAGAAGGAGAGAAAAAAGAAAGAAGAGAAAGGGAAGAAGGGGTCTTTTCTAGTTCTATCCATTGAGGAGGCTGAAAACAGTGATCAATCCAGGAGCAATTACCATCTCTACGCCAATCCTGGTCTTGACCTAGCAATTCCCTCTTTGAAACAAAAAAAAACCTGAATGAAATAGCAATAAAAATTGTCTTCTTATAAAACTAGCTACTTCATGTCCTGAAGGATAAAAGGTGTACAATAATCATATATATAGGTCAGGTGTGGTGATGCACACCTGTAATCCCAGCAGTTGGGAGGCTGAGGCAGGAGGATCACTATAAATTCAAGGCTAGCCTGGCTACACAGTGAGTTCAAGGCCAACCTGACCAACAAGCAAGACCCTGGCTCAAAAAGGCAAAATAATAATGACAATAATATAAACATAAATATTTTGTCAAATTGTGATATTGGCATATATCTAGGTTTTGTGATAAATTTGGTTTTCACCCATGGCTCCTGGTTCATAACTCCCTTCCAGTGCAGGCCATAGAAATCAAAATTTTGTTCCCCAAAGCAAGTCACAGAAACTCTAATCTTTCCCTGTCTTTCTGTCTTTGATTTGGTCCAAAGACATTGATCCATCATGTCCAATAGCAGGTCTTAAGATGCTCTTCACTCCAGAGGTCCTGCCTCACACCTTGCAGGAAGAAATTCTACCCAGAGAGGCCAAGAAGAATTTGAATAAACAGCTTTGCTGAGTTTTTCCTGCCCAGTCTTTCAGAAATCATGCCTATGCAATGAAGTCTTTATAGACACCAAAAGGGCAGGGTTTGTAGAGTTTCTGAATAGCCAAAGACTTGGAGTTACTGAAGGGTGGCACAGTCAGAGATGGCTTGGAATCTTTTCCCTTGCCCCCATACCTCACCCTGTGCATCTCTTTATCTTATCCTTTACAATATCCTTTATAATATATTGGCAAACATAAATTTCCCCTTGAGTTCTTTGAGCCACTGAAGCAAATTAATCAAACCTAAGTAGGAGATTATGACAATCCCATTCAGAAACATATCTGACAACCTGGGCTTATGACTAGCAGAGGAGGGGTACAGTCTCAGGGTCTGAGTCCTTAGTGTGTATAATCTGACACTATCTCCAGGTATCTAGCGTCAGAATTAGGTTTAATTAGAGAATACCCAATTGGTTTTCCCTGCAGATTTGCTCACTTGCTGGTGGGGAGAAGTTCCTACACCTTTTGAGGTACAAAAGTCTTGATTATGATGTGAGAGTAGAGAAAAAACAAGACATTCTGTCTTTCTCCACAAATTTGACATCAGAAGTATTTGCTAGAACAACTATAGCTCACAGAAACATGGTTTCAGAAAAGGAATAATAAAAGGGTAGGGGGTGAGGAACTTTTGATTCCTGGGTGGTCACATGGTAACCCATGACATGGAGTAGCAGCTATGTTACATAAAATATACCAATGGAATTTAGAGATAAATCAACTCACAGGGAGCTGGTTCACTGTATGTATAGGCAGATGCAATCCAATAAGAAAAAAGAAAAAATATTCAATAACTTGGCTATTTTTATCTATAAAAGCTAAAATGAAATTAAGAGAAAACTCAGCCAGATTTGGGGGCTAAACTGAACTCAGATTTCTGTGAATCTGAACTGAGCCCACTAGCCACAGATCTACCAACAAAAGGAAACATTACACAGGGCAAGAGAAAGTGCCTTTAAGATGTTTGGTCACCAAGAAGGTGGTCAATGTGGAAAGGAAAAACCAAGAAACTGTTGAAACCAGAGAGTATAGTGTGTAAGAATTGCTTCATTTTGTAGAATTGTATCTTTAACTTCTTGAGAAGCCTTTACTAAAATGGTTTGTGAGGGCAACTAATTTTGGAGTGGTGTAAATGCCACAGTGAAAGAGCATGTTTGGGTTGACATGGGACAAACAGTTCACAATAAAACAACCATGGATGGTACATGTAATCCAGTCACTCAAGAAATTATTTCTGAAGGTACAGCCAGCTTAGTGGACTGGATAAAAGCCACCATAAAGTGCATTTATCTTGAGAAGGGTGATTGTTCAGCTTTACCTAAAATCCAAATGGAATCTTCCTGGTGAAACAGCTGATATACTTTATATGTGACCACGTGGGATTGGCTGTATGATGACTAGAACAGTTGCCCACTGAATAAACTCCTTACCCAGGCCACGGTAAATGGTGCTTCTTTTGTACAGGGATTCCATGTCACTATTGTGGAAAATCAAGCTATGATTAGAGAAGCCTTATCAAAATTATTGCCTCAGCTTCCCCTCATGGATCTTACAAATGCTAATAAAAACTTTACAATATAAGAGGGAATATGCAAAGGGAAGAGTCACAGGACTCTTCCCCAAAAGGTGGAAACTTTTTAAAGGTTATTAATAAGGTAAATAAAGAAAACGTATCGGGGATTTAACTAAGAGGAAAAGGAAAAGGGAGAGTTATGGGACTTGCCCCAGCAACATGGAAAATTTTAGATGATTATTAAGAAATAGGAGGCAGGCTTTGTAATCCAAGCATTTTGGAAGGTTGAGCCAGGAGGATCACAAGTTCCAGCCCAGCCCAGGCAACTTAGCAACTTAGTGAGACCCTGTCTCAGAATAAAAAATATGAAGATCTGAGAATGTAGCTCAGTGTGAAGATGCTGGTGCAATCCCAAGTATGAAGAAGAAGGGTGGAGGGGAGAGAAGGAAAAGGAGGAAGAGAAGAGGAGGAAGAGGAAGAGGAGAAAGAGGAAATAGGATGAATAAAATGAATATTGATGTGGTTACAACAAAGGTTTAAATACAACACTATCAAAGGTGGACCAAATTTTAAATACACACTATCAAAGGTGGACCAAAGAGGACCCCTGCTAGTCCTTCAACATTAAAGGGCTCCAAACAAATTTGTCACAACTATTCCAGTTTGAAGAAATTTTAAAAGCAGGAAGGTAGGGATTATAATGATAAAGCAGATCAACAATTGTTTGGCACAATGTTGAGGCAGGCTTATCAAGAGCCAGGGTCCCTTCATTCAGCCCCTTCTGGTGATGCAAAGCTTTTTATACAAAAAGGTAAAATGAACTGGTGATGGAGAAGTTCTTGAGACTATAAAATAAAATGTAAAGGTTGACAGGATTATAAAAGTTGAAATAGTAAAACAGGTTTTATATAAAGTTGTCTCCTTTACCTAGATATTTTATGAGAATTGAGTGTGTAGCTGGGACACTTCCCCTGCCAAGTATTGTAAAACAGAGGGAATGTAAATCCACCTTTAAGCAATATTAATCAGGCTTGTTAAATGGGAACCAAAATATCACTGTGGAATAGAAGCTGGAGAGCTGATACGGACAAATTCTCTGTGTGGACTAGGCTAGGACTTATTGCAAAAGCTCATGAGCACCTTCCAACAATAATCATAGGAACTTTGGACTAGAGAATTTAAATGCTTTATACATGATCATGTTATCTGGGGAAGGAGAAGATACTCATGGACAGGGAGTCTTTTTCTGTCAGGATTGACTCTGAAATTGTTTGAGGAGCCATTGGATTTTATCATCACCTGGACAATGTCCTATAAAAAGCTCTCAAAATATCGAGAGCTGCTTGAGATCACAGGGGATGTGGCTCAGGAGTAGAGTGATTATCTAGCCTCCAAGAAGCCCTGGGTTTAATCCCCAGCATTACACACACACACACACACACAGAGACACACACACACACAGACACACACACACACAGACACACACACACACCTGCTTGCTTTATGGATGGCAGTGTTGTTAAGGTGAACAGATAACATACTGAAGTAAGCGAGTTAACCAGAACCCCCCCCAATAGCCTGCACCTGAACTTTACCCCTTTTCCTCCTTGGACTGCTTGTTCAAAGTGATCAGTTAACCAGCACCTAGCTTTCCTCATGGTTAAGAACAAAGGACAGGACATATCTTGTCTTGTGGTTAAGAACAAAGGACAGGATATGTTCTACTGCAGCCCTAACCATAAAGATAGGAATTTCCTGCTGGGTCCCACAAACTGGATTTTAATCTAACGTGTCTAACGTGCAATCTGCTTCTGTACCCCTGTGCTTGCTCAAAGATGAGCTCATGACATTCTATTGTGTGGTTTTTCCCTTTAAAAACTAGGCTTCCCTGCTTGATCGGTACCAAGGAAAATGGCAGCACGAGCTCATCCTTGGTTGCCAGCTATTAAAAAGACTCTTTTAATTTGGACATTTTTGTGGCATGATTTTAAAGCTGAGACAGCTATAACAATACTATGTGGATGGATGCCATTATGACTGAAAAAATCAGCTGAGTGGGCTAAATTACATGCTACTTTCCAGGAGTAATAGGAGAACTAAACAGTGGTAGAAGCTGCTATGTTTGGTTTTTACTGACTTGTGGATAGTGGCCAATGGCCTGACCATAAACTCAGGAAGGAGGAAAATGAAAACCTGACCTAGTAAAGGGATGTCCATATGAGGCTTGTCCCTGTGGAAATTTGAAGTGTCCATTACAATAGAACATGTCCATGCCCACCAGAGCTCCTTTCCAGTTTCAGGTGACTAGAATAGACAGCAGATTATCCCTGTGTACTCACTAATGTGACTACTTGGGTCCAAGAAATGAGTGGATATGGAGAAGTTGCAGTGATGCATAGATGGACTGAATCAAGACATGTTGCTTTTACATCTTCTGAGGTACATAATGCCAACAAAACTATTCTTTCTCTGGCAAAGGAAACAGAAACTGCTTACGAATATGGAGCACACTCCTTGGTGGGAAAGTCCTGAACTCAGCTGGTAAGTGAGGCTGATTCAGGTTTGTCTTGTAAAGCTACATGTAGGTCACACCTCCATGACTTGGCCAGACACATCCAGAAGTGTGATTTACTAATTCACTGGGCAGCTCACAAGTCAGTCAGGTTGTGATAATCCACCTTAACTCATCTTGATACCAAAGACATTTCTTTAAATAATACTTTATCTCTAAGTAAACACAAGGCCATAATTCTGCCTAACATAACTATTCTGCCTACAACCAAAGCACAATACTCTCCTTCCCAAGGTCTCAACAGTCCCAGCATTGTTAAAAAGTTCAAGTCAAAGTCTCCTCTGTGGCTCAAAACAAACTCTCAGCTGTGAACACCTGTAAAATTCAAAAGGCAAGTTACTTAACCCCAAGATGAAAAGGCACAGGGTAAATATTCCCATTCCGAAAGGGAGAAATACGAAGATAGAAAAGGATCAGACCAGGCAAGACTGATACTTAGTAGGGCAGACATTAAATTCTGTATCTCCGTGTCTGGTATCCAGGATACATGGTACTGAGACGTGAGTTCCAAAGGGCTTCGGTGGCCCCACTCCTATGGTCTTGCTAGTTGCAGACCACATAACCTTTCTCATGGTCTGGCTAGGTTCTCAGTGTGCAAGTTTCATTAGCAGATGATTCACTTTCCTGGTATCTTCAACTCCTGAGGTCTCCAATGAACCTTTAGTTTCATGCCCACAACTTCACTCACTGTCCTCTCAGGGATTTCTTATCTGGCCACCTAGTCCGTCCTTTGAAATCTGGGTGAAAGTCTTCATGACCCCACAACTCTTGCATTCTGCGTGCTGGTAAAACCAACATCATATGCATGATGTCAAGGCCTGTTGTCAGTGGAAGCAGTAGCCAGGTTCCCTTGGAACATGGGTGCAGCAGTCTCTGAATGCCTGGTTGAGTGACCACAGTGAAATAAATCCCAGAGAAAAAACTCCCCCAGAAGACCCTTCTCAATCAGTGGTCCCAGGAACTCTCTTCTCTAAAGAAAAGTAGACACTTCTGCACTCTTGAGCCTGTCACGGGCAGGGTTGCTGATCCCTGAGATATCCTCAAGATATCTTTCTTTTTGTTCCTCTACAAAGTGTGTTCTCTTTCTCTCTCTCTCTCTCTGTCCATGACCCACCTATACACACACAGAAGTGTGCTTTACTAATACCCTAGGTAATTCTCAAGCCAATCAAATTGTTACAATTCACCTTAACTGGAACAAGAATACATGGGTAATGAACTGAGGAAAATTAAATATTACATTAATACCTTGAAAGATGGCATTATCTCTTAGCTCAATTATACTGGATGCCTGGAAGGAGAAAATGTATGTTTCCTTAGACTACTCCTGCTTTTGGAACTTGGTAAGTTCAATTGGAAGCCTGCAAACCTAAGTGGCCTTGGCCTGTAAAACATATTCATTCAACATGATGGACTGGACTAGTTATTAATGACTAAATGGGAGTCTAATAATGTGGCGGTATATTCTGAGTTGTATATTGTCCTGTTGTAATGAATCCATGATCAAAAATTAGGAGTAATCTGTGATATTTTAATATGATTTATCTATTTTGGGTTTTGACTATGGTTCCTAGCTCATTAATCCCACCCCAAGGCAGGATACATAAATTAGAATCTCTGTTCCCCAATGCATCTCATTGAATCTTAGAGGAATATAATTTTCCTCTGCTTTCTGTCTGGAGCTGGCCATAAACTAATACTCTGATCTATCCATGTATAATCATAGGATGTGACCCTCCCTACTCCATGGAGGTCCTGATATGTACCCTGCAGGAAGGAAATCTACATATAGAGACCAAGAAGAATCCGGTCCTGCTGGGTTTCCCTACCCAATCTATTAGAAATCTTGCCTATATAATGGAACTTCCATAAAAATCCAGACAGATAAGACAATTGAGCTTTTAAATGGGTAATAACAAATTATTAAAAATCTATCAAATGTGGGGGAAGAAGTGATCAGGGAAAGAATGAAAGTAGGGCATCCATCTGTGCTGTGCCAGGAGAGAAGAATTAATGATCAGTCTTAGTTTGAGGTTTTGTCTTTCACATTGGGTTGAGCATAGTAATTATTGAATTATGATTATGTGTATGTAATTATTCTAGCATAATCTGTTACTCAAGATAAAGCAGTATAGCCATGGCCTACAGGGTGCTCATCTGAGGCAGAGGCAGATTACGTCTCCTGAATACTGTCTGAAGGAATCATGGAGGATAAAAATAATGTTTTGATTATAATCTATATATCATATTTATTCAACATAATAGTTACATGTACTAGATGTGAAAGATTCTGTTTCCATTAAGCTGATAATCTAGCAAATGTTACATGTGCAAAAATATCTACAACTGGGCCGGGGATTTAGCTCAGTGGTTCCGCTGCCTGCTTCACAAGCATAAGGTTCCGAGTTCGATCCCAGGTACCAAAAAAACCAAAACAAACAAAAACATCCACAATAAAAATAATATGAAATATGTGCCAGAATGGAAGCATCATCAAAATTCTGTAGATCAGTGATCAGAAATATCACTTCTATGGGGACAGAGCGTATGGATGGAGAGGAGAGAAGAGACTTAATACTGTTCTGGTGGTATTAGAATCTCACAGTGCTTGGGTGGCCCCCAAAATACAAATTAAACCAACCTAATCATTTAGCCAGGTACTATGTGAGAGACTGCAACACATAATGCATTGCTTTACAACCGATGGTGAATGACCTTTCCCCCCAACTGATCATCAATATGTTGGTTAAATCAATAACAGGTACTAGAAAAATAATCAATCTTTTGGATGTCATGGTAATGTCAAATTGCTGTATATTATTGTTATGTTATAAAATTCTTTATAAGCTTACTTGCAATTTCTGTACTTTCATTGTTGTCAGGTAAAATAATACTCTGAGGAGCACTAAGAGGGGCTGACACTGTGGCAGCAGACTATTCCTGGCTTTGCCATTAGCTATCTCTGTGACTGTATCACTCTCAGTTTTTCTGGGCTGAAGTTCCTTTGTTTGTACAATAAAGAAATTAAATTTGTATGGTACATACCTGTTAATTCCCACTGAAAGAGCCTGGCTACATTATCATTATACCCATCCTCTCTGCTTCATGTAAGTGAGAACTATTTCATTCAGGGAGCTTTTCCAGGCCTCTCTAATATTTTGAGGTATATTTCTATGGTTTGAGGAGGGAAGGCTAATCAGGGATAAGCAGACCTTCAAGGAGCCAGATTTTCTGCAAAACTATTCTAGGCTAATCTCTAATCACATCTAATCATAGTGGTATAAAAATCACAGGAAATCAGAAGAGAAAACATTACCTTGAATGGCAGATCACAGTTGAAATAACAGGATCTGTGACTCACTCACTCAAGATTTCTAGACACCAGTATCTTGTACAAATATGTGCGCTAGTGTTTCTACCTGTCCCAGACAATTCAAAAGGGTCACCAGCATTTATATTTTTTTGTTTATCTTATATACTACCAATGACAAGCCTAATGCTGGATACATAGTGGATGTCCCCAAACTGTTTCTCCAATGAATGAATAAAAATGACTTATTTACTTCAAAAGCCTTTCATGCCCTTATTTGACCTTAACTAAGTTTATCGCTAGACTTTCTCTCTCTGGCTCCTACTAGATCCATTCTAATGCCTACGTCTTTGGGTGAAAGAGAAGAGACAATACTAAGTTTAACAGAACTGAGTTCAAATTTCAGCTCCACCTTGGTTTTAATCAGAATACTAGGCTTTGATACAATTATAAACAATTCTCACATCTCAGGGGCATAACACAATGTTTATCCCTCACTTTTCAAGCATTTACTAGAAATTCACATGACTGTTTGTGAAGGCTCCTTCAGTAGTAACTCAATAGAGGCTAAAGATTTAGGCAGGACTGTTCACTGCTTCACTACCTATGTCATTGCTAAGAACTGTCATATTATGACTAAACTGTGAGGGAAATCATTTATAAACTTCTCACACACTGAATCGAATGTTGAACACAAACCATTGTCTCAGCCACCCTCTGCAACCTCAGGAAATTTAATGAACTGGTCTACATTTCCTAATTTAAGAAATGAAAAATAATGATGTCCACCTAACAGTATTTAAGTAATAAAAATGAACTCCCATGAAGAAAGTTCACTGTACATAGTTGGGGCTCAGTGGTAATAGATTCTTTTTCTTCTTAAGCATATCCTATACTACATAAATCTAGCCTGATTCCTTCTGATGTAACTATTTTTCTTCCAATTGGATTGACAAAAATCCATACCTTTATGCCATTTCTTTATTTCATTTTATTTTTTTTAATTAGTACAGTTTCCAGTACATAATGTCTGCATTCCTTGTAAGGAGTTGGTACATGTCATTTCTAAGGTGGTTTTTTATTTTTTTTGGTACCAGGAATCGAACTCTGGACCTCACACTTGCGAAGCAGGCGGCTGCACCACTGAGCTAAATCCCCAGCCCTAAGATGGCATTTTCTTTCTTTCTTTTTTTTTTTTAAGCTTGGGAATTTTTAATAGCAGATAAAATAGAATTCAGTATGAAAAGCATTACATGAGGCAAAGGCAATTTTTAAAATTTGAAAAAAGAATAGTTCACTAAAATCATGAATCTTTATGTGTATTACAATAGTTTCAAAATATATAAAACAAGTACTCTGAGAAATGCAAGGAGAAATTGACAAATTCACAATTACAAGGTCTTGAGACAAAAATAACAGCTAACACTGAGCACTTTGCATGTGGCTGGCACTGTACTATGCACTTTTCATGCATTACCTAAGCTACAGAAAATGCTGGTAGTAACCCTGAAGTCATACACATGAACCATAAATATTTTTGCACGCGATAAACAGAGAATATACTTTTTCAAACACCTATGAGATATTCATTTTATGCATATATTAAGCAACCTCCTCTAAAGAACAATAACAACAATAACCTCTACCCTAGCAAAAAAGTTGGCAAGAGTACAGTGAAATGAACATTATTGTTGATTTGGCAACAGCTCTTATGAAGAAAAATTTGGCATTACATATCACAAGTCCATACTCCTTTACATAATAATTCTTTTTGATAATCTATCCTTAAATAATACAAAATACGGAAGGAGGAATAAAGGGAATGTTAAGTATGGTATAACTAGTTTAACTAGTTCACAGAATATTCACCATAAAATGACATTTATGAAGGCTATAATAGGAAAATGTGTGAAAGATTCAAGGAAAAACAGCAAGAAAAATACATTAACTTATATATGTTTTATATAGCTGTAAAATAAACCCTAATCTTTTTTTCATGCCTTTCACAACTTTATTTCTTTTTTTTTTTTACTTCATTTTTCTTTTATTACAGTTGAAGAATAAGTTTGGAAAAACAGATCCTGTATTTAGCTATATAACTGCATTATGCAATCTGTGAGCTCCTGGTGAACAGAGATTGTCTTAATTATTTTTGTATGTGTTATTCCCAGAGCTACCAGACACATAACAAATACTGAATGGAATGATTGCATGAATGAAAAATAAACAATTACAGATTAATGTTCCAAATACCTCTTCAAATCACATACTTATAGGATTAAATGATTTTCCCTTAATATTTTCAAAGGTCTCAATAATTCTGTCATTTTTAAACATGAAGAAAATTAAAACATGTATTTTAATCAGTCAACTCAATTTTTTTGTCTTTGATGTACATTGACATATGCTGTCCACTATGGTAGAAATAATGATTAGCAATTGCCTAATGATGTTGGTGTAAAAGTAACACTGATGACCATGGTTTTAGGACTAGTTTACCTGCAGCTATCCTTTTGGTCTTGGGACGAATAGTGGATTAAATATAGGCATTTGTAACATACACTTATGTCCCTGCAATAAGGGTAATTGGGTCACCTCTCTTCTAACATGCATTGCACATTTTCCTCAACACTAACATAATGTCTGTCAGGATTTTAAGGATTATTCCCCCAAATTATTGTTATTTAATGTTAAGTGAAGCATTAGAAAAATACAGTCTTTTCGATCCCCAGGACCAAAAAAAAAAAAAAAAATACAGTCTTCACAGCCCCTTCTCCCCAAGCAATGCAATATAGGCAGCCTTCAGTATTTTAAATGTAATAGCCAGGTGTGGTGGTGCATGCCTGTAATCCCAGAACTTGGGAGGCTGAGGCAGGAAGATCCCTGCAAGTTCCAAGGCCAGCCCTGGCTACATAGTCAAAGAACAAATTAAAGTGTGTAATGTCTACTTGTGGATCACAATAAAAAGATGCCTGTCAGCATGCTTTGCAGAAGCTGTTGCTAAAGGTAGAAATGATGGAGAATATGAACATTTACCTCAAAGCTTCAACTTAATGTGAACTGTGGAATGAAAATTTCAAATGCCGCATAACAGAAATACTAGAAATCAAAGAATTTGGGATCCCTACTGACAAAGACTTATGGAGTTAATAAGGAACAGACCTTTCACCACCAGTGGGACTACACTGGCAGATGCTCCCCTAGGAGGGAATGCTTAGGAAAGTACCAGGGCTACCTTAGAGTGGTGCTGTAGTTTGGATCTGGACTGTCCCCCAAAGGGTCATGTGTTAAAGTCTTGGTTCTCAGGGTGGCACTATCATGAGGTGGTAGGACCTTTGAGAGCCAGGGCTTCAGTAGATCTGTAGGTCATTGCAATCATGGCAAAGGGATTGTGAGATTCTAGCTCCTTTCTCTACTTCCTGCCATCAGGTGAGTGATGTTGTTGCACCACACACTCCCACCATGATGTGCTACTTCACCACAGGCCCAAAGCAAAGGGCACCATTTAATCTTGGACTGGAACCTCCAAAATAGTGAAACTTTTTCCTTTGTATGTTAATGACCTCAATTATATATATGATTACAGTAACAAAAAGCTGACTGACAAGTGAAGGAGTTGTGAGTCACCAGAGGGTCATTCAGTGCCTGCCCCACTTAAAAAGGGCAGGCTCAGAAGCAGACATGTCTTCAGGCTTGCCTGATAGCATTCCTTTAAGGACTGCAAACATCTTGTGATTCACAACATCATTCAACTTTGGTTTTTATAAAAATAACAAGCAAAGATTGATCATATAATTAAAATGAAAGCTCTTATAGCATGAGCAATAATTCACTTTTACAGATAAAAGGATCTTCTTATTGCTTAGATTTCCAAAAAACAAAATGGTCAGCTGGTGTATTTCTTCTCTGTCTCTATAATACCATTATTGACAAGGTGGGAAACAATGAAATACTAGGGGGAAAGGAAAATGTGTAGTAATACAAGGACAGACTTTTAGGATACAAAAAGAAGGAAAAGGCTTAAGATGAGGCTTCAACAAGGTGCTATAACTTTTCAACTTACATCTTTAGGAGAGAGAAAACCAACTACAAAGCCATAAGAAATACAGATCATTACCTAGAAGTATTTGATTTTAGATACATTCACTGTTTGCAGAAATGTTTGCTATTTTGTTAATCAAGAGAGCCAAAACTTAGTTTTGAGTCTTAATTTTTTAACAATATTGTTTATAATACCAAAAAAATCCTCAAAAGTTTGACAAAAGCATATTGTTCTAAAGGCAAAACAATGATGCTAGCATAACTTTCAAGAGACTACTTTGGGAGAATTTGAGACATCCATTGTTACTTCTGCCTTAATTCATAATCCCATATGGTGAAATGAAGTTATATCATATGCTATAATAAAAAGGAAAATTAGATACTATTTCTAAACAAAAGACAGAACACCCTCAACACTGCTTTTGTAAGAAAGTTTAAAAATTGCCCAAGAATTACAACCACGTTTCTTGATGAGGTAGCTCTATAGTAATAATAGGCATTATACCTTTTTTTCTTTTTGTGGTGATCTCGATTGAACCCAGGGACTCATTCACGTTAGGCAACCACTGTAAGTATATTGCAGCCATTTTGTTGTTTTGTTTTGTTTTAATACAGGATCTTGCTACATTGCTCAAGCTTCACCTCAAATCTCAGCCCCATGAGTAGCTGGCATTCGAGGCACGCACATCATGCCTAGCAAGCATTTATAAGTTCATTTAAATTGTAACCATCATGTTAATTATTTGGATGCTGTGGTTAAGAAAATTGCGCAAAATTAAGCAAATTTTGCCTGAAAGACACAATTTAAAATGATTAAAAAGAAATACAGAAACTAAAACATGTGGTAAAAACTTAGCACTTTTTTTTTTTTAAAGACAGGATCTCACTATGTAGTTCAGGCTGGCATTGAACTTACTATATAGCCCAGTCTGGCCTCAAACTCATGGTGATCCTTCTGCCTCCGCCTCCCAAGTGCTGGGATTATAGGCCTATGCTACCATGCTTGGCAACTATTTCTAAGTATTTCAAAGTGTATTCCTAAGTGTGTGCAAAACAATCATAAATGAGGATCAGAAGCCTTTATAAAGATGGAGCACAGTTACTTGCAGCTAGCTGTACTATAGATTCTGCTGAAATATACTCACAGATTTTGTCAAGGAGCATTACATCATAGCTGTCAAACTGTTGGGGAGAGGGTTGTTTTAAGGGAGAAATCTAGGGTCCAGGAGGCCACTCACTGTGACTGCATATATTACGGCTGCTCTGCTCCTCAATTATATCATCCATAAAAATCAAAGAAGGCTGACTAGATCTCTCAACATGCAGCTTCAAAATCCCCATATTGTCTCATCCCATGATGCTTCTGCCATGTTACGGTGCAGCAAGAATACTCATAGATGCCAAGCAGATGCTACCCTCATGCTCTTGACTTCTCAGCCTCTAGAACCATAAGCCAAATAAATCTCTATTCTTTATAAATTAAAAAACAAGAACAAGAAAATTTCTCATCTGAAATTTCTTTATAGTGATTGCTGTTGGAAACTTCATTCCCATCACCTTAATGTCAGGGGCTACGGATAAAACAGGAAGCTCTTTCAGGTTGCCTGATCATCTAAATCAAAGGCCAGAATTCTCTCTGAAACCATATGACTTTGTTTACCTTGTTTCATGCCTTTAGTTTCTTCTCATGCCTAGCCACTTTTTTATAGACGAACTGAGCCAGAGAGGGCAATTGGCCTATGTACTAGAGCTAGAAAATTACAAAGCCAGGACTAGAGTTCAAGTGGACTATTCATTAAATACAGTGTTCCTTCCCTTAAATGATACCATCCACATGTCTCAGCCAAGAAACTCCAAATCACAACACTATGAGATGGCTGGGTGTGTGTGTTGGGGGGGGGGCTCTGTTTAAATAATAGTAAATATGTTATTTGATTACAAAAATGTAAATATAAATGTAATAGCAAATGTTAATGCCTAAAAAGACTAACTTAGTGAGTGCACAGCAGGCTTTCAGTCAACATTTCAATAAGCTCTACTCAAGGCCTTAAAGGAAGCTTGTAGACTAAGGACAGGAAGGGGCAGAATACTTTGGATGACATTTGGAAGATAAATACAATTTTGGCAGAAAATGATTAAAACTTACCAATTCAAGGAAATTTAAGGATATAAGGTATAGAAAGATAGTATAGTTTGGCTTAGAGTTAACTGCAACTTAAGTAAATGTAATGCCATATAACTGATATTATACATATTTTCATTAGGTTCTAGTGACAATTCAGAGAAAAATGTTGGGTTGCACCGTCATAAGATTAATAAAGCATCACTACAATAAGCCACTGACTCCAATTTAGACATTTGTGCTCTGCCTCGGTAATAACGAAAGTACTAAAACAACTCAGGTTCTTTGTTCCTGTTACCAGGAGCGGTTGGGAAGATTCAAGGAACCAATGGAATGTGAATTTTATGACACCATAATTATCTTCACAGAGGGACACTCAGCATGCAGAAATTTAAAAAGAAATCTTTAAAAATGGAAGACTAAAAGAATAAAAGTGTATTGCAAGATTGATTTCTGGTCCTATAAGCAAGAATATTTCCTATGAGGAACTGATACATGTAAGTTAATTGGCCTTCAGCAAAGAATAAATGGCTTCTCTTTCTAGCTAACGAGGTTTCATTAAATCTACTAATTGGGAGAAATGGAAGCAGCACAGGAACTAAATCCAAGAGCAAATTTTCAGTTCTTCTGAGAGGTATAATCATTTTCCTCATTTTTATACTACAGAACTTTGGCAAGTAATAAAAACAAGCCTAGGGCCCATATTAAAAAAATAAACAGGATATCATACACTAAACAAAAACTCAAAAACCAATTAAAATAAGAATCAGAAATATATTTATATTGAAAAAATGATAAACAAGTATCCTGAGATTCTCAACTATAAAAAGAACACAGTATCAATCTGCAAGGTTGCAATGATTAAATAACACACATAAAATTCTTAAAAGAGTACCTTGTACATAATTGCTTAACAAATGACAACTATTATTACAAGGATGAAAGATACCTTTTCTAATAAGAGCTTTAAAATTGGACTCACCATTACCTCCCTGCTTCAACTTCAGCTTAAGCACACAACTATGATCACAGTCAATCACATAGCTTTTGACTAGATCATTGACTAGATCTGCTAAGTAAGTGAAAAATAGTAGCATTTGGAAACCATGGTGAAGTGAAGAGAAAAAGTTACCTGAGAAGGCATGGCTAGCAAAAACATTTTGACATTCTTAAACAACATTCACAAGACAAAGGATCATAGAATGCAATAATAAGAAGTAAAGGCAACTGAAGTCTTAAAATTAAAGGAAATTCTGTGATATAAGCCCCAATGAAAGGTAAGATATATTTTATCTAATTTGAAAACAATTCAAGACTTACCACCTTTCACCTACTAATTTAGCCAGTGTACTTATTTTTGTCTCAGCCTTATTTCTAGGAGGATCTTTAATTTCTTTTTCACTGTTTTATGAAGGATTTAAATCCTTTTTGCTCTCAGTATGAAATTTATTTTTGAAGAGTTACAGTTTTATTCTTTGGAGTCAGAGACCACTTTCTCTGTTTATCTAATCCTAGAAATCAGAGGCGCTGGGGATGTAGCTCAGTGATAGAGTGCTTGCCTAATATGTGCAAGGCCCTCGGTTCAGTCCCCAGCACTACACACACACACATGGAAAGCTACTTTAATCATCTTGGAAGCATATTCATGGAAAGATACTCGTGGCTATGGCTATACCTTCATATAAGAAAAGGTAATGCATAAAGAAGAATCTATGGGGGAAGGTGAAAGTTGATGAAAAATCCTCATGCAATGGGAAAGCTAAATGTAGAAGAGAAGCACAGATAAAGGGTAGTGGATGAAAATGTAATTATTATGGCTTTTTCTCTCCTCACTATAATGGAAGTGCTCACTGTGACTAAGCAATCTTTTAATAGATGTTCTGGAAGCTTCCAGGTGGCTTCTTAGGAAGTTAATCTATTTATTCCAAAGTTTAGCATTTGCTGTCTTTCAGACATTCTAAGAGTCAGAAATTAAGAAAAAAACCTTTTTTTAAAGCTTTGATTTTATGCCTTTGTCCACTCTTTTGATACTATTCTTCTTGTCTTTATAAATAACCCAAATACATCCTTTTCCAAACTACATATTGATCTTAGCAATAAAATTAAGTAACTCTCTTTGAAGCTGTACATAAAAATATGCCTATGGGACAGGTTCTTGAAACCAGACAAACATAACAGTTTCTCCATCCTAGAAGCACATTTAAGGCTCAAAAAACAAAATTAATGCCCAAACAGCCTGTGAGGCACCTAGACATGGAAACATTTCCTAGCCTAGTCAGACTACGTATCATATAAAATATGGTTTAAGATTTTAATGGACCATCCATTTAGAAAGGATTCTAAACCTTTTAAAACACACACCACCACCAACACTGTCACGGGTCTTAGATCATACCCACAATGGCTTCTTTGTCAAGTAAGCAAGGAAGTTGTGTCATTTTGGTTGCTTGGAAATTCCTATATGGTCCACCAAACTGCACAGATCTTGGGTCCCTATTAAAGGCTGTAGATGTCCACAAAATGCTATCTCTGTTACAGAGAAAGAAGGGGCTGCTGCACTTGCTAGAATGTCTGGTTTTAGTTCAGATGCTTCACGTTTGGTTTCAACCAAGCTTCCACTATGCCCAATGCCAAACCTGATGCTTTAGCAAGGGGGAAATTGCTAGATCCCAGGAACACACCAGATCTCTGAGATACAGAAGCATGCTTCAATTGGACTAATCTTGGTTACCTTTGTTAGCACCAATCTCTAATCATTTAGTTCCTCACAGAATAAATTATAGTTTCTCTCTGAGAAGAGGACCTGGGTACTAAGGAATTAAAATGGAAATTAAAGTAGAAATTCCAAGGTCAAAGCAGCATCTGAGGCCAGTACAAAAAAATAGTGGAGGAATTCAATGAGCAGCAACTCTGGGATACTTTAGTTTCTTCAGTTCTGGTCCAGCCTCATGGTCCCACCTGTACCTCAATCATTGGCACCACCTCTTCAATCCACAGCAAGTCCAGGGGAGCTGAGGCTCGAGTTTGTCGGTGGTGAATTCAGTGGGGCCGCAGAAGGTACAGGATAATGGCCAGTAGCACCACTAGGATACAGGCAAAAAATAGGTAATGGTTGTAGACAAAGGAGAGATGGAACCAGTTACCATGGACTTGTCGGGCGCCTTCCTGTCGAAGATCCCTGGATGATAAGAATTGGGTTTTATAGAGAATCGCTCCCAATGTCAACTGAACTTCTCGGTCATACACCAGCTGGGCTGTCCGCAGGTTTGGGTAGTCATAGGGAAAGTGGAATCCTTCATGTAGGATTTGGTACATCCAAGCCGACTTAAAACATTGATATTTGAGTCGATGCTCATCTGCATGTGAAGAAAAGAGGCCATTCTTGAATCTCTGAGTTAGTACTGACCAAGCCATGCCACAGTAATCCTGAGCAGCCTTGGCAAATGTTGGCCCATGGTAACGGCCACCTATGTGCAACACATCCTCTTTACAGTAAAAGAACTCTGAGAAGACATAGAATTTGCTGTTTTTAAAGTCAATTGGTGATTGGTAAATGCCATTCAGTGAAGCCTGGCTGGTGTTGGAGCGAGCAAGCAGAGGGCTCAGCATCAGCCCACAAGTTGCCTAGTCTCCCTTTCCTCGGATATGTAGGACCTGGCTGTTTCTCTCCATCACATCTGTCAGTCCCACAGGCAGGCAGGGGTCCAGAAATGGATTGTCAGGACTCAAGCCTGTCTTCTGGCCCAGTACTCTGTTTTTGTTAAATGTTTCATTCAGCACAAGATCTTCATAGCGCTGCCAGGCAAAGTTGCCTCCAAAACCCAGAAAGGTTGTGACATAAACCCTGTACACATGTTCAGTGTGTTGTACATCACAGCCCAGGTTGAACTCAGCCAGTAGGGTCTTGGCAGCTTCTTCCTGTTCTGGAGGAAGGGCAGAGGTTGAGGTAGGAACTTCATAAGCAATTTGGAGAGAGGCTCCTCCCTTATCCAGTATCCCTATTGTCCTTCAGCGTCCTATGGCTGATTCCTCGGAACTCTCAGCATCTGATTCATCCTCTTGGTCGAATCTTCCCAAAACAAAGTTGATACCAATCCATGCATAAACCCCTTCTTGCTTCCCGGAGATCACTTCTGCCTGTGACTGAGAAAAGAGGAAGTCAAACTCCAACGGTAAATCTTTCACTAAGTCAGCCAAGAGAGCCAACTGCTTCCTCTCAGGAAGAAGCCTCATGCCTGCAATACAGAGGATATAAAGGCGCATCTCCTTGTGTTTCTTTACAGGTACATGAGCAGCAGCAAAGCTCAGAAGAGGACGAAGGTAATCACTGGGATGTTCTGGAGTATCTGCCATTGCAGAGATTCCTGGTTTGATTTTTTTAACCACAGGTTGGCTGTTGTGGTCTCTCATCTGTTTGATGTCCAGCAAGTCGTGGGGGTTACCATTATGTCTTGGCCAGAAATAAACAAAAATCCTGGAGCCACTGCTACCACAGTCTACCATGAGTCCATAATTCAAATTTGGGTCTTCAGTGTCAGTAGTTTCAAGCTCCCCTACCCAAGCCAAATACCATCAAAAACATCAAGGTTTTGAGTCTCAGCTCTATCACATTCAGCAAGTTTCTTAACTTCTCTCAGACAGTTTCTTCATCTTTTGTATAGCCTATCGCTTGGTAATGAAGCACCCCAATGTCGAAAGTCCACAATTAACATAAGTAAAAGGAGACAGGATATGAAGAATACTCCCAGGAATGCCACCCATTGACGGAGAAATGGGCTTACTGTGGGAACAGTGAAGTACCAGGAGGCTGGGCAGAGGTAAAAAAAACTGATCCTAGCCATGGGTTCCCTTCAGTAGTCTCAATGTTTGTCACCTCCTTTTCCTTTTGCCCGGAGAAGGTGGCCTCCCTGTCCCAGGCATCTCCTAAATCTGCAACGGGATTGAGCGGCTACCAGTCCCTCAGTCCCGCTCGGCTGGGTCCAAAGCTGTCCCTCACAAATTTATTTCAACATAACTATGCTTATAAACCCAAATCTTTAACGGCCATATCCTTTTATGGTAAAAGCAACCACTACAATTTCTTTCACTTTAAGCAGCTTATTGCTTTGTATCTTCTTTTGAAACTTTCTGTTCCATCATTAGCCATACAAGAAATACATGTCTGCTGCAGCCTACATGTCACTCTACAAAAGAGAATGCATAGGGCCAAATGCATCAGAAGTTCCTAGGGTCCACTGCCACGTGGCTTTTTTCTTCCATGCATTTGGCAACTATAATATAGCATAGCAATGTTACTTAGTTAACTTAAATGTCCTTTAACTTGGGTGTGAACACTTGTTTTCGAATTCCTACAGTGGAGGCGAATTTGGTGTCTGCAGAGCTCTAGGATGTAGCTGAGGACTGCACACTGCAAGGACTCCCAGACAAATTCCACACCTGAGCCTGAAATTTCTATCAGTTTTTATATAAACTATTCTAACTACTTATTAATGCATATAACTTGGCAGTTATTTTCGGGGCAAAATACAAGCAGTTTGGGGGTGGATAATTCCTTCATACTAAAATATTATTTAAAAAAATCTTCAGAATCAAGGACCAAGGATTTAGCTTAGTGGTTCTGCCGCCAGCCTCGCAAGCAAAAGGTCCAGAGTTCGATCCCTGGTACCAAAAACAAAAATCTTTAGAATCAAACATTTATGTAAATATTCTTTTTGTTTCCCATTTAGTTTATTGGTATACTTTAGGTATACAATACAGTTACATTCATTATTAGGATCTTGTACCTTTACATGATGTATCTTGGTTCTTATTTTTTCCCCATTCCCCTGCTCTCCCTTCACCCTCTCCACCCTTCCTTATTTACAAAGACTTTGTTTCCACTTTTTTCCTTTTCTCATATTTTTTCTTTTCCCTTCTTTCCTTTCCCCTACCCCTCCCACGTCCCCTATTCCTTTAGACATTTTCTTCCTATTTCACAATATCAATTATACATCTTGATTCTTATTTACATTTTTAGTTTTTCACACCAGAGAAACTATTCTGTATTTACACACATGGGTTCTATTTATTTCATTTAAGAGTATCGCCTCAATGTGCATCCACTTAGCTATAAATGTCTCTAGTTTTTCATTCTTTATAGCTGAGTAGTACTCCATTTTATTTAAAAACCACATCTTCTTTATCTAGTCTCCAGTTGATGGGCAATTGGGCTGCTTTGAAGTTTTAGCTATTACAAACTGTTCCGCTGTAAACATGGGTGTGCATATATCACTGTGGTATGATTCTTTTAATTCTTTGGGGAAGATACCAAGCAGGGGAATAGCTGGGTCAAGTGGGACTTCCAGTCCTAGTTCTTTGAGGTATCTCCATATTGATTTCCACAGTGGTTGCACCAGCCTGCACTCCTACCAACAATGAAGAAGGGTTCCTTTCTCCTCACAACCCTGCCAGCACTTGTTATTGGTTGATTTCATGATAGCACCCATTCTTTCTTGGGTAAGATGCAATCTCAGCATTGTTTTCATTTTCTTCTCTCTAATGACCAGTCATGTTGAACATTTTTTCATATATTTATTTGCTGCTTTTACTTCTTTGTCTGAGAAGTGTCTGTTCATTTCAGATGCCCATTTTTGAACTGGGTCTTTATATTTAGGGGGCCTGATTTTTTTGAGTTCTTTATATATTTTAGATAGTAGACCTTTGTCTGTGGAACAGCTGGTAAAATTTTTTTCCCACATTGTAGGTTGTCTCTTAACTCTGTTGGTTTCTCTTGCAGTGCCGAAGTTTTTTAATCAGATGAGATCCCAATTGTTGATTCTTTGTGCTAGTACCCAGGCTGCTGAGAATTTGTTCATAAAGTCCTTGCCTATGCCAATGTCATTGAGAGTTGTACCTAACTTTTCTTCCAGATAGTTTAGTGTTCCTGTTTTAATATTTAGATCTTTAATCCACTTAGATTTTAGTTTAGTGCATGGTGAAAGATAGTGGTCTAATTTTAATCTTTGGGAAGTTGAAATCTAGTTTTTCCAGCAACATTTATTAAAGAGACTATCTTTCCTCCAGTGAGGATGTTTGGCTCCTTTGTCAAAGATGAGGTAGTGGAGTATGTCTGGAGTTGTTTCTGCATCTTCTAATCTACTCCACTGATCCTCAGGTCTGTTTCTTTGCCAGTACCATGCTGTTTTTAATCACAGTGGCTTTGTAGTACAGTTTCAAGTTGGGGATTGTGATACCCCCTGCCATGACTCTGTTGCCTAGAATTTCTTTTGCTATTCTAGGTCTCTTCTGGTTCCAAATGAACTTTTGTATTGTTTTCTCTACTTCTGTGAAATATGCTGCTGGGATTTCAGTCAGGATTGCATTGAATCTGTATAGCAGTTTTGGAAGTATGGCCATTTTCACTATATTGGTTCTTCCTACCTAGGAACATGGGATGTCTTTCCATTTTCTTATATTCTCTTCAATCTCTTTTTTCAGAGTGCTGTAGTTCTCAATATAGAAGTCTTTTGCTTCCTTAGTTAGATTGACTCCTAAATATTTAATTTTTGGATGCTATTGTGAAAGGATTTGTTTCCCTAATTTCTCTTTCAGTGAGTCTGTTATTTGTGTACAAGAAGGCTATTGATTTTTGAGTGTTGACCTTGTATCCAGTTACTCTACTGAATCTGTCAATTAAGTCTAGAAGTCTTTTGGCGAAGTTTTTTGGGTCTTCTATGTAGAGTATCATATCATCAGCAAATAATGACAGTTTCTCTTCTTCTTTTCCTATCTTTATTCCTTTTATTTTTTTTCTCTTGTCTACCTGCTGTGGCTAATGTTTCCAAAACTATATTGAATAGGAGTGGTGATAGTGGACATCCTTGTCTTGTTCCTGATTTTAGTGAAGGTTTTCAGTTTTTGACCACTCAGTATGATGTTGGCTGCTGGTTTTTCATAGATAGCCATTATCAAGTTGAGATAAAGACCATTTATTCCAATTTTCTGCAGGGTTTTTATCATAAATGCCTGTTGGATTTTTGCCTAAGGCTTTTTCTGCATCTATTGAGATGATTATATGGTCTTTCTCCTTGACTCTGTTAATATCGTGTATTACATTTATTGATTTATCTATGTTGAACCATCCTTGCATCCCTGGGATAAATCCGACTTGGTCAGGGTGTATGATCTTCTTGATGAGCCTCTGTATTCTGTTTGCCAGTATCTTACTGAGGATTTTTGCATCTGTGTTCATTAGGAAGATTGGCCTGTAGTTCTCCTTTTTGGTTGGGTCTTTCCCTGGTTTGGGAATCAAACTAATACTTGCTTCCAGGAATGAATTTGGAAGTATTGCTTCCCTTTCAATTTCATTGAAAAGTTTAAAGAGTATTAGCAATAGTTCTTCTCTAAATGTTTTGTAGAAATCAGCAGTGAAGCCAATCAGGACCTGGGCTTTTCTTTCTTGGTAGATTTTTAATTATGTTTTCAATTTCATTGATTGTAATTGAGGTGTTTAGGATTTTTATATCTTCATTCAACTTTGGTAATTCATTTGTATCTAGAAGTCTGTCCATTTCTTCTGTGTTTTCCATTTCATTAGAGTACAGGTTCTCGAAGTACTTATTGATGATCCTCTGGATTTCTGCTGGATCTGTTGTGCCTTCACCTTTTTCATTCCTTATTGCATGGATTTGAGCCTTTTCTTTCCTTTTTTTGATAAGATTGGCTAAGGGTTTATCAATTTTATTTATTCTTTGTTTTGTTTTGTTTTGTTTTTTTGAGACAAGGTCTCATTTTGTGTTCAGGCTGGTCATGAACTCACTTTGTAGCCCAGGCTGGCCTTGAACTCGTGGTGATCCTCCTGCCTCTGCCTCCCTAGTGCTAGGATTACAGGTATGTGCCACCATGCGCAGCTTTTATTGATTCTTTTGAAAAACAAACTCTTTGATTTGTTGATTTTTTGTATCCTTTTCTTAGACTCCATTGCATTGATTTCTGCTCTGATATTTATAATTTCCTCCCTTGTACAAGCTTTTTTGGGTTTGTGTTGCTCTTCTTCATCTAGGAGCTTAAGATTCAGCATTAGGTTGTTCATTTGAGCTCACTCTGTTTTCCTAGTGTGGGCATTCACTGCTATGAATTTCCCTTGTAAGACTGCTTTCACTGTGTCCCATAGATTCCTGTATGTTGTATCAACATTATCTTTTATTTGTAAAAACTGTCTAATTTCTTCTTTAATTTCCTCTGTGACTCATTAGTTGTTCTGGAGAGTGTTATTCAATTTCCGTTTGTGAAGTTCTTGCAGTTTCTTATGCTATTGATCTCCAGTTTAATTGCACTATGGTCTGATAATATATATGGGATAACTTCAATTCCTTTGCATGTACTTAAACATGTTCTATGAGCTAGTATGTGTTCTATCTTGGAGAATGAGCCATGTGCGGTGGAAAAGAATGTATATTCTGATTTTGTGGGGGGTGGAACACTGTGTAGATGTCTATTAAGTCCATTTGTTCAAAAGCTTGGCTCAGTTCTAGTATTTCATTCTTGATTTCTTGTCTAGATAATCTATTTGTGACAGTGGGGTATTGAGGTCCCCCACTACAACTGTATTAGTGCTTATTTTGTTTTTCATGTCCATTAATATTTGTTTTGTATAGTTGGGGGCATTCGTATTTGGTGCATATGTATTTATGACTGTCATCTCTTCCTCTTGGATTGTTCCCTTCACAAGGATGTAATGACCTTCTTTGTCTCTCTTAATTAGTTTTGGTTTGAAATTTGCTTTGTCTGCAAATAATATAGCTACCCCTGCTTTTTTCTGGGTTCCTGTTGCATGGAAAATTGTTTTCCATCCTTTTACTTTCAGTCTATGAGCTTCTTTTTTAACTAGGTGTGTTTCTTGTATACAGCATATTGTTGGATTTTGCTTCTTAATCCATTCTGCCAGTCTATTTCTTTTGATTGGTGAATTGAGGCCATAAATATTGATGGTTATAACCGATATGTGTTGACTTATCATTGTCATGTTATTTTCCTGTTGTTGGTTCTTTTTTATTTTTCTCCCCTCCTTTTAATTTCTTACCCTGCCTGATGAATTTGCTCTGCTGGGCTTCATGGAGTTGTGATCTTCATTTTCTTTTTCTAGGATATTGTTTAGAATTGTTTGGAGTGCTGTTTTGGTATTCATGTAGTTTCTCAGGTGTTCTTTGTCATAGAAGTATCATATTTCTCCAACAATTTTGAAAGATAGTTTTTCAGGATACATCATTCTAGGTTGGAGGTTGTTTTTTTTTAGGGCTTGAAATACCTCACTCCAGGCACTCCTTGACTTGAGGGTTTGTGTTGAAAAGTCTTCTGTGATTCTGATGGGCTTTCCTTTGCATATGATTTGTTTCTTTTCTCTAACTGCTTGTAGTATTTTGTTCTTCTGTTGGGTTTCTGGGATTTTGATTATTATATGTCTAGGTAGAGGTTTTTTTTGATCATGGCTAGTTGGAGTCCTATATGCCTCACTTATCTGTATGTCAAATTCTTTTGCTCTGTTTGGGAAACTTTCTGTCATTAATTCTGTGAACAGATTTTTTATGTCCTTTGTACTTTCTCCTGCTTTTTAATGGACTCCTATCAATCTTATATTATTCTTCTTTGCATCATCTAGGAGCTGTTAGATTGATTTCTCATAGTCCCTTACTAGTTTTAAGAGCTCTCTCTTTTCATGGTCACTGACCGCAATCCTGTCTTCTATATTTGATATTCTGTCTTCAGATTGCCTCAGTCTGCTGTGTATGCTTTCAATAGAGTTTTTAGTCTCCTGGATATCTGTTCAAATCTGTTCCAGGGATTCCATTTCTTTCCTATGTTGGGCATTCGTGGTTTCCATCATGGTCCTGAACTCATCTATTTTTTTTATCTGTTTCTGTTCTAGAGTATCTAATCATGTCTTTCATTATGCTCACCATCTCTGTAGTTATCTAGGAGATTATTTCTGCTTTGAATTTTTCTAGAGCCTCATTCATCTGTTTTATTACTTCCTGTGCTATCAGTTCAGGCTGTCCAGGTGGTTGATTATCAGACTTTTCCACCTTGTTTCCCCCAGAATTTGCCTTTGGTGGGCTGGAAGTATGGGTTTGTGCTTTGCTTAAATGTCTTCTCATTTCTATTTTTGTTGGTGGTGCTGTCCTTGGTTTAATTCCTGGGTTGATACTTTGATATTGCTTATTGTAAGTATCTTTGTTGCTTGTATTTAGAACCCTACAGAATGATTTCTTCTCAGAGGTGTCTTCCAGATATAGGTGGTCTTTAGGTTTTTAGTCTCTAATGGCTCTGAGGCTATCTCATTTTCATTATACCAGGAAGGACAACTAATTAGATCAATCACAACAGCTTAGCCCAAGTGATACAATCAGCAACACAGTAGCACCAAGCACAGCTTAGAAAATAACAATTTTTGGTTGTTACTAATCTATCACCTTTAACTGTGTGAATTAAATCAAAATTGAGGACCAGCACAAAATATATTTATAGTGAATAAACTCTTCACTATAGCAACTTTACCCTTCAGTATGGGGACTTAGAAGGAGTTGGGGAAGGAGGGATAGATAGGTAGAAGGATAGGGAAAGATTAGTAGTGAGGACAGAGGACAGAGGAAGATCATGCAAACTCTAGGAAACAGTTGAAGACAAGAGGAAAAGACAGAATGAAGGAACAAAGATGAGAGCAGAACAACCTAACAGCAATAGGGAGGCTAGAAACTGAATTTACTTTCCTTTGAAACTAATGTCGATCAAGAGAAGGAAAAAAACAAGAGGAAAAGTAAAAGAAAGAAGAAATCCAAATTAGGGCCAGAGCAGTAACAAAAAGGGTGATGAGAAACAATCTGGGAGAGTGAGAGAGCAAGAGAGTGAGAGAAAGAAAGAAAAGAAAAAAAAAAAGAAGAAAGAAAAAATGTGAAAAGAGTAGAAAAACAAATAAAAATTAAAAATGAGATAATAATTTTGAAAATAACAAAAAATAAAAATGAAGGGCCTCCTTTAAGGTATGTCTCTGCTGTCACAATAGACAATGTGGTCCACAGTGTGCAGGTCTAAGTCAAGTAGTCTCAGCAAGCCAGCAGCAGACACCTGAGATTCAGGCTGACTTTTGGCTGCAAGGCCCTAGTTGAGTTCCTTGACCTGCTGCAGGGTTGAACTCTGCAAGTTTCTACTGCAGGTTCCAGCTGCCCTTCCTGAAGATAGACCAGGTTCTGATGGGAGGTAGTGATCCCTCCAACTTACCAACTACGGTAGTCTGATGTGCCTTTATATCAGAGATTCTCTTCACTTTTTCAATGGGCTTCAATTTGCATCAAGGAGCCTAAGAGAGGCCTTCTTTCTGTTGTTCACTTGTGCTCTGTCTTCTGAAGCTCAGGACAATAGCCTTTATGACCTCCTGTGCCTTTGCAGTGTGGAACCAGGTACCCATGCAGCCAGGAGGCCAGAGGCGGGGTGAGGTGGGGGGATTGCTGAAGGTGCCCGCGTGTGGCTCCGCTCATAGCTAGGAGGCTGGGTGAGGACAGGGAGCAGCAGCTCCAGCTCCACCCGGCTGAAGTCCTCACCTGTCCGCTCGCTCTCGCTCAGAGGCTGGGTTTATGTAAATATTCTTTTGAAAAAACAGTTCCAAAAGACTCAGCTTAGTTCAACTTTGAAATTGTATCAAGATTTAAGTCTACTTCATGCCAATGAGCTGCTCCTCAGCAGGGGCTGGTTTTACCTTTTGAGCAATGACAGCCACTCTGGCATGTACACAAGGGAACTGGATGGCATAGACAGTTTTTCTGGGGGTTCTGAATTTTGGAGACTCAACACTGCTAAATCTACAGGAAATGAATTTAGGTCTTCCTACAAAACTGAGAGTAAAACTCAGTAACAATCTTGCCTCCCAATGCAGTGAAGTTGATACATCTGGTGTTTCTCTGGAGAAGGGAGAAGGATTAATCCTTGAATACAACACAAAGAATCTCCTTCATCAGCAAACAGCATTCAGAGACAAATGCTTTATTTCCAATCAAGCCTGCTATTCCAGTGCCTTCAATATATTGTACAGTGTTTGCTCAGGACCTCTATGAAAGACATGGTGACCCTGGCATTCCTATCTAACTTCACATATAGCATGATGCTGGGTAAACTTTATGAATACTCACTAATTCCTCACTATTTCTGTCATTTAAATGTAACTGCTTTAGGAAATGTTCTCAGATGTTTAAAATAATAATAAAATGTTTAAAAGAAAACCGTTGCTTGGAGGAACTTGTAATGTAAATATTAAATAACATCAAAAAAAGATAATCGAAACACTGCAGGACCAAAGATTACTCAAAAACTCTACACATTTCAATTTGAAGAATGTTCTTTCTCCTTAAAATGCAGTCACAGAAACTAGAAGATGACTCACTGCCACAGTGACTAAAATTATTCACTAGCAAAGAGGAAGGACACTGACTGTAAACTGTTCAAAGAAAACCTTAGTACAATAGACAAAGTTCAGACTGGAGGGAGGTCTGGTGTTTGGCTGCCCCAGTTCCCTCCTGGCCCCTATCCATGTCTTTCTAAGGAGACAATCTGAAAACTTCCCAGGTTAAGGGCATGTGCCTTAGTGGAAGAGAACAGGACAAGCGAGTGAGATGTAGACCAGGCACAACTTGGATGGATAAGCAACTTTAAAGAAATTCTCTAATAACTTCAAATCTCACTTTTATTACCCCAACTGGAAATAAGACTATGGAGTATTTCAGTGCATCTCCAAATCCAAGCTGAATGTAGCATTTCAGAATTTTAGATATTTCTTAAGATCCTCAAAAACACTGGTGCTGTCAAGTCCAAGTTCTTCCTACAGGAATTTAATATGGGCAGTAATCTTTTTTTGAGAATCCTCAATCACATGATTTCCTCCAGGCTGAAAATCTAAAATGACATTGGGGTTCTGATATCCTTTGCCTGTGTTCTTAGAATACTCCATGACAGCTTTCTTGAGCTTCTCTGTGTAGTTCACAATTCCTTTCAGAGGAACACGCTCATTGTTTTCATAAGCTGTGATGTGAATTGAAGTATAATGCTGAGGTTTAATATTTTCATAGGGACAGTAACATTTTATGTAGCTCTTGTGTTTTTCATCAGATGAAGGATTCCCCCAATCTTCTAATGTCAGAGGAAGAGTAGTGTCCATCATGGTATTGAGAACATCCAAGAAAGGTGCCTCTAAAGTCATAGCTCTCAGGAGCTCTGGATTAGAATTACACAATCCTCCCACAAGCACCCCTCCAGCACTGAAAGCAGTCGGGGTTGTTAGACTTGGCTGAGAAAAGCCTTGCCCATGAAGTGTCTTAATGCAAGCCTCTAAGTCATCAAGGCCATTGAGCTTTTTAGTTAGGCAGCCATCAGCATGCCACTGGAGGCCTAACTCACCACCTCCCTTAACATGTCAGTATGCTAGGACCCACCCATTGTCCACCAAGACCTGCCTTTCAGGTCTGAAATTTATTTTCAAATCCATTCCATAAACTCCATACACCTGTACCAAGAGAGGTTTCTTCTGTCTTTGGTGTCCGTTTTGTGAAAAATAGTCACAAATTTTGGCCAAATTTTAGTGGCACAAATTTTCCATCTTTGCTTTTGGCTTCTAGATGTAAAACATGACTAGTCTTTGTAATTAGGTCTTCATGTCCAGTTTCCTCAAAGAGTTTGCCTTCTGCAAACTTATATGTGTAATATTTTGGGGGTTGTATCAGAGAGCAAAGTTGAAAGGGGCAGTTCTTAGGGTCAGAATTTGTATCCATTATGAATCCACAGGTCCAAGGAGGGAGTTTTAGAGACTGAACTGAATCATCAGCCAGACCAATCACATTAACATAAAGTAGATTGGTGTGCTTCAGGAAGAGAACACAGTGATTCTTAAACATGTCCAAGTCTACAACTTTGGTTTTTCTCTTCATTGTGAAAAATAAATTCCAATTCATAATAGCAGGGGTATCAGCTGCTGTTCTCATTAGTGTGAAGTCTGTAGGCTCTCCAATGTTAGTAAGAATGTATAATTCATCATCTCTGTTTTCAACATAGTATAGGACCCCATGTATGCACTTCTGAATAAGTGCTGGTGGGTCCCAAGGGTTCAGGCCATCTATTAACCACACTTCAGAAGTGGTCTTGGTCATAATATTTATGGTGAGGAAACGACTATCTTTTGTAAGATAAAGGAAAGCAAAATAGTTTGAGTCCTTTTCTGTGTAAAAACGTTCATTATATTTGTTATCCCCAAAATTAGCTTGATATACATCATGGCAGCGAAGGTTCCTCTGGAAGGTGTAGAATAAAACATCTTCATCCTTTACCCATTCAAAACTGGACAAGAACTGGGAAAGAAGCTTCCATTACAGGCTGATCAGTAAGTTTTACAACTATACAGGTAGATGCTTCACAATCCTCAGTTCTTATCTTGCTGGCCACATATTTCTCATCTGGAGCAACTCTGATGCAATCAATGAAGGGCTAGTCTAATTTAAGTTCTTCTAAATTGAATAAAACTTCATAATCTCACTGTCTGCTTCTTCATAAGATGGCATTTTTGATGTTTTTGTTAGCAAGCATATACATTTTAGCATAACTAGCTCAATCATTAACTCTAATACTTATGAAACATATACATAAAATTTTGGTGTAAATTAGAAAAATGTCAGTTCTAAAAATCAGGCCCACAGACAAAAGGTGTTTTCTTCTCCTCCTTTTCTCCTTCATAAAGAGAACATAGATTGGAATTAATGCCATGGTATGTGCTGCAACTGGTTTTTTTATTAGTACATGTTTGCAGTACATAATGATTACAGTCACTGCAGGGAGTAGGTACATATACATAACATACCTTGATTCTTTTTATTCCTTTTTCTCTCTCCTGCCATTTCCTCCATTTCTAGATCCCTTTCTCATTTGCAAAAGATCTATCACCCTATTTTCTATTGTCTTTTGTTTTTCAAATGATGTATCCTTTGAGTTTCTCATATAAGAGGAACTATGTGATATTTAAGCTTGTGTGTCTGATTTATGTCACTTAACATTATGGTCTTAAGGTGCATCCATTTTTCTACAACTGGTACAAATGTATCTTTCTTTTTGGCAGAGTAGTACTCTATAGTGTATCGATACCACATTTTCTTTATGCATTCATCTGTTTATGGACATATAGACCACTTCCAAGATTTGGCTAATATGAGTTGTGCTGTTATAGACATGGGCATGCATGTTATCACTGCAGCATGATGTCTTTAACTCTTTGGGGAAGACACCTAGAAGGGGAATGGCTGGGTTGAATAGAATTTCCAATTTTAGTTTTTTGAGGAGTCTCCAAACTTATTTCCATAGTGGTTATACTAGTTTATATCTCCCAAACAATGTAGAAGATGGTCATTTTGCTTTCAGCCTCTCTCTTATTGTTTGATTTCTTTCTGGTATAACATGGAATCTCAATGTTGTTTTATTAGCATTTCTCTGATGGCCAGAAAAGTTGAGCACTTTTTCATGTACTTATTTGGCCTTTGTGCTTATGAGAAGTGTCTATTCATTTCAATTGTTCATTTTTTGATTGGGTCTTTTATTTTGGGGGTGATCTGATTTTTCTGAATTCTTTATATATTCTGGATATTATTTCTTTGTCTGAAGAGTAGCTGGCAATTGTTTTTCCATTCTGTAGATGGTCTCTTCAACCTATTGGTTATTTCCTTTGCTGTGCAGAAGCTTTTTAGTTTAATATAATTTCATTTATTGATTCTTCTGTTATCTCTTGTATAATTTGGGTTCTGTTTTAAAAGTCTTTACCTGTGCTTATGTCTTTGAGCGTTCTATTATTTTATCTTCCCATAGACGCTTTGTTTTAACATTGTTGATCCACTTTCATTTTATGTTAGTACATAGTGAGAGATATGAGTCTAGATTCAATCTTCTGCATGTGGATAACAAGTTTTCCCAGCATTGTGTGTTAAAGAGGCTATCTTTCCTCTAGCTTATTATGCTTTTGTCCCCCTTGACAAAGATCAGATGACTTAAGGTACTTGGGGTTGTTTCTGTATCCTCTATTCTGTTCCACTGATCTAGATGTCATTTTTGTGCCAATATCATGCTGGTTTTTTTAGTCACTGTATCTTTGTAATATAACTTAAAACCCAGGATTGTGATGCGTCCTGCTTTACTCTTGTTATCCAGTATTGCTTCTGCTACTTTGGGTCTCTTCTGGTGCCATATAAATTTTTGGATTGTCTTTTCTAGTTCTGTGAGGAATGTTTTTGGTACTTAATAATAAAGATAGATCTAAATAATAATATGAACTTCTTTAATCAAACTGATTTATATAGAACTATACACCTTGCAAGTGTGAATACATATTCTTCTCAGGTGAACATGTTATGCTTACTAATATGGAATAAATACTGATCTGTAATAGGTTTTAATCAACTTAAAATTATTAAAATCATATAGAGTATGTGCTTTGACTGCAATTAAATTAAATTAGAAATCATTACTAAGAGATTAGAAAATCCTCAAATTTGAAAAGGAAACAACAGCCTTCTTAATAGCTTATGGGTCACAGAAGAAATTATAAGGGAAACTAGAAACTATTTCTGAAATATCAAGATAAAAAAGTTCTCAAGATTCACTGTAAGTGATGGTGAGTACAGTTAATATTAATGGGTTACATACTTAGAAATTACTAAAAGAGGAGATGTTAAACTTCTTAAAACTAAAAACAAATATTGAGGTGATGGATATGACAATTAGCTTGATTTAACCTTTTCATGATATACATATTAAAACATCATTTTGTATATTATAAATACATATAATTTTTATTGTCAATTATACCTTAAAGCTGAAGGGGAGAAATTATTTTTAATAGAATGATAAAGTATCAAAATTTGTGGATGCAGTTAAGGCAGTACTTAGAGGGAAATTTATCATTTTAAATACGTATTTTAGAAAAAAGGCAAAAAACAATAAGCCAAGTTTAGGACTCAAAAAACTAACAAAAGGAAAGTAACATAAACCAAAAGTGCTAACAAAAGAGAAGAAATACATGAAATAAAAAAAAAAAACAGAGAAACTTATAAGGCCAAATTTTTTTTTTTTTTTTTTGGTACTGGGGATCAAACTCAGGACCTTGGGCTTGCAAGGCAGGTGCTGGAACCACTGAGCTAAATCCCCAGCCCCAAGGCCAAAATTTTATTCTCCAAAAAGATTAACAAAACTATGAAGTTGTAGTCATAAAGAACAGAAATTACCAGTGTAAGAACTTAGGAATTTACCCTCACAGATCCCACATATATTAAAAAGATAATAAGAAAATATAATAGCTTTTTACCAATTTGACATCTCAGATAAGTGAGCAAATTACTTGAAAAAATACAATTAAAACAAACACAAGATTAGATGGAAAATATGAAAAAGCCTATAAATATTAAAGAAATTAAATAGGTTATCAAAACTTTCCCAGAAAAAAATTCCAAGTTAAGGGGCCCAGTAGTTGTACTAGTGGATTTTATCATATACTTTGGAAACAAATAAGATCAATCTTATACAAACCCTATCAAAACATAGCAAAAAAAAAAAAAAGTGTCCCAATTTGTTTTTTGAAATCAACATGCCCTAAATATAAAAATTTAATGAAAGTATTTTAAAAGAAATGAACAAAGAAGGAGTAGAAGTAGAAGCAGAAGGGCAAAGTTCAGGTCAATATTTCTCAGGAACATAAACACAAAAATCCTTTAACAAAATCTGAGCAAATCAAATCCAGTAATCCATAAAGTGAAAAATACAACCACGTAGACTATATTCAGGAATACAAGAATAGTTTAGTATTCAAAAATCAACCAATGTAATATGTAATATATGAGGTATTTTAAAAATGAAAAGACTATGATTATTTCAATAGATTAAAAAATCATTCAACAATATTCAGCAATCATTCATGAGAAAAACTCATCAAACTGTAAGTAGAAGTGACCCTTTTCAATTCAATCAAATACTGACTAGAAGAGACAAAGAAGGGCAATATATCCTGGTAAATGGAACAATTCAGCAGGAAAACATAACAAGTGAAAATATATATGCACCAAATACTGATGCAACCAACTTCATAAAACAAATATTACTAGACATAAAAGATCGATCAAACATCAACACAATCATAGTAGAGGATGTAAACACCTCACTTTCACAAATAGATAAATAAATTAGATATAAAAATAAACAAATATTAAGAGTTGAATCTTGTTTTTCTGTTGGGTTTCTGGAATCTTAACAATTATATGCCTATGTGTAGATTTTTTTTGATCAAGTCTAGTTGGAGTCCTGCATGCCTCACTTATCTGTATGTCAAGTTCTTTCCCCTGCTTGGGAACTTTTCTGCCATTATTTCTGTGAACAGTTTTTTAATGTTGTCTGTGCTCTCTCCTGTTTCTTCATTGACTCAGTCAATCTTATGTTATTCTTCTTTGCATCATCTAGCAGCTGCTGGATTGATTTCTCATAGTCCCTTACAATTTTAAAGCAATTTTTCTTTTCCTGGTCACTAATTGCAATCTTATCTTCGATATCTGAAATTCTGCCCTCACATTGGCTCATTCTGCTGCATAGACTTCCAATGGAGTTTTTAATCATCTGGAAATCTGTTTGCATCTGTTTTATGGATTCCATTTGTTTCCTATGTTGGGATTCCATCATGCTCCTGAGCTTCTCTCTAACTTTATTAATCATGTCTTCCACAATCTCTGTTATCTGAGAAATTATTTCTGATTTCATTTTTTCCAGATCCTCTTTTGTTGCCAGTTCAGGGAGTCCAGGTGGTTGAGTATCAGAGTGTCCCATCTCATTTCCCTTTGGGGTTGCTGTAGGTAATCCAGAAGTCTGGTATTGAGGCTTGTTTACATGCCATCTCATTTCTATGGGGGGTGGGGTGTGTGTGTGCTGCTGGCACCTGCACAGCTCACCTCCTCTGTGCTGGGAGTGTTGGTACATTGGCCTGGAAGAATCATCCTCTGGGCTGGGAGTGGTGGCACATTGACCCAGAAGCCTCCTCTGTGAGTTTGTAAAGGTTTCAGTTCATAATTGGCTGGCTCCAAGACAAGAATGGCAAACAGGCCTCACAGAGGAGAAACAATGTGGAGTGCAAAAGATAAAAAGCAGGCAACAAGAGACCCAGAATAACAAAAGCAATACCAGGTAACAGAGACATGGCAGGGGGTATTACAACCTCCAATTTAAAACTATACTACAAAGCTACTGTGATAAAAACATCATGGTACTGGCAAAGAAACAGACCTGAGGATCAATGGAACAGATTAGAAGATGCAGAAACAACTCCAGACACACCTCATCTTCACAAAGGAGCCAAACACCCTCACTGGAGGAAAGATAGCCTCCTTAATAAATAGTGCTGGAAAAACTGAATTTCAACTTGCCAAAGATTAAAACTAGACCTATATCTCTCACTATGCACTAAACTAAAAATTTAAAAAATGGATTAAAGATCTAAATATTAAAACAGAAACGCTGAACCAGCTGGAACAAAGGTTAGGTAGAACTCTTGAAGACATTGGTGTAGGAAAAGACTTTAGGAACAAAACTGCAGTTGCCCGTGAACTAGCACAATCAATAAGTGGGATCTCTTCTTACTAAAGAGCTCCTGCATAACAAGAGAAACCACCAACACAGTGAAGACACAACCCACAATGTGGGAAAAAATTTTCACCTGCTGTTCCTCAGACAAAGGTCTACTATCTAGGATCAAAGAAGAACTTTAAAAAAATCAGACCTCCCAAATTTAAAGACTCAATCCAAAAATGGGCATCTGAAATGAACAGACATTTCTCAGACAAAGAAGTAGAAATAGCAAATAAACATATGAAAAAATGTTCAACATCACTGGTCAGTTGAGAGATCCAAATGAAAACAACACTGAGATTCTACCTCACCTCAGAAAGAATGGCTGCTATCAAGAAATCAACCAATAACAAATGCTGGTGGGGCTGTGGGGAAAGAAGAACACTGCTCCACTGCTGGTGGGAGTGTAGACTGGTGCAACCACTGTGGAAATCAGTATGGAGATACCTCAAAGAACTAGGACTGGAAATCCTATTTGACCCAGCTATTCCTCTGCTTGGGATCTTCCCCAAAGAATTAAAAGAATCATACCACAGTGATATATGTGCATGCATGTTCATAACAGCACAATTTGTAGTAGCTAAAACTTGGAAACAGTCCAAATGCCCATTCACTGGAGACTGGATAAAGAGAATGTGGTGTGGTGGGGGTTTTTTATAAAATGGAATACTACTCAGCCAAAAAAATGAAAAATTAGATGCATTTATAGCTACATGGGTGCACATTGAGGCGATACTCTTAAATGAAATAAATAGGACACACAGGTGTAAATACCAAATAGTTTCTCTAGTGTGAGAAACTGAAAGCATAAATAAGGACTAAAAGTTATAATAGATAATGTGAAATAAGAAAAGGGGAAAAGGGGAAGGGGAAGTAGAAGGGGTAGGGGGAAGGAAAGAAGGGAATGGAATATGAGAAAATGAAAAAATGGAAACAAAGTCTTTGTAAATAGGGAGGGATGGAAGGGTTGAAAAGAGGGCAGGGGAAGGGGAAAAAATAAGAACAGAGAGAGATTATGTAAAGGTGCAAATTTCCAATGATGAATGTCATTATATTATACCTAAAATGTACCAATAAAAGAAAATTAAATAAAAAGTTGAACCACATATTGGGACAAACTGACTTAATAGATATCTATAGAGTGTTCAACCCATCAAGAACAGAACATACATTCTTAGCATCACATGGAACTTCCAACAAGACAGACCACATACTAGGCAATAAAGCTTGCTTAAATAATTACAAAAAATTCCATGTATATTATCAGATCATACTACAATAAAACTAGAAATCAATGACAAAAGAAACCACAGAAATTTTGTAAACATATGGATATTAAACAATATATCCTTGAGTAATCAATGGGTAATAAAAAATAGAAGAAATCAAACATTCCCTAAAGTCAAATGATAATGCTAGTACAAAATACTAGAGCCCTGGTACACAATGAAAGCAGTTCTAAAAGAGATGTTTGTAGCTATGAATACTCACATCAGAAAAATAGAATTGTCCCTACTAAAAAAACCTAATGATGAACCTCAAGATCCTAGAAAAACAGGAAATCTGGGATTGTGGTTTCCTTCTATTTTTGATCTTTTTGCTCAGGATTGTTTTGCTCTTCTGAATTTCTTCTGGATTCACATAGATTTTTGGATTTTTTTTAACTTCTGTTAAGAATGCTTTGGTATTTTGATACCTTTAAAAATAAAAATAAACCTGAAGAAAATAGGCATAGAAGGGCCTTTTCTTTTCTTTTTTCTTTTTGGTACCAGGGGTCAAACTCAGGACCTTAAGCTTGCAAGACAGGTGATGGCACCACTTAGTTAAATCCCCAGCCCAGAAGGGCGATTTCTTAACCTGACAAAAGCCATTATTGACAAACCTACTTCCAGCATCATACTAAATGAGGAAAAACTGAAAACTTTTCCACTGAGATCAGGAACAAGACAAGGTTGTCCTTTCATACCACTCTTGTTCAATATAAGTACATGAAATGTAAGCCAGAGTTATCATGCAAAACAATGAAATAATAAGGGCTACATATTGGAAAGGAAGAAGTAAAACTATCCTTATTCATAGATGACATGATCCTTTACATGGATGTCTCAAAAAATTCCACCAAAAGAGTCCTAGAACTAATTTAAAAAATCAGCAAAGTATCAGGATACAAAATCAACACACACACAAACAAAAATCAATTACATTCTTGTACACCAAAAAATTTTTTAAAAGTCAACAAAGTAGCAGGATACAAAATGAACACAAAAATCAATACCATTCTTATATACCAACAATAAACATGTTGAGAAAGAAATTAACAACACCATTCACAAAATCTTCAAAAATTAAATATCCAGGTAAGTGAAGAGGACATGAAAGACTTCTAAACTGAAAACTACAGTGCTCTGACAAAAGGAGATTAAAGTGGACATTGGAAAATGGAAAAACATACCTTGTTCATGGGTAGGCAAATTATATTATTAAAATGGTCATATTACCAAAACTAAGATATATTTTTAAGGTAATTTCAATCAAAATACAAAAGCATTCTTCACAGAACTAAAAACAAAATCGAAAAATCTATGTGAATCCAGAAGAAATTCAGAAGAGCAAAACAATCCTAGGCAAAAAAGATAAAAAATAGAAGGCAACCACAACCTCAGATTTCGAGCTAAAAGATAGTGATAAAAACAGCATGATAATGGCACAAAAACAGACATCTGGATCAATGGAACAGAACAGATGATACAGAAATAACCCCAGACACACTCAGACATCTACTCTTTGACAAAGGTTCCAAAAACATCTGCTGGAGAAAAGATAGCCTCTTCAACAAAGAGTACCAGAAAAACTGGTTATCCACATGAAGAAAATTTAATCTAGATCCATATCTCTCACCATGCATGAAAATAAAACAAAAATTGATCAAATACCTAAATATTAAAACAGAAACAATCTGCTGGAAGATAAAAATGGAGAAAACTTGAAAATACAGGCATAGGCAAGTGCTCTCTTAATAGATCCACAATTGCACAAAAAATAACACTAAGAATCAACAAACAGGATTACGCCAAATGAAAAAGCATCTTTGTAGTACAGGATATAAGTAACAGAGAGATAACAGAGAGAAGCAACAACCTACAGAATGGGGGAAAATGGCCAGCTAGTCCTCAGAAAGAAGACTAATGTCTAGAATTTATAAAGAATTAAAAAAAAATCACCTCAAAATAAAAGACCCAATTTAAAAATGGTTAATTGAAACAAATAGACACTTGAGAAGAGGTATAAATGGCCAATAAGTACCTGAAAAAATGTTGAATATCTTTGGCAATTAGAAAAATGCAAATTAAAACAACACAGATTCCATCTTACCCCAGAAAAAATGGCTATTATCACAAACTTAAAAAACAAAAAAAATACTGGTGAGGCTATGAGCAAAAAGGGAATCCTTCTATATTACTGGTGATAATGTAAACTTGTACAACCACTACAAATATTAATATGAAGTTTCCTAAAAAAGTAGAAACCAGAAATACCACTCAACTCAACTATTTCTATTTTGGATATCTTCCCAAGAAGGATAGACTTGATAGACTTGATTTCTGGGAAAACATATGCACTTTGAGACCATAATGCTACATGAAATAAAACAGACACACAAGCTTAAACATTGCTTGGTTTCTCTTATATAAGAAACCAAAAGGATAAATAATTTAAAGAGTGAAATGAAAGATAGATATTAGGAAATGGGAACATAGATCTTTTACAAATGGAAGGGGAAGGGGACTTAGAAACAGAGGGAAGGGAAAAGAGAGAAGAAGGGAAACTAAAAAGCATTAAGATAAAATATGTACATATATCAACTCCCCACAATTAAAGTATTCATTACACAACACAAACACAAAGAAAGAAAGAAAAGAAGTAAAGAGAGAAAGAAAGGAGTATAAAGAAAATGTGAAACTATCTCCTTAATGAAGGTGGTATATGGAAAATTCTAAGAAACCTATAATCTATCTACTAAAAGTAAGTGACATTAGCAAGGTTACATAATAAGATAGGTATTATGGACTAAACACTTGTGTCTTTCCAAATTTATATATTGAATTCCTAACACTCAACATGATAGCATCAGGAGGTCAGGTCTTTGGAAGGTAATTTAGAGATCTCGTTAATGGGGTGAGTAGCCTTATAAAACACACATGACAGATTATTTCTCTCTCAGACATGCAGGGATACAAGATAGCCATTTTGAATACAGGAAGAGTGCCCTCAACACACACTCGAACTGGATGCAGTGTCTTTGTCACTTTCCTAATCAATGGAACAAAATACCCAATACCCACAACTTAAAGGAGGAGAGTTTTATTTTGGCTCACATTTTAGAAGTTTGTCTTTGCATGGTCAACAGCATGGTGGAAGGGTCTGAGGAGAGGAGAAGGTGCTCACCTCATGGCAAACAGGAAGCAGAAAGTGAAGGGAGGAAATAGGGTGGTATGACTCTTCCAACCAGGCCACTCCTCCCAACACCAAGCCAGCTGTAGTGTCTCCATGATCCAGTCACCTTCCATAAGCCTCCACCTCTGAGCACATGAGGCTTTCAGAGGACATTGACATATAAACCATAACACACAGGTACCTTGATTTTAAACTACCCAATTCCAGTACTGAAAAGTTAATGTTTGTTGTTTAAGCCAACTAGTATATGGTGTCCTGTTATACTGTGTTTAATAATTTAAAATTTGTATTTTCCATCCTAGCAGCAATCAAGAAGTGACACAGAAGAATTCTAAAAATATTTAGGAACAGACTTCAGATACTTAATATATATACAATGGGAACTTAGAAAAATATACTGCCTAGACAAATAGAAGACCTAAATGTAGGTGAATGGATGCAACTTAAAACTATAATGTTAGTGAAATAAAGCAGACACGTAAGCTTAAATATCTCATGGCTCCTCTCTCTTTTCTTATTCATTAAGTTTACTGACACATTTTAGGTATACATTATGATCACATTCATCATTGGGAATTTGTACATGTACATGATATATCTTGGTTCTTATTTTTTCCCCATTCCTCCCCTTCTCTTTTTACCCACAACCCCTCCCTATTTACAAAAAACTATGTTTCCATTTTTTCTTTCCCTTCTTACCTTTCCACATACCCCCACACACACAGTGTCCACTTCCCCTTTGGACTTTTTCTTCCTATTTCACATTATCTACTATATATTTTGGTCCTCATTTACACTTCCAGTTCCTCACACCACAGGAAGTATTTGTTATTTACACATGTGTGTTGTATTTATTTCACTTAAGAGTATGGCCTCAATGTGCATCCATTTAGCTATAAATGTCTCTAGTGTATCATTCTTTATGTCTGAGTAGTACTCTATTTTATTTTTAAAAAACACATCTTCTTTATCTAGTCACCAGTTGATGGACATTTGGGCTGTTTCCAAGATTTAGCTATAACAAACTGTGCCACTATAAACATGGGTGCTTATACAGCACTGTGGTATGATGCTTTTCTTTTGGGAAGATACCCAGCAGGGGAATAGCTGGTTCAAATGAAAACTCTAATCCTAGTTTTTAGAGGAATCTCCATACTGTTTTCCACAATAGATGCACTCCCACCAACAGTGGAGAAGTGTTCCTTTTCCCCCACAACCTGGCCAGCATTTGTTATTGGTTGATTTCTTGATAGCAACCACTCTTTCTGGGGTGAGGTGGAATCTCAGCATTGTTTTCATTTGTTTTCTCACAAATGATCGTAATGTTGAACACTTTTTCATGTTTACTTGCTCTTTCTACTTCAGCTGAGAAATATCTGTTCATTTCAGATGCCCATTTTTGGATTGGGTCTTTAAATTTGGGAGGTTTGATTTTTTTAAAGTGCTTTATATATTCTAGACAGTAGACCTTTGTCTGAGGAAGAGTTGATAAAATTTTTTTCCCATATTGTGAGTTTTATCTTCACTCTGTTGGTAGTTTCTCTTGCTGTGCAGAAGCTTTTAATAATATGAGATCCCAGTTGTTGATTCTTTGTGCTAGTTCCCATGCAACTGAGGTTTTGTTCATAAAGTCTTTTCCTACACCAATGTCTTCAAGAGTTCTACCTAATCTATCTTCTAGTAGGTTTAGTGTTTCTATTTTAATATTTAGATCTTTGATCCAAGTCAATTTTAGTTTACTGCATGGTGAGAGATGGGTCTAGTTTTAATCTTTGGCAAAGTGAAGCCCAATTTTTCCAGCTCCATTTATGAACGAGGCTATCTTTCCTCCAGTGAGGGTGTTTGGCTCCTTTGCCAAAAGTGAGGAGGCTTAGTATTTCTGCAGTTATTTCTACATCTTCTAGTCTGTTTCACTGATTCTTAGGTCTGTTTCTTTGCCAGTACCACTCTGTTTTTATCACAGTGTCTTTGTAGTAGTTTCAAGTTGAAGATTGTGATACTCCCTGTCTTTGTTGCCTAGAATTGCTTTTGTTATTATTCTAGGTCTCTTCTGGTTCCAAAGGAATTTTTGGATTGTTTTCTCAAGTTCTGTGAAATATGCTGTTGGAATTTCAATTGGGATTGCATTGAATCTATATAGCTATTTTGGAAGTATGGCCATTTTCACTATATTGGTTCTTCCTATGTAAGAATGCGTGATGTCTTTCCATTTTCTGATATCCTTGTTGATCTCTTTTTTCAGAGTGTAATAATTTTCAGAGTAGCAGTCTTTTACTTCTATCATTAGATTGATGCATAAGTATTTCAGTGTTTTGGATGCTATTGTGAAAGGAGTTTTTTCTCCAGTTCCTCTCTCAGTGAGTCTGTTATTCATGTACAGAAAGGCTATTGAGTATTGAGTTTTGACCTTGTAGCCAGCTTCTCTACTGGATTTGGTTATTAAGTCTAGAAGACTTTTGGTGGAGTTCTTGGGGTCTTCTATATAGAGTATCATGTCATCTGCAAATAATGACAATTTAACTTCTTCCTTCCCTTTGTTTTATTTCTTTCTCTTGTCTAATTGCTGTGGCTGTTTTCAGAACTATTGAACAGGAGTGGTGATAGTGGACACCCTTGCCTTGTTCTTGATTATAGCATGAAAGATTTCAAATTTTGACCATTTAGTATGATATCAGCTGTTGGTTTTTCATAGATGTCCTTTATCAGATTGAAATAAAGACCATATATTCCAATTTTCTGTAGTTTTTTTTTTTTATGAATGGGTGTTGGATTTTGTTGAATGCTTTTTCTGCATTTATTGAGATGATCATATGGTTTTTGTCCTTTGGTCTGTTGATATAGTGTATTACAATTATTGATTTGCATATGTTGCACCATTCCTCCATCCCTGTGATGAATCCTACTTGGTCAGGGTGTATGATCTTCTTGATGATCTTTTGCATTGTTTGCCAGTATCTTATTGAGGATTTTTGCATGTATTTGTTAAGGAGATTGGCCTATAATTCTCTTTTCTGGTTGAATGTTTCTCTGCTTTTGGGATCAAGGTGATGTTTGCTTCCAGGAATGAATTTGGGAGTATTACTTCTCTTTTAATTTTATTGAAGAGTTTAAACAGTAGTGACAATAGTTCTTCTCTAAATGTTTTGTAGAATTATTCAGCAGTGAAGCCATCAGGACCTGAGCTCTTCCTTATTGGGAAGTTTTTAATTATGTTTTGTTTCATTGATTGACATTGGGTTGTTTAGAATTTTTATTATCTTTTCTGGTAAACACTGGTAATTCATATGTACCTAGAAATTTGTTTCTTCAGTGTTTTCCATCTTATGGGAGTACAGGTTCTCAAGAGTAGATGATCCTCTGGATTTTTTCTGGATCTGTTGTAATTTCACCCTTCTATTCTTATTTGCATGCATTTGGGCCATTTTTTCCTTTTTTTGATAAAGTTGGCTGAGTGTCAATTTTCATTATTATTTTGAAGAACCATTTGCTTCACTGATTTTTTTGTATTATTCTCTTAGTCTTCATTGCATTGATTTCTGCTCTGATCTTTATAATTTAATGTCCCTTGTATGAGCTTTGGGTTTGTCTTTCTCTTCTTTTTCTAGAAGCTTGAGGTTTAGCATTAGGTTTTTTTATTTGCGCTCACTCTGTTTTCCTAATATGGGTATTCACTGCCATGAATTTCTCTTTTAAGACTTTCACTGTGTCCTATAAATTCTGATATGTGTATTGGCACTTTTTTAATTGTAGAAACTAATTTCTTCTTTACATACCTCTGTGAACCACTGGTTGTTCAGGAGGGTATTATTCAATTTCCATGTGTTCATGAAGTTTTTGTGGTTTCTTTTGTTACTGATCTCCAATTTCATTGCACTATGATCTGATAGTATACAAGGGATAACTTCAATTCCTTTGCATTTACTTAAACATGTTTCATAGCAAATATGTGGTCTATTTTGGAGAATGACCTGTATGCAACTAAAAAGAATGTGTATTCTGATTTTCTCAGGTGGAACACTCTGAAAACATCTATCAAGTCTATTTGTTCAAGAAATTGGTTGAGTTCTAGTATTTCATTGTTGATTTTTTTGTCTAGTTGATCTGTGATAGTGGGGAATTGAGGTACCCTACTACTATTGCATTATTGTCTATTTGATTTTTCATGTCTATTAATATTTTATATAGTTGGGTTCACTAGTATTTGGTGTATATGTATTTATGATTGTCATCTCTTCTTGGATTATTCCCTTTACAAGGATGTAGTGACCTTCGTCTCTCTTAGTCTTGGTCTGCAAACTATTTTGTCTGCAAATACCATAGCTACCCTTGCTTTTCTTTGGGAGTATTGTTTTCCACCCTTTGACTTTCAGTCTATGAATTTTTTTAAATTGTGTTTCTTGTATGGAGCATATTGTTGGATCTTGCCTCTTGATCCATTCTGCCAGTCTATTTCTTTTGATTGGTTAGTTCAGACCATTAACATTGATAGTTATAACTGGTATGTATTGACTTATCTTTGTCATGATCTTTTCCTGTTGTTGGATTCCCCCTCACCTTGCCTTTAATTTCTTGTCTTTCCTGATGGATTCCTTCTGTTGGGCTTCATGGCATTGTTACCCTCATTGTCTTTTCCTAGGATATTGTTTAGAATGTTTTGGAGTGCTGGTTTGTTATTCATGAAGTTCCTCAGGTGTCCTTTGTCATAAAAGTATCTTATTTCTCCATTGATTTTGAAAGATAGTTTTGCAGGATACATCAATCTGGATTGAAGGTTGTTTTCTTTTAGGGCTTGAAATATTTCACTCCAGGCTCTCCTTGACTTGAGGGTTTATGTTGACAAGTCTGATGTGATTCTAATGGGTTTTCCTTTGTATGTGATTTCTTTTTTCTAACTGCTTTTAATATTTTGTTCTTGTGTTGGATTTTTGGAATCTTGACTATTATATGCTTAGATGTAGATTTTATCATGGCTAGTTGGAGTCCTATATGCCTCACTTACCTTAATGATAAATTCTTTTTTCCTGTTTGGTAAGTTTTCTGAGATTACTTCTGTGAAAAATTTGTCTTTTGTGCTATCTCCTACTTCTTCATTGATTCCAATCAATGATGTTATTCTTTTTTTGCATCATCTAGTAGCTGTTGATTTTGCATAGTCCTTTGTGATTTTTAAGAAACCTTTCTTTTCATGTGCACTAAACCCCTATCCTGTCTTCTATATCTGAAATTTTGTTGTGACATTTATTTATTCTGCGGCAGAAACTTTCAATGGAATTTTTAATTTGTTGGATATTGGCTTGGATGTTTTTATGTTTTCCAATTCTTTTCCTATGTTGGGTATTCATGGATTCTATCATTTTCCTCAGCTCCTCTATTTTTTTATCTGTATCTTCTCTATGATTAATCATATCTTTCATTATGGTCACCATCTCTTGTTTTCTGAGAAATTATTTCTGATTTCATTTTTTCCAGAGCCTCTTTCATTATCTTGTTACCAGTTCAGGGATCAAGATTGTTGCCTTTTGGATTGCTTCATCTCTTTGACCCCTGCCTGGATTTGCTTTTGGTGATCTGGAAGTTTGGGTTTGATCTTGTTTAGGTATCTTCCTATTTCTATTTTGTTGTTGTTGTTAATGTTTTTCATCTAATTCCTCACTTGATGCTTGTATATTGTTTACAGTGAGTATCTTATTGCCCGTATTTAGAACCCATAGGGGATGACTACTCAGAGATGTCTTCCAGGTATAGGGTGTGCCCTTGGGTTTTGAGTTTGTAATGACCCTTAGACAATCTCAGTCTCAGTGTACCCAGGAAGAACCACTGCCAAAAACAATCACATTACCTTGGCCAAAGTAATATAATCAGCATCAACAATAGCATCAAACACAGCTTAGAAAATGATAAAGTGTGTTAGCTATTAATCTGTCACCTTTAACCACATGAACTGGACTTGTGGTTATATATCAAAATCAAGGACCAACCAGAAATATGTTTGCAGTAAATAAGCCCTTTAATATAGTGGATTTACCCTCCAGGAAGAAGATTTAGACAGAGTTGGGGGGGATAGAGAAAAAGAAGGAGAGGGAAAGGTTAAAAATGGGGCTAGAGGACACAGGAAGATCATGCAAAATTTGGGAAACTGGTGAGGACAGGAGAAAAAGAAAGAAGGAACAAAACGAAGAGCAGAACAAACTAACAGCAACAGGAAAACTAGAAACTGTATTCATGTTCCCATAAAAATAAAAACAATCAAGAAAAAAAGAATAGGACAAAAACAGGAACAAGAAAAGAGATGAAGAAGAGAAGAGAAATAAAAGAAAAAAGGGGCCCCTTTGAGGCGTGTCTCTGCTGTTGCTGATATATAACATAGGCAGCAGAGTGCAGAATCAAGTCGGTTAATCTCAGTGAGCCCACAGTAGTCCACTGATATTCAGGCTGGTTTTTGGCTGCAAGGCTGGAATTGAGCTCCCTGACCTCCTGTGGGTTTGAACTCTACACAAGTGCTTCTGCAGGTTTGAACTGCCCTTACCCCATAGCAGTCTGGTTAGGTAGGAAATGCTGGTCCCAACAACTCATCAATTACTGTAGGCAGCTGCATTTTTGCTCTCCCAGTGGGGTTCAATTTTCAACAAGCCTCAGAGAGGCCCTCTCTCTGCTACTCACCACTTTGCCATCTTCCTGATCTCATAGCAATGGGCTCTCTCTCACATGGTTTCTCTTACGTGAGAACAACCATACACACACACACACACACACACACACACACACACACATCAAAATAGAAGAGAGATAAATAGGAAATAGCAAGAAGTTAAAATGCTTCCCCAAATTAAATATTCCATTGTTTTAAAAATATTGCTATATGCTTTGTTTCATTTATACTAATAGTTTATCTTTGTTCATTGAAAAGAAAATTTGTGTTATTATTTGTTTCTTTTTTGTAAGAAATCTTTTTGGTTTATATCTTGTACCGAGTAACCACTTTGAAGATAACAATACACAGTGTAGTAACTATTGATAGTCTCTTGATTACGAAACTTTTTTTTTCATAAGACAAAGAGATATGCCACATTCAGAGAATGAGAAAATATTGTTAAAAAATAAAAATAAAAAGTCAATTCTCCTCCTGATCTCTATCTTGGGATAATAAGGTTTTTGGTTTTTTTTTAAAAAAACTCATTTAAAACTTTATGTGAAAATTTAAAGGATTCAGGATATACAAAGTAATCTGGGAAAAAGAACAAATTTTGAGGACATATGTTACTTGATTTCAAGTCTTCCTATAGAGCTCTATCAATTAAGACATAATATAAAGATTGATAAGTACACCAAAGAAACATAACAGAAAGTTCAGAAAGTCTCACAGTTTTATAGTCACTTAAGCTTTATGAGCAAAGCTGGTGAGGGCTCAGATGAGAAGACTAAGGAAGAGTTAGCATTCATTAGATATTGGCTGAGTGGTCATGACCAGAATACTGATACAAATGAAGACAGTAAAGGCCATGTGAACAAGGCTTCAGATGGAAATGACAAGTATCTTATTAGAAATTAGAGTCTATTGTTAGGAAGTGGCAAAGAAGTTGGCTGCATTATGTCCATGGCTGAAGTTTTTGTAGATGGTGGAACTCAACGCTGACAGACTAACATATTTGATGGAGAAAATTTCTTTCTAAAAAAACGTTATCAGGCTATTTGGTACTTTAACCACTTATCCTCAGATTTGAGGGGCAAAAGGAATCAGAGTGGAAGAACTTGGAAAATGTGCAGGTTGATTAGGGAAAAATAGTACAAGGGTGTATGCAGTCCAGTGACAACTTGCATCAATGAAGCCAGATGTTGTGCATTAGGATTCTAAGAAATCTGCAAGCTACTCTTCCCATCACAGGCTCACAGGTCTTTCAGAGAATTGTTTTGGAAGATCCAATTCATTCTCCACTTGTTCACTGCCCAGGGCCATTTTGGGATCATGTACCATTCTTTATGGAGAAGTATTATGTAGCTGCTACAGCTGTAGCTGAGGCATATCGAGGCATCACTCATGCCACTGCTCTGAAGAGTGCAAAGGGACCTTGGTGGTGTTCACATGGTGCTAATTCTGCAAGAGAGCAGAATGCAAGAGTTGTAGGGTATGGTGGCTTCCATAGAGATTTTAAAGAAGGCTTGGAGGCCAGACAGTGAGGCCTGCTACAGGTGTAAAGCTGCAGCCAGGACCAGAAATGTAAAGCCACTGTCAGCATGCAACCCCAGGCTGAGAAAAGTCATAGGAATAATCATCTAAACTATGAGATCAACATGTCAGCTGAGCCCAGCAAGCTAGAGGGGCAGGGTTTCTTAAGTCCCTAGAGCCGATCCTCTGCCCCAGAACTTACAGGATGCCAAATTTGGAGTTTAAGATCCAATGTCTGCCTGATAGGGTTTCAGTCCTGCTGGAGGTTGGAGGCAGAGAGGGACTCTCCTTTTCAGTTATGTCTGGGAATGTTTACCCTTTGTCTGTTCCACCATTGTAGCTAAGACACATGTAACTTGTTTTCAATTTTACAGGGCTACAGCTAGATGGAGTTTGCTTTAAGTTTCACATAAAACTTTGGTCTTGGAGTTTTGAATTGAAGCTAAACAATTTAAGGCTTTTGGAACTCTGGGCATAAAGTGAGTGCATTTTGAACTGGGTAGACATTAACTTTGAGGACCAGTCCTGGAATACTATTGTCAAGATTGTTTCCCAAAAGTTTTATGTGCTGGAAGTTTGGTTCCCAGTGTGGCCATCCTGGGGTGTAGAATCCTTAAGAGATGGGACCTGGAAGAAGGTAATTAGGTTATAGGAACTCTACTCACATGAATGGACTAATGCTGTCATGTGGGAGTAAATCAAGCCTGGTAGGAGTTGGTTGGTTCCCATGACACTGAGTTTCTATTAAAAAAAAAGTGAGCATGACCCCTCTATTGTCTCTTGCTTCCTTTCTTGCCATGTGATCTCTTGTTCTCATTTTGTGATGCCATCTGCCATTAGGCCCTCAATAGATTCCACATATGAGGATGCCATGGTTTTAAATCTCCAAAACTATAAACATGTAAGCTAAATAAATCTCTTTTCTATATAAAACACTCAGCTTCAGGTTTTGTGATAGCAACAAAAAATGAACCAAGCCTATCATTTACTATTATCAAAAAAAACAAAAACAAAAAAAACAAAATAGAGAAAACTGTAGCAACAGAACATAGGGTCTCCAAGGAAGGGCTAGAAAGAGAAAACTGTAGCAACAGAACATAGGCTCTCCAAGGAAGGCCTGCAATCTAGACACCTAGAAAACAACAGCTTAGTGAAGAGCAAAGGAAAAAGAGCTGTTGGAATCAAGAAAGACCTGACAGGAAAACTAAAAACCATAGAGAAACTGAAGACAATGCAGAGAAAAGAACAAAGCAGTCTGGAGTGGTAAAACCAGCTCCAAGAGAGGGGACCTGTTTCGGCAAAAGAAAGGTAAGTCTAGAGAGGGTCAGCAGACACAAGGACAAAAAATAGACTTGCAGTGCTAACTACAAGAAAAGTCCATGATTATTTTAAAATGAAAATACAGTGTAGTAGTTTACTCTGAAACTCACTCCTGCATGGCAGGCTAGAGTTCTTCTAGAGAAGAAATACATTGCAATACCTACCATATTTGGCTATAATTATTCAGGAGCCATTTAAGGGACGGGGATTTAGCTCAGTGGGACTGTGTCTGCCTAGCAAGCACAAAGTCCTGAGTTAGATCCCGGTACCAAAAAAAAAGGAGCCATTTTGGCAAGGGTTTTTTTTAAGACTGAGCTGCTCCAGGAATCAGAAATCACGGAACAATTACACTTCAGAGTTCCTGGGGTCAACCTACCACAATGATTTGGCGGTAGACGGTCACAAGAGACAGTTGCAGAGAGCAAGTGAGCCACTCATAAACCACCTGAGAAGTTTAAGCAGCACTGACCTCAGGTTTTGAAGGACATGGGGTTGCATCCTCTGTGGTAAGAAGCTATGCGGGAGGTATGTGATTTTCTGAGGCTGGGTCTGGTACTAACTCAAGTGGACTGCCTGCCTCCCTCATTCCTCAATGCCTACATCTAGCACAGTTCTCAGTGCTTTTTCCTCATCTGCCAACATCATCAGGGATACACACCTCAGCTCAGTTACATTTCAGGTTGCATGGTCAAAGGAACCTCTGAAGCAAGGGAAGCACCCAAAAAGCCCACAGGCTATAGAGCTAGGCAGACATCAACCACTTGGGGTGCACAGAGAGGCACAAACACTGAGAGCCACTTGAGCGAATATAGCCCTAAGGCAGAAAGTGCACCTCTGCCCAATAGGAAAGGCAGAGCAGGGCTCACGATACACATGCACAGTGGGGTGGAAACAAAATAGGTCCTAGTTGTAACTCATTATCCCTTCTCTGTACCTGGTGAATTCAATACTACAGGCCATGGAAAGAAACCACTCACCCAAACATAGGTGGAGTTTTTGGACTCATTTCTCTTTGGTTTGGCAGGGGGTGGGGTGGGGGGGGTGTCTTTATTTTCTTTTTGTTTTCTTCCTCTCATTTTTTTGTAAGTCTATTAACTTTATTCTTTAATTGGATTATCTCACTTTTTTCTCATTTTTCTCTTTAAACTTTACTTCATCACCCCCATTCCCTCCATTTTCATTACAATTAAGCTATATTAATTTTTAAATATTTAATTGACTATCTGCTATTATTGCTTAATTCTTTTCTATTGTTAATGCTGGTATAATTGTATTTAGTATTTACTGTATGTCAGCTATTTGGTTTGTCTTTTCTTTATATTATTGTAGATCTCATATTGATAAAGGTGGTACACATGTAGCTTTTATTGATTCTTATGGAATGTCAATATCTGATTTGTCTCTTATTACTGATTTCTTTGCTATTGTCAGTGGTACCATAGGTGTTAATTAGTGTGTCTTTGCATCATCAAGATTATTGCAGTTTGTTTATTCCACTTTGTTTGGTACTGGGGATTAAGCCTGTAGAAGGTTGGACACTAAGAAGACACTCGGACATGCTTAGCAAGCTTAAGATGGGTATAAAAACCAAAATAAACATACATAAGAGCATATTTCAGGTAAACAGATTCTATTTAAAAAGATCTACACAGTAGGGACAGAGTTAGGTTTCTACTTCAACTGATCTTCAACCTGTAGCACACACACACAAAAAAAAATAAAATAAAATTAAGAAAGCAAGGCAACAAGATGCCTTCAAAAACTTTTAACCCTTAGCCCCTCAAAAGCTACTCTCATGGGCAATGAGTTAGAGAAAGTTACAAGCAAAGAACTCAAAAATCAAAGACCCAAAACATCTGGATAGTTCAAAGAAACATAACCAATTTCATGTTTAGTGAGCTTAAAGAGAATGTAATTAAACAGATAAAGGATATTATTAATAAAATGTTTGTGACCTTAAAGAGAAAATAAGAGTTAAATAAGATGATACAAAATATGAATGACCAATTTAGTAAAGAATTACAAATTCTGCAAAGAAAGCAAGCATAAATAGAAGACATGAAAAATTCAATAGAAAGCATGGCTAGCAGCTTTGACCAACATGAACATAGGTGTGTCAGAAATTGAAGAAAAAGTGGATGTAGTAGATCATAACCTTAATGGTATCCTTAAAAAGGCAAGACATCAAGCAAGCTGGATCCAACAGCCAGATGACTCAAAAATAAATCAAAATTATAGGAATAAAGGAAAAATTGGAAGATAACTCAAAAGGTAAAAAAAGATTTATTCACTGAAATCATAGCAGAAAACTTTCCAAATCTAGGGGAAAGAATTCTATTTTCAAGTATAAGAGGCACAAAGAACTTCAAGTAGCCACAGTTAGAAAAGAGCTTCTCCATGACACATCATAAAATTTTAGAAATTCAACAAAGCTAGTGCATAGGAAAAGCTATCAGAGAAAAGCTACAAGTTATTTATAAAGTCAAGCCTTTCAGAATTACAGATTTCTCAGCACAAACCTTAAAGGCCAGGAAAGTATGTAGTAAAGCTTTTGCAGCCCTCAAATAAAACAATGGTGAACCCAGGCTTTTATATCCTACAAAATTAGCCTTTAAAACTGACAGAGAAGTATAGGCTTTCCATAACAAAGAAATATGAAAGAAATTTATAACCCCTAAACCAGTATTGTGGAAAATACTTAAAGGAATCCTACACAGGGACAGAGAGGCCACCAGCACCAAAGAGCTGAGAGTAGTTAAAAAAAAAAAAAAAAGAAAAAAGACAGCACTGAAAAAATAATGCAATAAGAAGATTCTGTAAACACTTAAAATAATAACTCTCAATGTCAATGGTCTTAGTTCCCCAATCAAAAGACATAGACTGGAAAATGGGATCAACGACACCATGGAACCATATGCCTACAGATGATATACCTCATTAAAAAGAAGCTCAGAGTCTACAGGCGAAAGGACAGAAAACATACTCCTTGTCACTGGAGCCAGAAAGCAAGCAGGAGAAACTATCTTATTTTCACACACAGCAAAATTCAAACCAAAACTGGTCAAAAGAGACAAAGATGATTAATACATCAACAGGGAAAGATAAAAAGTGTAAATATCTATGCACCAAATGTTGGTGCACCCAAATTCATGAAACAAAAACTGGACAAAAAGGACAGATAGACATCAATACAGTCATTGCTGGGGACTTGAATACTCCACTCTCAAAATTAGGTCAGTAAGACAAAAAAAAAAAACAACAAAGAAATATGAGTTAAACCACACCATTGAAAAAAAAGTGGATTTAACAGATATCTAGAGTCTTTCATCCAACAACAGCAGAACACACATTTTTCTCAGCAGCACATGGAACTTTTACATAATAGAACATATCTTGGGCCAAAAACTATGCCTAAAAAATATAAAAGAATTAAAATCTTCTGTATACTATCAACTCAGTGGAGTAAAGCTAGAAATCAATAGCAGAAGAAACCATAGATGTTATGTAAACACATGGAGCTTAAATAATACATTACTGAATAATCAATGGATCACAGAAAGAAATAATTTCTAGAATCAAATGACCACGGAAGCACAAAACATCAAAACTGATGAGACTGATGGAGAAAATCCTAGGTTCCCATGAATTACTAACATTGAACTAAAAAGATACAAAAACTTGAAATAGGCCAATACCAGGCAAAATTAAATAGAGGCAGTAATGAAAACTCTACAAATAAAAATCCAGGACTTGATGGATCAACCCTAGGATGCTCCCAAAACCTCAGGGAAGACTGAATACTAATACACCTCAAACTCTTCAGTGAAATTAAAAGGGAAGGGGTACTGCCACACTCATTCCTGGAAGCTTGTACTATCCTGATAGCAAACACCAATAAGGACTTCACACAAAAAGAATACTACAGACCAATCTCTACCTAAAATGTACAAATAAAAGAATTTAAGCAAAAAAAAAAATAGATGCAAAAATCTTCAAGATACTGGTAAACAGAATGCAACAAATCACTAAAAGGATAATACATCACGACCAAGCTGGCTTCATCCCAGGAACGTAAAGATGGTTCAACATATGTAAATCAATAAATACATCATATAAAAAAAGCAAGGACAAGTCACATGATCATCTCAATACATGCAGAAAAGCCTTTGACAAAATCTAACATCCACTCACAATTAAAGAAAAAAACCTGAAGAAAACAAGTATAGAAGGACCTATCTCAAAATGATAAAAGCTATTTATGAAAAACTTCCAACATCACATTAAATGGGGAAAAACTGAATGCTTTTTCTCTAAAATCAGGAACTAGACTATCCATTCTTACGACTTCTGTTCAATATAGTACTCGAAACTTTAGCAAGAGCAATCAGGCAAGAGAAATAAATAAAAGGGATATGTATACGAAACGAAGTCAAGCTATCTTTATTCACAGATGGTAAGATTGTTCTATAGAAGAGCTAAAAAAACTCCACCCAGAAAATAAACCCACAGAGAAAAGAACTAAGACTACAATCCTCTTCACAAGAGCTTCAAAAAATTTGAATACTTAAAAATTAACTTAAGCAAGCAAGAAAAAGACCTTTATAACAAAAACTATACAGTATATATTTTCTAAAGCTTAAAAAGGACATCAGAAAATGGAAAGACATTCCTGTTCTTGGATAGGTAGAAAAAACATTGTCAAAGCCCAATTTACCAAAACTGATATACATATTTAATGTCATCCTAATCAAAATACCAACAGTATTCTTCACAAAGCTAGAAGAAACAATCCAAAAATTTATACCAGAAGAAATTCAGAATAGCAAAAGCAATCCCAAGCAACAAGAGCAAAGCAGCAGGCAAAATCACAATCTTGGATTTCAAGTTACACTGTGAAAAGCTATAGTGATAAAAACAACATTGTACTGGCACAAAACAGACATGTAGATCAATGGAACAGAATAGAGGATGTAGGAACAACCCCAGGCACATTCAACCATCTGGTCTTTGATAAACAGGCCAAAAATATACTCTATAGAAAACATAGCTTCTTCAATAAATGGTCCTGGGAAAACTGGTTATGCACATGCAGAAGAATTAATGACATATATGTATATATCTCAAACATACTAAAATAAAACAAAAATGCCTCAAAGCTTGTTTTAAAATAGAAACATTTAATCTGCTGGAAGATAAAACAGTAAAACTCTTGGAAGATGTAGACCCAGGCAATGATTCCGAACAGAATCCCAACTGCAAAATAAATAACACCAAGAATCAACAAATGAGGTCATATAAAAAAGCTTCTCCACAGCAAAGGAAACAACCAGTTGATCAAAGAGACAACCTACAGAATGGGAAACATTTTTCCAGCCATTCCTCAGAGAACTAATGAGTAGAATATATAATAAACTCAAAAAATTAGACCCTTCAAAATAAAAGGACCCAATAAAGAAATGGGCAATTGAAATGGACACTTTTCAGAAGTACAAATGGCCAATTAAGTACATGAAAAAATGTTCAACAGCATTGGTCATTAAAGAAATGCAAGTTAAAACACAAATTCCATATTACTCCAGAAAGAATGGCTATCATCACAAACTCAAAAAACAAGAAATGCAAGGGAGCCTATGGGGAATAAAGGAATCCTTGTACATTTTGGATGAACCTGGAGGATATTATGGCACATGAAATCAGTCACTGAAAGATAAATATTGCATGATTCCACATATAAGAAGTATATCTAAAATAGTCAAACTTATAGGAAAAAAAAGTAGGATGATGATTGCCAGTGACCATAAGGAGGAAAAAATGGGAGCTGCTGTTGAACAGGTACAAAATTTGTTATACAAAATGAAAAAATTTTAGAGATCTGTTGTAAACCATTATGCTTGCAGTTAATTGTGCTGTATATTATGTACTTAAAAATTTAAGGTGTATTTTGTTTTCTTCATAGCACCATAAAAATTTTTTATCATGTCCATTTTTAAATAAGATGATCTGCTAATAAATTACATCATTTCACTCTTAGAATGTAGACTTTAAAATTTATTCATAATTTTATCCCATTTTTTTGAAATGTGAAGATTCTTAGATTAATAAGAGCAAACACAAATGTTTCACTTTTTGCTAGATTCTATCACACTTAATAAAGAATGTTATACTTGGATAGCCCCTGTGTTCTCATCCAATGGCTTCTACTTTGCAAGAAAGAGGTAGCATATTAAGGGGTACACACGTTATATTAATTTTTATCAAATTCTCAAAAGTACGCTGGTGGAAAAAAACCAGGAGAGTAATCGTTGCTGGAGGAATGAGGGCAGGACCGACCAGGAAGAGACCTGAGGGAATTTGGGGGGTGTGATAATGGTTTATATTTTGATATAAAATTGGGCTACATATGTATATGCATTTGTTCAATGTATACAAATTTGAGGATTGTGCATTTTATTGTTTGTACACATCAAAAGAAAGACTAACAGAATACTACTAGTTAATAATATGCACATTAAACTATTTGGGGTAAAGTGTACAGATATATGCAAATTCCTTTATAAAGTTTTTCGAGATGGATTAATGGATGGGTAAAAGTATAGACAGGATACTTTATTACATCAGTCCTGGCAAATTAACACTGTGATAAATGCAAGAGGCAAGTCAATATTATATAGCAGTGGTTTTTACTTTTGATCACAACCTACAATTAAAATTCATTTTACCTTTCTACCCAGCATATATACATAGACATATCCAGAATAAAGGTTTTAAATAATTTTTACTATAGTCAATGCACGTTAATATTTTCATTTTATATTTTAACATTTCATATAAAAATTCACAATTAACTGATTTTTAACTGATAAATTAACCAAACATTAAAGAATGCTAAAGAATGCTATTCTTTGTTAAAAGTGAGTACATGCCCTCACAATCTGGAAACATGAAAGAGGCTTTAGCAGATGTCTACTTTTAAAAATACAACCCTTTTCCTCTAAATAAAATCTTATGAGAAAGTCTGTTGTGTCAGATAAAAACAATTATGTCTTGATGGACAGAGCTAGGGAGTAACTTGGCACCCCTCCCACTCCAACCTAGCAGTGCTGATACAGCTCAGCAGGGTCAAGGGCTCTTGGGATGAGAACTTAAAAACCCAATATTGTGTTTAATTCACTTTTCTCATTTTAGAACGATGACAAGTGACAAATATTGAAGACCAGGATGTCTCATCACCCTTAAATAAATGGAGGACTGAGACTCTCAAACATAATGAAGGTTCATCAATATTGCCTGTCTCCTCCCACCTTAAAGAAGTCAGAGTAGTGACATTTGATAAACCTAGTATCTATGTGCTCATGTCTTGTGCTCTTCTGCTGCCCTCTGCTGGGTGCATATAGCATTTGCGGCCTCAAATTTAGAAGTTCCTTAGCATAAAACACATTAAGTACCAAGCCACTCCCAAATTCCCTGACTACCTGAAAGGTGAGAGATAATTATTGTTTCATACTATTACACTTTAGGTAGTTTTTATAGAACAACAGATTAACCAAAACCCCAGTTTTTTGTTATTATGAAGGAATTCCCTGTATAGTCTAAAAATGAGTCCTGTCAGTTTTAGACTTTACACATATCCTCCACCAAACTGTCATTTAACTATTAAATCTGTCTAGTATCTTTTCTGAAAAACTCTGTAATTTTGGGATAATTGCATTCATCAAATTTGTGTATTATGGCCCGTGCCAAACAAGTAACAGGACGGTGGGGTGGGGCTGGTGTTTAAGAAGCCCTGTAAAATCCTTATTCACAAGATATTTCCCCACATTTTCTTCTATAAAGTTATAATTTTATACTTCATAAGAGTTTGGACCTAGGGCCGGGGGTTTAGCTCAGTGGTGCCACTGCCTGCCTCGTAAGCACAAGATCCAGTGGTTCAATCCCTGGTACCCCCCAAAAGAAGTTTGGACTTAATTTCATACTCTAATCTGGGCAGGTTTAATATATACTCCTTTATATCTTTCTTTGGAAGTAGGAAACTGTCAGTCTAGAGCATCTTTCATTTTGTAACTTAACAAGTAATAACTTTTACCTATGAATCAACTGACTTGAATTCATGCTTATAACACCTCCTTAATATTTTTTTAGACCACAGCATTGTTTATTGGTTGCTTTTTTTGAAATGGAAGCCCAAATCCTACAAAATGAACTATGTATTATTTAGACAAGTGGGTTTCACAGAGTGCTTTGGGAACTCTCAAATCACTGATTTATTTGAATTACACTTAACAAATGTACTGTTTTTCAAACTGCTAAAAAATATAAGCCATCAAAATGTTGTACAGTAAATGCTTAGTATACTGCATACCATCATATTACCTTATGTTTCCAAAGTTAATTATTTATGTACACAGGGCAGAAAATTTCTCAGTATTTATCTTGACTGAGTAATATATCTTGAAATTGAATTGCTGTTGTAAGCAAACATAAGACTTTTGCCTCAGGGTGTAGAAAGCTGGAACAATGTGTTGTTTTCACATTTACAGCCAAAAAACAAAACAGAGAGCAAGACTAACTGCATATTCAAGACTTTAAGCAAAGCCTGAGACTGCAGAACAAATAAAAGGTCTAAAATTTAATACACCAGAAGTGACACAAGCCCACCTAGGGTAGTTCAGCTAAAATGGCCTACAACATCTACCTGGCACTCACAGGAAAAGATAATTAAGAAGTATCTATTGTGGTACTGAACTGAAAGAGGAACGGTGGCCATGACAGAAGCAGAAAATCCACCAGGAACTCTCCCTTCCATCTTCACTACAGAAACAAATTCTTTGAAAAAAACATAAATTAACAAATTCACTGGAGATTATCCTGTAAAGGTTACATTCAAAAGCTTTGACAAAAATATCCATGCCCCGCTTTCACCAGCAAACTAATTCTATACAACTTCTTCCAGAAAAGAGAAGAAAATGATTCCCAATTCATAATTAGCGTCACTCAAAAACCCAAAGCAAAGACATTTGAAGAAAACCACAGGTCAGTATCTCTGGTGAGCACATATATAAAAATCATCAATGAAATTTTAGAAAACTAAATTCCAGATGATAATAAATTCCAATGATAATATGGTATTCATTCAAGAAATGCAAGGCTGTCTCAACAACTAATGTTAACTTATCAAATTAACAGACCAAACCTAAAAAAAAAAATGACCATCTGAAAAGATGTAGAAAAATCGAACATTTATGATAGATACTCTCAGCAAAGGGCATTACCTAAAGGCTGCAGTTAACATTCTGCTTAAGAGTGGGAAACTGCTATTTCTCACTATCAGGAACAAGACAAAGATGTCCCATCTCATCACTCCTAGTCAATAGTTCCCAGACAGTTCAATGGGGTCGGGAGAAAAAATAATACATTAGAAAGCACTATATATTGTATTTGTATATGACACAATTGTCTATGTAGAAAAGCTAAAAGTATCTATACTAAAAACTACTAAATTAAAAATTAGCAAGGTTTCAGGATACATGATCAGTCTGAGTATGAAGGTCAATTGTGTTCATATATATGTATCATAAAGTACTTATCTATAAATTTAACAAAGTATGTGCAGTTTGAAAGAAAATCTAAATAAATGGGGGATATACTGTATTCATAGATTTGAAGACTCAATCTTACTAAGATGTGAATTCTCTTATAGACTCAAGGCACTTCCAATCAAAATCCTGATAAGGTTTTTAAAAATACAAATTGATTCTAAAATATATATGCAAAAGCAAAGAAACTATGATAGTCAAATCAGTTCCTTAAAATAAGAAGAAAATTGGAAATACAGTACTCAATTTCAAGGTTTATTATAATTATCAAGGCAAGTGTGGTATAGGCAAAAAAAAAAAACCCCAAAAAACCAGATGCACCATTAGAACACTACAGGAAAGATCCAGTTTCAAGGAAGGTCCACTGATAAGTGCTAAAAAAGTATTAAACTAATGAGAAACTGGCTAATGGTGGTACCTCAAAGTATTTCTCCCAAAATTTACTAATTACATGGTGGTTTTAACATTGACCACATATTCTTTGATAGTCCTTTCTCTAGAATGCAAAGACTAACTCCTCTCATTTTGAGGCTATAAACTTCTACATGAGACTAATTTCTAACAATGAAAAAGAAAAAAATAGTAACTCTATAGTAGAAAAACCTAGAAGACACCATCTTAACTAAGTAATTTCTTATATAATATAAAGAGAGGAGTACACCACTATTGTGGTATTCACCAAAATTCATACTCTCAGGCTAATCATCAGAAAACATCAAACTCAAATAAGGAATACTGCAAAATTTCTGACTATTACTCTTGAAAGTATTGAGGTCATAGAAGACATAAAAAGACAGGTACTATAACAGACTGCAAGCACATGACAACTAAGTGCACAGTGGCATCCTACATTTTGATTCTAGAATACAAAAAAGACATTAATAAAGACTTGGTAATTATGAATAAAATTGGTATCTAATATATTCTATTCAACTTTAAGTTCTCAGTTGTACTAACTGTATTACTCTGCTTTTCATCACTGGAACAAAATACCTGCCATACACAACTTAAAGAAGAAAGTTTATTTTTGGTTCATGGTTTCAGATGTTTCAGTTTCAAGGCCCAGTGGCTCCAAGGCTGAAATGGCATGGTGGAGGAAACCTGCTTAGTGGCAGCCAAGAAGCTGAATGAACAGAAAAACCCAAAGAGAGGAAGGGGCTAGGTAGAAGATATACCCTTCAAAGGAGCACTCCATTCAAAGGAGCACTCCCTTCAAAGGAGCATCCCCAGTGACCTACCTCCTCGCACTGGGCCCTACCTGATAGCCCATTCAGCTATCAACTCAACAATCGGTTAATCCATTGATGCGGTTAGTACCCTCAATACATGAGGAGTCTTTGGGGGATAGTTCATATTTAAGGCATAACACAGTATATAGATCATGGTTATATAAGATCTTAGCATTAGAAAGGCTAGGTGAAGGGTATACAGGATTTTGTGATACCTTTGGAACTGTTCTATAAATCTAAAATTATTTCAAAATAAAAGTTACTATTTGCTATGCCTTGGGAAATAAAATACTATGAAACTGAAATTTAATATAAATTCAACAAAAAGGCTGATAAGATGATCCATAGTCTGAATTGCAGTTTTAAGCTCAACAAAGGTCCATTGTTCATCAAAAACTTAGTTCTAATGAATGCTATAAATCTGAACTCATAAAAAAATACATTTATGGCAATATACCCATTTTTTATGTTTGGGGATTCATAAAGAGATTTTAATTGGAAAAAACATCTGAAATTAAAACGTTATTTGAAAAAATATGCAGTGACAGAAAATATTAATAGTTGCATTCTAGTAAAATTAGTTTGGAAGATTAAGACAGGTGACTGGATTGCTGGTTATATGAGCAATCAGTGTATTTGTCTAGAATCTTCTTGAGATAGGGTCTTGCTACATTGCAGGCTGGTCTTGACCTCTTTTCTTAAACGTTCCTCTTGCCTTAGAATCCCAAATCTAGACATGAAGGACTGTGCCCAGCCATAAACAGGATATTGAAGTATATCGGGATGAGGTCCATGTTTATGTTTTCATATCACACCGTATCAAATTCCACATTACTTCCATTAAGTTGTTATCTTCACTATGGAGTTTTCCTTATAAAATTGGACAATTGGAAAAGGGAGGAACATTAAAAAGCATTAAAGAGAAGTAGAGCATTCTTAAATGATGAGGAAAAATAAAACAAAACAAACGTTCCTTAGAGAAAAGACTAGCCGCTCCACTTTTTACAGACTACAATAAACAGAAATGAGAGGCAATGTAGGGAAAGAGACTGTTAAAGAAAAAAAAAGTCAAAGGGCCTCAGTCCTGGTTTTTACTCTTTGGCTCAAAGTATACTGTTCCACAGTATACCACCTGGCTCTCCGAACTGCTATAACCAGACCTACAAACTTAACACAACAAAGGGATCCCCTTCAAATTCCACTATTTTACCAGACAATCACGATAGGAAAAATAGTCCTGAATTCTTAGTAAAAACTAATGTTGATGATACCAACTTAATAAATCAAGAAACAACAGTACTTAGTGTATTTCCTGGCATATAGTAAGTGCTTCATAAATACTAATTATTAGCAGACAGGAGACTTAAGGAGAGAGTAAGCAAGGGAAAAACAAAAGGAACAAAATGAAGACACAATCTAGAATGCAGTATTTTCTAGTACTAGCTTGAACACTATTACCTATTTAAACTGTCCTCTTACGTGCACCAAAAACACTCATCATTCTATATGAGCTTTATATTCACTTAAAGAGTGTTATTTTGGGGAAATCCCATAACCTTGATTAAAAAGAAAAGACTGTCTCTTCACATTCATTTTTATTAAACAAATAAGGCTAGTACTGGAACTTTTTTTATTTAATGCACAAACATATAACTCCCTTTATTAGAGAAATTGTACATACTGGTAAATATGGTCAATGGTCACATCTACAGGTTAATTCTTCAAAAATCAGAATCAATAATTAGGATAGATTCTACGTTCTCTTTGTTACATTGTGAAGTGTCTTGTGTAGTCATATTCTATTGTTGGAATGACAGCTTGTACAAATTTCAAAAAAATTAGAAGATACCTAAAGGATTTTTGTTAAGGAAAATAAGACTGGCAAATAATTATGTTTTAAGCCTATATTGTAATTATCCATTAAAAAAAAGCATATGACAAAATTTTACATCAAATCTATTAAAGAAATCTAATCATGAAAGTTATACAAATTTGTGTCTATTCAACATGAGGCTCTCCACAAGTTTAAGACTGCCTGATCACCTATTTCAATATCTGAATTTGAAAGGGTTTTTTTGTACTGGCGATTGAACCCAGTCTTCTCACTGAGCTATAACTATACCCCACCCTCGCCTTTTAAAATTTTATAACAGGGTCTAACCAAGTTGGAAAGTTCCTAAGATAGGCTCAACTTGGAATCCTCCTGCCTCAGTTTCCCAGGATGCTGGATTATAGGCATGTACATACCACACCTAGCTGAAACTTCTTAATGAGAAGTTCACAAAGACCCAATTACTTTGATATAAAAAATAAGAACAAGATTGTCCATCTTTAAGTGAATATAAAATTTACTCATTTACTCTGCCTCTTTACTGCTTTTAAATTTGCTAGAACTTATAAAGGAAAAGAGTATTAGAGCCTTATAGCAAAAGAAAAAATCAATTAAATGAAACCCTTCATAATGAACTAAATCTAGATTACAGATGTACTTGGCACAGAATTTAATATATTGGACTGTCTTCATTAATACACCTGTGAATTTTTTTTTATGTTCTATTGTACCTAAAAACACTAACAGCTGTAATTTTCACTGGGGAAATCAATGATTCATTACTATTAATTACACAGACAGTACTCCAACTAGCTACCTAGCCTCCAACCTAAGAGATGAATGAAAATTATATATAAGAAGTTTTCATAATAAATTTGGTTTGGATTAAAAGTTCTTGGTTTGTTTCCATATCAAATCAACCCAAAGTTGCTCTGAAAAACATGCTTTATTAGGAATGCTTAAGCTATCTGTAGCTTCAAAACACTGGTGATCCTTCAGTCTACTACATCTAATTAGAGTGGTACAAACTAAGATAACTCAAGCTATTCAGCATCTAATTTACTGAGTTTGAATGCTTTTGATGAATCCATGCTATGGTTGCATATATTTCAGCATCTAACCACCTACTTGGACATCAACTTTAATTTATCTCTCATATCAACCTAAGAATTGAGTATGAGAAACTGAAAAAACCCATAAAAGATACAATAAAGATGCTTTTCACTGGAGAAAAATAAAAATATTATATTTTAAAAATATCTAAAGCAGTTCTTGTAGATTTTTTTTAAACTAACCTGTTTGATTTAGTTGAACTCTTTGTTTCTGGGAGACCACAGGTTGACGTAACCTAACTACTTTTACCTGATGAGAAAACACATTTTTGTTAACATGTTAAACTGGAAATATACTTAAGGAAAAGATACTCATGTTATCCAAATTAGCAGGCAGCCTCTGTAACAAGTTAACTGGTATACAAAGGAACATAGTCTAATCAACTAAATGTGACCTAACTATCCCAATAAAACATATCCTAAATAAAGATTTCCACCAGAACTTCCAGATATGATAGGCCAAAACAAGTTACAGGTACTGTGTCTTTAACATTATACTAAGTTTTCCAAACAAAACATCCTAGGAACCATTTTGCTATCAAGCACAAGTACAGGTAAGGATACATGTGAACACCAAGCTCTCCCCCTCCTTCTGCAACTGTCTCAATGATTTTCTTCATCACTTCAGCGTGCCTAAAAGCAAAGAACAAATCTCATTAGTACAGCTCAACTAGTTCAAAACAGGAAGACCACAATTTCATTTGTGAAGTAACCAACCTTGCTCTTGGTGATCTTAACATAAAACAATCATACTGTATTTTCCCCTCTACTCAAGTCAGATTGTTGAGCCATGCATACTGTTTTATTGGAGCAAAGGATAATTTTTTATAGTTACTACACACACAATAGTATTAGTCAGCTTTCTGATAAATGCAGGCAGAAAACAAGGGAAGGAAAAAAAATCATGAAAACGGATAAATGTGGAACAAAAGAGTGCAGGAACTCCTCATACATTCATTTCCTTTAACTAACCAGGTAGGAGATAACCCAGGAAAAGTACAAGGTTAACTTTATCCTCCACATGCTCAGAAAGATACACTCACAATAGGGCAAATCTATCTAATGATGGATACTTAGGTTCAAAACTATTCTAAGCTATTCTGGAGTTAAAAAAGAGCATTAGGATCACAAAGATCTATTGTATAAATACACAAAGAAAAACAACAACAAAAAAATCTTAATGTATTGAAGTTAAAATAAATTGAAGAGGCTTTCTTTCTTCCTCATATGTACAGTTAAGCACAAAACATTTCCAAGGAAGATGAAACAGAATTCTATTTGCTTATAAAGTAAAATTTTCTGTTAGGATCTATGTAAATAGATTACCAAACAATAAATATATAAAATATACACAAACATTCTCTACACACACACACCTGCATGGGTGAACAGAACACATGGGAGGTGGTGGGAGATGAGGGTGATTTTCAATGGTCACTGTTTTCTTCACATGATCTTGACTGATGTCTTCATACATGTGCTCAACTGTTAAAGGTTGCCGTTGCTGAAATCATAAAGAATGCTTTGAAATCACTATTTTAAAATTTTTACCTTATAGCTCAGTGTTTATATTTATCCTCCTATCCTCACCACAGTTGCAAATTACAATTTCAGACTATTTCGAACTTCCAGATTATTCTGGGTAAAGTTTATAACGTATCAAGACAGGGAGGAGATGGGTGAAGGAGTTTGCATATCTAGACTATGTGACATCAGCCACCTAACACAGATTCCACAAAAAGACAAGTATGTGGCTATTGAAACGTTTTAAAATTTAATAACTAATCTTTTAAGCCTATTTTGCTTTATTTGTTTCCTTTTATAGTTATAAGAATCACAGATTTTTTAAAAAGCTGACCTTATTTCAATTATTCAAATAAGTTAAAGAAGTCTTAAGGGAAAAACACATGTGACATGATCATTTTGGAAAAGCTTATACATACAATACATATAATCCCATACAAAATTTAATAAAATATATCAAGTTCAATTTCCTTTACATTTTAAAGGGATAAGCTTAGAGGCAAAGGAATAAACATGTAAACACAGATTACTTGTATCTAATTCTTAGTATTGTGTCTCATTGAATAATTTATTCAAAGTAAGAATCAAGTTCAATATTAATCATAAAACTGTAAAGCAAATGATTTCTAAGATTTAAAACATCACATAGACCCATGGCTCTGACAAAGGAATTAAATCCAACAATTTAAAATATTTACATTGAAACATACATCTTTTCATTTTTACCTCATCATAGCCGAACAACCATAGTCGTGGTGTCTGGTAATATTTATCATAAGTGATGTATAAGTCGTAAGTTCTGGTCTGTAAAATAGCATCTTCACCTCCTGCATCCGTTTTAGCTTTACAAGCTTCTACTATTTTCCTTGTATCTAGAGTAGCCTGGAACATAATGGATAAAAATTTAGTCATTAAGTCAGTATGAATGTGATATTCTAGAAAAGTCTATTTTTCCTATTCTATATTGTTGTCTTTTTTTTTGGTACCGGGGATCGAACTTGGGCCCTTGCGCTTGCACAGCAGCAGCGAAACCACTGAGCTAAATCCCCGGCCCTTAAAAATAAATGAACTTACAATTCAATTTTATATTTTATATACAATGCACATCTACAATGGCACCTCGGTTCATGAACTTAATTCATTTCATGATTTAGGAAAGATGGCCATGATTGTGTTTGTCACTGGATGCAGAGTTTGCGAAGAAAAAAAACAAAATTTTGCCAAATGCTTCTGTGTGCGTACCAAGTTGTTCACAAAAAAAGCATTCATGACCCAAGAAGGTACCATTGTATATATGATATATACTTTTATAGACAATTCAAATTTTATATGCTCTAACCAATATAAACAAGAATATAAAACTTTTTGAAAGATCAATGTCATTAATAAAAATACTACTCTAATACAAGTTCACTAATTAAAAATTAGAATAACTCAATTTACAAACCTCATCTGTTTCCAACAATCCACTTTCTTCATATTCTGTCATAAAAATAAATAAAAGATTAATCAAGTTCAAGAAAATTCCCCAAACAAAATTATGTATTACTTTAGAGTATCATTCAAAATATGGGGTTTTATTTTTGTTTTTAACTGAAATACTGTTAAGTATATTATTAAGTATACTATATATATTATATATATGCATTATATATGTATATATATTAAGATATTATTAAGTATCTTCAGTTAAATACAAATGAGTTAATTCTATATTTTCGAAATAATTTGCATGACAAAAGGCCAGAGAAAGTCAGCATGTTTACTCCTGGTTTGCGTTAGTCTATTAGATACATCTACTGACATAATAACACTAAGGAATGCTCAACAGCTGTGCAGTATATACAGGTTTATTTACATTCAAGAGTCGCTTCTTTACCTGAGGGAGATTCTACCTCAAGACTCTCACTGGGTGCTTGAAACCACAGATAGTAGAGAACTGTACACTTAATGGTTTTTCATCTTAACTAAGCTGTTATCATAAATGTAAGCCTTAACGTTAGCAGTTTGAGGCACACTCAGCAAAACTAGCATGAACAACTTCTTCACAATATTACAGACAAAATATTTATTCTTATCTGATCTTAACCTCAGTGTGCAATTTTTTCTTTCTTTATTCAGTAAAAACTTTTCACTTTTTTACCTAAAGGAAAAACTTACTGCATGTCTTTGCTATATCTGAATTGTCAGCACTACTATTGTTGTGTGTTGAGGGGGGCCTTCGTTAAGAAAATAAGGGTTACTTGAACAGAGAAACATTGTGATACCATGATAGTTGACCTGATAACTGAATGGCTAAGTGACTAACCAACAAGTATCATATACAGTAAGAGTAGACTGAGAAAAAAAAATAACTCATCTCATATATGAAACAGAGAGGAATAGCATGAGATTTCATCACATTATTCAGACTGTCATGGAATTTAAAACATGACTTTTTCTTATTTTTAGCATTTTCCATTTCTTATTTTCAGACTATAACTGACCATGAATAACTAACACCATCACAAACAAAACTGCATATAAGAGGGGACTACTGACAGTAACAATATAAAATATGAAAGTCATCAGTAATTTCCACTTTGCTCCATCGAGTGGTAAATTCTCAGTTTCCATCTTAGTTGACCTCTCAGAAACATCTGGCATGATTTATTCCCTCCTCCCTAGAGCACTTCCTTTTCTTAGCTTTTAAGATATTTTATTTTCCTTGCTTTCCTCCCACCCTATTGGCTGCTCCTTCTGTATCTCTTATGCTAGCTCAGAAAGGAAGGGGAGGGAGGGAGTCAGTGAGTGAGAGAGGGAAAAGAAAAAGAGGAAGAAAAGAGAGGAGAGGAGAAGGCAGGAGAGGAGAGGAGCACTGTAGTACTCAGTGGTAACTAAGGCGTCAATTCTTAGACCTTGGCTCTTCTCTAACCACACTCACTCCACTGGTGATTTTGTTTCAACGGCTTTAAATAATGAAGAAACTCAAATTTATTCCCTCCCTAAAGACAGATTTCTAAAACTGAGCTCCTGACTCCCTTTCCAAAGCTAATCTCCCTTAATTTTCCCCATCTCAGTTAATGGATTCTTTCCAAACACTCAGGTCAAAACCTTGAGAGTCACACTTGACTACTCCGCCTTTCACAACCTGTATTCAATACAGCAGCAAATCCCCTTGGCGTTATCCTCACAATATATCCAGAATTTTACTGTTTCTCATCACCACCGATATTATTACCTTAGCCCACTGGCGGCAAACCTACAGCAGGCATGCCTCAGTGGGCACACAGAGCCCTCTGTCGGGATGCAAGCCAAGGTGCCCCAGCAGGTTTAATTGCTGTGCTGGCACTTTGCAATAAACACTGTAAGTGGGTTTTGGGTTGTAATTTGGGCACTGATCTCTAAAAGGTTCACCATCACTGCCCTCGCCCAAGTCACTATTATTTCTTGCCTAGGGTTATCAAAATAGCCTCCTAACTATTGACTCTCTTCCCCTTCAATATATGCTTAGCACTTCAGTAAATGTTAAAGCATGTTACTCTATTACTTACCAAAACTCACCAATGTCACCTTCTCTTACACTGAATTAGGACCTACACAATCTGGCCCTTGGTTACCTTTCTGACCACCCTCTACAGAAGAGTCTCCTTGCAATTATTTTACATAAGTCATACATGTTCCCACTGGAGGGTCTCTACACCCTTTCCCCAGATAACTGAACAGCTTGTTTACTCACTTCCAGGCTCTACTCGGATGGCGCACTCAGTGGGGTTGTTCTGACCAGCTTATAAAAAATGGAAACACTGTACCCATCCCCTTTTCTTATTTTTCTCTCCAACAATAAACATCTACATTATATAGTCTGTTTATCTATATTTTTGTTTGTCTCCTCTCATGATAATCTACATAAGAGATCATGTCTATTGCTTTTTATCTCTAGCTCTGAGAAGCTGCTGATACACAAATACTGTACTGCCCAATAGATATTTGTTAAATGAATGAAAATTATCTTTTAAACATCAAAAACACCATTTTTAAGCAAAATTCTACATCGAGCAAGCAATTCTTCAATTATCCAAGGAAAATGCAGCAAACATACTAAAAGGCTGTCAGATATTTCCACGGCTTGTATTCTAAAAATATTGCTTTACTCATGGGGTTCTTTCTACCCATCCCCATCACAGACTGGACAAAACTGTATGCTATTCAGAAACAGACAAATCCAGAAAGTATTGTTAAAAAGGATGAGTTCAGCTTCTACCAACTGTGAAATATCCAGATGGTAATAAAACTGACCAAGTAGTTTTGCAGTTTAGGAGATCTAGGCAGAGTTTTAGATATAGAAGTCCTGAGCATAGAAATGGTACGTGAAACTGCTGTGAGAAACTCCGGTTACAAATGACTCACTCTGATTTCCTCAAGGGATGGTAGTTTGCCATGGAAATAAGGACAAGAATCTCACTAAAACATAGGAAGAGATATACAGCTAGACTTCATGCAGACTTGAAAGTAATCTGGAAAACTAAATTGAAAGGTACTTACAATCATGACTTGCCATTATGGTCTTCAAATCTACTTGGCACCAACTTCTACTTTTGCATGCTACAAAACATAACTATCTTGACCTAAAATGATATATTTTGGGGATGCAGCTATCTCATAGACTCCAAAGCCCGCCCTATGTCTTTTTCAAATTCCTTCCTTCCTTCCTTCCCTCTCTCTTTCTCATCTCTAATACACACACTGTCTTTCTATATATGTATGTGTACACACATACATATTTATATTTAAATTCTTGTTAAGAATCTGGTCTCTCCTGATATGCAAATATTCACCCCTAACCACCATGTGCCATTACAGAAGCCATAAGAATTGACAAAATCTGGGGAAAGGAAGGAATCAGAAGAAAGAGGGTGGCTGTGAAATAGTAACATTTAATATACAGGCAGAAGAAAAATGCCCCACAAATAAAGATATGAAAAAACCTTCACTGGTCATTCCAGAGATGCAAATGAAAACAATGCTGAGATTCCACCTCACCCCAGAAAGAATGGCTGTTATCAAGAAATCAACCAATAACAAATGCTGGTGGGGCTGTGGGGAAAGAGGAACCCTGGTCCACTGCTGGTTGGAGTGAAGACTGGTGCAACCACTGTGGAATCAGTATGGAGATACCTCAAAGAACTAGGACTGGAAGTCCCATTTGACCCAGCTATTCCCCTGCTGGCTATCTTCCCCAAAGAATTAAAAAGAATCATACTACAGTGATATATGTGCACCCGTGTTCACAGCATCACAGTTTGTAATAGCTAAAACTTGGAAACAGCCCAAATGCCCATCAACTGGAGACTGGATTTATAAAATGGAGTACTACTCAGCCATCAAAATGAGAAATTAGAGATATTTATTGCTAAATGGATGCACATTGAGGGGATACTCTTAAGTGAAATAAATAGGACACAGATGTGTAAATACCAAATAGTTTCTCTAGTATGAGAAACTGAAAGTGTAAGTAAGGAGTAAAAGGTATAATAGATAATGTGAAATAGGAAGAAAAGGGGCAAAGGTGAAGGAGAAGTGGGAGGGGTAGGGGAAAGGACAGAAGGGAATGGAATTAATATGAGAAAATGAAAAAAAGGAAACAAAGTCTTTGTAAATAGGGAGGGATGGAGGGGTTGAAGGGAGGGCAGATGAAGGAGGAAAAAATAAGAACCAAGAGAGATTATGTAAAGGTGCAAATTTCCAATGATGAATGTCATTATAATGTATACCTAAAATGTACCGATAAAAGGATATACAGTTAAAAAAAAAAAAAAAAGGAAGAAAAATGTCCCAAAAGACTTAGAAAAAAAGTCAAGGAAGAAGACAATCCAATGTAAGAGAGTGGGAGAAAGAAAGGATATAGTTACGATATAGTTAACAGAGTCAAATGATAAATAGAAGGTAAGTAAAGAATTGATTTAATAATGAGGTAATCCTGGTGATAGCAATTTCTTCATCTATTTTTAAAGACCTGAGGTTTCACTTGTATTAAAGATTATCTTAACGAAATAGGAAATTTTGAATTATCATGTACTGATAGATCTGTATATCTGTTCTGCTAGTAGAGTGGGTTTTGATCTCTTGTAATAATGATTTATTAACGCAATGATTCTTAAGTGGTAATCCCAGAAGGAGTCACTTCAGAATCTTAGGAAACTATGAAGGGATGCTATGTAGTTCAAAAGGCCCCATTAAGAATCACTATCTTGCCAGGCATGGTGGCATATGCCTGAAGTCCCAGCACTTAGAAGGCTGAGGCAGGAAGATCCTTTGAGTTCACAAGTTCAAAACCAGTCTAGGAAACATAGCAAGAACCTATCTTAAAACAGAACAAAAAATTATTATTCATAAGGTTTTTCAGAGAAAGATACAAACACCGCAAAGAAAGAAAATACAAAACACATGACCAAACTGTTCTGCTCTGAAATAATCAAAGTATTGGTATCTTACATTAAAGATCTACGATTAGTAGCTGGGGATTTAGCTCAGTGGTTTCACCGCCTGCTGCGCAAGCGCAAGGACCCGAGTTTGATCGATACCCAAAAATAAAAAAAGGATCTATGATTAGTATTTATCCCAACAGAAATAATACCGCCATGAATATGTTCTAAGTAATACAAGAGCCCAAGATCAAAATTAGTTTTGCACTAATAAATTTAAAACTAAACAGTACATTTCCTAAAATGGTAAACACTAAAATTTAAAATTCAACAGAGTAGAATTCTTAATTCTCATGGATCACAAATACTTCAGAATCAACATCCTAATGAGATTAAAGCCAATTTAGAATATAAATACCTTCCATGTCTGCAGCTTCTCCTTCATCTTCCTCTTCTTCCTCTTCACAGAGTGCTGAGCAATCTTGGAGTTTTATACTGTCCTTTGAAATTAATTAAATATTGCTTCACACACTGAAACCCCATGTGCTACATAGTACTAACCAAAAAAAGTGAAAATAAGAGTGATAAAGCAGTTCCTATCCTCAGGAAATTGAAACACAGTGGGGATGAAAAAGCCCTTCAATCATCTAATGTGCTAAGTGATGTCACTGAAAAAACTCAAGGTATTACGGGAACAAGAGTTATCTCAGCTAACCATTTAAAAATAGTTACTAGTTGAACTTACAATAAAACAGTATTTTTACTTCATCAATTACTATTAGAAAATCAACTCAGGTTAACTTATACAGTTATACACAGTTCACGAACAGTTTTGTTTGCAAACAGAAGAGTTTGGCAAAATCTTATTTTTGTTTGCAAACTTTTTATTGGATGACAAACACAACTACGGTCATCTTTCTCACACAAACACAAATGTAGCCATCTTTTGCAAAATCTTAGAACAAATTAAGTTCATGAACTGAGGTACCACTGTATACTTATAATTTAAACCAAAGGCTTACTTACAAATCACAATATATTTATAAGCTAAAATAAGACATAAATCAAACACTATCAATTCCAATTTGTTAAAAATAGCCTCGCTGAATTAACTAAAACTCATCAGTCTTTATAGTTATTATACCACATAAGATTTCCATTCAATTTAACTAAAGTTTACTATAAAAATAAATGCTAACCAATGACAGCCCTAAAATACAGTTCACATTCTCACAAAATTAATCATCTGAAACTGATATGTTAAGTGACTAATTTGGGCATTTAGTTTCATTTGGGTTGTGATTTACTTAGAGGTGGCTTTATTTACCACTAGAAACTAAAATCAAGTATATCCTTAATACCCATACAATGTAAATCAAAGAAGAAAGATTGCCAGCATCGGGTAATTATTAAATGAGCTAATATCTGACAAACTGATCATTAAAGGAGTATTTAGTTATGCTGGTAATATTGACACTTGATACAGAAGAGTAGAAATCAACAACCAAGACTTGGTTGTTAATGGAAAGCATCCTAATACTTGGTGTTAAATGGCAAGCATCCTAAGAACTAAATAATTTTAAAAACATATAAATTCTACATAGTATTAAATAAGAAATGACAGAAAAGATATATCCTAGTTGCAAATTATTAGAATATTCATCCTTTAGTAAAACATAAGGATGTTAAGTAGGATATCAGGCATCATAATAACCATTATTGTATTTATTAAAAATTCGTATGGAGATACCTCAAAGAACTAGGGCTAGAGGTCCCATTTGACCCAGCTATTCCCCTGCTGGGGATCTTCCCAAAAGAATTAAAAGAATCATACCACAGAGATAGATGTGCACCCATGTTTATGCGGCACAGTTTGTAACAGCTAAAGCATGGAAACAGCCCAAGTGCCCATCAACTGGAAACTGGATAAAGAAGATGTGGTTTTTTTATAAAATGGAGTACTACTCAGCCATAAAGAATGAGAAACGAGAGATATTTATAGCTAAATGGATGCATATTGAGGGCATACTCTTTAAGTGAAATAAATAGGACACATGTGTGTAAATACCAAATAGTTTCTCTAGTGTGAGAAACTGAAAGTGTGAATAAGTATTAAAACAAAATACTTTGGATAGAATAATTATATCCCTGTTGTTATTAGGAAACATTCCCTACAACAGTTACTAATTTATGACATTCTTTGTGTTTTCATCATTGCCTCTTCAGGAATTTCTATCTATAGCTTAATAGAAAGTATAAGAAAATAAGTTTATTTTTCAGTTTTACACTGGGATTAAGGTTAAGTTCATTGGTTTGAGAATTCATCCTTTTGAATTTCTATGTTTTGGAATTTGAGGCCAGCCTGGTCAACTTAATGATAGCATGTCTCAAAGTAAAAGTGAAATTAAAAAGTGCTGGGGATATAGCTCAGTGGTAGAATGCTTCTCTAGCATGCCTAAGGTCCTGGCTTTGACCTCCAGTACTTAAAAAAAAAAAAAAAAGGTGAAGGTATTTTGTATTATTGGTTCATATAACTTCAAACAACTATATAAAAATATTAAGATAATTACATTAATTCTAATAATTGGAAAGCTAATACAGAGAGCCTGTATTAAATGAAAACTTATAAGGAGAAAAATTCCACTCAATTGGAAAAATAAGGCGTGGGAGGAGAGGTACAATTTGAGAGTTTTATAATATATAACCAGACTTTGGATATGAAAGATATGAGTTATCTTAAAATATATACAGGCAAATAACTAGATCACTGACTATAGAAACATTAACTAAACAGTACCTTGTTTTCCAATGTAATCTCCTTAACTGCTTCAGTTATTCCTGCAATACCTGTTTAGAAATTCAACAGAAAATAACTAAAATTAAGCTGTGATTAGTCTACTTACTTGAATAATGCAACTTAAAATCATCTAAATCCTCACAACTTCTCTGAAGTAAAGAGATAAATACTAACAAAACCTTTACAAATAAACTCCAATAGGAACAGATAGACCAGGGGCCGGGGATTTAGATCAGTGGTTTCGCCACCTGCTGCGCAAGCGCAAGGACCTGAGTTCAATCCCCAGTACCAAAAAAAAAAAAAAAAAAGCACACTGTGAGGAACAGATAGCCCAAGGGGTACATCTTCAAGCTCAAACAAACATACTAACTTAATATTTTACCATGAATTATCCTACTCTATCATTCCCTATTTTCTATCCCTTGCTTGTAGCACAATACATTCTAAGAAAACAAACACATTCAAACATTATGGTACTCATTTAATTAAACCTGTATCAAAATTTTCTCAACTAGATTTTGGTATGTAAATATGCTATTTGCTTCAGAAATCTAAGACATCCAAAGGTACTAACACAGTAACACATTTATATGGGGCATACTACTTACTGTTTCCACATCTTATTTAATCTTTCCAAACACTATCCTGTGAAGCGGTTAAGAGTAATAATTTCTCCCTATGTAGAAATGAAGTCACCAGAGATGGAAAATGACCTATTTGAGTTTCATATCCAGTTATGAAGAAATTAAGATTAAAATCCTTATAAGCTGACCTTTGGTTCAATGATTTCCCACTGCTCTTCAATGAACAAATTCCATAGAAATGACATGCCTGAAGTAAACTATCAGGGGCTGGGGATTTAGCTCAGTGGCGCTGCGCAAGCGCAAAGTCCTCAGTTTGAGCCCCAGTACCAGAAAAAAAAAACAAAACACTATTATGAAAGTGGAAGCACCACCGGTCAGCTAGAAAATATTTCCATGTAAAAATATCTTGTCAGTGTTCTCAGTTTAACAAGGAAGAAAAATTCAACAAGACAAAAGTAGCTAACGTTACTACAGGAAAAAAAAAATACAAAATATGCTTAGTCTCAATATGCCAATTATATTTTATTGATCTTTTAAAACTTTGATATATAGGTCTAACATGCCTAAAACAAAAATAAACAGCATATGCAGGCATACACTTATGCCTTAAATTTAGTTCATATAACAAATATTTATTGAACTTCTATATCAAACACTATGATAGATATTGAAGATTCGAGAATACATCTCTATTTTCATGGAGCTTATAGCTTAAAATTTCTTACAGTAATTTTTCAATAAATAATTATTAAATACACATAGTTTCCAGTTTCTGGGTAAAGTAAAATTATCTCACAGTTTCTGTCACAGAGGAGCTCATAACTCAGCAATGGAATGACATATAAGGAAGATTCTAAAGTATAGTATGCACAATCAGTATTTTTATTGGCTTTACTTTTTCTTCTCTTTAGAAATAATGACAATCATATAGTTATTTTCAAATTGTCATTGAAGCAGCCAGTTCTATAAAAATTTAGTATACACCAAAGGCTCTTTTCAAGTTGTCCTCTTAGGGCCGGGGGTTTAGCTCAGTGGTTCTGGCGCCTGCCTCGCAAGCGCAAGTTCAATGTCCGGTACGAAAAAAAAATAAGAGATCTGATCAATCTGTCCTCTTATTTCTTTCAGATAAAAGTCTACTGGGACAAAACAGTGCCTTATCTTTTTTTTTTTTAATCAAGAATGTTACAAAAGACTGAAAGAGTTTAAAACAATTTATACTAAATATATGTCATTCCAGTCTCCTCTTACCTGTGTTGTGATATGTATCTACCCATCCCCCATCACCATCATCTTCTTCAATGATAGCTTCCAATTCATCTGAATATTCCATCTGTTTGCAACGTTTGTAGCATGGCACTATTAAAAAAATGGCAAACTCAGTTATTAGTATATAATCTACTAATCATAAATCCATCAGAAGAAAGTTTATTTCATAAAATATTTACACTACCAAAATGTTAAATGACTGTATTTCACTTGTAAGAGTTATATTCAGGCCACAGACACATATTTAGCTATATTAATCTTTCCCTAAATTGCTTTGGCAGAAGACAAAGACTTTGGTGTGAGTTTTCTGTGTATTCCTTTACCATAGTCTGTGATGAACAGCAGGCTAACGGCAGATGACATTATTCAATTCAAGCAAACCAATACCTTAAATCACCACTTTACTCTCAGAACATGGAAGTACCACCTGTCATACATACTGAGAAGTGGTGATCTCTGGATACAAGGCTGAAATAAATTCAGTATGAATTTTATAAGTCATATTTAAATTTCAGTTATTCACGATGGATAAAAATACTTTAAAATTCAACAAACTGCTAAATTTTATTTCCTTATACAACCACTGCAGCCAAATTTTATATAAAACAAAACTATTAATTAACAAATATTATTATTCATAATTCTAAAACTGAGCAATTATAAAGTAAAAATATAATGTTGGGTCAAGTTGCTATTAATCTCCTGCTTTTTTGAACAGTTTTTTGTAAGAAAAAAATTGCTATTTTTCAACATATTATCTTCCTTTTACTATATGAGGTAAATTAGAACAGAAATCAATGTATTGTTATGTGAATTAAGGATTATTGCAACCTTTTGATGTTCTTTTAAAATTCACTTCATAAATATATATTTCAAAACATTTTTTGTGCCTTAGGAAATCCTTCAATGGCACAATGAATAATAAAATCGAGATGTCAAGGTAGTATCAATTTCATTTTCCATAAAAAATTCACATTGAAAGATTAAAATCGTTCCAATTTCAGTACATGTGCTGCCAAAGCAAGCACGAAAGACTAAAATCAAATAGGTAAAAAAATGATTATGAAGTCAACTTCAAAAAAAAACCCACAAAAAACCTTTTAGGAGAAATCTAACTTTCCTTAGGGCCTTCTTTTATATCTTGACAACTGAATCTTTTTGGCCAAAACAAAAAGTTAAAGAAGAGAAGATACAAATCAAAGAAGAAAACGAATACTACAGAAATAGAAAACACAGAATTTCATTAAATTTCCAACTTTCTGGGAGAAGCATTAAGAACATCAGACAAAAATTACGATCAGTAAGGATAAGCAGTTTTTTGATGTTGCTTTTAATGTAACTGCAAAATTTACTAATATATACAATAGAATTCTTACCATTTTTGGTTACCAAAAATTGTTTGCCTGTTGGTAGGTATGCTTTCACTTTTAATTCTTCCCCTGTAGCCCTTTAAAAACAGGAAAAAGTACCAAAATACAAATATATTTAAAAGTCAAATATGGGGGATTTCACATGTAAATCTCAAAACTATAAAATATATTAATCCTAAGAAAATTGCTTTAAGATTGGTTGGAGAATATGCCATTATTGATATATATATTACAGAAAAGCACGAAGATAATATAAGTGAAATATACTCAAGAGATCCAGACAAAAAATCCTAGGGTAATAGATTAAGCAACTAGTATGTCTGCCTCTAAAGAAAAAGAAAGTGCTACTCCTTAGTGTAGCTTTTTTAATCTCAGATTTTTAATCCTAATGTATTACTGATCTTAGATTTTTTAATCCTAATGTAGTATTCATCTTGATAGGCAAAATAAACCCCCAAAACTATATGACATTACATAACAAAGCAGGGGGTTGGCAAGATCCCCATTCCTACCACTATTAAAACTGGAACTAAAAAAATCCTTTGACTCACAAGATGATAATGCTTAAAACAAAACCATTTTATCAGATGCTCATGAACAACAGGATGCAGAACTCTAATATGCATTACTATCACTTCTAAAAGGCAGATAATATTAATATTCCCATTTTATAGGTAAGTAAACTAAAGCTTAAAGGGTCAGGATGCCTGCAGATACAAAACTAGGTTAGGAGAATCAGGATCAAGCCAAGTGAGCCCAGAGCTCTTCTGTATGTGTGTGTGTATAGTAACGAGGATTGAACCTAGGGCCTTAACCACACCAGGGAAGCACTCCACAGCTGGGCTATATACATCCCCCCTACCTTTTAAATTTTATTTTAAGACAAGATCTCACTAACTCTCCCAGGCTAGCTTCTAGCTTGTGAACCTTCCTGCCTCAGCCCCTAAGTAGCTGGATTATAGGGATAAGCCACCACATCTGGTTTTAGGGATCCTGGTCTTAAACTCTGTGGATGAGAACCAACTGTAACATTTCTAAGCTATTATACCATCTCACAATAAGAATCTGTTCAAACATCCTTCTGTGGGCTATCTAGAACACTTGACCAAAATAGTGGTGGGATGTGGTGTCTTTCACAAACAAATGAGCATAAAGATGGAATGCTACTGCCTTTTCAAGCTTTAGTTTGACTTTCAAACTATACATTGTACCACAAAATATATCCATGGAAGGGCTGGGGATTTAGCTCAGTGGTTCTGCTGCCCACTGCTCAAGCACAAGGATCCGAGTTCGATCCCTGGTACCAGAAACAAAAAAAACAAAAAAACATATATCCATGGAATGCCCTAATATCATCTGACAGCCTTCTAGGCTTCTTTTAGCAAATCTCAAGTGTCAAATTCAACAACATGATGGCAATTCCTGAAGTTCTAAGAGAAATGAAAAAAAGGTTATGATAGCACTTGTCTACATAAAGGTTACTAACATGGAAATAATCTGTTTCTTGCATTGATTTAAAATTAATTACTCCTTTGGACCCAGCAACTCAGGCAGAAGTGTGGACAATGGAGTACAATATGTTACAAAAAACTCTTTCACCAATCAGGATTTATAAAACAAAACTCTAAACACTTGCTGTAAGATGATCTTGCCTATATATACAAACTCTTCTAACAATACTATAAACCATATACTTAAACTTTTTAGACAGCTTAAAAGCTACCACAAAGAAATCTCAATAAGGAAAATGAGTATCTACCATATTGAAGAAAATCCTAAATCAGCTCTTTTCACAAAAACCACTATTATAACAAATTCTATACCTATTTGACTTCAAATATATACAAATTATAGGCCAGAACCTGGTTTGAACAGAAAATTTAGAATGGGGGTTGGGCATCTTTACTAAATCAGAGAGATTCTATGATATGAACTTAATTTTTAAAAATCTGGAACAGGGCCAGGGATTTAGCTCAGTGGTGCTGCAGCCTGCCTCACAAGCATAAGGTCCTGGGTTCGATCCCTGGTACAAAAAAAAAAAAAAAAAATCTGGAACAGAAATAAAAAGAAAAAAAGATAAAAATAAATGAACCTCATATTTTGGCTTTTCTTGACAAATAATGTCCTATAAGATAAAGAGCAAGTGATAAGAAGCAGAGACAACTATTTCAGGTACATAACAGACATAAAAATGGAGAATAAAACAGACCCCAAAAGAGAGTTCCAGTTCTGGTTTAAAATACTAAGTTCTTTAGATATTAAGAAAAATATTATCAATTAAAACTTTTTAAATGCTAGAAACCTTGCTCCTAATCAAACTGTACGTTTTAATTACAGATGACAATGTCATTAAGAAAAAAAAACTTGCCTGCCATGGTGCATGCCTGCAATTCCAGCTACTCAGCAGGCCGATAGCAAGTTTCTGGGCATCTTAGCAAGGTCCAGTCTCAAAAGAGAAAAGGCTGGGAACGTACCTTAGTCTTCCCTGGGTTCAATCATCAGAACCATACATAAAAGCTTTAAAAAGATGTATCAAGTTGAAGCAGCCAAACAAGTTGATAAATTCCCAACAGTTCTGCCACTATTAGGATTACTTTTTCAGAAAGTTTTTAACATTAGTATTTGAAAATAATAAAAATGTGTTTGTTTCAAAACATTGCTATTATTCATATTTTAAAATATATATTACTTTAGTAATTAAAAAATTAATGTAGAAAATAAAATCTGAAGTCTATTACAAGCAAATTTATAGTTAAGACCTTAATTGGTATCATGAACATTTAAGTTTAGTTAATTATTAAAGAGAGAACATACTTTTCAATCTAAAAAGTCTGTTACAGGTTTTAAAGAAAACATAAAACTTCCCAGAAAATGTATTTGTTGTCATTAAAAATGTTTAATAAACATTTATTTGAAAAAAGAAAGTTATCAAATTCATTAAACTTCTGAATGTTATTTTTTTAAGGAACTACAAGATTAGACCTAGAGACTACTAAGGAGATGCTAGCAAAGAAAAAAAAAGAATTTATCTCAAACATGTACATCTTTAGTGCTAATAAGAATAAAGTTAGACATAATGCCCACTTTTTTTCCCTTTAAGTATCACTGGGGTAGTATTTAATAGAAAAATCTACCAAAGAAAGTTCACTGAATTTATTACTGTAATGCCCGGCATGGTGGTGCACACCTGTAATACCAGCACTCGAGAGGCTGAGGCTGGAGGATCACTGTGAGTTCAAAGCTAGCCTGGACTACACAGTGAGTTCAAGGCCAGCCTAAACTGCATAGTGAGACACTGTCTCAAAAACACAAAACAAACAAAAAAATTTGTCGTTATAATTTTCATGCAATAACCTATATGCAAATTACCATAATTTTAAAGCTTTTTTACCTTTTATTTAGGCTTACTTACCATTGCCATGTTGGGCAGTGGTGGACTAAGTGATCTCCAGCTGCCACAAACTTTAGGATTTGGATAGAATAAAAAGAGGGAAAAGAAAAATTAAACAATACCGAATGCAGGCTGGCAAAATGTCAAACTGATTGCCTTGGGTAACCTTTATACCTAATAATTAAAATGCAAACCAAACCTGCTCTATCAACCTGAAGATCTATTTTTGATTATCATTAAACTGTAAGAGTTTTAAACATTTATGAAAAGTGAAATTCATTTCGAAAGAAAAAGCAGAGTGCTATTTTTAATTCAACTTTATCATCTGACTACATAATGTCCAAAACATACAATATCATTAAAATAATAAGGGTAAGGCTACAGAATCTAAGATGTCAAGATCCATTTTATGGATAAATAAAATATACAGAGAATTGTGCTAGCAAATGAAAACTCAACTAAAGTCTTTGAAAATATTAGTAATAGATACTAGTCTATGACGTAAATCTCTATCACATCACATCAGTATAAGGGTTTTTTTTTCCCCAGTGCTGGGGACTGAACCCAGGACCTTGTTGCACGCTAGGAAAGCACTCTACCATTGAGTTACATACCCAGTGTTGTATTTTATTTGTTTCATTTAAGTAATGGCCAGTTTTGAAAGCTTTATCACACTCTTAAAGGAATCATTAATAAGACAAATGTAGTACCCAACAACAGGAAAAAGAACTTTGGGACTGACGAAATTAAGAAATTGATTCTTCTAACCACCTTGGGCTTTCTGGGCAGACTGAAAGTTATACAAGCTTTTGGATTTCTTTAGCAATAAAAAGACTCATTGAGAAGCAGTTTAATCTTTTGAAAATTTCTAGCTTACATGGACATAACATGATCTTACTGAAGGACAGAATTCCTCCTCATTTTTAAGAAGAGAAAGTGAAAGTCTGTTAAGCATAATGAGTGTTCCAACTGAAGCAAGATGTGCACATACCTTCCCAATTGCCTCTATTTCACAACAGCTCTACCTTAAAATCTTGTATTGTATTGGGGTTAATTACACAGCGAAAGAAGTACAATTCATTTAGTCTTTTAATGTCTGAGAAAGTATGCTCACATAAAATACTATACTTTGAGAAAATAAAATTTTATCAAATAAGAATTCTGAGGATAGCCTCTTTTAAGATCGTACATCATCAAAGATACAGCAACTGTATTCCCAACAGAAAATACAGAAATGTTTCTGTTCTTTCATTTTTAAAATATCTTTATTATTTAAACTTATTAAGACAAAAAAAAGAAATGAAAACAGTAATTTCTACTTCAAGTTTTAAGTATTTTGGGGGTCACTGGAACCAAACTACTTTTAGCTTTGTGGTTATTGGGAACTAATTTATCACCATCAAAAGTAATAACAGGGCCAGGGATTTAGCTCAGTGGCACTGCGCCTGCCAGGCAGGCACAAGATTTGAGTTTACCAAAAAAAAAAAAAAAAAAAAAAAAGTAATAACAAAATGCAAACCAAACAACTCTAAAAATTCTTTAATTACAGTACATTTCCTTGAAGTCACAAGATTAATTTTATCCTGCAGTCAGTCTGGTAGTATCTATTAATAAACAACAACAACAAAAACCTAAAAAGAAAAATCATTTTAAAAACACAATTGCAGCTGTAATTAGCACACGTGTGCATTTGCCCTTATTAGCAACTGCCATTATTATTTGCTTTGTATATTCAAATAACTTGTAACATAGTCAGCTTTCAAATCATCAATATTGCTTGTAGTAGAGCTTTCTCTTGGTGTTTACTCTCTTGAGATTTATCAATAAATACCTCCAATAAGATAGAATCAGTCTTTACATCTGGTAAGCAACTTTATTCCTCAATCTAATCTCTATTAATACAACTCAAAAAACACATCCAGTGGTATTTTCTTCAGACAATGCAATATTAAATACCGCTGCCCCTCTTTTTAAACACAAAGTCTTTGACACCTCTCAAAAACATAGCTGGCCCCCAGGCAGAATTTTGAAAGCTTGATTCAGAAACAGTAAAACAAAACAAATGAACAAATCAACTCAGTATATAGTTTATCCAGAGCAAATGCTGCCTTCCCATTTTCCTCTTCCAGGCTCATTCTAATCTCATTCAATCTCATAATGGTACTGTACTTCAACCTAGCATTATATGCTCAGTACCCAGCTGTGTTAATTTTGCCTTGGATTTTTTTAAAAGGAAAATTCAGTTTAATAGTTTCTTTCTTCAGTTTAATAGTTCATTTTAGGATTTCTGTTTTAAAACAGCTTAATTATAGCCAACAACCACAGAGCTGCATCTCTAACTTCAACTGTCTAACAATCAGTCATCATCACACAGTGGAGATAAAGCTTACCTTCATCTACACTCTTATTTCAGACGGTACTATAGAGTCATGTCTAAATTATACTTTCATTTAGCTAGAATGATGATACTCTTAAGATCAAAATTTCCTTTTATTTAGCATTCAAGGTATTATACTCATGAAGTCTGAAGCAGAATAGGACATTCAGAGAATGTCTAGTCTGAACCCTTCATCTTAGGTATGAAAACACATAAGGCTCTTCCTAGACAGCTTAACTTATATGCCTAAGTATTAGAGAAATGGGTCTTGAAAGCAACTCCAGGGCCAGGGGTGTGGCACACACCTGTAATCCCAGCACTTGGAAGGCTAAGGCAAAGGGATTGCCACAAGTTCAAGGACAGCCTGAGATACATAGTGAGTTCAAGTCTCACCTGAACCACCTGGTGAGATCCTGTCTCAAAAAAACAAAAAACAAACAAACAAAAAAAGCAACAACAAAAAAAGGAAAGCAAATCTCTTGAGTTCTTTTCCTACTACCATAGATCTTCATTAAAAATAGTTTCAGATAAAAGATCAGCTCAACAAAGTATTCTTAAAACTAAAAATATTCCATCCAGTAAAAATTGAAAGATCAATTATTCTGGGCCTCATTATACAAAATGGCTGATCTTAAAACATTTCTTTCAAAACAATACAGTTCAACTTCCAATGAATATTGTTTTCAGTGAGTTAAAAATCAAGCTTAAATAAACTTTTTGCCTTTTGTTAAGGACAAATCTGATCCAACTACAACTATTTGCAAAATTGGAGTTCAAAAGGATTTTTAGCATAGTATTTACTTTCCTAGGAATAAAGTACCTCAATGAAGGAGAACACTTTCATAATACAAATTTGGCAAACAAGTGAAATGTTTCCTCAAAAAATAATTCTGCTGTAGAAGTTCAATACACAAGGCATGGTGGCACATGCCTGTAATTCCAGGACTGAGAGAGGTTGAGGCAAGAGGATCCCAAATTCAAGTCCTACCTGGGTAACTTAGGGAGAGCCTATCACAGCATAAAAAGAGATGGGGACATTTCTCAGTGTGAACACACTGGGTTGAATCCCCAATACTGTCCCCCCCAAAAAAACTCAATAAAATACAACTGGCCCATGAAATATTAACCAATTTCAACATTACTTGTTCAGTTGAAAAAGTTAAAAAAAATTTGCGGCAAGAATCTAACAAATACAATATGTACACTGAATATCATATTAAGAGAGAATTTAATAACCAAGCAATGAACAAAATTTACAAATGGAAAATCATAAAAATTCATTTAGTGTAGCAGATCCAAAACACAGCAAATACTACAGAGCCCACTGCATGTCTCAATACAATAAAAATGCGAGTAAAGTATAAGTGACCATAGCAATCTTTTCCATCCTCTCTGCCACCTTCATTTCTAAATAAAGAACTTCAGAGAAATAAGAGAAGTGGCAAACTGAAAAGGAAGTTACATCTTCTCTTCTCCAGGAAGTACAAATACTTATAATCAGTATATAACCAGCAAAATCAAATTTTACTCAAGTTAGAAAGTTCAAGATGTTTTCTTAAAGCAGTGGAGACAACCAGTTTAATACACCATAAAATATAAAAGCTTCAGGGTATCTTCAACACTCACCTCTTCTGGGGTGATTACACCTGTTTCCTTAAATTTTGATTCCTAAAGAAAATGAAAATAGTAACAGTATTACAACATCTTTTACTTTAAACTAAAAATGCTTTGGGGGCAACTATTTGCCTTGAACCCTCCTAAGCAACTGTATATACTTATCACTGGTACTTGACAATTATACAACAATGTATAAATTGTATGTGTGTATTACTGGTATTTCACTACAATGACATACAAGTCTAATATAAGAAACTGACATGAAAATAATTACAATTCGATCAGAGCTATAATAAAGAGCTCTAAGAAAAAACATTCAAAGGTTTCAACAAACATGAAGTCTTACAGTGATTTTGTAAAATGAACATACATCTTTATTTCACAGCAGCGTAAAAATGTCTTAAAAGTAATGTAAATATCTTACAATTCAGCCAATGTCTAATTTAAATCAAGTAACATTAGAAACCAAAAGTAGAAATTGCTTAATATGTCCCATAATTCTTATTTCCACCAAGATAGTAAAATACTTTGCTCTAAATGATGCGTTCCTAAATTTTTCTAAATTTATAAATTTCGTGGTAGTCTACACTATTGCAAAGATTCATTTAGTGAATAATGTTATTATCTCAACAAATATTTACTATTAAGTACTAGGCAGTTTGAGACAATGGGATATAGGTGTAAATAAAATAAACCAAACTCATCTTTGCCATCAAAAGAAGCTTACATTCTACTTGAAGAAATGTGCACCATACCAAGAAGAAAAATGAAGCAGAAAGGGAAACTGTTGGGTGGTGGGGGAGAGATGGCCAATAAAAATAGAATAAGAGAATAAAGACTTCAATAGTAGATGACTTGAACACCTAAGCAAATGAACAAGCCATAAGTCTCTCTACAGGAGAAAAAATATTCAGGCTAAGAGATGAGCACATGTTCTTCTTACTCAGATGTAAGACTGCTTGATGGAGTCCCAAAGTGGCCAGGCTGGCTCTTACACAGGAGTGTTCCGGGAACACAGTAGCAGAAGAGAGGGGGACCTCTACAGATCAAGAAGCCTTGAAGATCATTATGAGGACTTTGGCTTTTACTGTATGTATGTCTTCAAAATAAAACATAACTTTTCTTAACTTTTACTGCTAGAAAAAGACCCCTAGTTCTTTCTTAAGGATTTTTTTTCTTCTCTTTGCCTTCCCTCATCTAGCAGGAAAACTGTAAGGATTCAGCAAAGAAGTGACGAGATGATCATTAATTCTGATTTCCTTTATACTAAAAATAAAGGTAATACATTCTGACATGCTAACACTTTCTTTTCAGCTTGGTGAAAAATTAAAATGATTTCTCAAGACAATTCTATGTCATACGTTTAATAAAATGCAACTGGCATATTAAATAGCCATATTTAATTTATAGTATGTTTAATTTATATTAATTTCATTATAAATAGTATATTTAAGAGGTCTTTTGGTTATTTCACCTCAAAACTAAAATGTTGTAACTGCTATACATTATTAAAATCATGACGAGAGGATTCCAGGAGACCAGGTAGGAGGCCAGTGCCTGACCTATCTTCAGGGACTGTTCTGAAAAAGCAACATACACCAAAAAGAAAGAAAAGAAGAAAAAAAGCATATGGTGCAAATGTTGAAACTATTTTCAAATTTTAAATACTTGGATAATTTTTAAATAGATTGACTTTCACAGCAAACAAACATAAGGAAAGCAAGAGAGGATTGTCATGAATAATTGTTCTTTTTTTTTTTCTTACTTGGTCCAACAAAGTATTATCTTTAAACGAACTTTAGAAATAAGCACCCATTTAAAAAGTACAGACCTAACATTCCTCTTTGTCAATGAAAGGGAGCAAAGAAAATTATCCATTATTTCTCTTAGTGTATCAGAATATTTCATTTCATTCCTACACTAAGATCAGTAAAATTCTAATTGAAAGCTTATAAAAGAACCAACAAAATGAAACAAAGTAAGAACTTGCCATTTACTATCACTGCTCACTTTTTAGAAAGCAAAAGTAAAGTTACAATGTTTGTTATAAAAGTGATGAAAGAAAACACTTGCAATTGTAGAAATTAATCTCTGAAAATAAACAACTGAGTCACTACTGCAACAGCTACTATACCACAGCTTCTACTTTAAAACTTTTGTACTGATGTCAATACAGTATATCAAAAATTATATACTCAGGAGGGTCAAGCTGCTCCTCATTACCACTGAAGTCCAAGATAAATAACCAGTTACAGCTATTTTATAAGCTTGAGAAGAAAGTTTTGCTACTTAGCTGGGCTCAACGTTACTGAGCTAGTGTCATCAATTTCACTTGGTCCCTTTGAAATCTGAACTAGTTGGGACCTAAGTTACAGTATACCTATTTGATACTTGAGGATTTTTCCATAAAACTTGGAAGAAAAAAGGGACATATGTCATTCTGCTATCAAAATTGACTTCATTTTTAAAAATAAGTAAAAAATGCTCGTTTAAAAATTCCGATGTTAAGATTTAACGTTCTTAAATCTTAGTTGTGGACCACCTTTCAACTCAACCTACCCAGCCAGGGAGAGAGCAATGACTGATGGAAACGGGCACGCACTGAGGGGGGATCCAACTCACTATGTCCGAGGAGGCAAGAAGCCCTAAAGAACAGCCAAGGAAGACCAGAGGCGGGGGCTGCCCATTCCCTGCGCCTTTCCTCGCCTGGAACAGGGGTCCCTCTCGCACTCAGTCCTTGCAGAGCAGAAAGTGTGTGTACTCGACAGCCCCTGGCAAGCCCGGCCCGGCTTACCTTCAGGACTGGGGTCAGGTACTCAGCCACTTCCAGTGCCTTTCCCTTCACTGTGTTAATCACATTCTGCATCCTGGGGCCGGAGCAGCGGCCGGCCCCGCGATACTGTGGGGAGGGCAGCGGAGAGGGAACGGGTGTCAAGAAGCGTCCCCGATGGGGACGATTCGCAGCGGTGCCCGCCGGGCGGCACACGGAGGAACGGCTCGAGATGGGACGCGACGCGACGCGACGGGACGGGGGGGAGGGGCACCGCGCGATCGTCCCGCCCCAGGCAGCTCACGGCGGGCCGGGCCCAGCTGTCACCGGGACGCGAGGGACGGTGGCCGGGCCCAGGGGAGATCTGGGAGAACTAGCGGGTGCACACGCAGCCCTCGCCCTCTCGGGAGCTGTCTTCCCTCTTGCTTCACTAGCACCCCTTCCGGGTCCCCTTCCTCCTCTCACTTGCCGTAGTTCCGCCTCCACCTGGGCCTCACGTGACACCTGACTCCCCTCACGTGACGCCAGAAGGCCCGCGCTGGGCGGGATCGGCCTCTTCGCCCCTCCCCCCGGAAGCATAACACTGAACGCGCCTGCGCAATGGCCGCCGATCACGCTCTCCTCACTGGGGAGCTTGCCTTGCTTTTGGTTCCGGAACAGGAGACCTGAGTGTAGAGCGGTTTTTGCCTTTGTTTCCCCTCTCACAGCTTCCCCGCCAATGGGGCCTAAAAAGCTACTGCTGATACTGCGGAGCTAGATAGTATCGGCTCTATGATGTGCCTTCTTCCACTAGAAGATTTCCAAAGGAGCGTGGTAACTGTCTGGCGGGAAAGTATTGCTTGTGCCTTGGAGGTAGGCGCGCACGGATGAGATGCCTACTGCGCATGTGTGCCGAGAGGGTTTCCCCTGCCCCGGAGGGAAACCCGGCCTCTTCTAGAAGGGGCGTTGTCTCTCTCTCTGGTGCTCTGTTTACGGGCGCTTGGCTTGGCTGTGTATTTAGCAACTCTTGGCAATTCCCACGGACTCTGGGTCATTCCTACGAGTATACTGGGAGGTTTGGGGCAGGGTAAGCCCTGCGTGAGATTTCGTGTCCTCTGTCATAATAGGGTTTTAGACTCATTGAGCCCCAAGATTCAGTTCTTTTGTTTAATTTCAGTAAAATTTAACAGCAGGGTTTCAAATATTTCCATTTTCGTCCTCATAATGCAGTCTTTCCCGACAAGCTCAGAACTGCTACAGAGGAGGAAAAATACAATTTCAAAATCCTTTTCTTGCTAATAAGAATGCACAGTTGTTTTACTGCAGTCCCCATGTGTCTGTTCCTGAATTGCTACCTTTGTCATCATTTCTGATCTGATCCTATCTTTTCTGTCTCAAAAGTACCCTGTCCTATGTTTGACTTTTTCATCTTCTTTCCATGGTTTCTCCTGTACTCCTGAACTGTACTGGTCATGCAATCACAGCCAAGTATCTAAAAAATTCTTTTTCTGTTATGTATAGTCAATAGTATTTACATTTTGCTTAATCATCAGGTCTGCCATCAAGAGTTGCTTATGAAAGTGCTCTTCTTTTAAGGCAATTAAAAAACTGTGGAATGGAAAAAAAATGCTGTAGGCGTCCTGGTCTGTGGTCCTCAACAATGTATACATTCCTACTGGGTGCTGTATTCATTGCTTTAAGCTCAAGTCGAATCTTACTAGTAAAATATTCTGCCAATGAAGGTAAGTTGAGGTGCACAATACATATGGAACACTTAATTGGACATTATATTTCCTGTGTTTGTTTTCCTTGGTTATAAAATGGGGAGATAATAATACCTTATGAATCACTTTCCATCATGTGAATGATAAAGCATGTTAAAGTTTTATTTAAACTTTCTTCTGCAAGAACTATTTTGAGACTGGATGAAATTTGGGTTAGTCAAGTTCGAAATCAAACCCTTTGTACAGAACATATCGTAATATCTGATTGCTTCATTCAACAGGTGTTTCTGAGTCTGTAGCAAAATGTATAATTACTGCTTAATTTGAAATAGGATATATTTGTTTGGTCACTTGGTGTTTGTGAGGTACTGTTGTAATTTGTGTGTCAGGACAGTACAGATTAGAAGGCTTTACAAAGTACTCAGCTTTTTTTTTAATGTAAGGATTCAAGGAAATACTTCAATTCCACAAAACTGTATTGAGTACCTCTCACTAGTACTGTTTGCAGCACATTAAAATCATGATATCGAGCTCAAAGTGTGGCTCAGTGGTAGAGCACTTGCCTGCCATGCAGAGGCCCTGGGTTCAATCTCCAGCACCCCAAAGAAAAAAAAAGAAATTAGTGAAAAAAATCACGAAGTCCTGATTCTTAATGGTCTGCTTAGAGGGTTTTTTTTTTTTTTTGGTACCGAGGATCGAACTCCGGTCCTTATGCTTGTGCAGCAGGCGGCAAAACCACTGAGCTAAATCCCTGGCCTAATGGTCTGCTTAGAAAGTAACATGATATATACGTATGTCTCAACTTCAGTTAACATGTACCTGTCAGGCCCTAGGTGAAGTAGTAGTAGAGTTCAAAATGCATAAGACATAGACTTTATTCTTAAGAAATAGGAGAGACATACCTCTAAATACATCATAAAAATACATTATAATAAGTGCAACAATAGAAGTACGTTGAAGATGCAGAACAGGGTATGAAAAAGCAGGATATGTTGTGTGAACTTGTAGTTAATTACTGAGAAAAAGTTTAAGGACCTGTAACAGAGAGAAGCAGTACTTGACCAGAGAGGGAAGTAATGGTCAGATTGTTAAGGACTTCATTTTCCATGCTTTATTATCTGGGCCTTAAGAGTCTGGAGGATAAGGAAACTTGAATATTGTAAACAGGAGGATAAATAGGAAACTGTACTAGTAGCTGATTGGTAAAGGAAAAGACTGGAAGCAGGTTTAGCCAGTTAAGGGGTTATTGCAAACTCAAACCCCAGATGATGAAGACTAGTTTAGTACTATAGGAATGGAAAGGAAAGAGTCAAAAAATATCAGGACATAGAAAAGATGTGATTTGGACAAATATTGAATGTAAGGATTAAAGAAAATAAAATATTGGCTAGCTGAAAGTTTCTGGTTTGAGTTATAAGTGTATTGATAATGCTTTCAGTTGAGATGGGAACTATTAGGAGGAAAAGCAAGTTGGACCAATTTTAGAGAAATTATAGTTTTAGCTAGGAACCTTCTATTTGGCCATGAACTGTGTCTTCATTCACTGGAATTTCCTACAGTGTCTAGCACATCATGCACTTAAGGAAATACTGATCAAATGAGTAAATACAAGATAGTTATATGGATATATTTAGTAAACAGTAGTTTAAATGTTCCAGAATATAGGTTTGTATACATTAATATTAAATCGGTATTTAAAACCCTAGGATCTGAGGGCTCATGGGGAATGAGATAATAGAGAAAGTGACAAATTCTAAGGAATGACAACATTTAAGTGCCATGCCAATGCTTAGAAGATAAAGAAGAAATTGTTAGATGAGAGAACTAAATGTATATGACTCAGAAAGAAAGGACAATTTGGAGACAAAGAATTGCAACATCATGATGAGGATTAAAACATTTCCTTTCGAATCAGTAATCTCAGTAGATATTTTGAGTAGAGTGGTAGAATAAGAAACAAGATTGCTTGAGGCTAAGGCCTTATGGAGAGAAGAAGGTGCAATAGCGGGGTGATATCTTAAATTTCGTTATTAGATAGAAGTTTAAAAATGTTGAGAGGAAGCTACAGGAGGTACACCGAAGTCAAAGGGAATGTTTATTGTGGTCCCTGAGAAGGGAGCGTTTTAAAGGGGAGAATGGGTAATAGTAGGACCATGGTCCCTTTTTCTAGAACTGAAGGGAAACCAATAAGGTTGGATGAAATGTAGATAAGGTATGTGGTTAGATGAGTGGACCAAAGACACACACGCTCACACAGTTTGGGATTAGCTGTGAGAAGACTACCAGAAAGAAGATTGAGAGGAGTTTGGAAGTTGTAATCCAAAGCCCTGATCCTTGTGCATGTTTGTTCATGTGTGTATCATGATAAAATCATGAAAAGTACTGTTTGAGGATGACAGAATGTAACTTAAGTCTACCTTTGTGCTCAGGAAAGGGAAGAGATGTTTTAACTAGGCTTGAATAATGGGAAAAGTTGAGCAAGCAAGTATTTAAAATCAAGTGTACATTTATTAAGTAGTAAGTGTAGGACACTAAGGTACAGATGTGTGAAGATAACCAACACAGTCCTTTTCTCACATAGAACTTAGGAAACCAACATGGTCCCTTTTTTATACAGAACTTACATTCAAAGGGTAAGATATTTTATTTACATAAAAAGTAATTATAGTACAATGTGGAAAGTATTATTGTAGAGGTTTATAGATAGTGTGATGGAATGAGATAAATTAAGGATTCTGTAGATTGAGAAGGTCAAAGGAAATTCCAGAAAAGAGGAAGAAAAAGTATTCTGGAGAAGGAGTGTCAAGTTGCCTTGTGCTTGGCTAATATGGGTTTTAATATAACCAAGAGAGCAAATGTTTTGAAAAGGAAGGAAATGCACTGAAAGTAGGACCCAATAAAGTTCATATTTGTCTTTGACGGAATTATAAAGCAGTTGTTTATAAGCATTGAGAAAAGATGGGTAACCAAACCTCCTTTCTTAATTCATTTCACTTTCTAGTTAGGACAGCTTCCCAGCTCATCAGTGGGTTTAGATGGCTCAGAGTATTTTTCCAAGCCCTAGAAGTGGTGAAACCCTGTGCCAGTTGCCAGTTGCCTATGCTTCACATGGCTTTCTTCTTTTACTGCAACATACTGTTTTATCGCAGAGAATCAAAAACTATTAATGTTTCTGTGTGTATCATGACATGAAATAAATTTGAAAATTGTGAATTAAGGAAATATTATAAAGTGTACCTTGATTTTAGCAAGGCATACATTTCAGAAGAATCATAAAGTAATAATTCAGATAATATTCATAACTGTTTGATGACTCAAAGCTGAATGTTGATTAATGGTCAGTTTAGAAGACAATCTCTAATGCCTTGCTGCAGACCTTCTTTGACCTTGGTCTTCAACAGATTTATTAGTAACATGGTTGAAAACGAGGCATGTTTACCAAACTCAAGGTTAATAAAAAACTAAATGGAATACATTAGATGAAATGATTCAGAAATTCAAAAGAGCAAAGCCAACTGGAAGAAATTTAATATAACCTTTTTTTAATTTTTTTTTTTTTTGAGACAGTGTCTGACTGTACCAGGTTGGCCTTGAACTCACAATCTTCCTACACAGCCTCCTGAGTGCTGAGATAAATCCAGCATGGGGTGTGTGTGTGTGTGTGTGTGTGTGTGTGTGTGTGTGTGTGTGTGTGTGATGAGGTACTGTAGATTAAATCCAAGGCCTTCACACTGAGCTACATCCCTACACCTTTTCTCAGTTTTTTATTTTGAAACAGAGTTTCACCAGATTATTAAGTTGCCCATGCTGGGCTTAAACTTGCATATTCCTGCCTCGGCATCCTAGAGTGCTGGGTTTACAGGCATGCACCATCATACCCAACTTTTAAGGTTCAAAACGATTATAAATTATTAGCCATATTGTGATCATACAGAATGAAAAAGTTAAAACGACATTTCTCTTACATTTCAGAGAACAAATATGATTATCTTCCGACTACTGTGAATATATGCTCAGAACTGGTGAAGCTCATTTTGTGTGTGCTTGTGTCATTCTGTGTTATAAAGAAAGGTAAGTCTCGAAATGGTACCATATACCTACTAAAGATTACAGAATCCGAAAACATGAGAAATGCGAGGAACATTTTACTTCATTTAGTCTAGTTGATTAATTTTATAAATGAAGAACCTAAGATACAGGCATAAGTATGTTTTAAAAGGCGAAGAAACAGGCTCAGAGAAATTGATATATAGAGCTGTGTTGGAAGGGATGAAGCTAGGAAATCATCCCATGTTTCCCAATGTCCTGCTCTTCATTCTGCCTCATCACTTATTTTCTGTAATGGTTTCACACAGCAAGTTAATTTTAATTCAAATTTACGATTTTCTAAATAACTTTGCTGTTTGATTTGAAATGGAAAACAATTCCCATTTCCCACATGGAATGCAGTATACTGTACTATAGTCAAAGAGATTGTGTTCTGAGGGAGAACTATTAAATAGGGATACTAATCCCTTCCTCAGATATACAGTACTAGCTTTTTTATGGAACATATAGGCCCATATGATTATTACTTCTCCACCTCAGTTCCTCATTATGAGCCCTTAGCTCACTACCTCTTTGTCTTATCATATGAGGTAAGCATAGAATTTAAAGCATTAAGGTGCTTACCTAAAAAAACGTGTTTTCATACTCAACAGAGTATCACAATCTGTGCAGAGTTTCTGTTAATGGAATAGATTTCAATCTGTGTAGAGTTTCTAGGTAAGGAATACATTTCTTAATTTCATGAAACTTGCATTACTTGCAGGGCTTAAACTTAACCTGTCTTTGGTATGCTTTCATTTTATATTCTCTTTATTACAATATGCCTTTCTAAGCCTTTAAAAATCTAGAGCTGAGATAATAACTTATGCTAGGATTAGTAAGAGTTTATTGTCTCTAGTTCCATATATACACATTTCCATTCATTATTTCCTTTGCTGATGTTTTTGGGAGGGAACAGCAGCATAAAGACTTAATATTTTTTTCTATTTATTCTAACATATTGATCTCCCTCGGCTCTGATGCTCTCAAGAGTAATAGGAGAAACTGCATGTATATCCTGAGTCACCTTAAATGATACTTCTACTGCCTTAAATTAACAGGCATTAGGATGATCAGTATTCGTAAGGATGTTGCTGATTGTTAGTGATAGGACACAAAAGTGGTTTAGAGACAGAATAATAATCTTCTGTTGTTTTAGGCTGGAAGGCAAATTTATAAAACATCTTTTAAAGGATTGTTATCTGTAATCAAATGTAATATATTTTCTCTAAAAATATAAGCATTCTCATCAAGATTATTTATTCATTCCTAAATGTCTTTCTTTAGAAGATCATCAAAGTAGAAATTTGAGATGTGCTTCCTGGAAGGAATTGTCTAATTTCATGAAGTGGTCCATTCCTGCCTTCCTTTATTTCCTGGATAACTTGATTGTCTTCTATGTCCTATCCTACCTTCAGCCTGTAAGTAAATATGCCAGAAATGCCACTGAAAAGATACAGAGAAATGAGTCCCAGAAAAAAGCTCCGGTCTTTTTTATTATTTTTCTGGGCTTTATTTTTTTTTTTTGCCCTCACTGGCCTTGCTAAAATTTTCCCAGAATTACCTGAATTTCTGAATTACTGATCCACTTGCTAGATCCTCTCAATGTTAAAATTTACTGGTAGTACACTCTGCTGTGTGGGAGTTGCCCTCTGGGTGAGGAATCTGAAGCCAACCCTCTGTGTGTAACCTCAATCAGGTTTCCTGTTTTCTGAGTCATCCTATGACCAACCTCTACGCAATCTCAGCAGTTAAGGCCCCAAGCAGACTTCTATGATTAACTCAAAAAATTATCCATTGAGTATACCTCTTTCTTACAACTGTTAATGTAGTTTATGCTTTTTATTTGTATGGTTTTCTTTTAATCTTACCATTTAACCAGCAATTTCTTTGAGAGTAGGATTGCATCCTCCCAATTATAAAAGTCATCTATCACTGATAATCTTATCTGTCTCTAAATCTTTTGAGTCAGTTTGGGAAGCATTAGTAATCAGAATTGGAGTTCTTTTTTCACTATTACTCAGTTTGGGTCACATGAATATTTCCTTATATTTTATAAAATGAAGATTTTTAGTATCTTTATTACCAGAATGCATTCTAAGTTTCTTTAAAAGGTAAAATTAAGCATTTTGATTATAAAAAGGATTTTCATTGTGACCAATCCTCTATGTGAAACTCCTTAAGTATAACCAAATCACTTTTAGAAGAAGATAAAGGGGCTACTATAGGAAACAGGAGTTTGACACTTTTCCACAATTTAGAACCTTTGTAACTAGACCGATTCCAACTGATGTAAGTTTCAGATACCCTATCTGAATAATAATAATAACAATAACAATAATAATAATATAGGTGCAAGTCAGGACTTGGACCTCTTGATCACCTGAAGTTCCTTCTAGCCATATGATCCACATTGCCAGTTAAGTGCTTAGCCCATTTAGAGTGTGTCCTCTCTTAAATTCTTGTTTCCACTTTGTTTTTTAAACTTGAAAATTTTCATATCCATTGAACATAGTTATTCATATTTAAAAAGTAAATGTTGAATTTTTAAATTTTATTAAGACATCTTTGAAGTATGTGCATTTTGCAGTCATCTTGAGGAGTTGGTAGATGTACATAATACAGCTTGTTCCTTTTTTTATTCCCTCCCTCTCCCTCCCTCTTCTAGTTCCCCTTTCCCCCTCTTCTTGTTGATATTGTTAATCTTAGTTCATGTTTATGACATACAACGTTCACACTCATTGAGGTTATTAGGACCTTGTACATGGCGTATCTTCTGTTGTATTTTTTTGTATCCAGCAGATTACCTTTATATTTATACCCCTTTCCCACAACCCCAGTACCAAAACAGAATTGCAGTTTCCTTGTTTTTCTTTTGTATTTATTGCTTAGCTCTTCCTTCCTGATTCTGTATAACCACAGATGCTACAAAATACGTGGCAGGTTCTATATACTTCTATTTTTAGTCCATTTAAAGAATTAGAGATGCATGGTAATTTGGGGACAAAGAGCTTGGATGTTTGATTTATTCATAATGTTACATGGAAAGAGTTTGCAGAATTCATCAAGCTAGATGATATGATACTTTACATAGAAGACCCAAACAACTCTGGCAAAAGACTTCTAGACTTAATTAACAGTTTAGTAGAGTAGCTGGAAATAAGGTCAACACTCAAAAAACAATAGCCTTCTTATACACAAATAACAGACTCAATGAAAGAGAAATTAGGGAAACAATTCCTTTTATAATAGCATCCAAAAAATGAAATATCTAGGAATCAATCTCAAGGAAGCAAAAGACCTCTACACTGAAAACTACAGCACTCTAAAAAAGGAGATCGAGGAGGATATAAGAAAATGGAAAGACATCTCTTGTACCTGGGTAGGAAGAACCAATATAGTGAAAATGGCCATACTTCCAAAACTACTATATAGATGTAATGTGATGCCGATTGAAATTCCAGCAATATACTTCACAGAACTAGAGAAAACAATCCAAAAATTTATTTGGACTCAGATGAGACCTAGAATAGCAAAAGCAGTTCTAGGCAACAGAGACATGGCTGGGGGTATCACAATCCCCAACTTGAAACTATACTACAAAACTACTGTGATAAAAACAGCATGGTACTGGCAAAGAAACAGACCTGAGGATCAGTGGAATAGATTAGAAGATGCAGAAACAACTCCAGACATACTCAGCCACGTTGTCTTTGACAAAGGAGCCAACCACCCTCATTGGAGGAAAGATAGCCTCTTTAATAAATGGTGTTGGAAAAACTGGATTTCAACCTGCCAAAGATCAAAACTAGACCCATACCTATCACCATGCACTAAACTAAGATCAAAGTGGGTTAAAGATCTTAATATTAAGACAGAAACACTAAACTTGCTGGAAGATAAGTTAGTTAGAACTCTTGAAGACATTGACATAAGAAAAGACTTTATGAACAAAACCTCAGTAGCATGGGAATTCACACAAAGAATCAACAACTGGGATCTCATCTTATTAAAAAGCTTCTGCACTGCAAGAGAAACCACCAATAGACCTAAGAGACAACATACAATGTGGGAAAAAAATTTTAGCAGCTGTACCTTAGACAAAGGACTACTATCTGGAATATATAAAGAACTGAAAAAAATCAGACCTCCAAATTCAAAGACCCAATTCAAAAATGGACATCTGAAATGAACAGACATTTCTCAGACAAATAATTAAAAGCAGCAAATATATGAAAAATGTTCAACATCACTGGTCATTTGAGAGATGCAGATGTAAACAACACTGAGATTCCACCTCACCCCAGAAAGAGTGCCTGCTATCAAGAAATCAACCAATAACAAATGCTGGTGGGGGTCTGGGGAGAAGAACTATTCTCCATTGTTGGTGGGAGTGTAGACCGGTGCAACCACTGTGGAAATCAATATGGAGATACCTCAAAGAACTAGGTCCCATTTGACCCAGCTATTCCCCTGCTGGAGATCTTCCCAAAAGAATTAATCATACCACAGCAATATATGTGCACCCATGTTTATAGCAGCACGCTAAAGCTTGGAAACAGCCCAAGTGCCCATCACCTGGAAACTGGATAAAGAAGATGTGGGTTTTTTAGTACAACAGAGTACTACTCAGCCATAAAGAATGAGAAACTAGAGATTTATAGCTAAATGGATGCATATTGAGGCCCTACTCTTAAGTGAAATAAATAGGACACACATGTGTAAATACCTAATAGTTTCTCTAGTGTGAGAAACTGAAAGTGTAAATAAGAATTAAAATGAATAAAACAAATAATTGATAATTTGAAATAGGAAGAAGAGGTCCAAAGGGGTAGGGGTGGTGGGAGGCGAAAGGGAAAGTAAAGGAGGGAAAGGAAAAATTATGAGAAAAGAAAGAAAATGGAAACAAAATCTATGTAAATAGGCAAGGGTGGAGGGAGTGGAGGGCGCACAGGTAATGGGGAAAAAATAAGAACCAAGATACATCATGTACAGGTACAGGCACCCAATGATAAATGTAAATGTATTGTTTACCTAAAATGTACCAATAGAAGAATTTAAGGAAAAAAGGAAAAAAAGGAATTCATCAAGCTAGCCAGGCTAGGTGTATTTGCACTGCCCTTAATGTTATTCCGAGTCACTACTTCCCTACTCTCATTAGCCACTTTCCTCAATTTTTTCCTACTCGTCTCTTAACTGGGTTTTTACATGCATTGGTCTTGCAGAGAAGTACACAGAAAACAATTGAAAGGGCCAGGGATTTAGCTCAGTGGCGCCGCACCTGCCTTGCAAGTGCAAGGTCCTAAGTTCCATACCATACCCAAAAAAAAGAAAGAAAGAAAACAATTCAGAGTCTCTCAAAATGAAGAAATGATGAATATTTAAGAAAATAGAAATGCTAATTACTTTGAACTGATTATACACTACATATCTATCAAATTATTACACTTTATATCCTGTAACAATGTACAATCATGTCAATTAAAAATTTTCAATTTATAAAAATTTCAATAGAGAAGCAACAATTTTACATTATTGGAAATATTGTTAGTTTTTATGGTACTTTTCTTTACAAATTAGCCATGTTTGCTGTTATAAGACTTAATACTCTTTGGAGTTTAATCAACTTGAAGCATTAGCAAGGAGGTAGGAAGAATTTATGCTAAGAATTATTTATATTGCCAGGTCCAATTATGGGGAGCAGTGATAAAATTTTATACTTTCTGAGAAAAATGTGCACATGTTCGGATTAATGAAATACAACTAAATTCACAAAAATAAAACACTGTAAAATATGGCTAGCACAATTCTAAGGGTTTAGAATAAATTGAATCAACCCAAAGACCTGTCAAATATAATTTTAGTTTTGAGTTATGTCATTTCAAGGGGAAAATTGATTCAACTTTTAGGACAGTAAATATGCTTAAAAATCTGCCTAAGTTTTCTTCTGATACAAAACAATACTGCCCTTGTTTGCCATAAAAGTAGTATTAAATGTCTGTGAAAGAGTTTCAGAGCTTGAAAAGTTGCTTTATAAGCTCAGTAACTGTTATTTCTAGATCTCAACCTTTAGAATTTATAAGTATTTCCACATTTAAACATAAAGTGTATTTATACAGGTGATGCTCGAATTTAAGAGCATAGTTGCAAACCCTGCACAATTATATGATCATATCTGTATAAATTTAACAAGCAATAAAAAATGGAATTTGATACTCTTGTGAAATAGCTGCCCTAATAACCCCTCTGGTTTTGACTAAAAAGCTTTTCTGTTGGATGAACTAGCAGGCTGGGAGATTTCTGAAGTCAGTACATTGTTTGAATTGTAACTTTGTCTTCTCTTTCTTTCTAGGCCATGGCTGTTATCTTCTCAAATTTTAGCATTATAACAACAGCTCTTCTATTCAGGATAGTACTGAAGTAAGTAACTTGATATGAAAGCATATATCTTTTTTTTTTCCATTAAGTTTATTGGTAACTTTTAGGTATACATTATGATCAAATTCATCATTGGGAATTTGTACCTGTACATGATATATAGCTTGGTTCTTGTTTTTTCTCCATCCCCCTTCCTACCCCTCCACCCCTGTACACCTCCCAATTTACAAAAACTTTTGTTTCCAATTTTTCCTTCCTTTCTCATATTTTTTCCTTCCCTTCTTTCTTCCCCCTCTCCTCCCTACTTCCCCTTCCCTTTTGGACCTTTTCTTCCTATTTTACATTATCTATTATACATTATTGATTTACTTTCACCCTCTCACACCAGAGAAACTACACAGTATTTACACGTGTGTCCTATTTTTTTCATTTAAGAGTATGGCCTCCAGGTCCATCCATTTAGCTATAAATGTCTCTAGTTTCTCATTCTTTATGGCTGAGTAGTTCTCCATTTTATTTTAAAAAATCACATCTTCTTTATCCAGTCACCAGCTGATGGACATTTGGGCTGTTTCCACGATTTAGCTATTATAAACTGTGCCGCTTATACACATGTGTGCATATAGCACTGTGCTATGATGCTTTTAATTCTTTTGCTAAGATACTCAGCAGGGGAATACCTGGGTCAAATGGGACCTCTAATCTTAGTTCTTTCAGGAATCTCCACACTGATTTCCATAGTGGTTGCACCAATCTACATGCCCACCAACAGTGGAGAAGGTCTCCTTTTTCCCCATGGCCCCGCTAACTTTTATTGTTGGTTGATTCCTTGACAGCAGCCCTTCTTTCTGGAGTGAGATGGAATCGCAATGTTGTTTTCATTTGTATCTCTCAAATGACCAGTGATGTTGAACATTTTTTCCTATGTTTATTTGCTGTTTCTACTTCTTTGTCTGAGAAATATCTGTTTATTTCAGAAGCCCATTTTGGATTGGGTCTTTAAATTTCGGGAGATTGATTTTTTTAAATTCTTTGTATATTCAAGATAGTAGACCTCTGTCTGAGGAACAGCTGGTAAAAATTTTTTTCCACATTGTAGGTTGTCTCTTCACTCTATTGGTTCTTTCTTTTTCTTTGAAGAAACTTTTTAATAAAATGAGATCCCATATATGGATTCTTTGTGCTAGTTCATATGTGACTGAGATTTTGTTCATAAAATATTTTCCTACACCATTATCTTCAAGAGTTCTACCTAATCTCTCTTCCAGCAAGTTTAGTGTTTCTGTTTTAATATTTAGATATTTAATCCATTTTGATTTTAGTTTAGTACATGGTGAAAGATATGGGTCTAATTTTAATCTTTGGCAAGATGAAACCCAGTTTTTCCAGCACCATTTATTAAAGAGGCTATCTTTCTTCCAATGAGGGTGTTTGGCTCCCTCCTTTGTCGAAGATGAGGTAGTGGAGTATGTCTGGAGTTGTTTCTGCATCTTCTATTCTGTTCCATTGATCTTCAGGTCTGTTTCTTTGCCAGTACCATGCTGTTTTTATCACAGTGGCTTTGTAGTATTGTTTCAAGTTGGGGGTTGTGATATCCCCTGCTATGTCTCTGTTGCCTAGGATTGCTTTTGCTATTCTAGGTATCTTCTTGTTCCAAATGAATTTTTGGATTTTTTCTCAAGTTCTGTGAATTACGCTGTTGGAATTTCAATCGGGATTGCATTGAATCTATATAGCAGTTTTGGAAGCATGGCCATTTTCATTGTATTGGTTCTTCCTACCCAGGAACAAAGGATGTCTTTCCTTTTTCTAATATCCTCTTCAATCTCTTTTTTCAGAATATTGTAGTTTTCAAAGTACAGGTCTTTTACTTTCTTTGTTAGATTGATTTCTAGACATTTCATTTTTTTGGATGCTACTGTGAAAGAAATTATTTCCCCAGTTTCTCTTTCAATGAGTCTGTTGTTCATGTACAAGAAGGCTATTGATTTTAGAGTGTTGACCTTGTATCCAGTTACTCTACTGAATCTGGTTATTAAATCAAGAAGTCTTTTGGCAGAGTTTTGGGGTTCTTGTATAGAAAGTATCATATTGTCAGCAAATAATGACAGTTTAACTTCTTCATTTCCTGTCTTTATTCATTTTATTCCTTTATCTTGTCTACTTGCTGTGGCTAATGTATCCAGAACTACATTGAATAGAAGTAGTGATAGTGGACATCCTTGTCTTGTTTCTGATTTTAGTGTGAAAAATTTCAGTTTTTAACCTTTTAATATGATGTTGGCTGTTGGTTTTTTATAGATGGCTTTTATCAGGTTGAGATAAAGTCCCCCTATTCCAATTTTCTGTATGTTTTTTTATCATGAATTTTTGCTGGATTTTGTCAAATGCTTTTTCTGCATCTATCAAGATGCTCATGTGGTTTTTGTCCTTAACTCTGTTAATGTAGTGTATTACATTTATTGATTTACATATGTTGAACCGTCCTTGTATCCCTGGGACGAATCCAACTTGGTCAGGGAGTATGATCTTCTTGATGATCCTTTGTATTCTGTTTGCTAGTATCTTATTGAGGAGTTTTGCATCTGTGTTCATTAGGGAAATTGGCCTACAGTTCTCTTTTTCTGTTAGATCTTTCTCTGCTTTCAAAAATCAAGATAATGCTTGCTTTCAGGAATGAATTTGAGCGTATTACTTCCTTTTGAATTTTTAAAGAGTTTGAGGAGTATTGGGATTAGCTCTTCCCTAAATTTCTTGTAGAATTCAGCAGTAAAGCCATCAGGATCTGGGCTTTTCTTTGTTGCTAAGTTTTTAATTACATTTTCAATTTCATTGATTGATATTGAGTTGTTTAGAATTTTTATATTTTCTTGGTTCAGCTTTGGTAATTCATATGTATCTAGGAATCTGTCCATTTCTTCTATATTTTCCGTCTTACTGGTTACAGGTTCTCAAAGTAAGTATTGATGATCCTCTGGATTTCTGCTGGATCTGTTGTAATTTCAACCTTTTCCTTCATAATTGCATGGATTTGAGCCTTTTCTTTCTTTTTTTGATAAAGTTGGCTAAGGGTTCGTCAATTTTACTTTTTTGAAGAACCAACTCTTCATTGATTTTTTTGTTTCATTCTCTTAGTCTCCATTGCATTGATTTCTGGTCTGATCTTTGTAATTTCCTCCCTTGTACAAGCTCTAAAGCTGTCTTGCTCTTCTTTTTCTGGAAGCTTGAGGTTCAGCATTAGGTTATTTGAGCTTGCTCTGTTTTCCTAATAAGAGTATTCACTGCTGTGAATTTCCCTCGTAAGACTGCTTTCATTGTGTCCCATAAATTCCAGTATGTTGTATTAGCATTAACATTTAATTGTAGAAACTGTCTAATTTCTTCTCTAATTTCCTCTGTGACCCATTGGTTGTTCTGGAGTGTTATTCAATTTCCATGTGTTTGTGGGGGTTTTGCGGTTTCTTATGCTACTGATCTCCAATTTCCTTGCACTGTGGTCTGACTATACAGGGAATAACTTCAATCCTTTGCATTTACTTAAGCATGTTCTGTGAGCTAGTATGTGGCCTGTTTTGGAGAGTTACCCGTGTGCATCTGAGAAGAATGTGTATTCTGATTTTATGGGGTGGAACACATTGTAGACATCTATTATATCCATTTGTTCTAAAATTTGGTTCAATTCTAGTATTTTGTTTTTGATTTTTTGTCTAGTTGATCTATGTATTTGTGACAGTGGGGTATTGAGGTTCCCCCAGTACTATTGTTTTAGTGCTTATTTGGCTTTTCATATCCATTAATACTTGGTCTTTAGGTTTTGAGCCTGTAATGACCCTTAGGCAATCCCAGTTTTGGTATACCAGGAAGGACAACTGATTAGAATAATCACATCACCTTGATCCAAGTAATACAAGCAGCATCAACCATAGCATCAAACACAGCTTAGAAAATAATAAGCTGTTGTAACTATTAATCTGTCACCTTTAACCACATGAACTAGATTAAAATCAAGGATCAAGCAGAAATATGTTTGCAGTAAATAAACCTTTCAATATATCGAATTTACCCTCTGGGATGAAGACTTAGAAGGAGCTGTGAGAAGGGAAAGAGAGATAGAAAAAGAGGGAAAGGTTAGAAATGTGGCTTAGAGGACACAGGAAGATCATGCAAACTTCAGGAAACTGGTAAAGACAGGAGGAAAAGAGAAGGAAGGAATAAAAACAAGAACAGAGCAACATAACAGCAACAGGAAAACTAGAAATTATTCACTCTCCTATAAAAATAAGAATGATTGAGAAAAGGAAATAAAAAAAGGAAACAAAAAACCCAAAATAGGGCAGAAACAGGAAGAAGAAAGGAGAGAGGAGGAGGAGGAGGAAAGAAGAGAGAAGAAAGAAGGAAAAGGGGGGCCGCTTTCAGGGCGTGTCTCTGCTGTCACTGGTACACAACATGGGCAGCAGCATGCAGATCAAATTCGATTAGTCTCAGCAAGCCAGCCTTAGTCCACAGAGATTCAAGCTGGTTTCTGTCTGCAAGGCCCGAGCTGAGCTCTCTGACCTCCTAGGGGTTTGAACTCCCAAGATTTTACACAGGTTCAAGCTGCCCTTTCCCTGAAATGAGTCCGGATTCCTGTAGGGAGTGCTGAACCTACCAACTCACCAACTGCTGTGGTCCACAGACTTTCTTCTCTCTCCCATTGGGCTTCAGTTTTCATCAAGTCTCAGGCTCTCTGCTGTTCGCCTCTCCTCTACCTTCTTGAACTCGTAACAGTGGCCTTTATGGCCCCTGGCACCTCTGCCCTATAGGTGCAACCCACAACATGGTCGGGTGGCCCAGCGGGCCTCCTCATGGATGCATATATCATTCATAAAAATTGCACAGCCTGTTTTTACCAAACACTGAACCCTCAGAATCCTAAGGCCAGGATTTTGATCCTGACTTGCTTTGTGTGTTGCATATATCATTTAACCCACCCAAAGAGCAGTTCCAGAACTATCCTCTCTAAATCCTCTGGGATCAGATGTATGAAATGTCCTGAGCAAACCAAAAATAAGATAATTTATTGGCTGTTATAATTGTTATTTTAATTTTTAGGGTCAGACTTTGTACACAAAATTCATGAGCTGTTTATCCGCAATATCTGTGTACTAGTAGGAACCAAGAGTTTCCTAAGATGTTTAATTCCTATTTTGGAGTTTGAAAAAGATAAGGTGTGGCAAATTCTTTATTAAACTACTTGAGGTAAGTACATGCTTTAAGCTCTAACTGGAAGATAATTTACATGAGGATTCTAATCAAAATTAATAAGATTAACATTTTTAAACTTTAAAAATCCTGTCATCCAATCTTTACTAGCTCCAAGGACCATTGAACAGTATAAATGTTTTTCAGCAAATAGGCTATACTGCACCTTTTAGAAGGAATATAATGCAAAGGCAGGAAGAATATGATACAAAGATCAAGGTACTTAATCCCAGTTTAATTTGTTACTCAGTAATAGTGATTAAAAATAAAATTAACTTATATTTGTTGCAGTTGTTTTAAATTATATATTATCTCTTTTAATTCCTTATTCCTCAATGTGCTATGAGACAAGTTATTATGGTTTATATCTAGATGTCTGCCCCAAACCTCATGTGCTCACAGGTGGGGCTTTTGGGAAGTAATTGAATCTTGGGGCCATGATACTCAACAATGGATTAGTTCACTGATGAGTTTATAGCTAAATGTGATGTTGAAGTTGAGGAAGGAAGGTGGGTCACTGGGGCCATGACCTGGAAGGGTCTGTCTCCCTCCCTTCTCCCTTTATTTCCCTTTGCTTCCTGACTGCCAAGCCATGAGCAAGCCTCCTCTGCCATGCCCTGTCTGCCCTTGTCTTGGAGCAAGCCAACTATGTACTGAGACATCTATAAACTGTGAGCCAAAATAAACCTTTCCTCCTTTAGTGGTTGTCAGGTATTGTGTCTGAGCAACGAGGAAAGTAACCAAGACAGATTTTGGTACCAGAAGTGAGGTCATTGCTGTGCCACTACCTGACCTTGTAGAAGCCTTGGGAACTGGTTTGCAGGAGGGATTTGGTAAGTTTAGAAGATGCTAACTAGAGAAGCAGCCCTAGAATGCTATAAGTAGAGCTTGATGGGAAATTCTAGACAGGGCTCAGAAAACCAGGATGCTGATAAAAAAAGCAGATAGAAAAGACCAGGCTCAGGAAGTTTGATTTGGGAACAGGGACTTCATTGGCAGTTGGATGCTAGGCCATGTGTGCTATGCTCTGGAAGGTAATTGATCTATATTTGGCTCCTGGTTTGAGGCTTTGAGGGTGCCTGAGATTAAGAGCAGTGGACTAATTAATCTGGCAGGGTAAATTTCAAGGCAGTCTTATGTTCAGGTGATGACATGGGTACTGTTGGGGCTTTTAGCCAGCTCTGTCTTTAAATATTAAGATTACATTGGAATTTTCTTTATACAGCATGTTCTTCATTTTAGTTGTGAAGTATAAAAATAATTCTGTAACTAGCAAGTTAAAGAGTGCTATTCCAAAAATATTTTGAACCGTTTCAAATCAACATGAAACTTACATTTCTTTTTTTTGTTTGTTTTCTGGAATTTTTTTATTGTATGAGATGTATCATGAGTTCACCTGTAAACTAGTCAAGGTTTGTGAATTTCAGGTGTTCCTGGTAGAGGAAACCCAGTTATATTGGAATTCCTAAAGTTTAAATTATATCTGAATCTTTGTCTACACAGAGTTTGATTCCATTTTTTTCTCATAATTTTTTTCTTTCCCTTCTTCCCTTTCCCCTCCACCATCCCCAAACCCTTGGACCTTTTCTTATTTCAAATTATCAATTATGCATTTTAGTCATTTTCATCCTTATTTACACTTTCAATTTCTCACGGAGTGGGTGAAGGGTGCACAGGTAATGGGAGTAAAAATAAAAACCAAGATGCATCATGTTCTGGTACAAACACCCAATGATGAATGCAAATGTATTTTGTACCTAAAATGTACCAATAAATATATATATTTTAAAAAATAAATAAATTATATCTGAATCTTTAGAAGCAGCTTGCAAACAGTCTGACTAGTGTAGCTTTTTTTTTTTACCACATCTTCACATCTAGTTTAGCTAGATATTTATATTTATTGGTTCTGTGTGGAGCTTGGGAATTGGTAGTTTTTAAGAACTTCCAAATGATTCTATTCTGAAGTCAGTATTGATAACCACTTAATTAGGTGAAGAAAAATCCTAGTTTAGTTTTCCAGGTCAGCTGTTTTCTCCAGGGAAGTTTCCAAATTAAAAGGCATTCCCTGATTTCTTGCTCAACACTTTCTGTGTATTTAACATTGCTGTTCTCTTCTTTCACTTACTGAGCTCTTATTATCTGCCAGGTGTTTATATTATCTTGCTTAATCTGCACCAAAATATCACTTAGTACATTCTGAAAGTTGGATATAGAAAGATTAAATAACTTGGTCTTGATAATTTAGTAAGTGGTAGTGAGACAATTCAAAGAAGTTCTGTTTGAATACAGCTTTGATATTATTGATCACTGCTTTGATGTCTGTCATGAGGAGTTTTGATAGCAGACTGAAAAAAAGAGAATTACATGTTTTCTTCTCTCTAATTGCTGCAGTAGAATGATGTTGATCAGCAAATAGGTTGTTCTCAGGTGTTTTCTTACAACTTTGTGGGATTAAAGGAAACTTACATTTCTTTGTAGTCAGTTTTTTTCCTATAAAGCATGTAAGAAATAATGTTTTTATGTTGATTCCTATTATAAAATTAGAGATGCAGATCCATGAAGAGACAAAGTTGGTTTCAAGACAACACAATTATTTATTAAAGAAATAAAACTCTTATAATATAGTCAGGTTTTTTTCTATGAAATAATTCATAAGTATTACTGCAAAATTACATTAAATTAAAACTGACTTTACCAGAGTGGAAATGTGATGTATACATTACCTGAGTTAAAATTGGTTAATAGTTTCAGCTGTGCATTATAGTAAATCCAGTTAAATTTTAAACATTTAATGAATTATTAAAAACTTAGTTCTTAGTATAACCAAATGCAAATCTATATATACTATAAATTTTAAATGTTTAGTTTTGCTTTTGCTAATTGTGAGTTATATTTTACCAATTTTAATAATAATAAATATATGATCTAAAGTTTAAATTTTTTTCAGATACTTTTCCTCTTATTTCAGAGCAATTTGATTCTTGTTTGTTATATTGTTAACATCTAATGAATCCTTGAAAATTATTATACTGAAGAACAAAAACTCCATTTTTATTATTTTTGTAATTATATACTTGTTTCTAGAGTTTCTAAGTTTTAACTGATTAAGAAATCAGCATTGAAGTGTCTGAATTATAAAGCTAAAATAAGGTACTAGTAAATCTAATATTGTCTTTCATAAGAATGCTTTTTTATTAGTACATGTTTGTAGTTCATAGTGTTTACATTCCTTGTGAGGTGTTGATACATGTAGATACTATATCTTCATTCCTTTTTTCATTCCCTTTCCTTTCCCCTTTCTCCCTTTCCCTCCATCTTTTGATCCCTTTCCCTTTTGAGAAAGATCTGTCTCCCTACTTCCTATTTTCTTTTAGTCTTCTCTTTATAGGTATTTATACTTTGGGTTTCTCATGTAAGAGAAATCATATGATATTTAAGCTTGTGTTAACATTATTTTACTTAACATTATGGTTTCAAGGTGCAAATGACTCCAGTTTTTCTTTCTGTATTGCAGAGTACTACTCCGTTGTGTGTAAATACCACATTTTCTTTATCCATTTATCTGTTGATGGACAGACAACTTCCAAAATTTAGCTATTATGAAACAGGGATGTGCTTGTATCACTGTAATATGATATCTTTAATACTTTTAGAAAGATACCTAGCTGAGTCAAATGGAATTTCTGGTTGTAATTTTTTGAGGAATCACCACACAGATTTCCATAGTGGTTGTAGTAGTTTACATTCCTTCCAACAATGTAGAAGGGTTCCATTTTCTCGTGTTCTCCAGCATTTGCTATTATTTGATTTATTGATATGGCCATTCCTTCTTGGGTAAAGTAGAATCTCAGTGTTGTTTTAAGTTGCATTTCTCTAATGGCTCTTGATATTGAGCTTTCCTTCATGTATTTATTGGCCATTTGCATTTCTTCCATGAAGTGTCTATTCATATTTACTTACCCATTTTTTGATTGGGTCTTTTATTTTGAGGTGGGCCTAATTTTTTATTTCTTTATATATTCTAGATATATATTCCAATGTCTGAGGAAGGGCTAGCAAAATTTTCTTTCCATTCTGTACGTTGTCTTTTCACTCTGGTTTTTTTTTGTTGTTGTTTTTATTTTGAAGTTTTGGGGTTTTTTTGCTATGCTTTTTTATTTTATATGATTCCGTTTGTTGATTCTCAGTACTGTTTTCTGTGCAACTGGTATCCTTTGCAGAAAGTCCTTAACTACAGCTATGACTTCAAGTTTTACCTACTTTATCTTCCAGTAGGTTCTGTTTTAACATTTAGTTTACTTCGTGGTGAGAGATGTGTGTCAATATTCAATCTTGTGCTTGTGGATAGCCTGTTTTCCCAGCACCATTTATTAAAGAGGCTTTTTTTCCTTCAGTGTTTGTTTTTGGCCCCTTTGTCAAAGATCAAATGTGGTTGGAATTGTTCCTGCATCCTCTATTCTTTCCCATTGATCCTCATGTCTGTTTTTGTGCTAGTACCATTATTGTTTTTATCATAGTAGCTTTGTAATACGTGTAACTTTAGGTCTGGGATTGAGATGTCTCCCACTTTGCTCTCTTTAACCCAGGATATTTTTTGCTGTTCTGGGTCTCATCTGGTTCCATATGAATTTGAGGATTATTTTCTCCAGTTCTGTGAAGAATGCTGTTGGAATTTTGATTGGAATTGCAGTAAATCTGTATATCAATACTGGTTTACTATATTTTTACTATGTACTATATTGGTATTTTTTACTATTTGGTTCTGCCTATCCAGGAACAAGGGATTTTTTTTTTTTAATTTTCTGACTCCTCTTTGATTTTCTTTTTTGGAATACTGTAGTTTTCATTGTAGAGGTCTTTCACTTCCTTGGTTAATTCTGAAGTATTTAATTACTCTTGGTGCTGTTGTGAATGTATTTTTTCCTAGTTTCTTTCTCAGTGGGTTCATTATTAGCATACAGAAATACTTTTGGTTTTTATGTGTTGATTTTGTATCCTGCTATATTCCTGAATTTGGTTATTAGTTCTGAGCGATATTGTGGATTGGGGGGGGGTTCTATATAGAGGATCATGTCATCTGCAAATAATGATAATTTGACTTCTTCCTTTCCTGTACATATCTCCTTTATATCTTTCTCTTGCCTAATTGCTCTTGCTAATGTTTCAAGTACTATGTTGAACAGGAGTGGTGATAGTGGATATCTTTGTCTTGTTCCTGATTTTAGAGGGAAAGCTTTCAGTTTTTCCCCATTTAGTATGATATGGACAGTCAGTTTGTCATATATGGATTTTATCAGATTGAGATGAGGTTCTTCTGTACCTGTTTTCTTCAGTATTTTTATCATGAAATCATGTTAGATTTTGTGAAAGGCTTTTTCTGTGTCTATGGGGATGATCATGTGATTTTCATCCTTCTCTTTATGAGATGTATGACATCTATTGATACGTGTATGTCGAACCATTCTTGCATACGTAAAATGAAACTTACTTGGTCATCATGTATGATCTTTTTAATGATTCATTGCCTTCCATTTGGTAATATCTTGTTGAGGATTTGTGTATTTATATTCATTAAAGAGATTGGCCTATAATATACTCTTTTTTGGTTGGAACCTTGTCTGGTTTTGGGATCAGTAATGGTAGCTTCTAGGAATGACTTTAGGAGTACTCCTTCTCTTTCAAAATCATTTAAAAAACTTGAGGATATTAGTGTTAGAATTTCCCTGAAATTTTTGTGGAATTCAGCAGTGATCCCATCTGGGCCTGAGCTTTTCTTCTCATTTGGTAGCTTATTTATTACTACTTCATTTGCCTGCGACTGGATTATTCAAGGTTTTTAAATCTTCTTGGTTCAGTTTTGGCAATTCATACGTATCTGGGAATGTATCCATTTCTTCTGAATTGTTCGGTTTATTGGCATACAGGTTTGCAAAATAGCTGTTAATGATGTTGTTTATTTCAGCTGTGACTGTTGTGATTTTTCCCTTTTTTTATTTCTAATTGCATGGATTGGGGTCTTTGGTTTTTTTGTTAGGTTGGCTAAGGGTTTGTTTTTTGTTTATTCCTTAGAAGAACCAACTCTTCATTCATTAATTCTTTGGTTTTGTTTTTTGTTTCTTTTGGGTCTCAATTTCATTGATTTCTGTTCTGATCTTATAATTTGCTTCCGTGTGCTAGCTTTGAGTTTGGATTGTTCTTGTTTTTCTAGGACCTTGAGGTGTATCATTAGGTTACTTGGCCTTGCTTTGTTTTTGTGATATGGGCATTTACAGCTATTCCCTCTTAGGACTGCTTTCATAGTGTCCCATAAATTCTGGAATGTTGTTCTGGCATTATCATTTACTTCTAGAAACTGTCTTACTTCTTTGATTTCTGTACTCCGTTGTTTAATTAAGAGTGTACTGTTTAGTTTCTATGCATTTGCATAATTTCTGTGTTTTCCTTTGCTCTTTATTTCTAACTTCATTGTGCATTGCTCTGATAATATGCCTGGTTTAATTTATATTATTTTACATTTACTTAAGCTTGCTTTTGCTAATATCTGGTCTGTTTTCAAGAAAGTTCTGTGTGCTGCTGAATAGAATGTGTATTCTGTTGTTGTTGGATAGAACACTTTGCAGATTATCTTATGTCCATTTGTTCACAGATTTTGTTCAATTATGACATTTCTTTGTAGATGTTATTTTGTCTCATTGGTCAATTTGTGATAGTGGGGTATTGAGGTTCCCCACTATAATTGTGTTTATGTTTATCTGACCTTTTATGTCCTGTAGTACTTGTTTTATGAAATTGGGTATGCCATTCATTGTTCACTGCCTATGTTAATAATTGTTATCTCTTTCTGTTGAATTTTTTTCCTCTTTGCCTCATTTGATCAGTTTTCACTTGAAGTCTGCTTTGTCTGAAAATAGGATAGCTTCATCTGTCTTCTTTTTTTGGAGTTGGAGGAGGGGTTCCTTTTGCATGGAATATTGTTTTCTATCCTTTGATCTTTAGTCTGTGAGTTTCTTTTGGTGTTAGTTGTGCTTCTTGTATACAGCATCGCGTTAGATTTTGTTTCTTGATCCATTCTGCCAGTCCGTGTCTTTTGGTTGGGGAATTGAGATCATTCACATTGAGAGTTATTGGTGATAGATATTGACTTATTCTGCCCTGTTTTCCTGTTATTGAGTCCCTATCTTTCCCTTCTACTTAACTGCTCACCCTACCTCATGTATTCACTTTTATTGGCTTCTCCCATTTTCACTCGCCTGATTGATCTTTATTTAAAATTTTTTTTGCACTTTATTAAATTCTTTTATTGGTACATTGTAGGTATACAACACAATTACATTTCTCATTGGGAATTGTACCTTTACATACTGCATCTTGGTTCTTATTTTTTCCCCATTCCTAGCCCTCCCTTCATGCCCTCCACCCTTCCCTGTTTACAAAGACTTTGTTTCCATTTTTTCCATTTCTCAGCATTTTTCCTTTCCCTTCTTTCCTTTCCCCTGCCCCTCCCACTACCCCTACCCCTTTGGACCTTTTCTTCCTATTTTACATTTTCGATTATTCATTCTAATCATTGGTACATTTTAGGTATACAATATAATGACATTCATCATTGGAAATTTGCACCTTTACATAGTCTCTCTTGGTTCTTATTTTTCACCCTTGCCCAGCCCTCCCTTTAACCCCTCCAGTCCTCCCTATTTACAAAGATTTTGTTCCTAGTTTTCCATTTTCTCATATTAATCCCATTCCCTTCTATCCTTTCCCTTAGCCCTCCCATTTCCTTCCCCTTTGCCCCTTTTCTTCCTGTTTCACATTACCTATTATACATTCAGTCCTTATTTATCCTTTCAGTTTCTCACATCAGAGAAACTATTCGGAATTTATTAATGTGTGTCCTATTTATTTCACTTAAGAGTATCACCTCAATGTGCATCCACTTAGCTATAAATGTCTCTAATTTCTCATTTTTTATGGCTGAGTAGTACTCCATTTTATAAAAAAACCACATTTTCTTTATCCAGTGTCCCGTTGATGGGCATTTGGGCTGTTTCCAAGTTTTAGCTATTACAAACTACGCTGCTATGAACATGGGCGCACATATATCACTGTGGTATGATTCTTTTAATTCTTTGGGGAAGATCCCCAGCAGTGGAATAGCAGGGTCAAATGGGACTTCCAGTCCTAGTTCTTTGAGGTATCTCCATACTGGTTACCACAGTGATTGCACCAGTCTACACTCCCACCAGCAGTGGAGCAGTGTTCCTCTTTCCCCACAGCCCCACCAGCATTGCTTATTGGTTGATTTCATGATAGCAGCCATTGTTTCTGGAGTGAAGTGGAATCTCAGAGTTGTTTTCATTTGCATCTCTTGAATGATGAGTGATGTTGAACATTTTTTCATGTATTTATTTGCTATTTCTACTTTTTTGCCTGAGAAATGTCTGTTCATTTCAGATGCCCATTTTTGGATTGGGTCTTTAAATTTGGGAGGTCAGATCTTTTTAAGTTCTTTATAGATTTGAGATACTAGACCTTTGTCTGAGGAAGAGCAGATGAAGATTTTTTCCCACATTGTGGGTTGTCTCTTCACACTGCTGGTGGTTTCTCTTGCTGTGCAGAATCCTTTTAATAAGAAGAGATCCCACTTGTTGATTGTTTGTGCTAGTTCACGGGCAACTGAGGTTTTGTTCATAAAATCTTTTCCTACACTGATGTCTTCAAGGGTTCTACCTAACCTCTGTTCCAACTGGTTCAGAGTTTCTATTTTAATATTTAGATCTTTAATCCATTTTGATTTTAGTTTAGTGCGCAGTGAGAGATATAGGTCTAGTTTGAATCTTTGGCAAGTTGAAGCCCAATTTTTCCAGCACCATTTATAAAAGAGGCTATCTTTCCTCCAGTGAGGGTGTTTGGCTCCTTTATCAAAGATGAGATGGCTGACGGTGTCTGGCGTTGTTTCTGCATCTTCTGATCTGTTCCACTGGTCCTCAAGTCTGTTTCTTTGCCAGTACCATGCTGTTTTTATCACGGTAGCTTTGTGGTATAGTTGCAGGTTGGGGATTGTGATACCCCTTGCCATGTCTCTGTTACCTAGAATTGCTTTTGCTATTCTGGGTCTCTTCTTGTTCCAAATGAATTTTTGGATTGTTTTCTCAAGGTCTGTGAAGTATGCTTCTGGGATCTCAATTGGAATTGCATTAAATCTATATAGCAGTTTTGGAGGTATGGCCATTTTCACTATATTAATCCTTCCTACCCAGGAGCAGGGGATATCTTCCCATTTTCTGATATCATCTTCAATCTCTCTTTTCAGAGTGCCATAGTTTTCAGAGAAGAGGTCTTTGATTTCTTTCGTTAGGATGATTCCTAGGTATTTCAGTTTTTTGGATGCTATTGTGAAAGGAATTGTTTCCCATATTTCTCTCTCAGTGAGTCTGTTGATCGAGTAGAGGAAAGCTATTGATTTTTGTGTGTTGACCTTGTAACCAGCTACTTGACTGAATTTGGTTATTAAGTCTAGAAGACTTTTGGTGGAATTCTTGGGGTCTTCTATATAGAGTATCATGTCATCTGCAAATAATGACAATTTGACTTCTTCATTTCCTATCTTTATTCCTTTTATTTCTTTCTCTTGTGTAATTGCCATGGCTAATGTTTCCAGAACTGTATTGAACAAGAGTGGTGATAGTGGACATCCTTGTCTTGTTCCTGATTTTAGTGTGAAGGATTTCAGTTTTTGACCATTTAGTATGATATTGGCTGTTGGTTTTTCATAGATGGCTTCTATCAGTTTGAGGTAGAGACCATCTATTCCAAGTTTTTGTAGGGTTTTTATCATAACTGAATGTTGGATTTTGTCAAATGCTTTTTCTGCGTCTATGGAGATAATCATACGGTTTTTGTCTTTGGCTCTATTGATATAGTGTATTACATTGATTGATTTGCGTATATTGAACCATCCCTGCATCCCTGGGATGAATCCCACTTGATCAGGGTGTATGATCTTCTTGATGATCTTCTGCATTCTGTTTGCCAGTATCTTATTAAGGGTTTTTGCATCTATGTTCATTAGTGAGATTGGCCTATAGTTCTCTTTTTCGGTTGGGTCTTTCTCTGCTTTGGGGATCAAGGTGAGGCTTGCTTCCAGGAATGAATTTGGGAGTATTGCTTCCCTTTCAATTTCATTGAAGAGTTTAAACAGTAGTGGCAGTAGTTCCTCTCTAAATGTCTTGTAGAATTCAGCAGTGAAGCCATCAGGGCCTGGGCTTTTCTTAGTTGATAAGTTTTTAATTACTTTTTCAATTTCATTGGTTGATATTGGGTTGTTCAGAATTTTTAGGTCTTCTTTGTTCAACTTTGGTAATTCATATGTATCTAGGAATCTGTCCATTTCTTCTGTGTTGTCCATCTTATTGGCGTATAGGTTCTGCAAGTAGGTATTGATGATCCTGTGGATTTGTGCTGGATCTGTTGTAATTTCACCCTTTTCATTCCTAATTGCATGGATTTGGGCCTTTTCTTTCCTTTTTCTGACAAGGTTGGCTAAAAGCTTGTCAATTTTGTTGATTCTTTCGAAGAACCAACTCTTGGCTTCATTGATTTTTTTGTATCGTTCTCTTAGTCTCCATTGCATTGATTTCTCCTCTGATCTTTACAATTTCCTCCCTTGTATGAGCTTTGGGGTTGTCCTACTCTTCTTTTTCTAGAAGCTTGAGGTTCAGCATCAGGTTGTTTAATTGGGCTCATTCTGTTTTCCTAATTGCGTATTCACTTCTATGAATTTCCCTCATAAGACTGCTTTCATTGTGTCCCATAGATTCCGATATGTTGTATTGTCATTGTCATTTAATTGAAGGAACTGCCTGATTTCTTCTTTAATTTCCTCTGTGACCCATTGGTTATTCAGAAGTGTGTTGTTCAATTTCCACATGTTTATGAAATTTTTTGAGTTTCTTTTGCTATGGATCTCCAATTTCATCGCACTATGGTCTGATAATATACAGGGGCTAACTTCAATTCCTTTGCACTTACTTAAACATGTTCTATGTGTGAGTATGTGGTCTATTTTTGAGAATGACCCATGTGCAGCTGAGAAGAATGTGTCTTCTGATTTTGTGGGGTGGAAGACTCTGTAAACATCTGTTAAGTTCATTTGTTCAAGAGTTCGATTGAGTTCTAGTATTTCATTACTTATTTTTAGTCTAGTTGATCTATCTATTTGTGACAGTGGGGTGTTGAGGTCCCCCACTACAATTGTATTAATGCATATGTGACTTTTCATGTCTGTTAGTATTTGTTTTATATAGTTGGGTGCACGAGTGTTTGGTGCATATATATTTATGATTGTCATCTCTTCCTTTTGGATTGTTCCCTTTACAAGGATGTAGTGTCCTTCTTTGTCTCTCTTAATCAGTGTTGGTTTGAAATCTACTTGATCTGCAAAGCTGATAGCTACTCCTGCTTTTTTTCAGTTTCCTATCATATGGAATATTGTTTTCCACCCTTTAACTTTCAGTCTCTGAGTTTCCTTTTGAATTAAGTGTGTTTCTTGTATGCAGCATATTGTTGGATTTTGCTTCTTGACCCATTCTGCCAGTCTATTTCTTTTGATTGGTGAATTGAGACCATTAACATTGATGGTTATAACTGAAACGTTTTGACTTGTCATTGCCATGACTTTTTCTCTTTGTTGGGTTCTCCCCCTTTACATTTAATTTCTTGTCATGCCAGATGGGTTCATTCTGCTTTGCTTCCTGGGGTTGTGATCCTCAATATATGTTCCTAGGATATTGTGTAAAATTCTTTGGAGTGCTGTTTTGGTATTCACGAAGTTCCTAAGGTACTCTTTGTCATGAAAGTATCTTATTTCTCCATCCATTTTGAAAGATAGTTTTGCAGGGTACATCAATCTGGGTTGGAGGCTGTTTTCTTTTAGGGCTTGGAGGCTGTTTTCTTTTAGGGCTTGGAATATGTCACTCCAAGCTCTTCTTGCCTTGATGGTTTGTGTTGAGAAGTCTGCTGTGATTCTGATGGGCTTTCCTTTGTATGTGATTTGTTTCTTTTCTCTGACTGCTTGGAGAACTTTGTTCTTCCGTTGTGTTTCTGGAATCTTAACAATTATATGCCTATGTGTAGATTTTCTTTGATCAAGGCTATTTGGAGTCCTATATGCCTCACTTATCTGTATGTCAAGCTCTTTTCCCCTGCTTGGGAAGTTTTCTGCCATTATTTCTGTGAAGAGATTTTTTATGTCATCTCCACTCTCTCCTGATTCTTCATTGAGCCCAATCAGTCTTATGTTATTCTTCTTTGCATCATCTAGCAGCTGCTGGGTTGATTTCTCATGTTTCCTTATAATTTTGAAGCAATTTTTCTTTTCCTGGTCACTAATTGCAATCTTATCTTCTGTATCTGAAATTCTGTCCTCACATTGGCTCATTCTGCTGTGTAGACTTTCAGTGGAGTTTTTCATGTCCTGAAAATCTATTTGCATCTGTTTTATGGATTCCATTTGTTTCTTATGTTGGTATTCCATCATGTTCCTGAGCTCCTCTCTAGATTTATTAATCATGTCTTGCACTAGGGGCACAATTTCTCCTGTTATCTGAGAAATTATTTCTGATTTCATTTTTTCCGGATCCCCATTTGTTGCCAGTTCAGTGGGTCCAGGTGGTTGAGTATCACAGTGTTCCATGTCATTTCCCTTTGGGGTTGCTGTAGGTGATCTGGAAGTCTGGTTTTGAGACTTATTTACGTGTTTTCTCATTTCGACTGTGGCGGGGGGCTGTTAGCGCCTGCACGGATTACCTCCTCTGAGCTGGGTGAGGTGGGACAGGGGCTGTGAGCAGCGGTAGGGATGGTGACCCAAAAGCTCTTTCCTGTGGGTATGGGAGCAGCGGGAGGGATGGTGGCGGGTAAGCCCCTTCGTCTGGACCAGGAGCAGTGGGATGGCGACTCAGAAGCTCCTACCTCTGGGCCGGAAGCAGTGGGAGGGATGGTGGCCCGGAATCCCCTTCCTCTGGGGCAGGAGCAGCGGGACAGAAGGTGGCCCAAAAGCCCTTTCCTCTGGGCTGGGAGCAGCGGGAAGGATGGTGACCGGGAAGCCCCTTCCTCTGGACCAGGAGCAGTGGGACAATGGCTCAGAAGCCCCTACCTCTGGGCCGGGAACAGTGGGACTCAGTACCTTGGTCTGGTGGTCTGGTGTCCTCTGTGTCTTTGTAGTGTGGAACCAGGTGGCTGCCTGTCTGTAGCGGTGTGATTCAGCATCTTCCACTCGACTCAGGACCTCGGCAGGGCGTGCACAGACCTGCCTGTCTGCAGCGGGCTGATTCGGCCAGCGTGTTCTGTGGGACTCCCTGATTGATCTTTAAATGTCCAAATTTTTTTCTTTCCAGAGACCTCCCAGACTGCCCCAACCTGAAAGAGATACTCCTCTCTTCTGAATATTGTACATTCTTTTTACTTTTACATAGACACTTACTGCCCGGCTATATGACGAGCTGCCTTTTTACATAGGAAACTTCAATTTATTTTTCATCTTTCAATTCATGCTGTTTCCTCTTTGAAACAGTACCTGACTTCATTAAAATGTTCTTTCCTTAGTGTACTCCAGTTGTTCCATGTAGCACTTCTCACACATTCTGTCATAATTTCGTAGCTCTCTCCTTATTAAAGTATATAAATTCTCTCAAGAGGAAAATTGAGTCTTCTTTATGTCCCCATTTGCCAGCACACAGAAGCTACTTACTAATTTCTGTTGAACTGAATGAATCAGCAAAATGGAATAATATATATCCTCTGTATCTCACAACTGTATTGTTAAGCAAAATAAGTAAATACATAAGCTACTGTTAGAGCATTGAAATCTGAAAAAGTATCCAAAATACCATTTTTTCTTGCCTTATCAGTCAGCAGTTTATGGTATGCTGCTTTATGATTAGGCCTTTGATCCAGGAGCTAGCTTCCTCAAAAATTTGTCGGGCAAACCTGTGAAGCTTTGATTTTTTTCTGTAGGAGGAAATTAAACTATATAGAAGATTTTTGAAGCTCATCTACATTCTTTCTGGTTCTTGGAAACCAGCCTGAGAATCACTGCTGTAACACATTGTAGCACAATAAATAATTGTACCAGCAGGTCCAAGATAGCTGTAGAAATAGGGAAGAAGTTTAAATCTACAGGTTGAAAGAAAACCTAAAGAGAGGAGAAATGATGGAATGACTTTAAAAGACAGTTATAAAAATGAATAAAATGGCAAGTTTGGGACACAGAGGTACCACCAACTTTCCTGTGAACTTGAATTGTGGGGAAGGCTAACAAAAACTGGGTGTGGTTTATTCTACCAAGTACTCAAATTTCAGAATTTTCAGTAAAATGAGTTGATACGGGGAGGAAAAAGAATAAAATCTTGTATTTTTGTCTTTGGACAGGCAGCATCTAAACTGGATACAGTGGTCTTCCCTTCTGATTCTATTTTTTTCTATTGTGGCCCTAACTGCTGGGACTAAAACTTCACAGCATAACCTGGCAGGACATGGTTTTCATCATGATGCTTTCTTCAGCCCATCCAATTCCTGCCTTCATTTCAGAAGTGAATGTCCTGGAAAAAATTGCACAGCAAAGGAGTGGACTTTTCCTGAAGATAAATGGAATAATACCACAGCCAGAGTTTTTACTCACATCCGTCTTGGCTTGGGCCATATACTGATTATAGTACAGTGTTTTATTTCTTCAATGGCCAATATCTATAATGAAAAGATACTGAAGGAAAGGAATCATCTCACTGAAAGCATCTTCATACAGAACAGCAAACTCTATTTCTTTGGCATTCTTTTTAATGGGCTGACACTGGGCCTTCAGAACAGTAACCGTAATCAGATTAAGAACTGTGGATTTTTTTATGGTCACAATGTGTTTTCAGTAGCCCTTATTTTTGTAACTGCATTTCAGGGCCTTTCAGTGGCTTTCATTCTGAAGTTCCTGGATAATATGTTCCATGTCTTAATGGCCCAGGTTACCACTGTCATCATCACTGCAGTGTCTGTCCTGGTCTTTGACTTCAGGCCCTCCTTGGAGTTTTTCTTGGAAGCCCCTTCAGTCCTCCTTGCCATATTTATTTATAATGCCAGCAAACCTCAGAGTCTGGAATGTGCACATAGGCAAGAACGGATCCGAGATCTAAGTGGAAATCTTTGGGAGCGTTCGAGTGGGGTAAGTTTGTGAGAATTGTGAGAGGTTTGTTATTCCCAAATTCCAAGCAAGGAAAAAAAGATTAGCATTGATTTATCAAAGAATGTGCTAGATCTCTTTGGCTTTTAAAAATCTATCAGAAGATACTCAATGGACATGATAAATGCTGTCCAGGGTAGAGAAAAAGTTTAAGTCACAGCCCCTCAAGAATTTTATGCATTAATTGTATCATAGACTATTACAGAATGACAGACCGAGAAGACAACTCAGATTATTTTGTCAGTCCCCCAAATTTTGTGACTAAAGAAACGGGATAGCACACAGGCACTAAGTAAAAGAACTGATACTAGACTCATGATATTTGTCTCTAGTCCCCTGATCTTTTCACTACACAATAGTTGGAAAAGTAAGTCTCATTTGTAAAAGAAGTTGATATTTCACATTGGTAAGTCTTGTTAAATGGAAAACTTGGCCTGTGAATTCTCCCCATAGTTAGTTAGTTATTTTCTTTTTTTTCCCCTTCCCCTGCCCTCCTTTCAACCCCTCCATCCCTCCCTATTTGCAAAGACTTTGTTTCCATTTTTTCATTTTCTCATATTGATTCCATAACCTTTCCATTTCCCTACTATGCCCACTTCCCCTTCCCCTTTGCCCCTTTTCCTATTTCACATTATCTATTATACCTTTTAGTCCTTACTTACACTTCCCGTTTCTCACCCTAGAGAAATTATTTGGTATTTACACATGTGTGTCCTATTTATTTCACTTAAGAGTACTGCCTCAATGTACTTCCATTTAGCTATAAATGTCTCTGAATTTCTCAATTTTTATGGCCGAGTAGTACTCCATTTTATGAAAAAAAAAACACATTTTCTTTATCCAGTCTCCAGTTGATGGGCATTTGGGCTGCTTCCAAGTTTTAGCTATTACGAATTGTGCTGCTGTGAACATGGGTGCATATATATCACTGTGGTATGATTCTTTTAATTCTTTGGGAAAGATACCCAGCAAGGGAATAGCGGGGTCAAATGGGACTTCCAGTCCTAGTTCTTTGAGGTATCTCCATACTGATTTCCACAGTGGTTGCACCAGTCTACACTCCCACCAGCAGTGGAGTAGGGTTCCTCTTTCCCCACAGCCCTGCCAGCATTTGTTACTGGTTGATTTCATGATAGCAGCCATTCTTTCTGGGGTGAGGTGGAATCTCAGTGTTGTTTGCATTTGGAGCTCTCGAATGACCAGTGCTGTTGAACATTTTTTCATGTGTTTCTTTTGCTATTTCTACTTCTTTGTCTGAGAAATGTCTGTTCATTTCAGATGCCCATTTTCGGATTGGGTCTTTAAGTTTGGGAGGTCTGGTTGTTTTAAGTTCTTTATAGATTCCAGATAGTAGACCTTGTCTGAGGAACAGCAGGTGAAGATTTTTTTCCCACGTTGTGTGTTGTCTCTTCAGACTGTTGGTGGTTTCTCTTGCTGTGCAGAAGCTTTTTAATAAAAAGAGATCCCACTTGTTGATTGTTTGTGCTAGTTCATAGGCAACTAGGATTTTGTTCATAAAATCTTTTCCTACACCGATGTCTTCAAGACTTCTACCTAACTTCTGTTCCAGCCAATTCAGAGTTTCTATTTTAATATTTAGATCTTTAATCCATTTCTATTTTAGTTGAGTGGATGGTTAGAGATATAGATCTAGTTTTAATCTTTGGCAATTTGAAACCCAATTTTTCCAGCGCCATTTATTAAAGAGGCTATCTTTCCTCCAGTGAGGGTGTTCGGCTCCTTTATCAAAGTTGAGATGGCTGAGTGTGTCTGGAGTTGATTCGCCATCTTCTAATCTGTTCCACTGTTTCTTTGCCAGTACTATGCTGTTTTTATCACACTAGCTTTGTAGTATAGTTTCAAGTTGGGGATTGTGATACCCCCTGCCATGTCTCTGTTACCTAGAATTGCTTTTGCTACTCTGGGTCTCTTCTTGTTCCAAATGAATTTTTGGATTGTTTTCTCAAAGTCCGTGAAGTATGGTGCTGGGATTTCAATTGGGATTGCATTGAATCTATACAGCATTTATGGAAGTATGGCCATTTTCACTATGTTGATCCTTCCTACCCAGGAGTAGGGGATATCTTCCCATTTTCTGATATCATCTTCAATCTCTCTTTTCAGAGTGCTATAGTTTTCAGAGAAGAGTTCTTTGATTTCTTTCGTTAGGTTGATTCCTAAATATTTCAGTTTTTTGGATGCTATTGTGAAAGGAATTGTTTCCCATATTTCTCTCTCAGTGAGTCTGTTGATCGAGTAAAGGAAAGCTATTGATTTTTGTGTGTTGACCTTGTAACCAGCTACTTGACTGAATTTGGTTGTTAAGTCTAGAAGACTTTTGGTGGAGTTCTTGGGGTCTTCTATGTAGAGTATCATGTCATCTGCAAATAATGACAGTTTGACTTCTTCATTTCCTATCTTCATTTCTTTTATTTGTTTCTCTTGTCTAATTGTCGTGGCTTATGTTTCCAAATCTGTATTGAACATGAGTGGTGATAGTGGACATCCTTGTCTTGTTCTTGATTTTAGTGTGAAGCACTTTTTGACCATTTAGTATGATATTGGCTGTTGGCTTTTCATAGATGACTTTTATCAGATTGGGGTAGAGACCATCTATTCCAATTTTTTATAGGATTTTTATCATAAATGCATGTTGGATTTTGTCAAATCCTTTTTTCTGCATCTATTGAGATGATCATATGGTTTTTATCCGTGACTCTATTGATACAGTTTATTACATTGATTTGTGTATATTGAACCATCCCTGCATCCCTGGGATGAATCTCACTTAGCCAGGGTGTATGATCTTCTTGATGATCTTCTACATTCTACTTGCCAGTATCTTATGGATTTTTGCATCTATGTTCATTAATGAGATTGGCCTATAGTTCTCTGTTTTGGGGTCTTTTTTGGATCTACTTTGGGGATCAAGGCGATGCTTGCTTCTAGGAATGAATTCAGGAGTATTCCTTGCCTTTCCATTTCATTGAAGAGTTTAAACGGTAGTGGCAGTAGGTCCTCTCTAAATGTCTTGTAGAATTAAGCAGCGAAGCCATCAGGACCTGAGCTTTTCTTAGTTGGTAAGTTTTTAATTACTTTTCAGTTTCATTGATTGATATTGGGTCATTTAGAATTTTTAGGTCTTCTTTGTTCAACTTTGGTAATTCATACTTATCTAGGAATCTGTCCATTTCTTCTGCATTTTCCATCTTATTGATGTATAGGTTCTCGCAGTAGGTATTGATGATCCTCTGGATTTCTGCTGGCTCCATTGTAATTTCTTCTTTTCATTCCCAATTGCATGGATTTGAGCCTTTTCTTTGCTTATTCTGATAAGGTTGGCTAAGGGTTTGTCAATTTTGTTGATTCTTTCGAAGAACCAACTCTTGGCTTCATTGATTTTTTTTTTTTTTGTATTGTTCTGTCTCCATTGAATTGATTTCTTCTCTGATCTTTAAAATTTCCTCTCTTGTATGCTCTTTGGGTTTGTCCTGCTCTTTTTTTTCTGGAAGCTTGAGGTTCAGCATGAGATTGTTTAATTGGCCTCACTCTGTTTTCCTAATATGATTATTCACTGCTATGAATTTCCCTCGTAAGACTGCTTTCATTGTGTCCCATAGATTCCGATGTTATATTGTCATTGTCATTTAACTGAAAGAACTGTCTGATTTCTTCTTTAATTTCCTCTGTGACCCATTGGTTTTTCAGAAGTGTGCTGTTCAATTTCCATGTATTTGTGAAATTCTTGTGGTTTATTTTGTTTTTGATCTCCAGTTTCATCACACTATGGTATAATATACAAGGGATAACTTCATTTCCTTTGCATTTACTTAAACATGTTCCATGAGTGAGTATGATGTCTGTTTTGGAGAACAACCCCTGTGCAGCTGAAAAGAATGTGTATTCTGATTTTGCGGGGTGGAACACTCTGTAAACATCTGTTAAGTTCATTTGTTCAAGAGTTCTATTGAGTTCTAGTATTTCATTACTAATTTTTTGTCTAGTTGATCTATCTATTTGTGACAGTGGGGTATTGAGGTCCCACACTACTATTGTATTAGTGCATATACAACTTTTCATGTCCGTTAGTATTTGTTTTATATAGTTGGGCGCACGAGTGTTTGGTGCATATATATTTAGGATTGTCATCTCTCCCTGTTGGATTGTTCCCTTTACAAGGATGTAGTGTCCTTCTTTGTCTCTCCTCATCAGTGTTGGTTTGAAATCCACTTGATCTGCAAAGAGGATAGCTACTCCTGCTTTTGTTTTGGGTTTCCATCACATGGAGTATTGTTTTCCACCCTTTAACTTTCAGTCTATGAGTTTCCTTTTTAATTGTGTTTCTTGTAGCAGCATCTTGTTGGCTCTTGCTTCTAGACCCATTTTGCCAGTCTATTTCTTTTGATTGGTGAGTTGAGACCATTAACATTTATGGTTATAGCTTATATGTATTGACATCATTATCATGACTTTCTTTTTGTTGGATTCTTCCCCTTTACATTTAATTTCTTGTCACGCCCGATGGATTCATTCTTCTGTGCTTCCTGGGGTTGTAATCCTCATTGTTTGTTCCTAGGATATTATGTAAAATTTTTTGGAGTGCTGGTTGGTATTCATGAAGTTCCTAAGGTGCTCTTTGTCATGAAAGTATGTTATTTCTCTATCAATTTTGAAAGATAGTTTTTCAGCTTACATCAGTCTGGGTTGGAGGCTGTTTTCGTTTAGGGTTTGGAATATGTCACTCTGAGCTCTTCTTGCCTTGAGGGTTTGCATTGAGAAGTCTGCTGTGATTCTGATGGGCTTTCCTTTGTATGTGATTTGTTTCTTTTCTCTAACTGCTTGTAGAACTTTGTTCTTCTGTTGGGTTTCTGGAATCTTAACAATTATATGCCTATGTGTAAATTTTTTGTGCTCATGGCTAGTTGGAGCCCGATATGCCTCACTTATCTGTATGTCAAGTTCTTTTCCCCTGCTTGGGAAGTTTTCTGCCATTACTTCTGTGAACAGTTTTTTTTATGTCATCTGCACTCTCCTTTTTCTTCGTTGACTCCTATCAGTCTTATGTTATTCTTCTTTGCCTTGTCTTCCACATGCTGGATTGATTTCTCATGGTCCCTTACAATTTTCAAGTAATTTGTCTTTTCCTTGTTACTAATTGCAATCTTATCTTCTATATCTGAAATTCTGTCCTCACATTGGCTCATTCTTCTGTGTAGACTTTCCATGGAGTTTTTTATCTCCTGGAAATCTGTTTGCATCTGTTTTATGGATTCCATTTGTTTCCTATCTTGGGATTCCATCATGTTCCTCAGCTCTTCTCTAGATTTATCAATCATTTTTTTGCACTATGAGCACAGTCTCTGATTTTATCTGTGAAATTATTTCTGATTTCATTTTTTCCAGATCCTCTGTTATTGCCAGTTCAGGGAGTCCAGGTGGCTCAGCATCAGATTGTTCCATCTCATTTCCCTTTCGGGTTGCTATAGGTGATGTGGAAGTCTGGTTTCGAGACTTATTTCCATGTTTTCTCATTTTGACGGGGGAGGGGTGGGGTGGTTGCTGTTGGCGCCCCCGCGTGGCTCACCTCTTCTGGGCCGGGAGCAGAGCGGTGGAGAGGCGGCCTGGAGGCCCCTTCCTCTGGGCTGGGAGCAGTGGAAGGGTGGCCCAGAATTCCCTTCCTCTGCGCTGGGAGCTGTGGAACAGCGGCCAGGAGGCCCCTTTGTCTGTGTTGGGAGTGGTCCGTCTCCCCATAGTTATTTATGAACCACAAGATGGCAGAAGGGCAGAGTTTACTTCAGTAAGAAGGTAGTTTTCAAAAGGATCTTTGCAAGTAGGAGAAAAATATTTTCTAGAATAAAGCTTTATGCAGTTAATCTGAACATATGTCAGTTGCTTATAGTTGTTTAAGAAGCATCTTTCAATCATGTCATAAATAAATTAAAAAATGTCTTGGTAGCTGAGCTGAGTGTGGGGTTGAATGCCTGTACCACAGCACTTTGGAAAGCTGAGATAGGAAGATTAAAATTTAAGCCTGGTCTGGGCAACTTGGCAGGACCCTCTCTTAAAAAAAAAAAAGGCCTGCAGGGCCGAGGTTTTAGCTCAGTGGTTCCAGCACCTGCCTCACAAGCAAGCGCAAGGTTCTGAGTTCGATCCCCAGTACCAAAAAAAAAAAAAGGCCTGGGGATATAGCTCAGTGCCTTGAAGGCCCTGAATTCAGTCCCCAGTACTACTAAACTAAACTCAAAAGTAAAATAAAATATCTCTTGGAGATTCACTTAAGAAGTTAAATACATTTAAATGAAAAGTAGAATGAGATTTTCTAGTTGGCATTAGAGTTACAATTTTTATGAGTACACAAAATATGAATAATTTCACACAATGAACCTATTTCACTCTTTGGTGAAACCTGGTGATTTAGCCATAGTGTATATCCAGAATTCCTCTATTCTTTTCTGATGGGCTGAAAATTGCTCCAATTTTTAAGTAAAATAAAGTCAAATTATGTACACAAGCCTGGTTTAAGTTCATTTCTCCAGCCTGTAATCATTTCCCTTCAAGACCAGCAGATGGTGTTGTTTACTTTGCTCATGTTAGCTTTGAATAAAGCCTGGATTGTTTCATTTTTTAATCATCTTATTATACTTCTAAAATTAGCCTACCAAGTATTTATTTAATTTGGCTAGATTACACTTACAATTTAATGAAATGAAACCCATGATTTAATGAATACATGCATTTCATAAGCCTGCCCCTTAGTTAACAGTTAAAATGTGGCTTTTCTAATTTTTAAATTAATTACTTATTTCATATGTTTTCTTTTAGGATGGAGAGGAACTGGAAAGACTTACCAAACCCAAGAGTGATGAGTCAGATGAAGACACTTTTTAAACTGGTGCCAAAATAGTTGGCAGCTCTCATAAACCAACATTTGTAATATTTATCTTTTCACTTTGATAAACCAAGGATGTTTTAAAGCATAATACTGTAAAACATTTCTAATATTTATCCTTTCACATTGGTAAACCAAGGATGTTTCTTCTAAAGCATAATACTCTACATATATCTGACCACTCCCTAAATGGTTCCATTCAAGGTTTAGAGTACACAAAGGGTGACAAATTTCTAAGGAATTGACACAGAGATAACATAGAGATTATTAATAGCTCAGTACTTGAGAAGTCAACAAGATAATTTGCAGATTATTGTCCTTGTCCTCATTGGTTCCAAAAGACTTGCAGTAATCATGTTAGTTAGGCCTTATAATTATATAAATAGAGATTCATTTGCAAGCTATTCATAATTATGTGGTTCTAGGCTTCATGCCACAATCTTCCCTTTTTATCATTATGAATATTATCTAGATTGTTCATCAAATGTTAAGGTCCTAGAGATTGTCATTTTGCAATTACAGGACAATAAAACTCCAAAAATTTTGACTGAAGGACCAAAATGTCTGCGTATGCCATAGATTTAGGGTAATATAGTCTATGTTAAATGTTTTGTGGAGGAAGGAATTTTTCAGAAACAAAATTTCAAAATTCATGGGAAATTTTATGTTTAGTTGTTATCTTTTGATGTCTTATATACAAATAAACTTCATGTAGATGAAAATGACCATAGTTACCACTTGTATTTTAAATCACTTTAGCTGGTATGGGTTTTTTTCCTCTTTAGTTTGTGTATCACAAAATACTGGATTATTATATTTTGGAAAAATAATAACAAGGCACTTTATTTGATTAGTTATTAGTTAAAGCTGGTGACAGTAATATATCTGAATTATATACTGTTCCCAAAGTCAGAGCACTGGTGTCACAGTCATACGAGATTGTTAGTGAAACTAATGCTTAAGAGTTACTTTTAAAAGGATCCTTTTGCAAATAAATGCTGACTTTTATATGAATAGTATTACTGTAATAGTACAAAGGCCAGTAGTCAATAAGTCACTTTACATTAATAGTTAACACTTATAAGTCCATGTATTTTTTAAGGTATTTTTGAATGCAACCAATGACTGTTAAGTAGCACAGTCAGGTGACAGATCATTTAAAATGAGAAAACACAGGCAGCCAGATAGTGATAGAAGAGCAGGCTTTAGCTGACAAGCCTATATGTTTACAAAGTCCTATGCTGTGTCAATTACAAGGTTTCATGCAGCCTACATATATGTTATCTTTTTTCCTGTAATTCTCATGCAGGTAATAATGTTATGTAATCCACCTGTGATATATAAAATAGAATATATAATGTTATATAATTCACCTGTGGTATATAGAATACTGTGACTCAAGTATTGGTAGAAATTTGTAATTAAAATAATTATTAAACGTATCTGTCATGTGAGGTGAGATGTGGAGTACTTTTAATTTCAAAAAGTGGAATGAGGCAAAAAAAAAAACTTAAAATTTTCTCTTTGAGTCGGTTTATTTATTTATTTACGTTATTATTTTTGCTATTGGGGATTGAGCCCTCATCCTCAGCCTTTTTTGTTTTTTAATTTTGAGACAAGGTCTTGCTAAGTTTCCTGGGCTGGGCTCAAATTTATGATCCTCCACCTTCCTGACTGCTGGGATCATAGGCCTACACCAACACACCTAGCAAGTCAGTCTTAACATCTAAGTACAGCAAACTGTTTGTCTTACTGTAGGTGTTCTTACCATTTATATGAAACAGATTTTATCTATTATAGCAATTCATTTTAAAGGTCAGGAATATAAAGTATAAGAAGACCTCACTTTAGGAAAATTGGCATACAAAAACATTTTTATCTTGCAGAACAGATGAAATTACAAAAATACTCCTACAGAAGTATTGCCTAGAGAATGCATTTAAATTGTAGATTTCAGTAGTGTATGGAGATTGATTTTTCTTATTTACGATTACTTTTTTTTCCAGTTTCCTTTTTGGAAAACATTTGTTGCCCAAAGTAAGGTTTACTTACATTAACTCACCATTTAGTGAGAGAAAGGGAAAGAAAGAAAGCTGGAACTAAAATGTGAAGTTCTGAAGTGGATATCCTGGAGTACTTTATAGCGTCATTGTTTTAAGAAGGAGAGTAATTTGAAAGTGCTAGGTCTAGAAACCATATGCTGAGAGCTCTTAGAATCAAGAGATCCTATGACCTGGGGAGAAGAATAATTGTCATGTGGAGAAAGAAGACATCTTTTCTATTCTGGAGAAGTAAACTACATTGATAGTCATAGGATTATTGTTATTTTTCATTACAAAACTTTTTTTCTAATAAATATACTTTCAAGAGTAGAAAGGTCTTCCTGAAGAGTAGAGAGTAGTAGTAAATTTTCACAGAGGTTTTTAGAGTCTATCATCAGGATGTTTTAGACAAGATTCCTTCACTGGTATAGACGTTGGACTATGTCCTGATTTTATTCATGAACTCTGATATTCCAATGGGGAGAAGAAGCAGAAAACAAATTCAATCAAAGGAGAGTGCTTTCCCATTCTAAAACCTAGAGCAGGGTTTCTAAAATTAAATAATACACATTTCCTCTTCAACAAAAATTTCTCACAAATCTCAACATGGACCTTTATTCTACTTTACTTGGGGGGGGGGGGGTTGTTTGCTGTTTGCTTGTTTGGTTTGGTTTGGTTTGGTTTGGTTTGGTTGAGACTCCGTATTGTTGTGTAACCCAGGCTGGCCCTGGCCTCCCAAATGCTGGGATTACTGGCAGGCATGTACTACCAGGCCTGTCTCACTGCTGTACTGTAATTTAAATGCACACAAACATAATATGAAATATAAACTTCTTGTATGAAAAACTAAGACAAATTTACAAAGTAAAACATACAGCTATAAAACCAGTAAGTTTTAAATTCAAATATGAATTTAATAAACAAGTGCTGTTTTGGTCAGATTGATTTGTGGTAGACCTCTTAACATCCCTTCTGTCCTCACTTGCTGTTTTAGTTGCTTCAAGTACCATCATGTGTCTGCCAAGATAACTGAAACCTGCTGATACTGCTGGTAATAAATTTAAGCCTGCAGGGATTTATCATCCTGTCTCTTAACAGTCCCACACAGATTTGGCCTGGGTCAGACTGCCAATTCCCACTGGCTTTGGTGCCCTGGAAAAATTCTTAAACATTAGCTTTACATGTCCCCTCAAACTCTCAAAGAGCTCACTAGTAAAGTTGACTCCTAAGTTTGCTTTTTTTTTTTTTTTTTGAGTACTTTTTCTCCCCACAACCTCCTCTTGCTCTTCCTCTGAGGACTTTTAATCATTTGCATTTTGTGAAATTAACCATATTTTTAAAATTATTTCCATAGGAATTTTTTAGTCATTCCCTAATTCTTTTAATTTCATGTTACTATAATTCTATTTTCTTCCTCATTCTTAATTTTTTATATGAATAGTTTCTCTATTTTTTTAAAAAATAGGTTAGCTACTTCTAGGAAATTGTTTTACAGATTTTGATTGTGACAAAATTCATATAAAAATTTTACTCTCCTAACCACTTTTAAGTGTATAGTTCAGGAGTGCTAAGTACGTTACTCATTTTGTATAGTCACCATCCATCTGTAGAACTTTTCTTTTTATAAGATTAAAACTTTGTATTCATCAAACAATAGCTCTTTATTTCCTTTTCCCCTTAGCCCCTGCCAACCATTATTCTAGTTTCTCTTTCTGATTTTGATTACTCTTTAGTACTTCATATAATTAGAATCCTACAGTATTTGTTTTTTATAACTGGCTCATTTAACTCAGTTTAATGTCCTCAAGGCTCTTTTGTGTTGTAACATATCAAAATTTTCTTGTTTCTTGAGGCTGTATAATATTCCATTATATCTGAACATACGGCATGTTTCTTATCCATTCATCCATTGATGGATACTTGGTTGCTTCTGTGGTTTAGCTGTTGTAATGCAGCTATGAATATAAGTATACAAATGTCTCTTTAAGACTCTACTTTCAATTCTTTTTAGTTTATACTTAGAATTGGTACATCATATGATAATTCTATTTTTGATACTTTGAGGAACTGCCATATTATTTTCCCCATGGGCTGTACCATTTCATTCCCACATAGCATACAAGGGATCCAGTTTTTCTACATCCTTACTGACACTTGTTTTTTGTTTTCTTATGCTTTGATAGTTTACCCCCTCAGTGAGTGTGAGATGATATTTCCTTACAGTTCAATTTCCATTTTTGAAAGAGATTGTTTTGTAATTGTCATTGAGTGTTGGGAGTTCTGTATACATTCTGGATATTCCCTGTCAGATACACAATATTTTCTTCCAATCCTTTTTACACTCTTGACAGTATCTTCTGATGCACAATATCTTTTTTTTTTTTTTTGGTACCGGGGATGGAACTCAGGACCTTGCATTTGCAAAGCAGGCTCAGTGCCCCTGAGCTAAATCCCGAGCCCACACGTATCTTTTGACACACAATGTTCAAATATCTTTTATGCAGTCAGCTTTATCTACTTTTTTTTCTTTAATTGCCTCTACTTTTGGTATCATATCCAAGAAATCATTGCCAACTCTAAGATTTTTATAGTTTTAGGTCTTACATTTTAAGTTATGGACCCATTCTGAGTTATTTTTTATACATAGTGTTAGGTAGAAGTCCAGCCTCATTCTTTTGCATGTGAACATCCAGTTTTCCCAGCACCATTTGTTGAAAATACTGCCCTTCAACAAATGGGATGTATAGTATCTTTTCCACAAATGGTCTTGGCACTTTTGTTGAAAATCATTTGACCAAATATTTGAGGGTTTAATTTAAAAATTGCCACTTCGTTCCAGTGATCTGTATGTCTGCCTTTATACTAGAGCCACACTGTTTGATTGCTATAATTTGGTAATAAATTTTGAAGTCTGAAAGTGTGAGTCCTCCAGCTTGTTCTTTTTCTCAGGACTGCTTTGACTATTAAGGGTCCCTTGACAGTCCATGTGAATTTTATTGTGGGTTTCTAATGTCTCCAGAAGTCACTCATTTTATAGGAATGACATTAAATCTGTAGATTGCTTTGGGTAGAATTGACATTAAGTCCAATTCATGAGCATGAGATGTCTTTCAGTTTTTTTACGTCTTTAATTTCTTTCAGAAATATATTGTAGTTTTCATTTTACAATTTTTTACCTAATTGGTTACAAAAATTTCTAAGACTTTTATTTTTGCTATTACAATTTCCATTTTAGATTTGTGATTTTCAGTACAGAAATGCAGCTAATTTTTGTGCAGTGACTTTTTATCCTACTATTTTGTTGAATTTATTAGCAATAATGTTTTATATTGGGGGAGGTGTTAGGATTTTCCATATACGATATATTACTTACTAGCAGACGTAATTTTAACTTTCCATTATTTGGATGCCTTTTATTTCTTTTTCTGACCACAAATTTATTTCCAAATTCTGGCTACAAATTTCAGAATTACATTGAATAGAAGTAGTTAAGGTGGACATCCTCGCTTTATTTCTGATCTTAGAAGACTTTTTGGTCTTCACAATTGAATATGTTTTTTGTTTTACATAAAGTACCTTTTTTATCTTTTCATTTTAAACTTATTTGTATCCTTAGATCTAAAATGAGTCTCTCAAAGATACCATGTACAGTATTTGGATTGTGCATTTTAAAAATCCTACCAGCCACTGTCTTTTGATTAAATGAGTTATGATTTAGATTTAAAATGGCCCCCAAAGGCCTTGTGTTCAGAGGTGGGGGTTTTGAATCACAAGGGCTTTAATTTCATCAGTGCAGTAATCCATTGAAGAGATCATAATTTGATGGCATTACTAGGCAGTATTAGAAACTCAGGAGGAAGAGCCTGGTTGAAGTGAGTCATGGGCCATGAATTTGATGACTATGTTTGTTCCCTGGCCCCTTCCTGTCTAGCTCTTATCCTTTCTCCCTGCTTCCTGGCTGGGCTGCCATGAGGTGAGCAGCTTTCTTCTGCCATGTGCTTCTGCCATGATGTTTCTGCCTTGCCACCAGCATAAGGCAAATGTGCCAGCTGACCATGGACTGAAACCATGAATCAAAACACATTTTCCTCCTCTAACTTGTTTTTCTCAGGTAATTAATTGGACACTATGAAAAGCTGGCTAACCCAGAGAGCTTAATCAATTTATATATAAATTAATTTCTGATAGGAGAGACTCCTTTTTGTCCTTTTTGCTGTTTTTTATATACCTTATAGCTTTATTATCCCATTTCTTGCATTACTGTCATCCTTTATATTGAGTTGATTTTTATAATAAAATGTTTAATTTTCCTTTTCATTCCCTTTTGTGTATATTCTTTAGTTATTTTCTTTATAGTTACCATAGAGGTATATTTACTAGAGTCATCACACTCTGAGTATCCTGGGTTAAGTTTGTAGGATGCTCGTGGCATTTCTCAATACAAGTCCAAAGGCTTCAGAGCCATGGAAGCCGAGAGTATAACTCTGAGACCAAAAGCTTAAGAAGCTAGAACCTAGAATCTAATGGTGTGAGTCCTGGAGTACAAAGGCCAGAGAGCCTGGAGTTGACACAGACAAAAGGATAGGCCTCAGAACAGAGAGAGGAAATCTCCTTTCTTTTGCCTATTTTATTCTGTGTACCCCCTGCAGTTCGTTGGACTGTGGCCCATGTGTGAACATGCCTAGGGTAGATGCTCTCACTTAGTTCACCCATTTACATGACAGTCTCCTTTAAAAAACCCTTTCAGACAACCCAGAAACAGTGCTTTACCAGTTCTCTAGGTATTCATTAGTCCTAAAATTAACCATCACAAAGGGAGGACTTTGCAACAAAGGAATAAAATACAACAACATTGGCTACCACCTGTTTTGTGATCAGAAGCAACCATTGGTGATCAGAGCACAGTTCCTCGGTATTTAAAGAACTGGGTCTTTTTGCTCACCCTGGGTCCAGGTCTATGCAGTATGCCCCAAGAATATGAGCACAGGTACCTGCCACAGGTATGAGAGGTCTAGGGTAGGTATTTGCTACTGTGCTAAGAGCAGAAGTTGACCAAAATAAACAGCAGTTTACAGTTCAGACCTTACTCTGGAAATTGTAAGCCTTCACTGCACTCCAGAGTTCAAAAATAGTTGCAAGAGACAGAGATTCTGCCCCTGCAACTGTTGTCTAGGTGAGGAGACAGATTCTTGGTGCTCCCTATTCCACAGTTTCACCAAAATCTTCTAGTTAATTTTTACTTTATTAAGATATATTGTATGTTCAGTTTTTCTTAGGTTTGATTTTTGTTCTTTTTCCATCTTACCTAGTTGAAAAACATTTATTTCCTCTTTGGTTTATTACTGAATATGTTAATAGCTGAATAAACATCTCTTGGAGTACATACACCTTCAATCAATTCACAGAGACTTTCAAATATAGTGTTATCATTATCATTGTTTTCTAATTCTATTCTGAATCAAAGGTAGTGTGATCAAAGTTTTTACTCATATTTTGTTAATTTATGGTTTTCACACATTTGGTTGGAAAATGAGATCTATATTTTCTAGTAAAATTTTTGAATATTTGCTTTATGACCTTTCATGCATGTTTCAAGAGCATTTAAACAAAGGTACACTCTTAGTACAATATGAACTACAGAGTGTCTCCCTTTGTATTTTTGACAATTATTTATTTGTTTATTTATTTATTGTGGTAGGAATTTAAACTCAGCAGCGGTTTATTACTGAGCTACATCCACAGCCCTTTCTACTTTGAGACAGGCTCACTGAGTTGCCCAGGATGGCCTGGAACTTGACAATCCTCCTGCCTCAGCCTCCCAAATAACTGAGATTACAGGTATCCACCATCACACCTGGCAATTTTTATTGTATATCATTCATTTTTGTGTTTTTTGTGGAGAAAGGTACATGCCATTTACAGCTTAACTGATTTACATATGCCCTTAATTGAAAAGTCACCATTTTTCTTATTTAATGCTTTTTAATTCTATGTGTACATATTACTGATAATATTATTTGTATGTTTTAAAATATATGAAATATACTAATCATATAACTTATAATTGTAGTAAGGTTAATGTTGATAACATTTTCATGTTAGTACATATTTGCATGCTGCCTTGATTGAATTATTGTCATTTGCCTTGTTCTTTAGCATACAATAAACTTCTTTTGAGAAAGTTGGTATTGGCTTAATATTTTGAACCAGTCTGAAAGATTCTTAAAATATTTGAAATTTATTACATTTCTACTCTTTTATTCATAGTGACTTTTTACATTTTAAGAAGAAATTTTAGAACATTATAAATTTATCAACTTTAAGGAATTAAAAAATAATCATTGATTCCTTTCAGTGAAGGTGAAAGGACAGTGTGTTTCCTCCTAACTGCCACTTTTTCTTACGAGTGGTATTTTTTACCCAGATCTGTTATAGTATATTTAATCTATTTGAAAGTTCATGTGTTTTTACCTTGTCATCTCTGAAATTTGAAGTTTTAAATGTTGGTACATTAAAATAGCTGCAGCCTAGTGGCAGTAATGGTACAGATGTCTTTGCCTGCACATGCAGACATCATGTCTGGCATGATTCCATGGTGACACTTCTTGATATTTTGATCAGCAGATCATTTAAGGACCATTTAAGGAGAGAATGGCCTGGCTGTTGTCAAAATGTTTCCATTGATGCCTCCTGGTACAATCAAGAACAAGCTAGCTTTAGATTTTACTGGATGGGTGTCAGTAGTTTGGAACAAAATCCTGGAAAAAGCAGAGAATCTCTCCTAAGACACCATGCATCATCATTTCTGTCAAAGACAAAGAACTATGTGGGGAGATCTGACACATCTACTGCTAATACTAAAAATGATTCAAAATATTTGGGCTTGAAATGAGAAGAAGTTTTAGGAATAGCTTAATTTGTTTAACTTACAATTTTCCTTTTAAAGAGCAATATATGATAAACATGTAGAAACACTAGATAAGTGATAAAAAGTGATAAAAAGGCATTATGTTTTTAAGTGATAAAAAGGCATTATGTTTAATTGGCAGTGTACTTAGAGCATAAAATAGTGCCTCTTAGGATTGATGTTTTCATAAATTTGGTGAAACTTGGATTTAAATTTTTTTTAATTTTATTTAAAGAATAGTTTATTTGCCTTTTAATTTGTAATCCCAATTATTATAATTTTTTCATGACATGATGTTGTTATTAATTGTGATATGTCAGCTTGAGTAAGCGTTCCTTAGCAGATTAGTAAAGCTGTGTCTGTGAATGATTGATATGTAGGCCGCAAACTGAGGAGGAAAGACCCACCCTAGATGTGTGACACCAATCAGTAGGCTTATAGCCTGAATGGAATAAAAAGAGAAAGAAGGAGGAAGTCATCCCTTTTTTTTCCTGGAAGAGCACTGGTTTTCTCCATTGCCTTTGGACCTTCCTCTGTAGTTCCTTTAGGCTTCCAGTGCAAACTCTTCAGCCTTCCAAAGCAGAAACAAGCTTGCACTGTGACCTTTGACCTTGGTTTGACTGGCTCCTCCTGCCCTCCAACTCACAGAAGATCATTTTGCATTCTTCCACCACTGATCTGGCAAAAGGCCATTGGCACTTTTCTGCTTACAGTCTTGAAAGTCTACCTAGTAATTCCTTTGTATAACTGCATATATGTATATATATTTCACATTGAATCTGTCCCTCCAGTGAACCTTACCTAATACACATGACCTCTTCATTGATAACTTTTTTTTGTATTAAATTCTTTTATTGGTACATTGTAGGTATACAACACAATTACATTTCTCATTGCGAACTTGTACCTTTACATGATGCATCTTGGTTCTTATTTTTTCCCCATTCCTAGCCCTCCCTTCACCCCCTCCACCCTTCACTATTTACAAAGACTTTATTTCCATTTTTTCCATTTCTCAGCATTTTTCCGTTCCCTTCTCTCCTTTCCCCTGCCGCTCCCACTACCCCTACCCCTTTGGACCTTTTCTTCCTATTTTGCATTATCGATTATTCATTCTAATCATTGGTACATTTTAGGTACACAATATGATGACATTCATCATTGGAAATTTGCACCTTTACATAGTCTCTCTTGGTTCTTATTTTTCACCCTTGCCCAGCCCTCCCTTCAACTCCTCCATTCCTCCCTATTTACAAAGATTTTGTTCCTATTTTTCCATTTTCTCATATGAATCCCATTCCCTTCTATCCTTTCCCCTAGCCCTCCCACTTCCTTCCCCTTTGCCCCTTTTCTTCCTATTTCACATCACCTATTATACATTTTAGTCCTTATTTACACTTTCAGTTTCTCACACCAGAGAAACTATTCGGTATTTATACATGTGTGTCCTATTTATTTCACTTAAGAGTATTCCCTCAATGTGCATCCGCTTAACTATAAATGTCTCTAATTTCTCATTTTTTATGGCTGAGTAGTACTTCATTTTATTAAAAAACCATATTTTCTTTATCCAGTCTTTATCAGTCTTCAGTTGATGGGCATTTGGGCTGTTTCCAAGTTTTAGCTATCACAAACTGTGCTGCTATGAACATGGGTGCACATATATCACTGTGGTATGATTCTTTTAATTCTTTCGGGAAGATCCCCAGCAGTGGAATAGCGGGGTCAAATGGGACTTCCAGTCCTAGTTCTTTGAGGTATCTCCATACTGATTTCCACAGTGCTTGCACCAGTCTACACTCCCACCAGCAGTGGAGCACGGTTCCTCTTTCCCCCACAGCCCTGCCAGCATTTGTTGTTGGTTGATTTCGTGATAGCAGCCATTCTTTCTGGAGTGAAGTGGAATCACAGCATTGTTTTCATTTGCATCTCTTGAATGACCAGTGATGTTGAACACTTTTTCATGTATTTATTTGCTATTTCTACTTCTTTGTCTGAGAAATGTCTGTTCATTTCAGATGCCCATTTTTGGATTGGGTCTTTAAATTTGGGAGGTCTGATTGTTTTAAGTTCTTTATAGATTCGAGATAGTAGACCTCTGTCTGAGGAAGAGCGGGTGAAGATTTTTTTCCACATTGTGGGTTGTCTCTTCACACTGCTGGTGGTTTCTCTTGCTGGGCAGAAGCTTTTTAATAAGAAGAGACCCACTTGTTGATTGTTTGTGCTAGTTCACGGGCAACTGAGGTTTTGTTCATAAAATCTTTTCTTACACCGATGTCTTCAAGAGTTCTACCTAACCTCTGTTCTAACTAGTTCAGCGTTTCTATTTTAATATTTCGAACTTTAATCCATTTTGATTTTAGTTTAGTGCATGGTGAGAGAAACAGGTTTAGTTTTAATCTTTGGCAAGTTGAAACCCAATTTTTCCAGCACCATTTATTCAAGAGGCTATTTTTCCTCCAGTGAGGGTGTTTGGCTCCTTTATCGAAGATGAAGTGGCTGAGTGTGCCTAGCATTGTTTCTGCATCTTCTAATCTGTTCCACTGGTCCTCAGGTCTGTTGCTTTGCCAGTACCTTGCTGTTTTTATCACAGTAGATTAGTAGTATAGTTTCAGGTTGGGGATTGTGATACCCCCTGCCATGGCTCTGTTACCTAGAATTGTTTTTGCCATTCTGGGTCTCTTCTTCCAAATGAATTTGTGGATTGTTTTCTTGAGATCCGTGAAGTATGCTGCTGGGATCTCAATTGGAATTGCACTGAATCTATATAGCATTTTTGGAAGTATGGCCATTTTCACTATATTAATCCTTCCTACCCAGGAGCAGGGGATGTCTGTCCATTTTTTGATATCATCTTTAATTTCTCTTTTCAGAGTGCTATAGTTTTCAGAGAAGAGGTCTTTTTTTTTTTTTTTTTTTTTTTTTCTTGGTGCCAGGGATCGAACTCGGGACCTTGCACTTGTGAGGCAGGCGCCGGAACCACTGAGCTAAATCCCCGGCGAGAAGAGGTCTTTGATTTCTTTCATTAGGTGGATTCCTAGGTATTTTTGGATGCTATTGTGAAAGGAATTATTTGCCCTATTTCTCTCTCAGTGAGTCTGTCATTCATGTACAGGAAAGCTATTGATTTTTGTGTGTTGACCTTGTAACCAGCTACTTGACTGAATTTAGTTATTAAGTCTGGAAGACTTTTGGTGGAGTTCTTGGGGTCTTCTATATAGAGTATCATGTCATCTGCAAATAATGACAATTTGACTTCTTCATTTCCTATCTTCATTCCTTTTATTTCTTTCTCTTGTTTAATTGCCGTGGCTAATGTTTCCAGAACTATATTGAACAAGAGTGGTGATAGTGGACATCCTTGTCTTGTTCCTGATTTTGGTGTGTAGGATTTCCGTTTTTGACCATTTAGTATGATATTGGCTGTTGGTTTTTCATAGATGGCTTTTATCAATTTGAGGTAGAGACCATCTATTCCAATTTTTTGTAGGGTTTTATCATAAATGCATGTTGGATTTTGTCAAATGCTTTTTCTGTGTCTATGGAGATAATCATATGGTTTTTGTCCTTGGCTCTATTGATATAGTGTATTACATTGATTGATTTTCATATATTGAACCATCCCTGCATCCCTGGGATGAATCCCACTTGATCAGGGTGTATGATCTTCTTGATGATCTTCTGCATTCTATTTGCCAGTATCTTATTAAGGGTTTTTGCATCTATGTTCATTAGTGAGATTGGCCTATAGTTCTCCTTTTTGGTTGGGTCTTTCTCTGCTTTGGGGATCAAGGTGAGGCTTGCTTCCAGGAATGAATTTGGGAGTATTGCTTCCCTTTCAATTTCATTGAAGAGTTTAAACAGTAGTGGCAGTAGTTCCTCTCTAAATGTCTTGTAGAATTGAGCAGTGAAGCCATCAGGGCCCGGGCTTTTCTTAGTTGATAAGTTTTTAATTACATTTTCAATTTCATTGGTTGATATTGGGTTGTTCAGAATTTTTAGGTCTTTTTCATTCAACTTTGGTAATTCATATGTATCTAGGAATCTGTCCATTTCTTCTGTGTTGTCCATCTTATTGGCATATAGGTTCTGGAAGTAGGTGTTGATGATCCTGTGGATTTGTGCTGGGTCTGTTGTAATTTCACCCTTTTCATTCCTAATTGCATGGATTTGGGCCTTTTCTTTCCTTTTTCTGATAAGGTTTGCTAAGGGTTTGTCAATTTTGTTGATTCTTTCGAAGAACTGACTCTTGGCTTCATTGATCTTTTGTATCATTTTCTTAGTCTCCATTGCATTGATTTCTCCTCTGATCTTTATAATTTCCTCCCTTGTATGAGCTTTGGGGTTATGCTGCTCTTCTTTTTCTAGAAGCTTGAGGTTCAGCATCAGATTGTTTAATTGGGCTCATTCTGTTTTCCTAATATGCATATTCACTGCTATGAATTTCCCTCATAAGACTGCTTTCATTGTGTCCCATAGATTCCGATATGTTGTATTGTCATTGTCATTTAATTGAAGGAACTGTCTGATTTCTTCTTTAATTTCCTCTGTGACCCATTGGTTATTCAGAAGTGTGTTGTTCAATTTCCACATGTTTATGAAATTTTTTGAGTTTCTTTTGCTATGGATCTCCAATTTCATCGCACTATGGTCTGATAATATACAGGGGCTAACTTCAATTCCTTTGCACTTACTTAAACATGTTCTATGTGTGAGTATGTGGTCTATTTTTGAGAATGACCCATGCACAGCTGAGAAGAATGTGTCTTCTGATTTTGTGGGGTGGAAGACTCTGTAAACATCTGTTAAGTTCATTTGTTCAAGAGTTCGATTGAGTTCTAGTATTTCATTACTTATTTTTAGTCTAGTTGATCTATCTATTTGTGACAGTGGGGTGTTGAGGTCCCCCACTACAATTGTATTAGAGCATATATGAATTTTTCATGTCCATTATTATTTGTTGTATATAGTTGTGGGCACTAGTGTTTGGTGCATATATATTAGTGATTGTCATCTCTTCCTCTTGGATTGTTCCCTTTACAAGGATGTAGTGTCCTTCTTTGTCTCTCTTAATCAGTGTTGTATTGAAATCCACTTGATCTGCAAAGAGGATAGCTACTCCTTCTTTTTTTCGGGTTCCTGTCACATGGAGTATTGTTTTCCACCCTTTAACTCTCAGTCTATGAGTTTCATTTTGAATTAAGTGTGTTTCTTGTATGCAGCATATTGTTGGATTTTGCTTCTTGACCCATTCTGCCAGTCTATTTCTTTTGATTGGTGAATTGAGACCATCAATGTTGATGGTGTTAACTGAAACGTATTGACTTGTCATTTCCATGACTTTTTCTTTTTGTTGGGTTCTCCCCCTTTACATTTAATTTCTTTTCATGCCAGATAGGTTCATTCTGCTTTGCTTCCTGGGCTTGTGATCCTCAATGTCTGTTCCTAGGATATTGTGTAAAATTTTTTGGAGTGCTGGTTTGGTATTCATGAAGTTCCTAAGGTGCTCTTTGTCATGAAAGTATCTTATTTCTCCATCAATTTTGAAAGATAGTTTTACAGGGTGCATCAATCTGGGTTGGAGGTTGCTTTCCTTTAGGGCTTGGAATATGTCACTCCAAGCTCTTCTTGCCTTGATGGTTTGTGTTGAGAAATCTGCTGTGATTCTGATGGGCTTTCTTTTGTATGTGATTTGTTTCTTTTCTCTGACTGCTTGTAGAACTTTGTTCTTCTGTTGAGTTTCTGGAATTTCAACAATTATATGCCTATGTGTAGATTTTTTTGATCAAGGCTCATTGGAGTCCTATATGCCTCACTTATCTGTATGTTAAATTCTTTTCCCCTGCTTGGGAAGTTTTCTGCCATTGCTTCTGTGAAGAGTTTTTTTATGTCATCTGCACTCCCTCCTGTTTCTTCATTGACTCCAATCAGTCTTATGTTATTCTTCTTTGCATCATCTAGCAGCTGCTGGGTTGATTTCTTGTGTTCCCTTATAATTTTGAAGCAATTTTTCTTTTCCTGGTCATTAATTGCAATCTTATCTTCTATATCTGAAATTCTGTCCTCACATTGACTCATTCTGCTGTGTAAACTTTCAATGGAGTTTTTCATCTCCTGGAAATCTATTTGCATCTGTTTTATGGATTCCATTTGTTTCCTATGTGGGGATTCCATCATGTTCCTCAGCTCCTCTCTAGATTTATTAATCATGTCTTGCACTAGGAGCACAATTTCTCCTGTTATCTGAGAAATTATTTCTGATTTCATTTTTTCCAGATCCCCTTTTGTTGCCAGTTCAGTGGGTCCAGGTGGTTGAGTATCAGAGTGTTCCATCTCATTTCCCTTTAGGGTTGCTGTAGGTGATCTGGAAGTCTGGTTTTGAGACTTATTTATGTGTTTTCTCATTTCGACTGGGGGGGTAGGGGGAGTGCTATTGGCACCCATGTGGCTCACCTCCTCTGAGCTGGGAGAGGTGGGACAGGAACCCGGAGTGGCGGTAGGAATGGTGGCCCAGAAGCCCCTTCCTCTGGGCTGCGAGCAGTGGGACAGCGGCACAGAAGCTCCTACCTCTGGGCCGGGAGAGGTGGGATGGATAGTGGGCTGGAAGCCCCTTCCTGTGGGCCGGGAGTGGCGGGACAGAAGGCGGCCCAAAAGCCCTTTCCTCTAGGCCGGCCATTGATAACTTTTTAATGCTAATTCATCTCAACAGGAAACTGTCTTAAAATAGATTTTACTTTTCTGACAGAGTATTTGGCTGATATCCTTGCTGAAAAAAGAAAAATCTATATATATGTAGAGAGACAGACATAAAGACAAACATATATGAATGATATGTGTGTATACCCTATAGTATAAATGTATATATGAATTTGTGTGTGTATATACATTTTTTTCCTCTGTAGGTAAGCTATATTTTAAGCCTGAATACTTGAATGCCTTTTGTGTAGGTTCTTAAACTTCCTGTATACTCATCTTAGAGCTTTAACTTTCCAATCAGGCCTGTAAATTTACCACAAAATAATGTAAGTAGAATCTCCCTTACCAATCTCTCTTTGCCTGGACACTGAAGGTCATCTTTGAGCTTATGCTAAAGGGCTAGAAGTTGCTTCAAGAAGATGGAAGGGAAGCAGAGACGCAGAAATGTACAATGAGGGAACTGAGTGCCTGTGTGCTTTCCCTCTATATTGATTGAAAGTCCTGCTTTAAGGGCCAGTTCCATAAAGATAGGGATAATACCATCTACTGTATATGAGGAAAGGGATAGCACTTGAGTTTTACTCTGTTCCCTTGTTTTGGATTAAGCCCTCTGCTTTGGTGAAAATTCAGGTTAAAATGAAGTGTCTTGAAAGCAACACATACACTTCCCTTATAACTGAAAAACTGGCTATTAAAATTTTTAATATTTTATACTTATATATTCTATATTATGTATTTACATTTCACATATACTACTTTGGATTTATAAGTAAAATTTTACATAAAATTACATAAAACCTAAATATGTTTTAGATTATATGTAAAATTACATATAAAGTATATCATTTAATACATACATCTCATGCATCTAATCAACGGTAGCCATCTGAGAGTCAGAATGGATAGTGGGAAAGGGACCTGGGAGGAAAGGGGAGGAGCCAGAAGAGAGGAAAGGAAGCTTATAAAAGAAAAACCAAAGAACATTTTTATCCAGAGTCAGTTTTAGCTATTTAAAATCAGCTGTAGGGGTGAAGGGCGCACAGGTAATGGGGAAAAAATAAGAACCAAGATACATCATGTACAGGTACAAGCACCCAAAGATAAATCAAAATGTATTGTATACCTAAAATGTACCAATAAAAGAATTTAAGAAAATAAATAAATAAATAAATAAAAAATCAGCCAAATTCTTCATGCTGCTCCAGTGGTCCATGGATTGGGGAATAGGGTATCTTTCTTTTGCTTTATAGAAGAAAGTACTAATATTTAAGGCCTCTGCAGTCTGCTCAGGGGCTGCCCAGTTTGTAAGTTTTAGGATATCAGAAATCGGGAAACAGTGTTGAAAAATAAGTGTATGCCTCATTAGAGGGGCTCCAATATTCAAGATGTTCACAGTCCTTGCAACCTGGGTGCCTGTAGAAGCTCCAGTCTTGGCTGTGAGGGGAATGATAAATTGTTCTGCTGTAGTTTCGATCTGGAATATCCCCTGAAAGGCTCATAGGTTCAAGGCTTGGTCCTCAATGTAGCAGCGTTCAGAGTGGGGCTTTGGCAAGGTGATTGGATCATGAAGGCTCTGGCCTTATCTGTGAGTTAATTAATCCTTTGATGACATTGTGAGGTGGTGGAAACTGTAAAAGGTGGGGCCTAGTTAGAAGAAGTGGGACACTGGGGTTGTGACCTGGAAAGATATATCTTGTCTAGGCCCCTTCAAGAGCTCTCTCTCCCCTTTCCTCTTCTCCTTCCCTTATCTCCCTTTCCTCTTTCTCTCCAAAATTGACATTACTTAGGCCCCTTAGTTTGTGCACAATTTCAGAAGGAATGGTAAGAAAATCCATTTTTATTGACATTTTTAGTTATGGTTCACCTTGGAAAAATATTAAGAACAATACATACCCACCCAGCTCTCTTCCCCTATGCATCTCAAGCAGCTGGTACAGACTTATCCAAGAGGTAAGAGGATGCCTCTCCACCATGGGAGTGGAGTAAGGGGAGAGCATAATTTATACATTAAAGAATTGTGTTCTAAAGTCACTTGAACTTTCCATGCCTCAATTGCCTATAAAACAAGAATGAATGGTCTTTATGGGGAATAAGAAGTAGGATAAGTGATTTCTCACATTCATTGAGTTACAAATTCCAGTTTTATTATCATTTATAACAAAGTTTAGATGATGTAAAGATAGATTTGTGCATGCAATAGGCACAGATATACTAAGAGCAAATATTCACATATGGCTTGAGTGCATCTATTAATATATGAGCTTATTAGTCAACCAATGCCAAGATGATTTGGAGAATTAGTTATTAGAGCAGTGCCAAAAAATAAGTATCCCCGTTATTGATAGAGGATAGTGTCTTCGGGATGCTAAATTCCTGTCTGAGGACACGCTCATAAACACTACTGAATAATATTACTTAGTAAATAGTTACTGGAAAAAAGTAGAAAAGAAGCAAGGAAAGGAGGGAGAAAGGGAGGAAGAGAGTTTACTTTGGTAAGCTACATATGAACACAAATGTTCTTTCTCAAAGACAAGAATTAACCATCTTGTAATCCAGCTGCACTTTTATCAGCTCTAACTGGGTAACATTTGCCTTTGAAAATAAAAAAAACCCTGAATATAATATCATTTGTTGTATTTTTTTAAAATAAGATACCAATACAGTAATGGGCCCCTTAGTAAGTTAAATACAGTTGTCAAGTGTGAAGGGTCTAGAAAGTCATACCCAGAATTCAATAGCAGCCTGCCAGAATTCTTGAAGATCACATCTGGCTACAGTCCCGGGGTCTGGTGAAGATTTCCCAGCCCCCTAATCTATCTCTGAAAAGGCACTGAAAATAACAGAAGCAGAGCAGGAAGTGGCTATTACAACAAAAGAATGTTTGGTACTTTTTCTGGCATTTGGTATCAAGCTTCATGAAAGAAACTCCTACAAAGCAGATCTAAAATATTTTTAGGTTGACATTTCAAAAAGTGCTAAATTATCTATAGTCTGTTGAGATGTTTCCTGAACACATGCTGTGATCTTAAATTTTCATTAGCAATCATTGTTTTCACTTACCAATTAATACAAAAATATGAAAAAGATCTATAAATACTTATAGAATTTTACATGAAAAATAATGTCCCTCGTATAAGAAAAGGGAAATAACTTTCATTTTCAGTACCATTGTTTAGCACCAGATTGTTTCCAGTTAAAGAAACAAATGTCTTTATGATTTAAAGTTTCAATAACAACTCATGAATAGGCAAAAATTTGCTATTTATTTAATCTTGAAAGAACTCTGAAAAAAAAAGGCAGGAAATGTAGAAAGTGTGGAAGAACTCCCCTGTGTAGCTGGCGACTTGTGGCTTTAGCAGCTGCAGGAAAAACTGGCTAGGGCTAAGGTTTCATATTTCTGTTCAGTAAGGGTACCCATGGTGGTAACTCTCATGATGACGGTAGTCATCCTGGTAACCATCCTGGTATCCTTGGTGGTAATTATGGTAACCGTAGCCTGCATACTCATCTTCCGGGCAGCGCATTCCCAGTGACTGCTGAATGGCCATTTCCTGTCTCCGAAGTTGCATCGAATCAATCAAATCATACACAATCACCATGGACCACATTGGAGAAGGATACCAGGACTTGACATTTCCATCTTTCCCAACCAGAAGCATGGAGAAGTACTCTGGGCTCACTTGAAAATAGTTACGTATATCTTTCGCCAAATGGGCTGGTATGTCTTCTCTCTCTACAACAGAGCTCCCTAGAATAGAATTGAAATAATTGTTAGTGGGTTAAAGAGGCAGAATTCATAAAAAGTCAAAAGAAACCACTGTGAGGATAGTAATGGCCCTGTGAAACTTCTATTTACCTCAAAATCCAATTAAAGAAGTTCACTGGGGATTTGTTGTTGATTTTTGGTTTGGTTTTCCACTAGAAATTAAATATCCCTGCTCTTCTACAACACTGTTAGTGTAAAACTTAGAGTCACATGAAATTTCTTATAGGAATGTTACAAAATATAAAACCAGTCCTTTAATTTAGCCCTGGAAAGATCTACTCCTTTAAAATTTGCCAGTAACAAGGATAATTGTTTATATTCCTAACTTTATTTCCAACTAGCTTCGTTACTTCTTTGCAATTATAGTTTCCCTTTTGACACTTGTCTTCCAAACAAAAAGCTTATTTCATTGTCAAACGTGAAAAAATACCAATTATGTTAAGATCTGGATGAATGTATTGAAACTATTGTGACAAGTGAAAAGAAGAAGAGAAAAGGAGCTGATATTTTCTGAGGAAGTCTTCTCTGCCTTGCACTGTGCCAGGTACTTTATACACATCATCTTATTTAAAGACCTCAGTTTTGGAAAGAAGACTTGGATTTGGTTTCTGAAAGCTTCAATCAGTTACTTAATTGCAGCTTTGCTTATCCTTTTACTGTATTTCCTTATTTGTTGAAAGAGAATCATTGCAATATGACCTATGTGCCTGGTAAAACTACTGTGAGAGCTAAATGAGATAGGAGAAAATGCTTTGTAAACCAGAAATCCCTCTACAGACAAAAAATGCCTTATTTTAGTAGAGAAAACAGATATTTTACTGTTACTTTGAATGATTTTGTATTAAAAACTTTCAGTCCTTTCACCCCACCCTATACACATGCTGGGACACATACATGGTGACAAAAGCAGTCAGTGACCTTTCTTCACCTTTGAGGTATACTCATTGCTTAATGTAATTTCAACTGAAATTAACGCTAATTCTACTGTTTTAAAATAATAACATATTACCATTAATCGGGAACAGTTCTAAAACTCCCCCAACTTCTTCTCCGACGCCCAGAAGCTTTAGGATAGTTATGTGACGCAGACCTGAGGGAAAAAAAGCCAGAGAAGAGAGGACTCTAAGACATCTTTTACTTTCAAGTAATAATTGAAAATCTCTTAAATTAAAAAATATGTGAAAACATAACCTAAGTAGAATAATCTATCTTTAAATTTTTCCATAAAAAGATAAAACACTTTTAACACCTTGAAAAAGACCAACTGCAGATTTTAAGACTAACAAAAATGGGATTGGGGGGATAGATTGATATAGATAAATTTGTTCTTAAACTGTCATTCTCACTATTAACTGACAAAAAAAGACAAAGATGAAAACAAAGATAAAGACGAAGGAGAAGTCACCACTGGAACAATAAAATAGCTGAGAAGCTAATTGGAGTTCTGAAAATGTCAAGCCTGAAGTTTTAACAGCTTTAACTCAGAAAACATTGCTGTGGTGGCAGCTAAAGAACTATTTCTGTTTCTTGCACAATAATCTGTTGGCTTAACCAGCAGTTTCTTATCATTTATTTAGAGGATCCAAAGGGAAAACACAGGCAAGCAAAGCTTGCTTTCACATCCTCAGCAAAAGTTTCAGGAAAAGAGGGAAGGTCATGACTTAGTAGCTTGTTGGAATTCTTTTAAAGATGAAGTATTTAGATGAAAGATTCAGGAAAAAGAAATAGGGAGACAAAGAGGCTGTCATCATATTAAGATTTCAACCCCGCCCCACCGGCCCCTCTCCTCAAGGCTCCCGAAAAGGCTGAAGTGAGTGTTTGACAAGCGGGGCTGTTTGGGCTCAGAGAGCACCTCTTGGCTTTCTCTGTATTCCAGGTCACTGCCACTTGGCCAGCCGAGTCCCTGCTGATGTCCAACTCCCCAAGCCTGCAAAACATACACTCTTTGGGAATTTAAAGGATGTCATCATGGCAAAATTTCGGAGAAGGACTTGCATCATATTGTCACTTTTTGTTCTATTTATTTTCTCTGTGATGATGAGTTTTAAAATGCTGAGACCAAATGCAGCTACTCTTGGAGCTCCTTTTGAACTTGACCTTCTTCCAGAACTTCATCAACACACTGTTCATTTGGGGAAAAAATTTGACTTACAAAAGAGTGACAGAATCAAGAGTGAAACAAATACCAAGAATTTAAAAAGTGTTGAAATCACTATGAAACCTTCCAAAGCCTCTGAAGTTAGCCTTGAAGAACTGCCTCCTCTGAATTGCTTCTTGCGTGTATTTTATTACAGTTGGTATGGAAATCCAGAATTTGATGGCAAATATATGCATTGGAACCATCCAGTCTTAGAACACTGGGGCCCTAGAATAGCCAAGAATTATCCACAAGGAAGACACAACCCCCTAGATAACATTGGCTCCAGCTTTTATCGCGAGTTGGGAAGTTACAGCTCTCAGGATCCTTCTGTCACAGAAACTCACATGAGACAAATGCATTCGGCTTCTTTTGTTGTACTTGCACTATCTTGGTACCTACCTGATTCAGACGATGAGAATGGAGAAGCTACCGATAACTTCGTACCAACTATTTTGGATAAGGCCCATAAATATAATCTAAAGGTCTCTTTTCACATAGAACCCTATAGCAATTGAGATGATCAAAACATGTATCAAAATGTCAAATACACTATAGACAGATAGGAAATCATCCAGCTTTTACAGGTACAAGACAAGAACTGGGAAATCTCTTCCTGTGTTTTATGTATACAATTCCTATATCACAAAGCCTGAAAAATGGGCCAATCTGTTAACCACCTCAGGGTCTCACAGTGTTCGAAATTCCCCTTCTGATGGATTATTTATTGCACTTCTAGTAGAAGAAAAACATAAAAATGATATTCTTCAAAGTGGTTTTGATGGTATTTACATGTATTTTGCCACAAATGGCTTTACTTATGGCTTCTCACATCAGAACTGGGCTAATCTAAAACTCTTTCATGATAAGTACAACTTAATGTTTATCCCAAGTGTGGGTCCGGGATACATAGACACCAGCATCCAGCCTTGGAACACTCAAAACATGCGGAACCAAATCAATGGAAAGTATTACGAAGTCGGTCTGGGTGCTACACTTCAGACCCACCCAGGTTTAATTTCTATCACCTCTTTTAATGAATGGCATGAAGGAACCCAGATTGAGAAAGCTGTTCCCAAAAAAACAAGTAATACAGTGTACTTAGATTATCAGTCTCATAAACCAAATCTTTATCTACAACCTACTCGTGAGTGGTCTGAAAAATTTAGTAAGGAAAGAACAGCTTATGTATTAGATGATCAGATGCCCATTTCTTAAGGGACTGATTAAAGGTTAGTAATTATCAAAATCACCTAATTTCAAGAAATACATTCCTTTTATTTTGAGTTATGGAAAGGTACTGTCAAAATCAGCATCTACTATTATTGTTATCTTTATTAAAGGTTTTTTTTAAAAGATATCATGGTTTATACATTTATAAAAATGTCACAAAGAAACACATTTTGTTCACCTAATGAGTGCTAGTAATTGTAATTTTAAATGTCTAGCTTTAAAAAATAAATTTAAAATTATAACAAAAATTTCATGGTTTTAGACAAGACCCCAGCCCAGTCAGAATAATAACCTGGAAATAAAAATATTTCTGATAGTATTTGTTGTCTGAGGGGGATTTAAAGCTGCCATGGGATGGCTCTTTTAAAAAGAAGCAAAACTCAAGGCAAAATGCTATTTCCTAGAATTTTTTTTTACATTTTTCCCAGAGAAGTGAAGTATTCTGTTCTAAATATTGGTGAGTCATATTTTCAAATGAAAAGATCATGAATTTGTTCCTGGCAAAGATGACTTGTTCACATTTTCTGTGTATTACAAAAGGGTTTGCTTACACTGTTGTGATACAGACTTTGTATGCTGAGATTAAAAATAAAAAACCACGTAATAGCTGCTGCAAACGTTTCTTTAGAAAATTTACAAACCATGATTATATCCTTATTGTGATAGGTAATAACTGCTCTAAGAACTTCTCTCTTACTCTGAACCATTAATGGCAAAAAATAATTTAAAATGTGTCTAAGAATATTGGTAAAATCAAATCTATATGTTGCTATAAAGTTTTAAATCATTAATTTTAAAGAAGTAAAAATTCATGTAATTCATTACCATCTCAAGCTTGTTTTCTGTCTTCTTTTCATTTACTGCAAATCTTAAAATTAAGATGTATTTATAATTTATAGGTACTGATTCATACCAAGGAACTAGGTATTGATCATACTTATCAAATCACACCTTTTTATTTTTTTAAATCAGGTACAGTTTTATAACTAATAGATGATTCTTCTCCCTAGCTGAATTACCAAAGTAATGCTGATTCATCTATTTTATAACAATGACTTTTAAAGTCTGTGGCCCTTAGCTACTTCCCCATCCCTCCATGCCACTAAGGACTCAAAATTCTCCCTCTGCAAATACGTAGCTCATTGGAGATTTCAGTAGTGACTTCTTGGTTCATCATCTTCTTGGTTCACCATTGGATATGGTAAGCCCCACGTACTGTGAATTTTTACTGCATACATGTTCAAAATGATACTAGCTCTTCCAGCCCAGTAGAATAATGTTTAATAACTAACACATATGTTAGTTTTCAAAATACTGAGCAATTCACTACAAAAATAATAATAAACCTTTTCCTCTTTGACCAGTTTGGCTTAAAACACATTCACTACAGGGCCATAATTTATATGTCTTGCTGCCAGGAAGCTCTGATTTGAATGTGTTACATTCCTGCTGCCACCCCATGGGACAGTCGTGCATGTACCACTCGTGGTTCAAGCCAGAAGGAGCATGTTAAAAACAAATTTCTAAAAAAAAAAAAATTTAAAAAAAACAAAACAAAAAAACAAATTCTTATTCACACAGATCTTGTACCCAGTCTTTTTGGCATCCAGAATAGATCAAAATCCATTTTAAGAGAAGGTATAATATGGTACAGTCTTTCAATCCATACATTATTTTCCAAAGCCATTTCTATATTATAAAGCATTTAATCTATGGAGAAGCATCCTTTGATGGTTCCCATGTAAATGCCTAAGTATGACCTAAGTAAATGATAATACCTAAGTTTTATCATCTTGAGACAAGTTATTTTTTTTAAACCAACCAGAAGACAAATAACGCAGATCATTGAAAGTAAAGCTGTACATGTTTTCAAACACTTCAGTGCAGAACATTATAGGGTATAAGATAAAAGAAAGCATCTGTAATTAACTAAAACTAGTCTGAAAGCAACTTTATATTCATTATAAAAGATGTGTCTGGGAATCTGCAGTCTGGACCAGGGAATAGTTGTTTGACCTAAGCTTCTGTGTTTCATTTTAGAATTTCCCAGGAAGAAAGTGGTATGGGAAAGCAGAAGTGAGGCGAGTTCCCACTCACCAAAATTGCATGCCTGACCACTAAGGGCAGAGAGCTGTTGTGAATAGGCCCAGTCTTCATCATTAGGAGCAGAGATCACCAACAACCTCCTCCTCCATCGGAACCTGGAAAAGAAGCAGAAGGTCACTACTACTGCTCCAAACAATAGGGTTCAGTGTCAGAAAGCAGAGTCACTTTAGCTACCATCTTTCCAATGCCAAGAATAAAAATGTATTGACCTGTGGGACTGTCCCATAGCTCCTCAAAGCCATGAAGCAGCATTTCCACACTTTTGTACTTTTTCTATTGTTACTTCCACAGCCTATTTTGGTGTTTGCATGATGTATCAGGTATGAGTCTGTGGTCATCATGTCTGATAAGGTCACTTAAGGAGAGGCAATGCTCTCAGATGAAATGAAGACTAGCCAAAATTGTACACTATACTGTAGCATCAGAAATAAGCTTAGAAGAAAACTCAAGTCCTAAAATAGTTTCTTCCATGGTTTGGAGAGGGATTAAGAAATGAATATACAGACAAGAAATAGAGGGGGAAAAAACACGACCGAATTTTAAGTAGATGACTGACAGGAAAGTGGGAAAGTGGTTTAAAGGGTCACAGAGGGTTTTGGGAAAAATAAAATACTGTGTTCCTCCCTCAGTAACCAGTTGTATATTCCAGAGATAAATGTAAGTTCTAAAATTCTAATAAGAGGCAACACAGAGCTTGCCTATGAAGTGGAAATTTGCTAAGCTTGAGCCATAGAATTTTAGAAAATATAATAGACTTGGTTTCTGCTCTTATACCTTTTGTTGCTGAGAAACCTGAATTCAAGTTTTGTCACTACTCATTTTGGGGCCTCCTTGAGTATGTCACTCAATTAACCAGTTTCAGTCCTTATCTCCAGAAGAGAAAGCAGCATGTCCACTTTGAAGGGATGTTATAAGGATTCAGCTCTAGAACCCATCCATGTGAGTTATCCACATGACAGCAGTCAGCTAATTTTATTCATGGCTTCTCCTGTGCTCCTTGTAGCTTCAGAGTGAACATGAGAGTCTCCAACCCAAAGGAAACGGCCTCTTGGAGAATAGTGGTTTGGGTGAATGAGATAAAATGATAGTATGATGAAATACAACCTCTGAAGGGATGTCTGTTGTAAGGCTTGCCAAGAATTGCTTGCTGTGACATTACCTTCACTTCCTCTGCTTGTTTTTCTTCAAAGGGAAAGAAAAACTAAAATCCCCACTGAGGATAAGGAGATGAATATGTTTGGCCCTGAGGAGGGGAAAGGAGCATCTAAGACTGTCCAGAGTTCCCTGGGAAAGGGAGCATGATGGCAGTCTTGTCACAAACATGTTCTCCTGTACTCTCTGCTTCCTTAGAATGTGTGCCAGACCAGCACAGGTCCCAGCCAGGATCCCAACCAGGCCAGCCTGCCTGTCGCACAGAACTGTAGGGTGTCCTGGACGAGCTATTCTGTGGCTTGTTTACCTGTGTGCACCACTGAGTCCTGATTGGGGAGGATGGGATCTGAGACTCCTGGTCATAGACATAACTGAGAGAAGGTCATTTGCCCTAGGCACTGATTCATCTTCCCACAGACCTTCACACTAAGATACAAGGACTTAGCTTGCAATAATAAAGAAAATAATTTCTAACACATGAAACCAAAGACATGAACTTGACCCAGACCCTTTCTTTGGACAAATAGTTTTTGTGTCACTTTAGCTTCTCAGTAAATAAAAATATCACGTTATGCATGTGTTTTCTTCCTTAACTGGCATTACTAAATTAGCATACATTTTTGTACTCTTTGGTGCTTCTGTTTCAGGGAAAGGTAATTATAGCCTGAACCAAATTGCTAAAGGCCAGCAATTTGGGGGTCTGTTCAGCGGAAACCAGGCTCTGCAGACCCAGCAATAACTCAGCAAATTTGAGGGAAAATTCCTTTTTGGATACTGGTTTAGTCATAGAACTGTTTTTATTTTCCACGTCTCTTTGCCTGAGTTTCAATTCTGAAGTGTTTAACAAATGAATCTCACCTCTTCTTCAATAGCCAGCTCTTATCGATTACTTATTTTGTCCTATGTCCTGAGCTATCATTACCTTTAGTATTAAATTTACCCTTCACAATAATTGCAAAAAGAAATACACTTATATACCATTTTTCAAGTGAGAAAACTGATTTCTGGAGAAAAGTACTTAGCCCTATGTCATAGAGTCAATGAGTGGAAAAACAGGATTCAAACTCAGGGCTGTCTTGCTCACACCTTTAAGTAATAAATTATTAAATTTTAATTTTTCAGATCAATGATAATTATAAGCAGAATGATTTCATGAGTTGTGACCACAAGCCAGGCACAGCCATGGACATCTAAATTATAATCATTGTAGACCACTAAATTATAAAACACTTGGAATATCCAAAACAGACATATGTTCCTGAAAGAAAAATATCAGAGCCCATAAGGCTTTTACATTAGATTTTTAAAAATGCATTTAAATACCTCACAACCCTATCTAGTTCAACAGACTTCATATGCAAAATATTTGTACATTTCTTAAGAATCAAAAGAATGCCAGATTCAAACCAATAATCAAACTGGATGCAGCATTTGTGAGGAAACAAAATTGAGATGTCAGCTTTTCCCTTCAAATTTTGAAATCTATGACATAGTGATTATAAAAAGATATTCTTTTATTTTGCTCTTTAATTTTACCCTTTGAGTTTCTTCTGTAAGAGAAACCATACACTATTTAAGCTATGTGTCTGATCTACTTTGATTAACATAATGGTCTCAATTTATCATTCTTTGTAGCAGATAGACAATAGGAAACATGGAGATAAATCTTTTGCAAATGAGAAGAAGACCAAGAGATGGAGGGAGGGGGATGAGGGGGTGAAGGGGGAGAGGAAAGGGGGGTAAAAAGAATTAATATATGCTATGTACATGTATCAACTCTTCACAATGAATGTAAGCATGATGTACTACAAACATGTACTAATAAAAATAAAAATGTTTAAAAAAGACACCCTCCCTGGGGATGGTGAGAAGCCCACAGGACGTCTGCAGCTGTAGGTCTCACAGCTGGCCCAGATCTCTGGTTTTAAGTAGCATCCATGAATTGAATGCTGTCTGCTTTAGAGGGTGAGTGACCTGAATTTACTGGGATGGTTTAGAAAGGTTTTTTTTCTTAGAATATTAGAATTAAGAAGAAAATGTTGTGTTGCAAATGGGGAGAGATGCTAAGGCAAGGAGTTTGGGGGAGGAAGTAAAAAGGAAAATACATAAATAAAGGTGTGCCATGTACAGGAACCTAATAACCTCAATGAATATAAAAATTCTGTGCCGTGAACATGAGCTAAGATTAATATCAACAAGAATGAAAATGAGAAATGGGGAATTAAAGAAGGGAGGAAGGAGAAGGGGATTAAAAAAAGAAACAATCTGTAACAATACATGTACCCATTCCCTAAGATGATTGTAAACTGCATGTATTGCAAACATGTACTAATAAAAAATAAATTAAAAAGAAGAAAATGTAGCCATAATATCACTATATATTTTTTAAAAGAACTGTAGTTTTCTTTATATAAGAACAATTTATCCCTTATTCTTGAGTAAGAAGAAACAATATAGTGAAAATGGCCATACCTCCAAAATTTTTATACAGATTTAATGCAGTCCTGATCAAAATTCCAATACCATATCTCAAAAAATTAGAGAAAACAATCCTAAAATTCATTTAGAACCAGAAGAGACTAGAATAGCTAAAGAAATTCTGGACAACAAAGGCAAGGCAGGGGTATCACAATCCCTGACTTGAAATTATACTACAAAGCTACTGTAATAAAAACAGCATGGTATTGGCAAAAAAAACAAACAAACACCAGATCTGAGGATCAATGGAACAGATTAGGAGATGCAGAAACAACTCCAGACATACTCAGCCACCTTATCTTTGACAAAGGTGCCAAACACCTTCACTGGAATAAATGGTGGTAGAAAAACTGGGTTTCCACATGCTGAGAATTAAAACTAGACCTATCTCTCTCTCTCTCTTTTTTTTGTATCAGGGATCGAATTCAGGACCTTGTGCTTGTGAAGCAGGCAGCAGAACCACTGAGCTAAATCCCCAGCCCTTCTAGACCCATATCTTTCACTATGCATTAAACTAAAATCAAAATGGACCAAAGACCTAATATTAAAACAGAACACTAAATCTACTGGAAAATAAAATAGGTAGAACTCTTGAAGACATTGGTGTAGGCAGACTTTATGAACAAAACCCTAACTACACAGGAAATATCAAAAAGAATCAACAATGGGGATCTCATTTTATTAAAAAGCTTTTGTACAGCAAGAGAAACCATTAGCAAAGTGAAGAGGCAACCCACAGTGTGGGAAAAAGGTTTTTCCTGCTATTTCTCAGACAAAGAACTACTATGTAGAATGTATAAAGAACTCAAAAATTCAGAACTTCCAAATTTAAAGACCCAGTCCAAAAATGGGCATCAGAAATTAATGGACACTTCTCAGATGAAAAAGTACAAATAGCAAATAAATATATGAAAAAAATGTTCAACATTACTGGTCATTCAAGAGATGCAAATTAAAACAATCCTGAGATTCCATCTCACTCCAGAAAGCATGGCTATTATCGAGAAATCAACCAATACCAAATGCTGGCAGGGCTGTAAGAAAAAAAGAATATTTCTCCACTGTTGGTGGGAGCATAGACTGGTGCAACTACTATGAAAATTCCTCAACAAAATGAAAACTAGAAGTTCCATTTGACCTAGCTGTTCCCTTTCTTAGTATCTACCTGAAGGAATTAGAAGCATCATACCACAGTAATAGATGTTTATAGCAGTACAGTTTGTAACAGCTAAATCTTGGAAACACCCCAAATTCCCATTAACTGGTGAATGGATAAAGAAGATGTGGATTTTATATACAATGGAGTACTGCTCAGCGATTAAGAAGGATAATCTTGAGACATTTCTAGGTAAATGGATGCATCTTGAGACCATACTCTTAAGTGAAATATATCAGATATACATGTGTAAATATTATATTGTTCCTCTGCTATGAGAAACCAAAAGTGTAAATAAGGACCAAAATATACAATAGATATTTTGAAATAGGAAGAACCTGTTCAAATGGGAAAGAGAACTAGGGCAGGGGAGGGGGAAGTAAGCAAAGGAAAAGAGAGAGAAGCTCAGCCGGTCCCAGCACCTGGAAGGGAGCTCCCCCACTGCAATCCCAGGCTCCTAGGGCAGAGAAGCTGAGCCTCTTCCAGCACCCAGAAGGAAGCTCCCCCACTGCCATCCAAAGCTCCTAGGGCAGAGAAGGTGAGCTGTGTGGGTGTCAGAAGCACACCCCCCCCACCCCGTGGAAATGAGAAGACACATAAACAAGCCTCAAAAACAGATTTCCAGATCACCTACAGCAACCCCAAAGGGAAACGAGATGGAACACTCTGATACTCAAGCACCTGGACTCTCTGAACTGGCAACAAAAGAGGATCTGGGAAAAATGAAATCAGAAATAATTACTCAGATAACAGCAAAGATTTTGCTCATGGTGCAAGACATGATTAATAAATCTAGAGAGGACACAGATAAAAAAATAGAGGATCTGAGGAACATGATGGAATCCCAACATAGGAAACAAATGGAACCCATAAAACAGATACAAACAGATTTCCAAGAGATTAAAAACTCCATCGCAAGTCTGCATAGCAGAATGAACCAATGTGAGGAAAGAATTTCGGATATAGAAGATAAGATTGCAATTAGTAACCAGGAAAAGAAAAATTGCTTTAAAATTGTAAGGGAACATGAGAAATCAATCCAGCAGCTGCTAGACAATGCAAAGAAGAATAACATAAGACTGATTGGAGTCAATGAAGAAAGAGGAGAGAGTGCAGATGACATAAAAAAACTGTTCACAGAAGTGATGGCAGAAAACTTCCCAAGGAGGGGAAAAGAACTTGACATACAGATAAGTGAGGCATAGAGGACTCCAGCTAGGCTTAATCAAAAGAAATCTACACATAGGCATATAATAGTTAGGATTCCAGAAATCCAACAGAAGAACAAAATTCTACAAGCAGTGAGAGAAAAGAAACAAATCACATACAAAGTAAAGCCCATCAGAATCACAGCAGACTTCTCAATGCAAACCCTCAAGGCAAGAAGAGCTTGGAGTGATGTATTTCAAGCCCTAAAGGAAAACAGCCTCCAACCCAGACTGATGGACCCTGCAAAACTATCTTTCAAAACTGATGGAGAAATAAGATACTTTTATGATAAAGAGCACCGCAGGAACTTCATGAATACCAAACTGGCACTTCAAAAAACTTTAGACAATACCCTAGGAAAAGATAATGAGGATCACAACCCCAGGAAACCCAGCAGAATGAATCCATTGGGTGTGACAAATTAAACGCAAAGGGGGAGAATCCAACAAAAAGACAAAGTCATGACAAGGCTTTTAAAACTTTTGACTTCATCTCCCTAATGAGTGTATAATTCAATCTTATTATTGTACTGATTAGTATTTTTCTGATTCTAGAATTGCACACCATTCCTTGTGCTATACTGGCTATTTATCATCTTCTTATGTCTACATTTTAATTGGGTTGTCTCTTATTGAGCTGTAAGAGTTCTTTATATATTCTGGTCATAGGTTATATGCATTGTAAATACGGTCTGTTTAAGGACTACTTTTCATTTCAATGATGTCATTTAAAGTTCTAAATTTTGATGGAATCTCATTTATCATTTTTTTTTCTTTTGTACATCATGTTTTTTGTATCCTAGGTAGTTCTTGCCTACACTGAATTCATAAATATTTTCCCTTATAATTTCTTCTTAAAGTTTTATACTTTTAGGCTTTCTTATTTAGGTTCATAGATCCCTTCAAGTTATTTTCATGTATGGAAATAAAGAGTTGAGGTTAATTTTTTATATACAGATAGCAGGTGTTCTAGTGCTGTTTGCTGAAAACACTATCTCCTCCTCGGCTCTTGAATTGACTTTATAGTCTATAAAATGCTAATGTTAAATAATCTTTCAAAACTCAGTGGATCATATATGTGTGGTTCTATTTCTAAATTCTCTGTTTTATTCAAATGATCTATATGTCTTTCCTTACACCAACACTGCCTTGATTACTGTAGCTTTAGAAGAAGTCTTAAAATTAGGTACTAAACATCTTCCAACACTGGTTTTTTTTTGTTTTTAACTTTTCTAGGTCCTTTGTACTCCTACATAACTTTTAAATTTCAATATCCAATTCTTCATTTCTAGCAAGTATACACAGACCTGAATTTTTATATATATATACCTTGTGTTTTCTAATCCTGCTAAATTCAAGTACAAGTTCTAGGGGCTCCCAGAGATTTCTTAGTATTTTCTCTGTAGATGATCATTTCATCTACATATAAAGATTTTGCTTCTGCCGTGCCAATCCTATCCTAGTTGTGTCATTTTATTGCCAGACTATTTTGGTGGGGCCTAGGTTTCAAAGTTTAACGGACAGATAAAAAGTAAGCATATCTGCCCTTGTTCCTCACCCTAAGGAGAGAGTATTGTATCTTCTCCATTCATATAAGGCGTTCTCCCTGGAAGTATGGAGTACACGTCTTTAATCTGTTGAGAAGGTTCTGTTCTACTTCTATTCTCCTGATAGCTTTTACCATGAACAGCTGTAGAATTTAGTCCAATACTCTTTCTCCAACTAGTGACAGGATCATATGACTTTTTCCTTTCCTCTGTTAAAATGATGACTTTTGGGGGTGGATCTTCCAAAGCTGAACCAACACTGCCATCCCTATAACAAAATCACTTTCTACATCCTGCCAGATCTGAGTTCTAAGAGTTTGTTTTGTTAAAAAAATTTCTATCTGTGGTCATACTTTTTTCTTCTATTATCTTTATCCAGTTTTAGTATTGTATTTTTTTGGGGGGGGGGGACCGGGGATCAAACTCGGGACCTTGCGCTTTCGAGGCAGGCGCCGGAACCACTGAGCTAAATCCCCAGCCCTTAATCCAGTTTTAGGATTAGCACAATGTTGAGTTCCTAAAATGAGGGGAGAAGTGTTCCTTCTTTTTTCTGCTTTAATTGTTTGATATAATTTATCAGTTAAAATGTTTATGAGCCTGCTGTTGTCATATAGATAGGTTTTCAAGCTAGGAATATACTTTCTTTAATAGGTGCTATTCAAATTTTATATTTCCTCCAGAGTTAGTTTCATTAGTTTGTCTTTCAAGGTACTTCTTGGAGGTTGTCAAATTTATTTCAAAAAATATTTTTGTAATATGCTTTCCATATCCTTTTAAATGCGGTAAAATCTGTGGTAATGTCTCCTAGATTTTAATATTGTAATTTAAAAAATGTATAACTGATATTGTGTAACAGGAAGAAGAGGTCTAAAACAGCAGGGGAATTGGGAGGGGTAGGGGAAGGGAAAAAAAGGGAAAGGAAAAATATGAGAAGAGGAAAGAAATGGAAACAAAGTCTTTGCAAATAGGGAAGGGTGGAGGGGTGAAGGGAGGGCAAGGGAAGGGGAAAAAGAATAAGAACCAAGAGATTCATGTAATAGTACAAGATCCCAATGATGAATGTAACTGTATTTTATACCTACAATGTACCAATAGAGTTAATGGGGAATATAAATAAATAAATAAATAAAAGAAAAGGAAAAGAAATTAAAGGAGAAAAGAAGGGGCAAAAATGGAAACAAAACTTATGTAAACTAGGGAAGAGGGGTTGAAAGGAGGGTAAGGGAATGGGGAAAAAAAGAATCAAGATATATTATGTACAGGTACAAATTCCCTATGATGAATGTGATCATTATGTATATCTAAAATATCCCAATAAACTTAATAAATGAAAAGAACAATTTATATTTTTATGATACTTGAATTTGGCCTAATAAAATAACAACTTTCAAATTCCAAATCAGAATGTGTAGCTGAGTAATTGGCTTAAAAATATGGTTTAAATTGCAGTATTATTAAGTGCATGCAGTTTTTTGAAACACCTGAGAGAACTTTACATTAAATCTATTTATAATATTAGTTTATTAAACTTAGAGATCATTTAAGTACTCAGGTTTTGATTGTTTCAAATAACTGAAAAAAGTATATTAAACATATAATGATTATGTGAAATGATTTGCTCAACAGTTTGTAAGCAAGATCAAAAAATTCTTCAAAGCTCTCTTAAAAGTGGTAGCTAATATATGCTAAGTTATAAATAGAAAAGTAAAATCCATAAACCTTATTTAAAAGTTGAAGAGAGAAGTCTTAAATTTATGACTTGAATATATTTAACACTAACTGTTAGAATCAAAAACAAACTTCTAAAGAATTTTTTCTACCTTAAAAAATAATTAACATATATCTCAAGGGAAATGAAAAACTCTTATCAGTCTTCTGTGTCATTTTCATCCAGAGGAATGCCCTTGGATCAGAAGTTGGTGTTCTAAAGCTAATTGTGGTGGTGCACACCTCTAATCCCAGCATCCTGGGAAGCTGAGGCAAGAGGACTGCAAGTTTGAGCACAGCCTGGGGAATTTAGCAACTTAGTGAGACTCTGTCCCAAAATAGAAAAGGGCTGGGGAATGTAGCTGAGTGTGAAGGCCTTGTGTTCAGTCCTAAGTACTGCATAAAACAAACAAAATAACAACAAAAATAAGTCGGTGTTTTAGTGTCCATGGGAATAGTTAGAGTCATTTTCTTGGTGGAATCCAGACCCTTTTCTTGGCTGAGTGGCCTGAAGGCCTAGTTGGATTTAAGTCCTTAAGACCATCTTCTATTTCTGCTTTGGATACTTGCAGTGCATGGAGACTCTGGATGAAGACAGAGTTTCAGTTTCCTTTTGGTTCTGAAATCCTGTAATTTTTGAAGTGTCTTTTTTTACTTCAAACTCTAGGCCTCTGGGTCCAGAACTAAAAATAATTCATATTTTATTTTCAAAAGGAGCATAAGATAAGATGGTGGACTTGGAAGTCAGTTAGGCCATTGTCTTCTGGAACCAACACTAGCCTAGTGATGAGAGAAAGCTGCTTAATTCCCGTTAGCCTCAGTTGTCTCCTGCAACACCCCTATAGTTAAGTATTCAGATTACAGGGTTGTGCAGAGGATTACACTAAGTGAATGAAGGGGAAATGCTCAGCACAGAGATGAGCACACAGAAAGAGATTGCAGCATGACTGGGCTGGAAGAAGAGACACCTCCTGCCATTCTCTTCATCTTATGGCTGAGAGACATTTAAGGCAAGTTAATTGAGAAGTGTAGAGCCAACACAGCTAGTAAGTTGTAGACCCCAAACTCAAAGGATAGTAAGTTCTCTGTTCATTAGACACCATAATGTTATGTCCTAAGAGACTCAAGCCTTCTGAATCTGGAAGGATTCAGATTATCCACTTACTAACTATGCAGTTCTTGATACACTGACTCACATGTAGAGAATGTGCTTTCACAGACATGAGTAAAGATTCAGCCTAAGCGATACACATTTAACTTGGAGCCTCCAGGCAAATGCTCCAATTCTGGTGCACCTCAGCCATGCAATAAGTACAGTTGGGGTGGTGTTTATTTTGTGGGTTTCTTTACAATTTTGCACTTCCTAAGGCCCCAAAGCCCCTGTAGAATTTTTTTTTTTAACATCAGAGAAGAAAAGTAGAAGGGAGAAAATTGGATATTTTTTTTATGCAATGTTGTTTGGGTTCACTCCTCCCCCCACTGGACTTATGTTGCTGTGAAATGGCTTTCAATAAACGAAACTCCCCAGAGAATTAGGGAGCTGAGTTAAGAGGGTTTCTCCTTCTGAAGACACAGTGGGGCTTTTGTTGTTTTCTGCACAGTTTCAGGGAAGCAGAAAATCAAGCACAGTATGCCAAATCCTGTTTGGAACTAGGAGTCTAATAAATAAATATTTGAAACAAAATTGTTGTATCCAGAACATTCTAAATTCACCGACTGAATGAATCAGTCCTCAAGAAGTTCAAAATTCTATCATCTGTACCAAAAAAGGAGCAGAAAGGAGCAAAAAGATCTATCCAAAACCACCAAGTCCACATTTACTCCTGAAGCTGAACTCAGCCTTGCAAGCAGTCACTTCCGACAGAACAAGACAAGCCTGTGGCCAGAGTGCCCAGAAACTGACAAGCTTTTCTCCAGGCAGGTTCCTTCTCTGGTTCTCTGTCTCTTTGGCATTTTCATTAGCTCACTCTGACAAACTTGGGCTTGCCTCTTTCAAGACTGGAAAGGTGATGTACCTGGATAGGAAGTTCTCCAGCGACTGCTTCTTGTCTTCTTTGCATACAATGCCCTCCTTTTTCTGCCTCTCCATATCTTTGATTCTGGACTGGAATGTATCAATCAGATCAAACACAGACTTCATTGCAATTGGCACCTCATAGTATTGCTGTTTAAGAAAGCATAGAAACATATGTTATGTAAGTACATTTCTTCTCTCTGTTCGGAGAATTCAGGGGACATCTGGGGAAGTATTTTAAAACACAGTCTGGTGGGCTCACTGACTTACAAATGCTCTCCTGAAATAGTACTCTCTGCCGATGTTTTCAGGTTCAGAATCCATGAAACAACTAATGCTGTTAACAAAGAATTCTTAACTGCATTTTTTTTTATTGGAAAAGTCCATACTTTCCTCATCATACGGATCCTAGGTTCACTTCCCTACTTCCAACACTAAGCTGATTCCTATTCACCATCAAAAGGAGAAAAATGTCATATTCCACACAGGAAACCAAATGAAATGGCATGTTATAGTAATTTTACACCAAGGCCTGTTCTCTAGATGCAAAGATTATTTCATTGAGTGGGCAGCACTTAATATCATGTTTGCTTACATATTTTCAGAAACAAATTGGGCTCTAACTTATAGATAATGACAGTTTCCTGAGTCATAGTTGCCTGGGCTTACAAAAGCAACCTGAGACAGAGTTGGGGGCTTGATGAACATAATCAGCATATGTTAGAAAACAGTCTGGATGTGGCTTGGAGTGGTATGCCCAGTGGAAATTCATGTTAGAGATCAGGTAGTCCAATGTGTCACATTAGCGATAGGGTAACACATGTGTGGAAAGAATTAATAAAGCAATCTCTCCCCAGATCCCGAAAAATCCATCCACAATTTAAGTCAGGTAGTCTGACGACCCAGAAAGCCTTTTTTTCCCCCTAAAGATTCTTATGTAAGCATGTGTAATGTTAATATACTGAAATTATAGCAGACTCTGGAGCCAGCCTAAATGGTTATGAAGTCCAGCATTAACTGGGTAATCTTGGGCAAGTTACTTATCCATTCTGGACTTGTGAAACAAAAATAATGCTATTGTTTATCTTGGAAGTGTGAGACAAGGATCTCAAAGTGTTGGGGAAAATGCTTGATGAAGTTAGCCGTTTTTGTTATTCATATGTCTATGTATCATAGATTTTCATGGTTCAGAAACTATGTCGTTAAGCACAGGAAGAAAATAGATGTGAAATACTACAGTCTTGTCCATTTTGGCTCAGAAGGTAAACTTCCAGATCCTTCCAAAAAAAACACAAACAAACAAACAAAAACAAAAAAACCTCTGTTAAATACGGGTTTCTTGAAGACAGAAACCATTTTCACCTTTTATCCCCAGGGCTTGGAACACCATGGCTATTCAACAATTGTCTGATGAATGCACAACATTGCTTTTAGAGAAGAATTTAATCTGACTAAAATAGCTGGGCCATTGCAGGTCAGTCCAAGCCATTTTTTTTTTCTGGAGAGAACAGTTCTAAATGCAAATCCATAAGACAATTTGAACTTTTTGGGCCATTTCAAAACTCTTCCCATTCATAACGTAACTTGTGCTCACTCGTACATCTAATGGACTCATTGACAAAAACAAAATTCATAGTTGCTATTCTAAGGGATTGCATTGCATCATCCATCACAAGAACCTGTACCTTGACTCTCAGATCAATGTCTGTCAGCACCATGAAAAAGTCATTGTAGGTCATTCCGTACTCTTTCCGTAGCTCACTGATGAGATACTGGTCTATCAAGTCTTCATCATCTACCACGTGCATAGGTTTCTCATTATCTTAAGGCAAATAAAATGTGAGAAAGTATCAGCATGGAAGTAAATGAGTGGGGGCTCTGGGCCTCTATTTGCCCTTAATCAGACCAGCCTGGATTAGTGTTATATGTTCAACTCACACTGTGTATAAATAAAAGTTCCAGAGGGAATTAAAATATTGAAGCAAACGAATAAACTACTTTTGAATGTCACTCTTCCGGTGATGATGAAAGGCTCCGTCTCTGCCCACCTTGTCACAGTGAATGAGATAGGAAAAAGTGAAAGGGAAGGCTGCTGAACTAAGAAGAAGGCAGCCAGTGCTGTTAAGGAATGGGTCTTCACCATGACTCCCTAGACCCAGATACTGCTATTAAGTTTTACTTCCTCTAAACATAAATGAGTCTGAAATCTGTATCTGTGCCTCTCTTTTAGTGTATAATTAATCCTGGAATTCAGTGAACACATCATGGCTATAGAGAAAACAATGTCTATGTTCAAATATAGTTACAGGTTCCTTTTGGCTACAGAAAGAGTCATGCTATTCATAATACAATTTTTAAAAATTCTTATGATTTTAAACAAAATGCGACTGAATTTACGGAATTTTTAAACCATTATGTGTTTTCTCAATCATCAAACCCCAGAAAGATACCTGTATAATTCAGCATGATTCCTGAAGGTGTCACTGAGTAATAGGAAATGAAAATCAAAGTACCAGCGTTATATAGCAACTTGTACATTTGGAAAGAACATTAACATTTCCAAGGACAAGATAGCTTTATCAAAGACCATCCCCAACTTATAATGGTTAGACTCAACAATTTTTCAACTTCATGATAGTGAGAATGTGATACACACTCAGTAGAAACTACACTTTAAATTCTGAATTTTTGGTCTTTCCCCAATACTCATTCATGATGTGAGGCAGCAGCAGTAATCCACAGCTCTCAATCAGTCATGTAATCCCAAGGATAAACAATTGATGCACTGTAGCTTAGTTTATGGGTGAGGTAGGTTTATTAAGTCCATCTTTAATCAGAATATTTCAAATTTGCAATGGGTTCACCAGAATGTTATCCCATCATAAATTGAAGAGCATCCATATTTACTTATTCTGTCCAACTAGGTTACTGTACTATACTATTCAGACCCTCCTACCTTCAGAAATGAGTTTTCTGTGAATATTAGTATCTGGATCCCTTTCTGAAGTTTGCTCTTCTTAAAACAAAACTGGTACCACCTCACCTTGTGTCTTTGCTCAATAAAAAACCTTGAGAAGTGGGGTGGGAGGCAACCCACTTTCTGGTCCCCCTTCTGTCTCTCTTAGACAGAAACTATCTTTCTCTCAATAATATCTCCTACTCTTAAAAAAAAAGAAAAGAAAACTGCCTTTCCCCAAGTCACAGCCCTACCAGGACACAATTCTATTTGATGGTTAGTGCAGTGGAGGAAAGGGGGAGATATAAAACTTGTCTCCCTTGCCTCAAAGTGGACAGCCCTAAAGGACCAAGTATGTTGAACTTCAAAGTCAACCTCTATCTAATCTTGAATCCCTTTCCTCTCATGGATAGTAAGACTATACCCCACTAACCTCCTACATGCAAAACTCAGAGATACAGGATCTGTTTCTGAGAGAGCCTTTCATCACAGACTCTGAGAAGAGCAGTGACTTGCTCAAGGCATATTGGTAATTAATAATATAGTGAAAGTTAGCACTCAGCATAATTCATTCCTGCCCAGTATTCTTTCTCCTGTATAAAAATGCCTCAAACTAGAGGATAGAGAAGGTCCAGAACCAAGTTTCACACCAACTTTGTTTTGCTAGTTTATGTCAAGAAGCTGATTTCACAGTCTAGCTTCTTTTTTCAACAAAAATGTTTTCTGAAATATTTCAATCAAACATTAGAAAAAAAAATAATCTGCATTCCCGCACTACTTAAATATCTATGTTTGCACTGAATGGGAAAATCTAACAACAACAACAACAATGAAAGCTCTGTCTTATACTGGACCCAACTAGGATGGGACAACTCCACAAAAGGAGAGAATCCACTACAGGCCAAATTCTGTGGATGGTACATGTGAGGCCAGCTCCTGTCTTCAGCTGCCTTCTTTGGTCACAGGTTTCTGGTATGCTCTGCATTCTGTATAACTCAGTGCTGCATAAACAAGTGGTTCTCTCCAGTCTGGGAAGGCAACATGGAGTAGGTAGCTTCTTAAATTTATCCAATTCTAGTCCTTAGCAACTGTTACAGGAATTAGAAGCAAAAATTCTTTAGGAAACATCCTATAAATTGTGCACATGGTCCTAACCCAGCTAAAATGATTCACAGATCCAAACATTTTATTATATTTGCATCTAACTTTACTGAGGAAATAGAAGATAAGGATAAGAGAGTAAACTCTGTCCTGTACTGGCAAGGACTACCCCTGAAATAAGATGTTGACTAGATCCTCGACCTTTAAGAACCCAAACTCAAATATCAGTGCCCAAATTCAAGTGGTAGTAAATTTCTCCATGTATTTGTTTTTCCATACCTGATCTCAGACAGCAATGACACTGAAGAAAAATTTAGCTCCAGTTATAAGATATTAGTCAACTGTGTGCCAGGCATTTAGTTCAGTGACTCCATCCACAGCTGCTACGTCTCTGTAACCCTATGTTGTTTTTCTCCTTTCCTTATAACCTATCTTCTAGGTTCAAGCCATTCTGTCAATGCCTAGAACACTCCAGCCTTTCCCATTGTTTCAGAAACTCCTTATCAAAATACAATTCACAGTCTACCTTCATCATAATCATCTGGAATACTGGTTAAAATTACAGTCCTTGCATCCTGACCAATTGAATGGGAAGCACTGGTAGAAGGCCTAGGAATCTGCATTTCATGAGTTTCCTAGATGATTATTATGCACCCTAAAGACAGAGAGTTACTGTCTCACAGGATAAAATACCTGCATACATCTTTGACTTTAGAATCCAGAACAGGTATCATCTCTTTAGAATGTTAAATTAAAAAAAAAAATAGGGTGGTATGTTGTCACCTGCCCTCAAAAAAGCTACTCAGTTTTCAAGGCTTCTCTATTAACCCACTGTTCAAAATTTTTTACAGTATCTTCTTTGATGACAACAATCAGAAGAACTTATCCCTTTATCACATTCTTCAAATACTTGATTTGTACATTTGACTTTGGCACATTTTGCTCTTTGACTGTCAAAGTTGATCTTGACACTGATATGCTTGCTGTCACAGGCAGCAAGGGCGGTGGGACAGGGCGACTGAAAAAGTAGGAGACAGGCTCTCTGACCTCTAGGGCACAGAATGACTGATAGTCAAAGGCTGAATAAACACAAGGGTGGACACTGCGCCACTTCCCAGAGATCTGAGCACTCACACAACCTCTCCTGCCAGCTCAAAGAGGCAGGAGCTGGAGAAGGCAACTTCCAGGCACTGTCACAACTGAAGAAAAGAGCTGGGGGAAAAGGGTCAAATTTTCAGTACTGCCTCAGAGGGAAAGCAACATTTTTGGATTGCATGGATCCTGCTGATTGTAAAGCTTCTCTACATAGAATAATTTTCTTCAAAAGCATCAAAGACATAATGTTTTAGTCTGGAATGGACGCTACCATTTATATTTACATTTATTTTTAATTCACCTATGAATTCCTTACATATAAGAAATCAATACTTTGTCCCTTCTTATTATTCTGTTCTACTTCCATCAACTCCATCTCCGTCAACTTTTCTCCCTCTTTTGTTTTCAATTACTCTCAAACTTTGCTTCCGTCAAAGAAATTATCAAAGAATTTCTTTTACCCTATAAAATAACTTGTGTGTTACAGCCCTTAAAATTTGATCAAATACCAGTGTCAAACTATTTCTCATTTCTATATTTTATGAGAAAAAAAGCTTGCTTATGTCTTCTTCACTTTAATTCTTCAACAAAGTGCTGTTAGCCAGCATCTTATTCCTATCTGGCAACTTTATGATCTATCCACTCAACACACATGCCAATAATCTTATCCTAGGCTGATATTTTAAATTTTATTAACAATAGTGAATATATATTATGCCATTTTAAACTCCTGCATGTAATATGCTCCATTCTGAGAAAACAAGATGTGTGCTGGAATTTGCTTAAGCATGAATAACTTTATCTAGACTGATTCCTGAAATGTCAAGGTATGTTTCCTGGTATTTGTAGGTTCATCATTGATGACCCAAATACTTATAGTGAGATGGACCACCTGATGAGTATTGCTCACATTGCTGTTGGATATAGGCATCTATTCTTAAGATCCATTAAAAAAAACTGGAAAAGTAGGGAGTGCTTGATTTATTTTTGAGGAAAAGTAAGGCCATCAGATAGATTTCCAGCTGAAAATCAGACAAGGTTTGGGTTTGGTTCACTGAGAACACAGTTCATGCCAATTATTATTTTCCCATGGCTGACTCCCAGTCCTGGCTGTGAGTGCTACAGCCCTTCCCAGAAGGGTAATCTGGGACACAACATGAGGAGAGAAAGGCCTTCCAGGAATTAGACAAGGAACACAGTAAAGTCCAAGCCCACTCTGCATCAGTTCCCGGCTACCATTCAATGAGGCAAACACCCAAATCACAATACCTGAGTTCCAGTAATGCAGAAAAGAAAAACTCAACCACCCTACAATTCATATTCAATCCAGATGTCTAGAAAACAGCAGTGCTATGCTAAAAATTTGCCAAAGCAGCAAGAGTTGCTTACAATAGAACCATATAGAGGTTGAGGTGGAAGGTATAATGACGTTTCCAAACTTCTGTGAAGTAAGGAATGGAAACACTTTGTGGAAGAGTTGGTGGGTAGCACATTTGACACTGGGAACACCTGGCCGAGGGAGACTTTCATCACCAGCCAGCACCAATCTCTCTTCAGGTTTGAATACCAACTTCCTCTCTAGACAGCTGGAATAAAATTAAGCCCACTGGCTTATGCTGCTATTTGGAACACCAGGAAACAAATGGTTGAATCCCTGTTAACCACTAAATACGTGGCTTTACAGTATTAGTCTCTTGGGCTTCACTTTTTATTATGAAAAGCAGTGATGCAGTCTGACCTGGAAGAGCATTTGTGAGGCTTCATGTGTCATCATTTTGAAATTAGCATAAACAGCCATAATTATTTTGCAATTGCAAGTGCATTGGTCACAATTTTAACTGCTCACTAATCCTCCAGATGCCTGCCAGATCTAATGGTGGTGATAATCACTCCACAATAACAGTGCCTACAATTAGATGGGTTTTTGTAGACATTTCTTACTTATCCTCACCATAGCCATAGCCTGTGAAATAGATGTTTTTCTCTTCTAAGATAAGACTTAAGAGGTAACTTGCCAAGGTCACACAACAAATATGGTTTTGAATCTGGGTTTGAATCTGTTTGCCTACTTCTTTTGTATCTTTTGTTTCTATGATTTTTGTTGTGGTTTTGATTAAAGAAAATATTTATTTCTTTTTCTTCTCAAACATGCACAAGTCAGTCACTAATCCACAATGATTTATGATGGGGCATGGGAAAACAAGCTATTTAGTTTTCCTTCATAGTCATTTCATGGGAAAGTAAGTTAAAAAATAGAGAATATATAACTGAAAACTAATATCTGCATAAATTCTAGAGATCTGCTGTATAACACCGTGCCCATGGTTAACAACACTATGTTTTGAAATTAAAAAATAGGAAGATGATCTCATGTTAAGTGTTTTTACTACAATAAAAAAATAAAGAAATAGTATAATAAAGAAAGCTAAATACATTCAAATCAAGTTGACATTACCATGATATAATTATGGGTGTTATGTTTATTTTTCCCAAGATTGTATATCAGAAAAAAATCTGAGATAATATCATATGTATTGAATTTAAATATTAATAGGATGTGTATATATATATATAATATATATATGGAGAGAGAGAGAAGGAGAGAGGGGAAGAGATAAGGAGGGGAGAGAGAGAGAGAGAGAGAGAGAGAGAGCTTTGTTTTGTTTTATGAGACAGGCCCTCACTATGTAGTTCAGGCTGGTCTTGAACTTGCAGTGATCTTCCTGCCTTACCCTCCTGAGTTCTGGGATTACAAGCATGCCCCACCATATCCGGTTCAGGAAAAATATGTTTATATTATTGCAGATGTTTTCACATAAAACATTTTATGAATAAAATGCAAGATATATAAGTGATGAAATATGAAGGATTACTCTGAAGGATTTTCATTATAGCTAAAGAAAGCAGTTGAGAATGACTTCAAAAAAAGTTTCAAAACAATAAATTTTCAGAGATATAATAATGATAAAAGAAATGGGACTGGTCAGATTTTGGCCTTCTAACTGTGAGGCTTAACTAATCACAGAAGTCTTCCACATTGCCGTGAGAACAGCAATGAGTTAGATCTGAGCCTCCCATGCTGAGCTGTGTGCCTCATGAATCTCACATGCACCATTAATATAAAAATTGTGAAAATTCTAAACTCAGCCAAATTCTTCTGCTTTCCAAAAAGACTCGGCAGCAGTTCAGTCCATAGTTTTGGTGACTTTTCATTTAGCTTAACAGCCTCGCTCAACTCTGGTTACTTCCTTTCTCAGGCTTGCCAAAGTCAAGCACTTCCAGGGGTCTGGCAGGTTCCCATCGTGATGAGTCACCTGCAGCTTGAAGGCTGCAGGCAGATCAGGCAGCAGGATGGAAGAAAGGGGCTGGATTCTCCCCACACTGAGTTACCTTTCTCATTTTCCTCTACCTCACTGACTTTCAGACAAGAATAAAGTGCTTGCATATTTTTCACTTTAAAGTGCTGAGAACATAAGCCAGAACCTGCCTAGAATGGTGATGTAAGTAAGTAGGCCAGCTGACCTGTATTGTCACGAACAAAGAGACCTCCAGATATCAGAATTTTCCTTTTGGTCCCTCAAAAGCCCCTCCTATAACATTTGTCCCACCTTATATATGAGAAAAACAAAATACAATTAAAATTCTTAAGAGAACCTAGCTGGAAGTGGTCGATTTTCATGGAGCTGTTACTGACAGGGCCGAAGATAGTGATCACGGACATTTTTCGGGTGGCCATCTTGCAGAAACTCTCCAGATACTCATCACGCTGCTGCACATACATGCTGTTCTCAACCTTGGGAGTAGTGATCAGCTGGAGGTGAGCGAGAACAAGTAAATATTACTTCACAGTATTAGATTCACTGGGCAAAATCCAAAGACATTATTTGGAAGGGAGGGCAGGTAGTGACTGAAACCTAAACTACAGATTCTTAGACAATTAGCATAATTAAGGCCAAGAAGGGCCATTTGTACAGGCCTCTTTTGTTTTAAATGAATCCAGACATCTTAGATGTTTCTACTCACTTCGATAATTGACCTTCATTACCCCTCGGGTCTTAGTTTTCTTATTTGTGAACTCTGTAGAGGAATGCTTATTTTGCAAGGCTATTTGGAGTATCATGATGATCTGACATGTGACCATAGTTTAGTACGTTTCTGCCTTCTCTCATTTTGATCTTTATTATTCAAATTGGCTAATCAGACATTGGAACTGTTTGCCACACTCCACAAACAGGCTGGCATCAACCTGTTCATTCTGGAAGTGCAAGGATGTAAAATTTTATTCTGATGGTAATCAGGTCCTTGTTGATCTCCTTGACCCCAAATAACTCACCAGGCTGGTGTCTGCAATGAACCCCGTTTATTCACAGTTGACACAACACTGAGCTAGGAGACAGCCTCTATAAAAATATTTTTGTAAATGATTTCTTGCATTTGACCATATTCAAACATCTGTCATCCACTTTTCTATTTACCCACCCAGGATTACAAACTGTTTCTGAAGTTTGTGGCTATTTACACGGCATTTTTCACAGGGGAAATCAACATGGTGTTAACCTGTTCTAAATAGTTTATCAAAAATGGTGGAGAAATTTGGTTCTACCTTGACCTTGTTGTTGCTTTTCCTCTGTCAGATGTGTTTATTGACATTTGCAGCCTTTCCCTGCTACAAATTCACTGTGCATGACAAAACACTCTCTCTCATGAAAATTAAAAGGTGTTCAGAAGCCTTTTTGAGTGAAACATTTAAAAAGCTTGTCAGAAATAAAGCTTTTAAATTTTTTTCTTTCCCAGATCATTATTTACTCATATTTTAAACAGACATACTCCAGTTCATTTTCTATTTATGCTTATATGTTTGTTCAGTTGGACTGGGTGGCTAGGAAATGTTTGAGAAGTGTAATTTCCCAAGGAAAAAAGTAATAAAATTCTCCAAATTTATTCATTGACTCACACTTTATAAAGGCATCACTAAAAAGATATGATGGTGATATATTTAGTTTGTTAGTTTGTTTTAATTAGGTATGCAGGATTTGGGATAATAGCTTGAATCTTGGAGTTTTATTTTAATTTGACATATGTTAGTTTTTTTCTGATTTTTTGCTCAGAAACATTTTTGAAACACACAAAATGAATGTTTAAGTGAAAACATAAAATTGTGAAAGGAAAGGTAACAGAAAGAGATTTACTGTTAATGATTTTGGATTCCTTAACCTTAATTTGGGATAAGCCTGTACCCAGAATATAATTAGAGTGGTGTCTACACACAGCTGGCCTAGGTGACTGATAATTACCTGCCTCTGTAACTTCAAATCCATACAGAGACTTCATTTCATTCCTCTCATACTTTGCTATGGACCCTTATAATCCACAGACTATTGCATGGATGGATTTTAAGAGTTCTCAAAGCCTCTTCTAGTCTCCTCTGTGTGGGTGTACACAATTAGAAATTTCAGACAATATATAATCATAGAGAAGCTCTTTCTCCCACACAGCTCTGCTCACAGTAATGTTAGGCTGCGAATATCCAGTGGCAATCTCAAATAAATAAAAATCTCTGAGTGTTATATTCTCCTTGAGCCTTTGACCAAGGATGCCTTAACCCACCAGTGAGGAGCCATTCATTTCACATGACTCATTTCCTGGCTTCTGACCCTCCAGGATCTGGCTCCAGCCTCTCTCTCTTGCCTTTAAGGTTCCTCCTATTCCTCCCTTAAATGACCTCTTCACCACCAAAAGCCAGATCAGTCTAAATTATAAAATGAAAGGAACCTTGGGCACAATGGCACAGAAAAAGGGTGACTACAGCCAAAGCTAGAGGACTAGTACTTTTGTCCTAGTTCAACCCTCTCATAAGCTGTACCCTTAACAAGTTCACTTAATCTTATGAACCTCAGCTTTGTCATCTTTACAAAGAAACAGCTTCGGTGCTAATCTCATAAAGTTGTGAAGGTTGAGAGATAGGCTGTGTACACCTGGGCGCATACATATCTGTTGCTCTATTTTTGTTTTTGTTTTTGAGACAAAGTCTTGCTATGTAGTTCAGGCTGGACTTGAACTCACTATATAGCCCAGGCTGGCCTTGAACTCATGGTGATCCTGCCTCAGCCTCCGGAATGCTGGGATTATGGGTAGGAGCCACCATGCCTGGCTTATCTGTTGCTCTAGAAAGTTCCTGTATATTCCTTTTTCTTCTATGTGCATTCATGTCATCCCTCCCACTTCAGAGGCCCTCTTCCACTACCTTACTTCAGCCACTTCCTCCTCTTAGTAACTGTACTGGTTGTCTTCACAGCTCACTTGGAACATATGTATTTCCTTTATGCAGAATTATCTTTTATGTTGATGTCAAGTTACTCAAGGCACTGAAGGCTCAGACCCTGCAACTGTCCTGCAGATGGTGGGACTGCCTCAGTGCTGGCTCACATTCCTTGGGCTACAGAGATCATTCCCACCAGAAAAGAGGGGAGAGAGTTAGAAACACAGGGGTCCCTAGTTATAGATGAATAGATGCAGCCCACAAATCAGTTGGAAAGATTTTTTCCCTTATGTTTCAATCTGCTCCTCCATTTGGTGCATGGGAAAGAGAGCAGGCTGATCATCTGACACTTTTCAGAGACTCTTTCCCTATGTATTGACATTTCCATCACATCCATTTTCCAGTTTGGCAGCATTTTAAGCAACACTTACAATGGAGACCATTTCTACTCTCTTCTTTCTAAAAAAGAGCATCCTAGAATGCCTCAGTAAACATTATTGTCTGTCACTTGTACTCTTTCCAGTTTTGTGGCAATAAATCAAGACACGCATCATGAATTTAAAATCGTGTTGTGGTTTCAACTTGTGTGTTGGCTCAATGAGTCCCAGGAAGAGGAGAAAACCTGTTTGTATAAGTAAAAGGAGCAAATAGGAGTGGGAAGATACTAAGGAGAAGATATTTCAAGGCTTGGATTACTTTAAATAGCATGTTAGGCTCAAAAAACTAGATTTTTATAGGATTCTGAAAAATAACTTTCAAGCTAGTAATCTGCCTTGTAAAGCAGAGCTTTTAAATCCTTTTCTAAATTTAAACCAAATAAGTAGGTTGCTGTCTCCAATATTCAGGTCTCTGAAGACTGAAAATATTAACCCACGGGAGATTCACTTGCCAAAGAAAACTTAAACTTGCACTTGAACTTACATGATTTAGCATACTGAGGTCCCTTGTTACCTGACAAGTAGGCAGATCTCAGAGTACCAAATGATGGCTTGTCAACTATATATCATGTAGCCCAATATTTTAGTGATAGCTTGCCTGCATTCTTGGTGTCACTAATCCTAAACTGACAACAAGCAATCTGAAAGATTACGTCAACTGGGATTCAATCTATTATTCTTGACTGCTGGAAAACCAGAGAGATCAGGTGCAGACAATTAATTAGCTAGGTATTAAAAGTAGAAACTTTACATTTGTGCTTAGCACAAAATGTTGATTTTTATATTGTACCACTTATTTGGGTAACTGACAGTTCAAAATGAATTTAAAATGTACATATTTATTAGCTAATAGGACAATTATTTAGTTTTCCCCTCAATTTATGGCCTATGCCATGGGAAGCTCACATCCCCAGGAAGAAAATAGGAGCCTGGCTTCAACTTGAACTTGAGCTTTGAATTCTAATTCTGGCTTTGTCCCATGTTAGCTATATACCCTACATACCTTCCCAACTTCTCTAAACTTTTGTTTTCTCGTCTACAAAGTAGGCTTAAGAAATCATTTCTAATGGGATTGTTGTGAGAATTTAACCACAAGTTCTCAGCAAAACCTCTTGCGAGGTATGGCCTACTCTGTAGACAAGCTGAGAGGGAGTGGGGCTGACGAATTGAACTCTGGCCTAGAAATAGGACTGCTGGCTCCACCTAAAATGCTTTTGAAGTCTTCCGGGATGCCATTTGCGCAACCTCAACCTATGCCACTATTGCCAAGGCTTGTTTACATAAGTAATCAGCTAATGTAGCAGTTTTGTGATGTTTTCACATCTGAAGAATAATGTAAATAAATGTAAAGCCACAGGGGTTTACAATAAATTACAGTTGAGGCATGAGGCTACTGAAAAACTGGGGAGATGAGCTGAGAGGCCTGCACTATTTCTTGAAATGTGAACCTGCTCTCACTTTGAGCATGCTAGATTAGTTGAAGCCAGTTGGACATATATGTTCTCAGCCATACCTGAGTAACTTGACAGTGCTAAGCCTTAATACATATTAGTTGAATCACTGAGTTTCATGGATAGCATCAGCAGAGTTTGATGGAAAAAAATCAGTGGAAAAAGGATTAATGACAGCAATAATGTCTTTCACCCTGTAATACTGGTTGCTGCCTCCCTGTCTGGTGAAACTCTTTTCTTTCCATCTTTTGTTTTTGTATCATGTTATTTTATCTGGTCTTTTCTAATCTACTCTTACTTCATATATCATTAGCTCTTCAGAAAACACATTTCTGATATGATCACCAACTGGGCACATGGAGGATCGAAAGACTAAAATGCCTCCTGTTAGTATTTTCTTTCTAATAACAAACCTGATTCTCTTGCTAGTTTCAAAGTCAAAACTGCCAGGAGCAATTCCAGCTGCTTTCTGTTTTGCCTCACATGACATAAGCAGAAGCTGTCCTTTGAGTTTCATTTGCTCAGAATTTATGACCAGGGAGAGTGTTAAAAGCAGAAAAGACCCAGCTGGGCTTTCAGATCCCTAATTAAGGGAGAGGAGAGAAAGAGAGAACAATCAAAAGCATGACTAAGATCAAAGCTTCAGTATAAAAACTCCTTTCTTTTAACTCATAAACTAGAGGTAATGGAAGTATTTGCTAGATGGGTGCATAATTACAATCCTGACATATTATCCATGATTATTTTTCCCCTGCTTAAAAACTGACCATGGGGACACTTTGCCCGCCTTATCAGCTAAATGGATAGAGTTGGGTGATGTGCTTCAGTGGGCTGGACAAAGTTCCAGGTACCCAGGGGGAAAGCAATGGAACACACCATTAATGCTTTCCCATGGCCCAAAGAGAGCTATTTGTCTCCACAGGTCCCCTAACAAACACTCAATTACCAGATAGAGTTCTACTCTGATTCATAAGTGATTCTTGTGATTCTAACTGTAATGTTCGCATTTAAGCTTATGGAGCCTGGGAATATCCAAACAACTGTTAAACTACTTAGCCTGTTATCTAATAACCTAAGTCTGTATAAGTACTTTAAGGTTTTGATTAAAAATTCCAAAAACATACAAAAAGCACATAATGCACACACACACACACACACACACACACATACACACACACACTTAACCAGAGATTGTTCTAATCTATAGTTTCACTATTGATGGAAACAGGTAAGGGAATTTGGGACACGCTCCTCCCGGGATAAACACTATGAAGACCTTTGTTCCAACTGACATTTCAAATGTACATTTCTGAAACCACCAAAGATAAATGGTTACCAGAGTCCCTCTGCCCAGATTGTTAATCCAAATTTAGGCCAGATTGGAAAAACTAAAAGGCCCTCTCAGAAATGAATGACTTTAGAGAAGAGCTCCTCTCCCTTTTGCAGAGTGAATGCAGGGCATAGGGCTAGCTTGTGTATTCAGGAGGATGGGTGCTGTCTCAGTGGTATGAGACGCCTCCCTCATCTCGATGTGTGACAAAAATCATTCCTGACTTATATCACTCAGCATTAATTTATTAACTTTTTACTCTGAGTTAATTGTAATATATCCCTTTCCTCCTTGACACCCTTAAGTAAAATGATGGCTTTAAGAAGCCAGGGGAGGACCCCTAAAAGAGTGAGACAGGAGACAGGAAGAAGAAAAGAAGTCATTTTTGTGTCACTGCTAAGAATTGTTCTGAAATTTAAGATGGGCTTATTCCTGCCCAAAGCCCGCCTTACATTTAACTAGATTGTGCCATCATTCTAAAGACAGTGACAGCCATGGTCAAAAAAGAGGATTCTAAGATGAATCTGTGACTTGCTCAACATTAGTGGCACTCAGGACAACAGGTAAAGTAGGGAATACTTGTGTCCTTCCCACACATATGTGTGCGCACACGCACATTCAATTTATAGAGCCTCAAGAGAAACTAACATCTGAACTCTAAGTCCAGATATATTTCTAGACTACTAGATGTTGAAGCATTGACCCAGTTCCCTGCATCCTATCCCACAGGCTCTTACTGGCAGGCAGGCAGTGATGGAGGAGGCAGTCTTTATGTGGAGAAGATTTCTGCCAACTGCTTTTAAAAGTGTTCACAAAAGTCACACCCACAAGGATCTTCTTTACTTTCAGTCAAACCCACTCTCACTCAACCTGCCTTACTTTCCCTTTTGAGGCTCCCGATATTGATAAACATCTAATTAGAAGAGAAAAGAAACTCTGCCATGTTCCCCATACTCATGCTTCTAGTTTCTAAGTTCTAGCAGAGACAGGTGTTTATCTTAAATTGTGCACTCCATTCTTCTTTTATTATTTGAACTTGGTAAAAGGAAACTAGGTCTCAACACAAACTTTGGAAGAGAGAAGTAAGGATGCAAACGGGTCCTGTCAGACCTGGAAGAAGCTGACTACAGATGTTTCTTTGGTTTCACACTAGGGACCCTCAGCCATAGACTTGGTACTGTACAGCCATGAGTTAGATAGAGGTTTCCAGAGCACTGAAACCAAAGGGAGCTCCTGAGCTATCCTTTCTTGCCAAACTTTCTAAGCTTCTGGCTCAGCCACGGTCTGGCATCTACAAAACTCACAAGACAAACACAACTATGGCCTGCCTCTGCCCATAGAACAATGTCAAAAAAGAATACTTACGAGGAGCCTTCGTTTGCCTTCAAAGGACCCCAGTAGGTCAGTCACAGACTTCTTGGGACTCTGAGGGAGCTGTTTCCCGATGGGTTTCTGATATCCATCCTGCTCCGTTTTACCTGCTTTTTTCTTCTTACTCTTCTCTTTCTCCTGCTTGCTTTTTTTCTCAGCCTTCTTTAATTGCTTTTCACTCTTGAGTAACTTGCCTGGTTTCTCATTTTTTGTCTTTTTTTTCTTCTCCTTCTCAGGTTTCTCAAGCTTCTCCTGATTTTTAGATTCCTTTGCATTTTGGGAGGGAATGTTCCCCACCTGCAGCTCCTCCTCCAGCTGAGAGGCAGTAGGCCGGCTAAGGTCATATTTATCCTCATACTCATTGCTTAGAATTTTGTCCTGGGTCTTCTTTTTGGGAAGTTTCCCCTTTGCTGGCTTGTGAGGACCTGGCACCACATTTGGGTCTTGATGACCATGTTCCCGCCTGTCTGTGCGGTTGTCCCGGAAACGGCCTGGGCCAGCAGCCCTTGTGCTGGTCTCGGAGATGGTGGTAGGAGGGCCAGCTGTGAAGCTGTCAAAGCTGGTGGACTTGCTGGGCCTCCTGGTGGTCTGTGACCTCTCCTTCTGCTGGTCCTTTCTGTGTGGAGGATAAAGACTCTCTGAAACTGAGGGCCCCCTGGCGGTGGTCACCTCAGCTGTTGTTGCAGGGGGCCTGTGGGAGGCTGGAGAGGGGGGTATCCAGGGGGTCCAGGGCCTCTGGGTGGCTGGAAAGGCTGTGGTGGTTGTAGGTCTTGCAGCTACTGTTGCCACCCTGGCAGTGCCCCGAGTGGTTGTTGTGGCTGGAGCAGGAGGAAGGGTGGTAGCCCTTGGGGTTGGGGGAGGTGAGGGAGGAGCCACTGTGGTGGTGGCCAGTTTTCTCATCACCTTTACCCTAGTCTCTCTGGTTGGGGGCACTTGTGCTCTCCTTGAGTTCTCTTTCATTTTCTCACTGCCCAGGCTTGGCCTTCCTGTTCCTCCGCCACCATTGTTCCCCTCCTCCACCACCTGGCCCTCTATACCAGCAGCCTTACACTTTTGGACAAAGCCCTTCTGCCTGATCTTCTCTATCCTGCGGATGGGGCCTTGATCGATCACCTCGTACATGGCCTCCAGCCTGACTGGGTAAGGGTAGCGCTCCTCAACCTGCATGGTCTTCTTCAGCAGCACCATGCCAAACTTGCCCTTCTCCAGCTTCAGGAAGCTCATCAGCTTTGGGATGAGGCTGGGGTCTAGGGGCTGCTCCAGGATCTGCCCCTCACTGGTGATCCTTCGCACCTTGCCCCCTTCCTCGCCTGCCTGGTGGAACAGCACAATCTGCTGGATGTGCCTTTCTGCCAGCTCACAGTACACATCATCCTTCAGGAGGCTCATCATGAGGCGGTAGTAGCCTTCTGAGGCATGAGGAGCCGAGATGACCCACACCCTATTCTTCCCTGCAAAGCTGGCAAGGATGTTGGGAGAGCTGGACCCAGAGGGGAATCGCAACACTCTTGACCGAGCAGAGGACCCCTCATCTCGGACCATGTCACGCAGGGAGCTTCCGGCTGTGGATCTCAGCTCAGGTCTCACGGGAGCCCTGTTGATGCCCAAGGGGGCTGGCAGCGCAGTGGGGAGACCTAGTCTCAACACTGGCACACCCCTCCTTCTTTGGAGAGGCCGAGGGTTTAGTTCTTCCAGAGTAGCTTTGTCAATTCCATGAGCCCTCCCTGTGTGCCTCAGAAACCGAGCTGGCCGGCTGCTTGCTGGGGAGACCAAACGGACTTTCTGCCCTCTGTGGCTGGCTCTATTGGTGACAGGGGGGTGGGGTTCTGATCCACACACCAGCCACACTGCCAACAGCATGGCGAAACCAGGTCCCATTCTCCACGTCATTGTGTAATTTGCTTTGGGGTTCTGAGAGGTCATAAGAGAAAGAGGAGAGGAGGAAAAAGAAAGAAAGTCATTTAACTGCAAACAGACCTGGTCATTATCTTTTTCTCTATCTTAGCCAAGGGAAGGGGGAAGGGATGGTTAGAGAAGAAAAAGGAGGGAGGTCAGAAAATGGAAAATAGGATGAGATCCTGTTTCTTTTAAGCCCCTGTAATTTGTCAGTTCTTAGCAAAGAGGGTAACACTAAGCAGGAAATCCAGGCAGGGTGCTCACACTGTTTCACTAGCTTCCTGGATGCTCCCGTGAAAATACAAATTGAGCATATGAATTATAAGAACATTCACATTTCATTTCTTCAAATAAACAACAAGGAAACAAACACACCAAAGACAGAAAGGATCACACACTTACATGGTGGCTCATTGAGACAGAATGCAGAGGATTCCAAGAGAAATCTGAAGTTTGGTCCCCAGAGCAGTTTCCTAGATGAAATACTTTTCTTCCCAACCCTCTGTCTCCTGGCTGAGGGTGAGCAATACAAAGGGGGTGGGCTGCAGCTCCAGTTTGCAAAGTAGCAACACAGATCGCAGCCTGTCCTGGTCTGAGAGCAGGGCTGACTCCTCTTCTTTCTGGCTGTGTTTTTTACTTTCTGGACGAGTGGGAAGAGGTGAAAGGTGCTGTCCTTGTCAGTCTTTGTGTCTCCATTTGTCTGCAGTTTCTCCTTGGTCGCCTGTGTCTGTGTGTGCCCGTCCCTTGTGGTGACACAGAACTTTCCTTAAAGTGGAGTCCTAGAGATTTCTGAATCTCACTCTTTCCCTCTTCAGAGTTCCAGGCTCCTTATCACCCTTTCTCCCACAGTTTGGCTGAGTCCCTTTGTTTCCGGGAGTAAAAGCACTGGGATTAATATGTTTTCCAGACTCAGGGAAAACACAGGAATGTGATGTTGAAAAAGGATTTTCCCTTTTCCCTACACTTCTCTCCTCCCTTTATTTCTCCCCACCTTCTTTTCCTTCTCTTTTCCTCCTCCTTCTTTTTCTTCTTCCTCTTGTTTGGATGCAGTCCCAGAAATGTCAGGACTACCTCAGTTTTGCTCCAAACCAAACTCAAACAACATCAGCCACTAGAAATCAAGGAAATTTCACTAAGAATTTAACAAATCAGCAAAACACACCTCTTTCCCATTTTAGCACATCCAGGGTAGGCTTGGTGAGAAGGGAGGGCTCTACTCCAAGCTGGGGGAAAGTTTTGAAACTCTACGCATAATCTTAAATCACTTTAGAATAGGATGACTGAGGACTTAACCCCTTCCATGCCAAGGCATCAGGGTATTTTCTCTGCCTGTCTCTTCTCACGGTGCACTTTGGGAGGAGGAAATTCTCAGATTTCTGCTTCTGTCTGCTTGGTTATTTTTTCAAGGCAGACACTCATTTGGGTCAGGTGCTTGGCTGTGCATACCAGACAGTATATGTCTATTTATAGTTCCACACATATATTTTTTTATCTTTTTCTCCCTGCTTTATGCTTATTTGAGGTTGGAAAAGCCCATGGAAAACATGACTAGATTGTTTTTATATTATGTTAATTGGGGATCATATTACTGTGCTCTTGATCCTAGTTTCTCCTTGGCATGGAGGAAGCTGGTAAAAGGTTAGAAATGCAGGCTGCCTTCCCTGGAGATTGTGGTTGCTATTACAGTATATCAGTGAATGAGCATTCTGATTGCCACTGATGGTAGACAAAAGGCTTCTTTAGAGGGCGTGGGCCCGTGTGTGTGTGTGTGTGTGTGTGTGTGTGTGTGTGTATTCCAGTAGCTTTTGGTGGCTTTGGACAATCCTTAGAAATAGTCATTTCAGGCTCTAAAGGAGAGACTGAGGCAATTTGGGCTTCTCTTTCCTGGGCCTGCCATTAGGATTCAGCTTGTAGTGTGGGAGGGAAGATGCATCATATTATACAGACCTTTCTCCCAGCCTCCCCAAGTCAGGATTGACCGGCACTGACAGGGGCAGCCAGGGTTCTCCAAAGCCTCCTTACAAGCTTGGCCAGGCTAATGGCTTCTCTCATAAGACAGACCTCACTTAAGTTGCTTCCCTTCTTCCTCCCCATCTCCCCAAGTTACATTTGCCTTTCTTTCACTTCAGCTCTGAGTGTGGAATGGAGGAAGTCCTGTAGGAAGGTTGAGAAGTCCAAGGGGGTAGTGAGAAGGAAAGCTCTCTTGCACTAATTGCTCAGAACCTTGGGAATACAGGAACAAGATTTACCCATTAAATAGAACCAATGTCCTGTGCTCAGCTGGACATTCTAGATGTAATTTCCACTTCCGTTATCTCTTAATGTGTTCTACATTATCTCTCACTGGGACTCTTCCTTTATTTTTCCCTCCTTTCCTTTTTCCTTTTCCTTTTCTCTTCTCCCTACCAACAACTACCATTTAGTGAGCACTTTCATCTGAAGCTCTGGGTTTTGCACTTCTGTATATTCTTATATTTAACCCCTAAAGCATCCCAAGGAGATGGTGGAATGATCCTCACTAAATAGATGAACAAACTAAGGCTGGGTGAGTTTAAATAAATAGCCTATTGTCACGCAAAAGGTAAATAGTAGCTCTGAAGTGTGAGCCTAGGTTCAGCACTGTCTACAAAACAAAATGTTACCCTGCTTCCTTTCATTTTTCTACCCTCATTCTTGCGTTTTTGTTCCTTTAATTCTTTTTTTTGTTTCACATGTTCATAGAAGAGTCTCATTATTTGTTCAACCAACGTACTTTTAGAGTCCTATTTTCTGAGTAATTGTGTAGCTGTACTTTTGTCTTTCTCAAGTCTCCAACTCTTTCATCCTTTCTCCTGAATATCTCATATTTCCACAAACATCTTAACAATGTGCATAACATTCGTAACCTGTGCACTGCTAAAGCTGAATCATAGCTATTTAGCAATCTGAAGTTGACCTAGAAGAGAAACCACTCCAACCCTGAGACAGTGCAGTCTGTCTTCCTTGGAGCTCAGGCTTTCTTCCCTTCTGTCACTAGATGAGCTTCAGTCACTAGGTGGCGCGCTAAACACATGCAGGAGAGGACCTAAAAGAGTTCTCAGCCGCCCTCCAGAGCTCACTCATCCCCCGTTCTGCCTCCTTTCCCCACGCCCAGACACAATGGCAAAGCAAGGTTTCTCTCGCTTATTAAGAATTTTTCCCCCTCAGTGCCTAAATCCTTACGTGAGTACTCAGAAAAGCCTCGCCCAGAATTCTGGGAAGCACAAGCTTAACAAGAACAATCATGGAGCAAATTCACAACGTCTTTCTGGAGAAGCCTGTAATGATTTATGGCTTGCAAAGATTCTCAATTTCTAATTCATGATTTAAGAGTTCTGTGTTTTTAAAAAATCTTCCATTTAGATTTTTACATTTTTGGTAACCCAAGAAAGAAACAATCAGTTAAGACTGACCTGGGGCAAGATTTGGAGACAGAGTTGATTCAGATAAAGGTAAAAAAAAATTAAATTTTAAAATACATTTTAGAAATGGTAATTCCAGAATTCACGGACAGGAAACTACTTGACATCGGATGCGCAGTAATTTCCAGGGAGAGAAAGAAAGAATGCATAGAGAAACAAGGCTGGGCGGGGGGTGGGGGGTGGGGGTCCTTATTAGATCAGAGTTGGAGTGAATGTAGGGAGACTCCCAGAAAGCAATGCACTAACTGGTCAGACCCACACTGACCTAAGGCTTCGGGGACCTGGGAACCAGGTACAGGGAAACATGCTGCGAGAGCCACACCAGAGAGAGCAGGGTTTCTGTCACATGCACTTGGTTGTGTGGCACAAAGTAACACTTCAGTGGATGTTACTGAATTCTAAATATTGCTGTATTGCCTGAAAAAAAAATCATTGCTTAAGAGGAATTGAGAAAAGAAGAAGAAGAAGAGGAAGAGGAGGAGGAAGAGGGGGAGGAGGAGAAAGAGGAAGAAGAAGAAGAGTAGGAAGAGGAGTGGGAAGAAGAAGATAAACCACTAAGCTCTTCAGTCTTCTGGTGGAGAGAAACCGCCTCTTGCTCTGTGATACTCTGCTCCTTAGCAAGACCATTTTATCACATTTGTGGCAGACACAAAGAGTGTTCACTCTAAGGTCATTGCTCTGTGCTTTTCCTCCATTTGCAGACATTAATCCAATGTTCAGTCTTAGCCACATTCAGTCCTTGAGAATAATACAAATAAACTCTCTCCCTCCTCAGTGTTCACTGAGTAGGACCAACTAAAAAAAACAACAAAGTGACAGGTAGACCCCCTGTGCTACTAACCCGGGATGTTGTGGCTGCTCAGGGAGTTATGAGAAAAAATTTCCCCCTCCAAAGAAATACTTGATACTGGACCTGAAATGTCAACAAAGTCACATGTTTAATTACTCCAAAGTGGAAAAATATGTGTACTTTTCAAAAAATAAAAGTTACCAATAGAATGGCCAAAACTATTGAGAAGAACAGTTATGGGCGTTTTTTTTTAAATTCACATAATTACTATAAGGTTTTTTGGAGAAAACTAGAGGGCACTTATTCCCAGGTGGAAGGTTGTTTAATTAAAAAAACATTGAACTTATAACCAGAGAAAATTAAAGGATATTGCCCTCATAGAAATGAAGAACTATTGTGAATGACCTAATGGCTCATTTTAAATCTCTAAGATTAGTGGTTTAAAGTTTCGATTTTTATTGGTTGCTGTTCTTTAAGAGAGGCATAACCTTGTGAGCATATGAATTTGCTGCTTGGGGATTTATGCTGAGGCTAGGGAGGGTAGTTTCAGAGCCTGAACCATTGGCACATTAATACATACGAAGATTTACATCAGTCCCGTTTGAAGGGAGCACTCTGGCTGTACCTTTCTCCGTGCTCTTTTGTGTAGTCAAGAAGATGGAGACTATTTGATTCCTTTCTGCTTTTTTCTTATTCCAAAGTGCAGACTTTATTCTAGGAATGATAGAAAATCCAGTAATCCTTCCATAGAAGTCATGAATACTCACAGCTCATAGAAGATCAGCAGATATTTTCCTCACTGTGCACCACTGCCAGCTTTTTCTTCATGTAAAAATTCAATCCCAACAATGGCTGCAGCCAATTGTAGAGTCCGCTTCTGTTGGAGAAGCCTCTTTGATTCCTCGAGCAGGCTGTACACAGAATCCCTATGGCAGTAACTCTGTGTCACCTTGGTGATCTTGCTTGGCATGTTCTGTTGTCTGTAGAGTTCATGAGAGTCCCAGATATTCTGTCTGGCAAGATGTGTTGGACTGCCTGACTAACCATTCATCCTCATTTTTCCAGTTCCTTCTTTGGCTCTGCCTCCTGTACCTGTCTTTCTAGACAGGCTCACTCTGTTTCTTCAGTTGCTTCGCTATATTGACCAGACAGTTTATGTTTTGATCACAGGAATTCAGAATATCATCTTACATCAAAATGTGTGAAGCAAACAAGATAACAAGTCATTCATTCACCAAGATTTCCTCAATGCCAGCCACCATTTTAGTCACTAGGGATGCATCAGTGAACATCTCCTGGCCCCAGAGAGCATACATAGTAGTGGTGGCAGAAAGTAAAAACAAAAACAAATATGGTAGTCTCTCCTTATCTGAGGCTTTGTTTTCTGCAGTTTGTTACCCATGTTTATTTAAAAGATGGAACTGAGTTTAGGGCAGAGGAAAACAAATGTGTTTGAAATTCATGTAGACACTCTGGTACTCAGGTCAAGAGGCAGTGGAGTGCATGATTTGACTCACAATCCTGAGTTCACCACCTGTGCATTCTACATGGCCTATGTAGACTATCATGATCTTATGGAAATCACAGAGAAGTTGGTTTCAGGAATGGTGAAGAACATTATAGGCAGTTACAAGGTCACCTATCACCCAGATGGTCCAGAGGGCCAACCCTATGAGACCCTTCTGGAGAATCAACATGCTAGAAGAGCTAGAGAAAGCCCTGGGGCTGAAGCTGCCTGAAACCAACCTCTTCAAAATTGAAGAAGCTTGAAAAATTCTTGATGATATCTGTGTAGCAAAAGCTGTTGAATGCCCTCCACCTCAGATCACTGCCAGGCTCCTTGATAAGCTTTTTGGGGAGTTCCTGGAAGACACATCCATCAATCCTACATTTGTCTGCGATCACCCACAGATTATGAGCTGGTTAGCTAAATGGCACTGCTCTAAAGGGGGTCTGACTGAGTGCTTTGAGCTCTTTGTCATGAAGAAGGAGGTATGCAATGCCTACACTGAGGTGAATGAGTCCATGTGGCAGAGGCAGCTGTTTGAAGAACAGGCCAAGGCCAAGGCTGCCAGTGACAATGAGGGCATGTTCATAGATGAAAAATTCTGCACTGCCCTGGAGTATGGGCCGCCTCCCATGGCCGGCTGGGACATGGGCATTGACCACATCATCATGTTCCTCACAGACTCCAAGAACGTCAAGAAAGTACTCCTGTTTCCTGCCATGAAGCCAGAAGACAAGAAAGAGACCAAAGCAAGCACTGACACAATGGAAATCACAGTGGTTGGCACTTCTGTCTAGAAAGTAATTCCAACTCATATACCTCAGGCATCTGCATTTCTGCAAAAAGGTCAAGTCTTGGAGGAATTCTTGTGTGCAGTCCTCCATTTGACCACCACAGATCAGTTCAGCTACCAGAAGAGAGAAGAGGGATTAAGAATGTTTTTTTGCTCCTTGGTACCAAATAAACAATTTGTCTCTTTAAAAAAAAAAGGAGAAATGGCAAAAGCCCATAAAGAAACCCAACTATGAATTATCACTCTAATAGAAGAAAGAACAGAATAAAAAAAAAAACTACACTGCAGTCGAGTCAGAGGGTCTCTTTAGCTCTCTATATAAAGACAATAATAGTAAAAATAGAAGACATGACACTGCTAGACATCAAAATTAAACCTTGCATTTGCATCAAGTGATGAAGTTATAAAATTGACACAAAACACTATAGGGAAAATACCATAAATCTTCTTTTACTCATTCATTAAAAAACTATTTATGGGTCACTTCTTATGTGCTGGACATTATTCTAGGGTTGGGAACACACAGAAGACAAAACGCCTCAAGCATCTACTCTGGAGGGAATCACATTCTACTAGTAAGAGAGATGCATAGATGCCAGGTAGTTATAAGCACTATGAAGAAAAGCAATTGTAATTCAAGGAAAGGTGATAGCAATTTGAGGAAGAAAGCTGACATCTGAAATGGGCTATCAGATATCATCAGAGGCTGTCTTGTTAATAGTTACATCTTGCATGAAAAGGAGAATCTTTTCATCATATCTTCCTGTTTGTCAATTATTCAACCTTTGAAACTGGAGTTGAATTTTATTCATAGTCTAAAGTCTCCAGAAGTCAACTCTATTGATTGAGGTAGATGATCAAATAGTTTAATTCTGGCTGGGTTAAAAATAATAGATGACTATAAAGTAATAAATTTACCACATGGCTTATTAACTGGCATTGGAGCATTATGTAAAAGAAAATTTTCAAAACTTTGTTGAATCTCCGACATAGAATATTTTAGTAAATGAAACTAAATATATGAGTCAATAAATGAATAATTTGCACATTACTATTGAGTCTCCAAAGACAACTGTTTTGAAGTTAGTTAATGATATTAATTTGAAAAATAGTCACATTCATTTATCATCATATAAAGTTCTGTTTAAAAGCTACATTAAACTATAACTTAAATACTTTCGAGCAAAGTCTATTGCAAAAATTCAGAATAAAAATAAATACAATATGGTTTTTTAAAAGAAAGTTTAAGGCAGAATTCATTTTGAATAAAGCAGGTGATATTCCAAAGCTGCAAATATTATTTTTATTTAAAAGTTAAGTATAATCTCCATCAACTGGAAACTGGATAAAGAAGATGTGGTTTTTTTTTATAAAATGGAGTACTACTCAGCCATAAAGAATGAGAAACTAGAGACATTTATAGCTAAATGGATGCATATTGAGGCCATACTCTTAAGTGAAATAAATAGGACACACATGTATAAATATCAAATAGTTTCTCTAGTGTGAGAAACTGAAAGTGTAAATAAGGATTAAAATGATTAAAACAAATAATTGATAATTTGAAATAGGAAGAAAAGGTCCAAAGAGGTAGGGGTGGTGGGAGGGGAAGGTGAAAGGAAAGAAGGGAAAGGAAAAATTATGAGAAAAGAAAAAAATGGAATGAAGTCTATGTAAATAGGGAAGGGTGGAGGGGGGCTGAAGGGCTCACAGGTAATGGGGAAAAAGTAAGAACCAAGATGCATCATGTACAGGTACAAACACCCAATGATAAATGTAAATGTATTGTATACCTAAAATGTAGCAATAAAGGAATTTTAGGGAAAAAAAGTAAAGTATGAAAAATAACAGCATGTCATTTCTTTATAAACAACTTATGATAGTAAACTTTGGCAAAAGGCCGTCATTATTGAGAAAACTCAGAGTCAGCACAAGTAAATGTTAGTAAATAACTGTCAAGAGAAACAGCTTCAACTAGAAAATATAATTCTTGATTAGAGAACAGTGCCCATATTTGGAGATCCAGTTTATTTATTAGATGAGAGTGCTTTTGCCTATGACAAGGCAGCACAAAATTTTCACCCAAACAGACCTTAGATTGGAATCTCAGGTTTGCTGCTCACCAATGTGATTTGGACAAACTGTCAACCTTCTTAATTGTTCCAATTTTAGTACATGTGCTGCTGAAGCAAACATAAACTGTCAACCTTCTTGCACTTCAAGTTTCTTTTTTTTAATTTTTTTCTTAAATTCTTTTAATGGTACATTTTAGGTATACAGCACGTTTACATTTCTCTTTGGGAACTTGTACCTTTACATGATGCATCTTGGTTCTTATTTTTTCCCCATTCCTAGCTCTCCCTTCACCCCCTCCACCCTTCACTATATACAAAGACTTTATTTCCATTTTTTCCATTTCTCAGCATTTTTCCTTTCCCTTCTTTCCTTTCCTCTGCCCCTCCCACTACCCCTACCCCTTTGGACCTTTTCTTCTTATTTTGCATTTTCAATTATTCATTCTAATCATTGATACATTTTAGGTATAAAATATAATGGCATTCATCATTGGAAATTTGCACCTTGACGTAATCACTCTTGGTTCTTATTTTTCACCCTTGCCCAGCCCTCCTTTAACCCTCCATTCCTCCCTATTTACAAAGATTTTGTTCCTATTTTTCCATTTTCTCATATTAATTCCATTCCCTTCTTTCCTTTCCCCACCCCTCCCACTTCCTTTCCCTTTGCCCCTTTTCTTCCTATTTCACATTACCTATTATACGTTTTAGTCCTTATTTACACTTTCAGTTTCTCACACCAGAGAAACTATTCAGTATTTATACATGTGTGTCCTATTTATTTCACTTAAGAGTATCACCTCAATGTGCATCCACTTAGCTATAAATGTCTCTAATTTCTTCTCATTTTTTATGGCTGAGTAGCACTCCATTTTCTAAAAAACCCACATTTTCTTTATCCAGTCTCCAGTTGATGGGCATTTGGGCTGTTTCCAAATTTTAGCTATTACAAACTATGCTGCTGTGAACATGGGTGCATATATATCACTGTGGTATGATTCTTTTAATTCTTTGGGGAAGATCCCCAGCAGTGGAATAACGGGGTCAAATGGGACTCCCAGTCCTAGTTCTTTGAGGTATCTCCATACTGATTTACACAGTGGTTGCACCAGTCTACACTCCCACCAGCAGTGGAGCAGGGTTCCTCTTTCCCCACAGCCCCACCAGCATTGGTTATTGGTTGATTTCATGATAGCAGCCATTCTTTCTGGAGTGAAGTAGAATCTCAGTGTTGTTTTCATTTGCATCTCTCGAATGACCAGTGATGTTGAACACTTTTTCATGTATTTAGTTGCTATTTCTACTTCTTTGACTGAGAAATGTCTGTTCATTTCAGATGCCCATTTTTGGATTGGGTCTTTAAATTTGGGAGGTCTGATCTTTTTAAGTTCTTTATAGATTCGAGATAGTAGACCTTTGTCTGAGGAAGAGCAGGTGAAGATTTTTTCCCACATTGTGGGATGTCTCTTCACACTGCTGGTGGTTTCTCTTGCTGTGCAGAATCCTTTTAATAAGAAGACATCCCACTTGTTGATTGTTTGTGCTAGTTCATGGGCAACTGAGGTTTTGTTCATAAAAGCTTTTGCTACACCGATGTCTTCAAGGGTTCTACCTAAACTCTGTTCCAACTGGTTCAGAGTTTCTATTTTAATATTTAGATCTTTAATCCATTTTGATTTTAGTTTAGTGTGCAGTGAGAGATATAGGTCTAGTTTTAATCTTTGGCAAGTTGAAGCCCAATTTTTCCAGCACCATTTATAAAAGAGGCTATCTTTCCTCCAGTGAGGGTGTTTGGCTCCTTTATCAAAGATGAGATGGCTGACTGTGTCTGGTGTTGTTTCTGCATCTTCTAATCTGTTCCACTGGTCCTCAAGTCTGTTTCTTTGCCAGTACCATGCTGTTTTTATCACGGTAGCTTTGTGGTATAGTTGCAGGTTGGGGATTGTGATACCCCTTGCCATGTCTCTGTTACCTAGAATTGCTTTTGCTATTCTGGGTCTCTTCTTGTTCCAAATGAATTTTTGGATTGTTTTCTCAAGGTCTGTGAAGTATGCTTCTGGGATCTCAATTGGAATTGCATTAAATCTATATAGCAGTTTTGGAGGTATGGCCATTTTCACTCTATTAATCCTTCCTACCCAGGAGCAGGGGATGTCTTCCCATTTTCTGATATCATCTTCAATCTCTCTTTTCAGAGTGTCATAGTTTTCAGAGAAGAGGTCTTTGATTTCTTTCATTAGATTGATTCCTAGGTATTTCAGTTTTATGGATGCTATTGTGAAAGGAATTATTTGCCTTATTTCTCTCTCAGTGAGTCTGTCATTGGTGTAGAGGAAAGCTATTGATTTTTGTGTGTTGACCTTGTAACCAGCTACTTGACTGAATTTGGTTATTAAGTCTAGAAGACTTTTGGTGGAGTTCTTGGGGTCTTCTATATAGAGTATCATGTCATCTGCAAATAATGACAATTTGACTTCTTCATTTCCTATCTTTATTTCTTTTATTTCTTTCTCTTCTCTAATTGCTGTGGCTAATGTTTCTAGAACTATATTGAACAAGAGTGGTGATAGTGGACATCCTTGTCTTGTTCCTGATTTTGGTGTGAAGGATTTCAGTTTTTGACCATTTAGTATGACATTGGCTGTTGGTTTTTCATAGATGGCTTCTATCAGTTTGAGGTAGAGACCATCTATTCCAAGTTTTTGTAGGGTTTTTATCATAACTGAATGTTGTATTTTGTCAAATGCTTTTTCTGCGTCTATGGAGATAATCATATGGTTTTTGCCCTTGCCTCTATTGATATAGTGTATTACATTGATTGATTTGCGTATATTGAAGCATCCCTGCATCCCTGGGATGAATCCCACTTGATCAGGGTGTATGATCTTCTTGATGATCTTCTGCATTCTGTTTGCCAGTATCTTATTAAGGATTTTTGCATCTATGTTCATGAGTGAGATTGGCCTATAGTTCTCTTTTTCAGTTGGGTCTTTCTCTGCTTTGGGGATCAAGGTGATGCTTGCTTCCAGGAAGGAATTTGGGAGTATTGCTTCCCTTTCAATTTCATTGAAGAGTTAAAACAGTAGTGGCAGCAGTTCCTCTCTAAATGTCTTGTAGAATTCAGCAGTGAAGCCATCAGGGCCCGGGCTTTTCTTAGTTGATAAGTTTTTAATTACATTTTCAATTTCATTGCTTGATATTGGGTTGTTCAGAATTTTTAGGTCTTCTTCATTCAACTTTGGTAATTCATATGTATCTAGGAATCTGTCCATTTCTTCTGTGTTGTCCATCTTATTGGCGTATAGGTTCTGGAAGTAGGTATTGAAGATCCTCTGGATTTCTGCTGGGTCTGTTGTAATTTTACCCTTTTCATTCCTAATTGCATGGATTTGGGCCTTTTCTTTCCTTTTTCTGACAAGGTTGGCTAAAGGTTTTTCAATTTTGTTGATTCTTTTGAAGAATCAACTCTTGACTTCATTGATTTTTTGTATCGTTCCCTTAGTCTCCATTGCATTGATTTCTCCCCTGATCTTTATAATTTCCTTCCTTGTATGAGCTTTGGGTTTGTCCTGCTCTTCTTTTTCTAGAAGCTTGAGGTTCAGCATCAAGTTGTTTAATTGGGCTCATTCTGTTTCCCTAATATGCCTATTCACTGCTATGAATTTCCCTCATAAGACAGCTTTCATTGTGTCCCATAGATTCCGATATGTTGTATTGTCATTGTCATTTAATTGAAGGAACTGTCTGATTACTTCTTTAATTTCCTCTGTGACCCATTGGTTATTCAGAAGTGTGTTATTCAATTTCCACATGTTTATGAAATTTTTTGAGTTTCTTTTGCTATGGATCTCCAATTTCATGGTCTGATAATATACAGGGGCTAACTTCAATTCCTTTGCACTTACTTAAACATGTTCTATGTGTGAGTATGTGGTCTATTTTGGAGATGACCCATGTGCAGCTGAGAAGAATGTGTATTCTGATATTGTGGGGTGGAAGACTCTGTAAACATCTGTTAAGTTCATTTGTTCAAGAGTTCGATTGAGTTCTAGTATTTCATTACTTATTTTTAGTCTAGCTGATCTATCTATTTGTGACAGTGGGGTGTTGAGGTCCCCCACTACAATTGTATTAGTGCATGTATGACTTTTCATGTCCGTTAGTATTTGTTTTATATAGTTGGGTGCACTAGTGTTTGGTGCATAGATATTTATGATTGTCATCTCTTCCTTTTGGATTGTTCCCTTTACAAGGATGTAGTGTCCTTCTTCATCTCTCTTAATCAGTGTTGGTTTGAAATCTACTTGATCTGCAAAGAGGATAGCTACTCCTGCTTTTTTTCAGGTTCCTGTCACATGGAATATTGTTTTCCACCCTTTAACTTTCAGTGTATGAGTTTCCTTTTGAATTAAGTGTGTTTCTTGTATGCAGCATATTGTTGGATTTTGCTTCTCGACCCATTCTGCCAGTCTATTTCTTTTGATTGGTGAATTGAGACCATTAACATTGATGGTTATAACTGAAATGTGTTGACTTGTCATTATCATGACTTTTTCTTTTTGTTGGATTCTCCCCCTTTACATTTAATTTCTTGTCATGCCAGATGGGTTCATTGTGCTTTGCTTCCTGGGGATGTGATCCTAAATGTCTATTCCTAGGATATTGTGTAAAATTCTTTGGAGTGCTGGTTTGGTTTTCACGAAGTTCCTAAGGCTCTTTGTCATGAAAGTATCTTATTTCTCCATCCATTTTAAAAGATAGTTTTGCAGGGTACATCAATGTGGGTTGGAGGCTGTTTTCTTTTAGGGCTTGGAATATGTCACTCCAAGCTCTTCTTGCCTTGATGGTTTGTGTTGAGAAGTCTGCTGTGATTCTGATGGGCTTTCCTTTGTATGTGATTTGTTTCTTTTCTCTGACTGCTTGGAGAACTTTGTTCTTCTGTTGTGTTTCTGGAATCTTAACAATTATATGCCTATGTGTAGATTTTTTTTGATCAAGGCTATTTGGAGTCCTATATGCCTCACTTATCTGTATGCCAAGCTCTTTTCCCCTGCTTGGGAAGTTTTCTGCCATTATTTCTGTGAAGAGATTTTTTTATGTCATCTCCACTCTCTCCTGATTCTTCATTGAGCCCAATCAGTCTTATGTTATTCTTCTTTGCATCATCTAGCAGCTGCTGGATTGATTTCTCATGTTCCCTTATAATTTTGAAGCAATTTTTCTTTTCCTGGTCACTAATTGCAATCTTATCTTCTATGTCGAAATTCTGTCCTCATATTGGCTCATTCTGCTGTGTAGACTTTCAGTGGAGTTTTTCATGTCCTGAAAATCTATTTGCATCTGTTTTATGGATTCCATTTGTTTCTTATGTTGGGATTCCATCATGTTCCTGAGCTCCTCTCTAGATTTATTAATCATGTCTTGCACTAGGAGCACAATTTCTCCTGTTATCTGAGAAATTTTTTCTGATTTCATTTTTTCCAGATCCCCTTTTGTTGCCAGTTCAGTGGGTCCAGGTGGTTGAGTACCAGAGTGTTCCATCTCATTTCCCTTTGAGGTTGCTGTAGGTGATCTGGAAGTCTGGTTTTGAGACTTATTTATGTGTTTTCTCATTTCAACTGGGGCGGGGGGCTGTTAGCACCTGCACGGATTACCTCCTCTGAGCTGGGTGGGGTGGGACAGGGGCTGTGAGCAGTGGTAGGGATGGTGACCCAAAAGCCCTTTCCTTTGGGCTGGGAGCAGCGGGAGGGATGGTGGCCGGGAAGCCCCTTCCTCTGGACCAGGAGCAGTGGGATGGTGGCTCAGAAGCCCCTCCCTCTGGGCCAGGAGCAGTGGGAGGGATGGTGGCCTGGAAGCCCCTTCCTCTGGGCCAGGAGCAGCGGGACAGAAGGTGGCCCAAAAGCCCTTTCCTGTGGGCTGGGAGCAGCGGGAGGGATGGTGACTGGGAAGCCCTTTCCTCTGGACCAGGAGCAGTGCGACGGTGGCTCAGAAGCCCATACCTCTGGGCCAGGAGCAGTGGGACTCAGTACCTTGGTCTGGTGGTCTGGTGTCCTTTGCATCTTTGTAGTGTGGAACCTGGTGGCTGCCTGTCTGCAGTGGTGTGATTCAGTGTCTTCTTCACAACTTGGGACCTCGGTAGGCCATGCACAGACCTGCCTGTCTGCAGTGGGCTGATTCGGCGTATTCTGCACGACTGGGGACCTTGGTAGGGTGTGCACAGACCTGCCTGTCTGCAGTGGGGTGATTCGGCGTCCTCCGCGTGTCTCAGGACCCAAGTTTCTTAATATATAAAAATGTGAGTGATTATTTTTTACATAAAAATAGCTACATTTTTTCTAAAGATGACTTTATTGGAATACTCCATGATTCAAATAACAGAAAACTTACATCTAACTGGAGTAAACAATAAAGAATTTGTCAGCTCACCAAACCAAAATGTTCCCAAATAGGATAAGCTTCTGGGTTGATTTGTTCTCACAGTTCTCATGATTTTATTGCTATTTTGGTAAAAATATATAACATACAATTCACCGTTTTAACCTTTGTTAAGCATACAGTTCAGTGGCACTGTGTATTTGCATTGTCGTGCAGCTGCTACCACTGTCCATCTGAGAACTTTCTCATTAACCCAAACTGAAACTCTGTACCCCCTAAACAATAACTTGTGGTCTCCCCCTTTCTGTAGCCCCAACTAATGACTATTCTACTATTTTTAATATGTGAAATATGCCTACCACAAAGCTAAAACTCAGCTCTTGGTAGAGAAGTATCTCACATGAGCAGCCATACACTTCCATCCTGTGGCAAAAAGCCAGCAGAACAACATAGAAGGGGATTTGGGTGTCAAACAAAGGTGCTAAGGACTAAACACAAAGAGAGTAGACTAAAAATTTGACTCTCCTATTAAGTATGGCTGTACCAATTTTTGATGAAATCAGAGCTAGAGCAGAGTATACACTTTGATCTCCAGCTGGCTCTCACTTCTATGGATATAATAGTCTTCCAATTGTTCTTTGAGCCACCAGACTCATCCTCTCCGATCTACCTTCCAAATGGTCATGCTATAATTTTCCTAAAACCTCATCGTTTCATTCTTGTGGCAAATTCCTCAACAGTTTCCTCACTGCCCTCAAGTTAAATTTTAGCTTCTTACTGAGGCTCATGCAGACATTTATGGATTATTCCACATGCACTGTGCTGGCTTCCCCATGCCTTGCATGCCTACTTTGCAAACCAGCTTTCTCACCATTCCTAGGACATGATATTTTCCTTTCTCACATCTTGACATCAATGGTTACAACATTCCTTCTGTCTGGAAGGCCTCACTTCCTCACTATGGGTCTGGTTGCCTAATTCTTAGTCACTCTTCAGGAAAGTATTCAAATGTCATTTCATAATACTTGGAAGAATTTTAGTATCCTTCCCCACAAAAGACTAGAATTGGTATCTTTCTCTGCACTTCTATAAAAACCCATAGGTTCCAATTTTCAAAGTGCACCATTTTCAGTCTGTTCCCCTACAGACTTCAAATTTGAAAGTAAAGACTGAATCATTAGGATATAGCACAGTGATTAACAGACAGTAAACTATCTACTATAATCTATTGAATGAAAGAATTAGCAGGGCCAGGGATTTAGCTCAGGGGTGTCATCACCTGCCTTGCAAGCAGAAGGTCCCAAATTCGATCCCTGGTACCAAAAAAAAAAGAATTAGTAATATAACAAATACATGAAAATACATAGGCTTTTTAGTCAAAGCAGCATATCAGAATTGTTTTCTACTTTAGTCGGGAAATGAAAACAAGGTCTTTGTATTTCTTTATACTCACCTAAATATTAGCAATATTAAAATATATTTATATTTATGTAGCCCCATATTCAAAATACAGTATATACATATACATATATATATTGCACATACATATACACATATAAATTGTAAGTACCTGTAAGGTTCACACTTAGGGTTCATAATTTCTCATACTCACAAGGAAGAGTTTTCCTTTTCAGCATATATAATGAGACACGCTTTTACTCTGTAGCCCTCTCCACTGACATACTATGTGGCCAATTAGATATTGTGAAATGATATAATCAATTTATGTGGCTCTTTCGTGAGAGACATTGCAGCTGCAGCTTTTCTTTTTCTTTGATAAGTAGCTCTGAGAGAAGCCAAATGCCATCCTGTGGGAAAGCTTGAGTAGCCCTGTGGAGAGCTCCTCATGTGCGGAATTGACACATCCTGTTAATGGCCAGGACTGACTGGTTTTCCTGGTGAAAGGGCCACTTTCAAAGCACATTCTCCAGCTTCCATTCCGGGCTTCAGGGGAACTGCAGTCCTGATCAACATCTGAACATAACCTCTGGAGTGACACCCCCAAAACCAGAACCACTCCTTAAGCTGCTCCAAATTCCTGAACTGCAGAAACTGTTCTTGTGAGATAACAAATGTCTGTTGTTTTAAGTCTGGAGATAATTTGTTATGTAGCAATTGATAACATAAAGTCCTTGATTTATGTACTGAGAAGGTCACACATTAAAAAAAGTAAGTAAGAATGAAAAAGACGAGTTTTAAAAAAAGTACTAGAGGTGACACAATTGCTGGGTTGCAAGGAAGACATCAATTAGGGCTAACTTAATTGTTATCCCAGCCAGGATGCATTGGAGAGCGAAACAGGGATGGAACACCAAGTATAAACCACAGTGTTTCCAGGAAAACCAGGACATATATTCATCCTACATGCCACCTGCCTGAAGAGATCAGCTGGAGAAAACTGACTGGGTGTGACCAGTGCAGTCTGTTCAGGCTCTGAGAAGCAGGCCAGGATGCCAGAGAAGGTGTGTGGGGACTTTTTGATTAGAACCCAGTATGAATTCAGGTAAACAAGATCTTGCTTCCTCTAGTGAACAAAGAGCTTCAAAGAGGCTCATGGCTCCCCTGGCCCCAAAGTAGATAGAAAATAACAATGAGGTAAAGCCCGATCAAGCTGGTGGGTGTAATGAGATGCCTGTAATGTAGTTCCTGGGTGCAGCTTGGTATCCTGACATCTCCTCCTACAAAGAAGTTTTTAGCTCTAACCATGTGATATGTGTGCTGCACAAATGCCATCAAGGGGCCTGAGAGGAGCACATAGTGCTCAGGAGAAAATGGTTTTAGAGAGGGCTGCACCAAAGTCACTGGAATCATGCGTTGCTAGAATATACTAGACACACCTTCCAGGGCAAATAGAGCAAGAACCATTCTCATATTTGAAGGGAAAGTGTAGCCGCAGGGCTTCTGCTTTCAGTTAAAGAGCAGCCCGATAGCATGGTTTGGAAATTGAGGAGCAGCAACTCCATCAATTAAGGGTTTTAACAACCTAGTTATGAAAAAAAAAAGTTTGTGTCCAAACTTTGAATAAGATGGAAAGAATTTGTTTTTATGCCTAAATTAACCTGGGTATAAGTAAAGCATTTTTTTAGGCAGAAAAAATGATTGTGGTTTAAATTTTTATTTTAGGGACAAAATAGCTTATTTTATTTTGAAGAGATCTTTACTTTTAATTGATTATGTCTCAAAATAGATGTCCATTAAGATATGACACGTGACCACCTATTCATAGTGAACTATGTGGCGTATCTGAATTATCAACATTTCTGTGAAAGTGATTACAATGGAAATATAGCATAAAATAATCTTTGAGATCCAGAGCTTTGCCAAGTATAGTGATGCATGCCTATAATCCCAGATACTCAGGAGGCTGAAGCAGGAGGATCTCAAGTTCAAGGTCAACTTGGAGAACATAGCCAGACCTTGTCTCAATATAACCATATATAAACAAATAAATAACAATTAATTCCAGAGGTAATTTTTAAAATTTTTATTGGGTATAAATGAATACTATCCATCATTTATTGACACAAAGCAAGTAGTTGGAGAGATATTTGAAGCTATTTGAATATCTATATTCAGAACTTGACAATCTGGTACCTGAAAGAGCTAATATAGTCAGTTAAATGTTCACCCTACTATTCAAATTTAATATACTTCACTGAAAAAATAACATTTGATTTTTTTCCTTCCACTTCTTTTCTCACTGTGTTTTCCATTATCCTTTCAATCCATGAGCAAATTCTAGAGACAATTTCATCTTTCTATAATTAAAATGTTACAAACCACAGAACTGTTCACAGATGGGAGAGTTGCCTGGAAATGCAGAAAGCTCCCTGCTCCAGGTGATAAACTATGGGTTGCCTAGCAGAGAATTTAAGCGTTAGGTGAGTGGCTAACCAAGGTGAATGGTTAACCTTGAGGATTCTGGGATTCTATAGTTACTTTATTTACTATGAATGAATTGATGCAGTAATTGCCCTGGCTTCCTTCTGAGAAAAAAAATCTACATGAAATACCTGTTATCACAATTGTCATCTAGAGTGGGGATCCCCAGCCCCCAGGCCATGGACCGTATCTGTTGGTGACCTGTTAGAGCTGAGTGGTCTGGAGATCCTGGAACTGAGGTGGTTGGACATTTAGGTCTTCTCATAATTGAGCTCAATAGACTTTGGAGGCAGTTTTGAAAAGAACCACAGATACAGATTGGAGTCCAAAGACCAGACCTGCAGATACCAAACAGTCCTTCAAAGCCGTTCCTGCAACTTCCTTGCCTTTTATAGGATTCATGACCTCAGACATTGGCTATAAACACACTGACAGCAAGGTGAAACTTTTGATGAACAAGCCCTGAGGTACCTGTATGGAGTTTCGTTGCTTACTTGCTCACCACTGGGAGAGGGGGCTTAACCTCTGGCTGTCTCTCATTATTACAAAATCCATTTATCCCTAAGGAGCTGGTTGCTTATTTGGATGAGAATTTTAAATCTTGTACTTTAATTTTTTTTCTAAAGCTTATCTGGATGGCTTAGTAAAATTTTCCTCTGTGTTGGCAAATTTATGCCAGATGTTTTTATTTAATGTGGTAATTTTTATATGAGACAACAGGACAAAGTCTTCAGCTACCTCGCTTGCTCGTACTTAATCAGTTCTCCTTTCCTTGGGGATAGCCATTCCCATATTTACCCCTGGTTATCAACAAACACAGATCCAGTTCTGAGAGTGGCCCTGTGGCACATACCAACACAGTGTCTCATACTCCCTGGATTGCCTCATGGAAATGTCATGGAGATTGGAAATATGTAGCCCTTTCTCTCTGTGTTTGTCATCCAGATGCCCTGTGAGGGCTGGCAAAAAGTGTTCTTATTCTCTAAATATTCACTGTCATGTATTTGTGAAGTAAAATGATGTTTTGGGTTTGCAGTTGGTTTTGTAGCAAATGAACATCTGTTATTCTCTTTTAATCAAGAAGTACTGAACACAGCTGGGCAGGGCAACTTGGCTTTCTCCACTGTGTCTGTTGAGTCAGAGATGAAGGCTGTCACCTGTCAGCTGCTTGTTCATTGGCTGACCAGCTGCCACTCATCTCTCACAACTGTTTTGGCTCGAAGAGACTCATGGGTGGGAAGAGAATCAGGGTCAGATTGTTCTATAAACACAGCCCAAGGGAGTTCTAGGAGCAGGGATATTTCATGAAGCTGCTCTGATCAGCCATTACTGAATGTGAAAGGCACAGCCCTGAGTGGGTGTGAAGTAGACAGAGGTCCAGTATGTACCTTTTAGTTTTTTATCTACTGGCATCTTTCTTCCCTATTTCCATGATATGAGATTATAAATAATGTGACCTGTCCTGAGGCAAATGTAGTTATCAAGAATGCCTGATTTTCACCATAAGAAGGATTTTATTTCCTACATATCTCAGTGTTACCAAACAGAAGAAGACTTTGAGTTCTTTAGACAAACTGTCACAGTTTCTCTACCCTGGATTTCAAGAAGGTAAAAGTGCAAAGCTAAAAATTCTCTCTCTTCCAAAACTCTTTAGCAAAATTAGTCATTAGTGATGCATCCTACACACAGTCGTAGATCACTCTTCCTGACTCACAGTTTCAGTTGTGTTATTGTATTGCTAAATTTGCTATAAAGGCTTACAGCTATCAGGAACACAGCTCACACTGCAGCTCAGCATACAAGGTCCTCCACAGTGTGATCCCAAACTACTTGTCTAGACTCATTGCCAACAATTGTGATTAATGTTTTCTTCACTCCAACAAAAATTTACCACATACTGTACTGTTCTTTATTGCTCCTTGTTCTCCCACTGCTTTGCTTTTGCTTATTCTGTTCCCTGATCTGAAACACAAATGGCCCTGATTGTTTGGACCCAGTTCAAATACATCTTCTCCTTAAAGTTTTCCCTGAACCCTCCCAACTGAGACAATGTTTGTTTCTTCCAAATAGCCAGTCATGTTTCCCATCCTCCTCCCAAAGCTCCCATTAGTGTTTTCTCACAGTGCTCAGTTGGCCTACCTTCTTGCAATAGTAGCAGGCAGGCCTTGTCTTAGTCAATTTTTCTACTTTCCCTAGGGCCTTGCAAACAGAATGTGCTGATGATTTTTTTTGTTACAAATGTAACAATAATTATTTGTAGAGAACTTTGGATTTATTAAGTGCATTCACATTCATTATTTCGCTTACTATTCATAAATGGAAGTAGAAACAACAGATGTTCTCTTCATTACAAATAAGGAGAAGAGAAAAAGAACTGACTTTTGCTTATTTATTAAACTATTATTGTGTCATTATTAACATCTGCCTTTTCTGCCATGTTTTTAAGTTCTGTGAAAGCAGGAATTATGTCTATGTTTTCATTGTTTTGTTTCCAGTGTCTAGCACATTGCCATATATTATGTGAAAACTCATTAAATATCTGTCAAATAAATGAATGAGCCTGGCAATGGCTGATTGTACAGTATGGACTACTTGAGTCTCACAGCAGGTACCTTTTCAGTTTTACAGTGAAGGAAATGTAGCCTCCAAGGTGAACAGTGGTCCTGTGTATAGGTGGAATGGAAACCCAAATCTCACAATTACAGAAAGCTTGTGTTTTCTTTCACACTTTCAGTCTCCTACGAGTGACTTTTTCTTTTGTTGCTGCTATTTCTGTTTTTAATCATTATGATTCCGTAATAAGTAAATTTTTAAGAGTTATTTTAACTCAATTTATGTATTTTTCTCTGTACATTAGAGACACCAGAGTTACAGAATAGTGCTTAGGATGTTAGGTGATATTGCCAATTCCAAGGTCCATGTAACGTGAGGGGAGACGAGGCCACTCTTACAAGGGAGAGTCACTTTTGAAAGATTTCTCTACTTTTACTGTAGTTACTGTTTTCCTCTAAAAGAAAGAACTGTTTTGATATAAATAAATACTAATTAAATGCATATCTCAATTTGTTTTATTCTCATTGATCCAGAAGAATATTCATAGTTACATTTTGATGATTCTCTTTGAAGACAGGAAACAGATCTACTGAGCAATCTCATCAAGCCAGGACTTTATTTTTATAATAACCTGACAAGGTAGGTATTATTATCACCTCAGTTTTTTGAAATGAAGACATTCCTGCTTTATGATTTGTTTTAATATCCATTAAAATTCAAATGAAAAATTTAATATATCATTGACTTGTTCAAATCTTTTGCTTTCTCTTTATGTGAAATTTGGACAAAGATTTTTTTTTCTGATTTAATAGTACTCTTCATACCTAATGTCAAAAGGAAAAGCTTTTATTTTTCTGAGTGTTCTTTCACAGAAAAATCTGTTTTCACATTGTGTTTGCTGGTTAAATCAGTGGGCTTGAAGTTTTGTGATTGGTTAATGCAGGCATGCAAAAGTGAAAATTTAATATTTAGTATCTAATTGTTATCATTACTTAAATGTGCTTGAGTTCTTTTGTCATGTAATATAGGAGGTGTGATTGAAAAATATGTTTAAAATTTTAAACAATTATTATAGTAAAAGACACATTGCCACTAATCAATCCCCTTCACTATGAAGACAGTTATCTCATCATTCTTTGGCAACATATTTTCCAGAAATAGGTTTTTGAATTTTTTTTTAACCTAAACTTTCACCATAGTTTTCTTTTTTTTTCCAATTAAGTTTATTGGTACATTTTAGGTATACATTATGATCACAGTCAACATTGGAGTTTGAACCTGTACATGATATATATTGGTTCTTGTTTTTTTCCCCATTCTTCTTCCCTCACTTCCACCCCTCCACCCCTCCCTATTTTTAAAAAATGTTATTTCCCTTTTTTTTCTCCTTTTCTCATAGATTTTTCTTTCCCCTCTTTCCTTTCCACCAGCACTCCTTTTATTCCCCTTGCCTTTGGTTCTTTTCTTCCTATTTTACATTATCTATTATGCATTTTGGTCCTCATTTACACTTTCAGTTTCTCACATCAGAGAAACTATTCCGTATTTACACATGTCCAATTTTTTCACGTAAGAGTATGGCCTCAATGTGCAACCATTTAGCTATAAATATGTGTAGTTTATCATTCTTTATATTAGTACTTCATTTTATAGAAAAATTACATATTTATCCAGTCACCAGTTGATGTGCATTTGGGCTGTTTTCAAGATTTGGCTATTACAAACAGTGCCACTATAAACAAGGGTGCGCATATATTACTGTGGTATGATGCTTTTAATTCCTTTGGAAGATACCTAGCAGAGGAACAGTTGGGTTAAATGGGACCTCTAATCCTAGATCTCTGAGGAATCTCCACACTGATTTCCACAGTGGTTGCACCAGTCTACACTCCCACCAACAATGGAGAAGGTTTCCTTTCTCCCCACAACCCCGCCAGCACTTGTTACTGGTTGATTTCTTGATAACAGCCATTCTTTCTGGGCTGAGGTAAAAATCTCACCATTGTTTTCATTTGCATGTCTCAAATAACCAGTGATGTTGAACATTTTTTCCTATGTTTATTTGCTGTTTCTACTTCTTTGTCTGAGAAATGTCTGTTCATTTCAGATGCCCATTTTGGATTGGGTCTTTTAATTTGGGAGGTCTAATTTTTTAAATGTTCTTTATATATTCTAGATAGTAGACCTTTGTCTGAGCTGGTAAAAGATTTTTTCCCATATTATGAGTTTTCTCTTCACTCTGTTGGTGGTTTCTCTTGCTGTGCAGAAGCTTTTTATTAAGATGAGATCCCAGTTGTTCATTCTTTGTGTTAGGTCACGTGCAACTGAGGTTTTGTTCATCATCTTCTCCTATGCCAGTATCATCAAGAGTTCTACCTAACATATCTTCCAGCAAGTTTAGTGTTTCTATTTTGATATTCAGATCTTTGATCCATTTCAATTTTAGTTTACTGCATGGAGAAAGATATGGGTCTAGTTTTAATCTTTGGCAAGTTGAAACCCAGTTTTTCCAGCACCATTTTTTAAAGAGGTTATCCTTCCTCCAGAGAGGGTGTTTGGCTCCTTTGTCAAAGGTGAAGTGGCTTATTATGTCCTGAGTTGTTTCCCTGTCTTCTAATCTATTCCATTGATCCTCGAGTTTATTTCTTTACCTGTACCATGCTCTTTTTATCACAGTATCTTTGTAGTATAGTTTCAAGTTGGGAATTGTGATAATCCCTGCCTTGTCTTTGCTGCCTAGAATTGCTTTTGCTATTCTGGGTCTCTTCTAGCTCCAAATGAATTTTTGGACAATGTTCTCGACTTCTGTGAAATATATTGTTGGAATTTCAATTGGTATCGCATAGAATCTATTTAGCAGTTTTGGAAGTATGGCCATTTTCATTATATTGGTTTTTTCTTCCCAAGAACAAGTGATGTCTTTCCATTTTCTGATATCTTCTTTGATCTCTTTTTCAGAGTGCTGTAGTTTTCAGAATAGAAGTCTTTTGCTTCTTTTATTAGATTGATTCCTAGGTGTTTCATGTTTTTGGAGGCCACTATGAAAGGAGTTGTTTCTCCAGTTCATCACTCAATGAGTCTGTTTCGTGTACTGGAAGGCTATTGATTTTTGAGTGTTGACCTTGTATCCAGCTACTCTACTGAATTTGTTTATTAAGTCTAGAAGACTTTTGGTGGAGTTCTTGGTGTTTTCTATATAGAGTAGAATGTCATCTGCAAATAATAATAAGTTAACTCTTTCTTTCCTATCTTAATCCTTTTATTTCTTTCTCTTGTCTAATTGCTGTGGCTAATGTTTCCAGAACTATATCGAGCAGGAGTAGTGATAGTGGACATCCTTGTCTTGTTCCTGATTTTAGTGTGAAGGATTTCAGTTTTTGACCATTTATTATGATGTTGGATGTTGGTTTTTTTATAGATGGCTTTTAGGTTGAGCTAAAAACCATCTATTCAATTTTCTGTAGGGTTTTTATTATAAATTGGTGTTGAATTTTGTGGAAGGCTTTTTCTACATCTATTGAGATAATCATTTGGTTTTTGTCCTTGACTCTGTTAATAAAGTGTATTATATTTATTGTTCTGCATATGTTGAACCATCTCTGCATCCTTTGGATAAATCCGACTTGGTCAGGGTGTATGATCTTCTTGATGATCTCCTGTATTCTTTTTGCCAGTATCTTTTGTTGATTTTTGTCTAATTGATCCACCTATTTTTCTTAGTGAGGTATTGAGGTCCACAACTACTATTATATTAGTGGTTATTTGATTTTTCATGCCTATTAATATTTGTTTTATATAGTTAGTTCATTAATATTTGGTGCATATGTATTTATGATTGTCATCTCTTCCTCTTGGATTATTCCCTTTACAAGATTGTAGTGACCTTCTTTGTCTCTCTTAATTAATTTTAGTTTGAAATTCACTTTGTTGACAAATAGAATAGCTACCCTTGCCTTTTGGGGGGTTCTGGTCTCATGGAGTACATTTTCCACCCTTTGACATTCAGTCTATGAATTTCTTTTTTAATTAAGTGTGTTTCTTGTATACAGCATATTGTTAGATCTTTCTTCTTGATCCATTCTACCAGTCTATTTCCTTTGATTGATGAACTGAGGCCATTAACATTGATAGTTATAACTGATATGTATTGACTTACCTTGCCGTGACCTTTTCCTGTTGTTGGATTCCCCCCACCTTGCCTTTAATTTCTTGTCTTGCCTGATGGATTCCTTCTGTTGGGCTTCATGGAGTTGTGACCGTCATTGTCTTTTCCTAGGATATTGTTTAGAATGTTTTGGAGTGCTGGTTTGGTATTCATGAAGTTCTTCAGGTATTCTTTGTCATGAAAGTATCTTATTTCTCCATCAATTCTGAAAGATAGTTTTGCAGGATACGTCAATCTGGGTTGAAGGTTGTTTTCTTTTAGGGCTTAAAATATTTCACTCCAGGCTCTCCTTGACTTGAAGGTTTGTGTTGACAAGTCTGCTGTGATTTTGATGGGCTTTCCTGTGTATGTGATGTGATTCTTTAACTGCTTTTAATATTTTGTTCTTGTGTTGAATTTCTGGAATCTTCACTATTATATGCCTATGTGTAGATTTTTTTTGATCAAGGCTAGTTGGAGTCCTATATGCCTCACTTATCTGTATATCAAATTCTTTTCCCCTGCTTGGGAAGTTTTCTGCCATTACTTCTGTGAACAGTTTTTTTTAAGTCATATGCACTTTCTCCTGTTTATTCATTGACTCTGATCAGTCTTACGTTATTCTTCTTTGCACTGTCTAGCAGCAGTTTTTTTTATAAAGTGGAATAATATTCAGCCATAAAGAATGAGAAACTAGAGACATTTATAGCTAAATGGATACACATTGAGGTGATACTCTTGAGTGAAATAAAGAGGACACATGTGTAAATACTGAATTGTTTCTCTAGTGTGAGAAACTGAAAGTGTGAAAATGGACTAAAAGGTATAATAGATAAAGTGAAATAGGAAGAAAAGATGCAAAGGGGAAGGGGGAGTGAGAGGGGTAGGGGAAAGTAAAGAAGAGAATGGAGTTAAATAAGGAAAAGAAAAAATGGAAACAAAGTCTTTGTAAATAGAGAGGGATGGAGGGGTTGAAGGGAGGGCAGGGGAATGGGAAAAAAATAAGAACCAAGATGAATTATGTAAAGGTGAAAATTTCCAATGATGAATGTCATTATACTGTATAACTTAAATGTACCAATAAAATTAATTTTAAAAAAAGAATGGTGCATGGGCAGGCAGGCAGGCCCTGGCCCATTCACCATAGTTTTCAATCACCCCTCGTATTTCTTTGACTTCTCTTCCTCAGCTTACAATTGGGGAGCCAAGTCTGAAAGTACTTCCTTTGAAAGTTACCATGTTTCAAGATGATTTCTAAGTAGGATTCCAGTTTATTTATCTTTAGAAGTTTACCTTAGTCTGTCTTTATTACCCAACCATCTAATTTGCATCTTTGATATTCACTGTGGCTATCCACAGTGGGTTTTTCTTTGTGTTTGTGAAGACCTCAAAATTAAACTACTGGGCAGCAGCTGATATTAGTCATTCACAACGTGCATTGGATCAAAATATAAAACCTTAAGGCCAATGCTTTGTGCTTTAATGCCATTCCCATGATCTCTTGCTATCATTGTGATAAGCATTTAAAGAAAGCTTTTAAACATGTGACAGATTGACAACATCTAATCATCCTTGGATGGAATCATTACTCCCCAAATATAATCCAAAACTGACATCACACAGAATCTTATAGAAATTCCTGTTCCCATGGCTATTCTTGTGCTGCAAATATTTATGTGACACAGTATTTTTTTAAAAGGACTATTGCAAAGATATTATCCCATATCTCCTTTTTTACTCTTTTCATGGTCTTACTTCATATTTGTTGACAGGCACTCTCACAGTCAAAGAGTCTCTTGAAAGAAACATTTGCAAAAGAATCTTAGAGTATTGAAATGCCAGTTTCCAAAAAAAAATGCCTCTTCTAAACAGAATGTTCTAAATAATTGTATCAGTTTAAATAGAATAAGAAGTTCCTGCCCTGGAGATAATGATGCAGTTTATTCTTTGATGGGCCCCTATGCCAAACACATATTCTGTGGAGGCTCTAGGTCAGTTCTACAAAAGTTCACAGGTCCAGAGATCAGTATCCTTCCAGAACCAGAGGCAAATGATTCTAAAGCTCTGTCCACCTGTCTTACCACTTCCACCTACTGACAGGAGAAGTTTCCTTTCTTTACCATGGTCCTTAGTCCTGACTGCTCAGGATTTACAACTGCAATGCCCTTTACAACTGTTGCTTCTTGATCACCAGGCTTAGTCTCATTTCATTTTAGAGGCTTGTTGACCTCTGGTCAACCTTTAGTCTTCACTGCCCGTGTGTAAACTCCTCTAGTTCCCTTTTCTTGCTGGAATTTCCCATTATAATAACTCTGGACTCCTTCTGCCTGATCTAAGCAGGTAGAACCCTAGCTACTTGATCCAGGTGAATGTCACCCTTGAGGTTTTGACAATGAGCATAATATAATGAAAGGAGATAAAGATTTCAAAGGAAATAGATTACTGACTAATGTCAGGTGACATCCTATACTTCCTATAACTGCTGCCATTTCTCTTATTCTCCATGTGCCTCTAGCTCTCTTTATTGCTCTACCTTTCCTATTCTGACATAGATGATATGAATCAAAATGAATGAAGAAAACTGTTAAAGAAATCCATGAGGATCCCAGGCTCCTAGGGCAGTGAAGCTCAGCTGGTCCCAGCACCCAGAAGGAAGGGGACCTCCATCCCAGGCTCCTAGGGCAGAGAAGCTCAGCCAGTCCCAGTACCCAGAAGGAAGCTCCCCCACTGCTATCCCAAGCTCCTAGGGCAGAGAAGGTGAGCTGTGTGGGTGCCAGCAGCACCCCCCCCCACCGTGGAAATGAGAAGACACATAAACAAGCCTCAAAAACAGATTTCCAGATCACCTACAGCAACCCCAAAGGGAAATGAGATGGAACACTCTGATACTCAAGCACCTGGACTCTCTGAACTGGCAACAAAAGAGGATCTGGGAAAAATGAAATCAGAAATAATTACTCAGATAACAGCAAAGATTTTGCTCATGGTGCAAGACATGATTAATAAATCTAGAGAGGACACAGATAAAAAAAAATAGAGGAGCTGAGGAACATGATGGAATCCCAACATAGGAAACAAATGGAATCCATAAAACAGATACAAACAGATTTCCAAGAGATTAAAAACTCCATCGAAAGTCTGCACAGCAGAATGAGCCAATGTGAGGATAGAATTTCACATACAGAAGATAAGATTGCAATTAGTGAGAAGGAAAAGAAAAATTGCTTTAAAATTGTAAGGGACCATGAGAAATCAATCCAGCAGCTGTTAGACGATGCAAAGAAGAATAACATAAGACTGATTGGAGTCAATGAAGAAAGAGGAGAGAGTGCAGATGACATAAAAAAAACTGTTCACAGAAGTGATGGCAGAAAACTTCCCAAGGAGGGGAAAAGAACTTGACATACAGATAAGTGAGGCATATAGGACTCCAGCTAGCCTTAATCAAAAAAATCTACACATAGGCATATAATAGTTAGGATTCCAGAAATCCAACAGAAGAATAAAATTCTACAAGCAGTGAGAGAAAAGAAACAAATCACATACAAAGGAAAGCCCATCAGAATCACAGCAGACTTCTCAATGCAAACCCTCAAGGCAAGAAGAGCTTGGAATGATGTATTTCAAGCCCTAAAGGAAAGCAGCCTCCAACCCAGATTGATGGACCCTGCAAAACTATCTTTCAAAATTCATGGAGAAATAAGATGCTTTCATGATAAAGAGCACCTCTGGAACTTCATGAATACCAAACTGGCACTCCAAAAAATTTTAGACAATACCCTAGGAAAAGACAATGAGGATCACAACCCCAGAAAACCCAGCAGAATAAATCCATTGGGCATGACAAATTAAAGCCAAAGAGCGAGAATCCAACAAAAAGAAAAAGTCATGACAAGGCTTTTAAAACTTTTAACTTCATCTCCCGAATGAGTGTATAATTCAATCTTGTTAATGTACTGATTAGTATTTTTCTGATTCTAGAATTGCACACCATTCCTTGTGCTATACTGGCTATTTATCATCTTCTTATGTCTACTTTTTAATTGGGTTGTCTATTAATGAGCTTTAAGGATTCTTTATATATTCTGCTTATAGGTTATATGCATTGTAAATATGATCTGTTTAAAGACTACTTTTCATGTTAATGATGTCATTTAAAGTTCTAAATTTTGATGGAATCTCATTTATCAATTTTTTTTCTTTTATACATCATGTTTTTTGTATCCTAGGTAACTCTTGCCTACCCTGAATTCATAAATATTTTCCCTTATAATTTCTTCTTAAAGTTTTATACTTTTAGGCTTTCTTATTTAGGTTCATAGATCCCTTCAAGTTATTTTCATGTATGGAAATAAAGGGTTGAGGTTAATTTTTTATATACGGATACCAAGTGTTCTAGTGCCATTTGGTGAAGACACTATCTCTTCCTTGGCATGTGAATTGAGTGTATATTCTATAAAATGCTAATGTTAAATAATCTTTCAAAACTCAGTGGACCATATATGTGTGGTTCTATTTCTAGATTCTCTGTTTTACTCAAATGATCTATATGTGTTTCTTTACACCAACACTGCCTTGATTACTGTAGCTTTAGAAGAAGTCTTAAAATTGGGTGCTAAACATCTTCCAACACTGTTTTTGTTTTTTGGTTTTTTTTGGCTTTTCTGGGTCCTTTGTACTCCTACATAACTTTTAAATTTCAATATCCAGTTCTTCATTTATAGCAAGTATACACAGACCTGAATTTTTATATATACCTTGTGTTTTCTAATCCTGCTAAATTCAAGTACAAGTTCTCGGGGCTCGTAGAGATTTCTTAGTATTTTCTCTGTAGATGATCATTTCATCCACATATAAAGATTTTGCTTCTGCCATGCCAATTCTATCCTAGTTGTGTCATTTTATTGCCAGACTGTTTTGGTTTAGACCTATGCTTCAAAGGCTAATGGACAGATGAAGAGTAGGCATATATGCCCTTGTTCCCCACTTTAGGGAGAAAGCACTGTATCATCTCCATTCATAGAAGGAGTTTTTGTTGGAAGTATGGCGTACATGTCTTTAATCTGTTGAGAAGGTTCTGTTCTACTTCTAGCTGTTCCACTTCTCCTGATAGCTTTTACCATGAACAGCTGTAGAATTTAGTCCAATACTTTTTCTCCAGCTAGTGACAGGATCATATGGCTTTCCCCTTTCCTCTGTTAAAATGATGACTTTTCGGAGTGGATCTTCCAATGCTGAACCAACACTGCCATCCCTATAATAAAACTAAGAATTCGTTTTGTTAAACAAATTTCTATCTATGTTCATACTTTTTTCTTCTATTATCTTTATCCAGTTTTAGGATTAACACAATATTGATTTCCTAAAATGATGGGAGAAGTGTTCCTTCTTTTTTCTGCTTTAAATGTTTAATATAATTTATCAGTTAAAATGTTTATGAGCCTGCTGTTGTCATATAGGTAGGTTTTCAAGCTAGGAATATACTTTCTTTAATAAGTGCTATTCAAATTTTATATTTCCTCCAGAGTTAGTTTCATTAATTTGTCTTCTAAGTTACTTCTTAGAAGTTGTCAAATTTATTTCAAAAAAGATGTTTGTAATATGCTTTCTATATCCTTTTAAATTCTGTAAAATCTGTGGTAATGTCTCCTAGATCTTAATATTGTAATTTAAAAAATGTATAACTGATATTGTGTAACAGGAAGAAAAGGTCTAAAAGAGCAGGGGAATTGGGAGGGGTAGGGGAAGGGAAAAAAGGGAAAGGAAAAAATATGAGAAGAGGAAAGAAATGGAAACAAGGTCTTCGCAAATAGGGAAGGGTGGAGGGGTGAAGGGAGGGCAAGGGAAGGAAAAAAAAATAAGAACCAAGACACTCATGTAATGGTACAAGATCCCAATGATGAATGTAACTGTATTTTATACCTAAAATGTACCAATAAAGTTAATGGGGGGGGAAGAAAGAAATCCATGAGGACAACACAAGGCAACAATACTGACACTGTTACTTAATGAGCAATAAACCAGAAAATGCATAAGGGCCAATTGAGAGGTATAAACAAATTTTACACAATCATAAATTAATTTGAACTCTTCTACTTCAATAACTAAAAATGAGTTTCAGGAAACATCTTGCAAAGACAGAGTCCTGTATGGTTTTTCTTTTTCTTTTTTGGTCAGTTAGCCACATTAAAAATGTTATGTACAAACTAGTAATGAAGGAAACATGAATATAGGCTGAGTTTGCTAAGAAGTTTTGATTATCTGTCGATCTTTTCCTGGCATAAGGATATTCGAAGAAAGGTGGGGGCTGAAGGATGACCATATTTATTCATGCTTCTGTAACATCCATTATCAGGAAGTCTTCTAGACATCATACAAATTATTGAGAAGAATGCCCATGATTTTAAGATAATGGTAAAAATATTAGATAAGGTAAGTTAGGAAGTTAGCAACAATAAAGATGTGGGTTGAAGTAGAGATGGCAGACTTTATAGATAATTTATAAAATCCCTGCAGAAGAATCTGAAATACCAAGATTGTTTTTGTAAAATTTGAAATTTTACCAGAATTTTTAAAACAAGGCCAAACCATCCATATAAAGAGATAAATGGTCAGTTATTATATAGTTGAAAATGAACAATGTTTTAATACCTGAAAATTTGGAAATATTGAGACATTTGGTAGTATAAGCCCTATAATTTCATTCCTTTCATGGGAAAAATAAGGATAATTCACATCATTTCCTACCTAACAGTCTTTTTTTCTTTTTTTACTAACATTCTTGCTTTTATTAAAAATAAAATTTCAACAATTGAAAATAGTTCCCAAATCTCATGCAAAATTGATTCCCTTTAAAGAAACATGGAGAAAGTGAATATACCCATGGAGGTTCAAGAAAAGTGTGACATCACATTATTCATCTTAGACCTAATCCTGGGGAAATCATGAAAGGGTTAATCTCTGCCCTGAGATCCTCTGTCAGCAGCTACCCTTCAGTCCTAGCTCATCACCCCTATTATCCTGGCTGGAATGTAGCCCTTCTTTTCTTAGACATGCCTAGCACCTACTATGCTGCCTTCACAATCTCCATCCCTGTTCCCTCTGTGCCAAGGAAACACTCAGCCAGTAGGACTCCACTGCCTTTGTGATGGTGATCATGAAGTCACCTACCTTAAAGGACCTTTTTTACCATGCCCCAGATGATGAAGACTGCAGGAAGGAATGCCTCTGCTTTGGTTGCTTAATGAAAGGGAGGGACTATGGGACCAGAAAAGAAGGTCTTGTTCGAAGAAATGCCAAGCTGAAAGAGAAAGGGATCTACAACCAGATTCATCCCTGTGGTTCCCTCCTCTTCTCTCCTGTCTCCTCAGATGCTTGTGGCTTCTACCCACAATACATTCCTTCTACGTATCTTGTCTTTTGAATGTTTTTGAGCTCTCCTTTTGATCAGTTAACAGAAGTTGGGATTTCAAAATAGGGTTCTTAGAGGAAATTCTCAGAGAAATGCTAAAGGAAGAGGCAGGCTAAAAAATCAAGCATATTCACTTTCAAGGAGACTCAAATCTGAATGTAAGTAATTTAGGCTGGATTGTCTTATACTCTTTTCCCTTGTAACTATTTCTGAGGGTGTCCTCAAACCTTTTCCAGCTCTCCACTGGTCATTCTGTTCTTTTCCATATCTATTACCTTTTGAGGAATAGGACTTTTGTTTGTTTTTCTGGATGGGAAATGAACACTCAGTAAACAATGAACCTTAGATAGAGATAGAAGACTTCAAATTTCCAAGGAAAGATAAATGTACCGAACTGTATTCCACATGATGATAAGGGCATGCTTTCCAATGCTATAGTAATGGGAACTTGGCATTCCTGGCCAAAAACTAATGGGACATATATTCTCTACCTTCTTTTCAAAATACATTGAAATCTCCCACTGCTGGAGGTCTTCCCGCACATGAAAACGACCTCCTAGCACAAGCTTCAGAAGAAAGGGAGAGTATTGGATCTGCATACGCTAACCCAAATCACAAATTACAACTTTAGTTTTAAGGTTAAGAAAGTACACTGGAACAGAAATTGAGACATCTGGATTGAAGATCTGGGTCTATATTTTTTTACTTCATATCTCTGTCTTTCAGCGTTTTCAAGTCCAAAATGAAAAGGGCTGAGCTAGATAATTATAAGTACTTTGAGTCAGTACTTCTCAAATTGTATATCAAGCTTTGGTTGTGTTTTTTATGTACATTAGTATGTAGACTAATAACTTTGTACAACAAAATAAAAATAAATTGCCAGGAAAGCAAACACATGCCTGGATGTCACAGTAACCTTAAGTTGCTACAAAAGTTTCTAAATACTCAGAATATCTGTCCTTATCTGATCACAGCCTGGCGACTAACACTAGTCCCCGAGTCACATTTTGAATAACATGTTTAAAATTCCAACCTTCTTTATACAAGTTCTGAACCTAAATATATTTGAGAGAATCTCATTTTTATGGGTATTAATAAAATGAGAGAATGAGATGATTAAAAAACAGAGTGGTTGGAGGAATCATTGACCTTTGGATTGGAACAAAGATAGGAGTTGCATTGAGAAGTCACTGCAATGGTTGTTTTAGGGCTAATAACCCAAAGTTATTTGGGAAGCAAAATGAAAGGAATTACATTTCATAGTACACAAGGTTTTCTTTTACATATTTGATATACATATACATATACATATTTGATATACATATTTTACATATTTGATATACATTTTTTTTTTTTACTTTACTGGCTTAGCTCCAGTGAAAGCCTCAGGGGATGGAATTATGGTGGGTGTGCATGTGAGAGGGAGATAGGAACCCAAGAGCCATTCAAGAATCAGGTTCATTCTTTCATAACAAACCTTCTCATGAGAATTAATCAGGGCCCTAAAACTACTTCAGTTCCTTCCAAGGGCAGCTCCCTCAATGATCTAACTACTTCCCACTAGGTTTCACTTTTAAAGGTTCTTTATACTACCTCCCAATTCCACCACACTGAGGACCAAGTTCAAGGCACATCCCTAGGGACCCTCTTAAATCACATCCAAGCTATAGCAAGGCCTGGACCTAGAGAGGCCCCACACTAGGACTGGACAGTAACAGTATCTAACCTCATACAACACTGACAGGCACTGTTCTAGGCAAGTTGTTCATTTTAGTTAATTTTATACACTATTCTTATAAGTGGTAATTATCCTCAATGCTGGAGATATAGTGACTTACCTGAGGTTGCAGCAGCTAAAAAGCAGCAGGGCCATGGTAAGACCTCAGATAGAGTGCAATGTTAACTGCTGCTCAGTGCTACATACCACAGGACACGTGGACAGAAGTCACTCTTCCTCCTGGGGTGGTCACTGAGAGGAAAGACTGGCAAGGGTGCAGGTGGAACAGATGGTGAAATCTCAAGGAGGAGACATATATGAAATGGCTCCCAAACCTTGATATTCTCAATGTAGATGTTCTCAATGAAGAGGTTCACTTCTGGATTTTAAAAGACAACTTATTTTGTATTTATAAACATATAATTGCAAATGTCAAAACTCAAGCAGTATAATCTGTGACATCATCACAGGGTATATTAGAATGGAGTTAATGGAAAACAGAGAAGTAATATACTGTGTAATTACAAAAGTTAATTCTAACATGATTTTAAATTGTGAAAATGTACATATTAGGCTTTCTCTAGAATTTGTGCTTATAGAATTGACATTTATGTAAACATCAATTTTAAATTTAAAATATTCATAAATGTTATATTTGTCTTCTTAATCAATCCTGCATCCTGGTATCATTTCTTGTTCCAGTTTCTGCCATAATTCAGAGACAGTGAGCAAGGAGAGTGGACCCTCTTGAACAAAATGATTCCAGTGTTCTTTGGGTTCTCATTTGGGAAGAATGCAGAGTCATCTCACCTCCTTTCCACTCTGGATACAGAATATATTTCTAGTGTAAGGAAGAGAGAGGAGAGAAGAGGGAAGCAGCAGAGTGGGGAAGTAGTTTGCATTTCAGAAAAAGAAATCTTTTGTAGTCAGATTGAGCCTCAGTCAAACTGACACTGTCAATTCTGGACCAAATTCACAGGACTCTTTTCCACCCAAAAACATTTTAGGAAAACAATGATCTTATTTGAAAGGGCAGAGAGTGGATAGATGAGGACTCCATCCGACCAGCTTCCTGAAAAGAAAAATAAAATCAACATCTCAGTTCCCTTTTTAAAAAGTTCCCATGAGAAATGCTAATAACTTTGTCCTCTCCATTCTTTCTCCTGGTCTAGTTCAAAGAATGTCTAACAAAATCCTTACATATGTTCAGAGATTTTTTTTTTTTTTTTGGAATGTAAGAAAACTTTAAATACAGGATTGAGACCAAATCGGTAAGGCATCACAAACTGTGAGACATAATCTTGGACAAAACTGGAGCAAGCAACAGCCTCAGCGACAGTGACTCGCTGCTGGGGTGTCCAGGCCTGGCTCTGAAGGTTGAGTGAGGTAACTGGGCTGGGCCCTGCGGGGCAGGCTTCCCGAGCCGATCTGATGGGTTGGCTATCCTGGGTGCAGCCTCCTGGCCGGCCCTCCCCACTGCCAGACTTGGGGACGCAGAGCCCAGCCGAGCCTGTGAATGAGTGACATCTGTCACCAGCAGCCTTGGCCACCCCTCCAATACTGCGTCACTCCCTGGCTCTGGGCTTCTCTAGGTCTTCACTGGCTGAGCTGGAAAGTAACTAGAACACAGGGGCAGAATGGTGTAGTGTTGAAGCCACTGGTACGGTTCTAAACCAGGGTGCTTAGCTGTGAGGTGTCTGAACAGATCATCCGAAATCGTGTCATTTTGAGCAAAGAATGTAAACCGAAGAAACGAGGGAGACTGCTCACTCCCTCCAAGCCTGGGCTGGGGGGCTGACCTTCTGTCCGGATGGCCAGCACTCAACGGTCAGTACCAGACTGGTTCCAGAGCAGACCTTCCCATCGGTTTCCAGTTGTCTGCGAATAAAGTTCTCAAAACATAGGTGCCTTTACCAAGGAGGGGAAGGGCGGGGAGGACAAATGCTGGCAGCTTCTCGGCTCCACCCTGAACCAGTCCTCCACGGCTGGGTCTCGGCCAGGTAGGGTAGGGACTATTTGTTACCACTCCTTCTTCTTATCCATGGAGACACCGCCGGGGCCCAGCGCCACCACCAGGAGCAGGCCTCCAATTACCGACGTGGTCTGGAAGAAGTCGTACTTCAGGAAGTCGTGCATGGGCTTGCAGACGGGAATGGTCCAGAAGGCTTTGAAATACACATTGATGGCAAACAGACAGACAACGAGAGTCAACGCCGCCAGCTTGGTTTTAAAACCAATGGTCACTAAGATCATCAGAGCCGTGCCCACGAGGTTCTGGATGATAGAAAAGAAGTTGGCATCGAAGTGTTCAGAGATTTTTTTTTTTGTTTTTTCCCCCATATTTTTGTCCCTCTGTCCACCCTGGATTTTTTTGTATTATGAAAACTTCTCAATCATATGACACTTGTTTTCACCTTTTTGACAACTTAGTATATTTCTGATTCCACTTCAGTGAACTTGGGTCCAGACTTGTGTGCAACTTAAAGAGGGGAACAGGTTCTTTCTGGGAGTGATATTTTTTATTTTCAGATTTAAATTTTATTAGCATATGTTAATATAATATAATATATGTTTAGCTATATATTTATATGTATGCATGTTTATATAATATTATATAATTCTTTGTGGGGAGTGGTACATGTACATAACACACCTCACTTTCTTTATCTTCTTCCTCCCTCATCTCTTGGTCCCCTTCTCATTTGAAAAAAGATCTTTCTCTGTATTTCCTATTTTCTGTTATTCTGTTCATTTATATTTTGGGTTTCTCATATAAGAGAAATCATGGAATATTTAAGCTTGTGTGTCTGATTTATTTCACTTAACATTACGGTCTCACTGTGCATCTATTTTCCTACAAATGACTCAAGTTTTTCTTTCTTTATAGTAGAGTAGTATAAATATCTCCATTGTGTATAAGTACCACATTTTCTTTATCTGTTCATCTGTTAATGGACATACAGGCTGCTTCCACAGTTTAGCTCTTATGAATTATACTGCTATAAATACAAGTATGCATTTATCAGTGTAATATGATGTTTTTAACTCATTCTGGAAAGATACCTAGAAGGTGAAAGCTAGGCAAATGGAATTTCTAGTTTTAGTTTTTTGAGCAATCTCCATACCGATTTCCACAGTGGCTTATATTCCCACCAACAAAGTGGAGAGGGTTTCTTGTTCCTCCCATCCTCACCAACATTTATTATTATTTGATTTCTTGATGCTGGCCATTCTTTCTGCAGTAAGATGGAATTTCAGTGTTGTTTTAATTTGCATTTCTCTAATATCTTGCTGGGAGTGCTATAAAATGTCTCTTTGTCTCTTACTGTTTAAACAGTGTTCCTCTGCATGGTTTCACAGTGCTATGGGGCCCAGAACATGCATGGCCAAGGGCACAGTGGACCAGGAGCTAGTTATAAACAATTTCCAGAATGCCTAGATGAGACTCCCTATGTGGCCTCCCCTCCCAGATCAAGAGGGGAAACATGGAGATAGCCCTCACCCATGCTCCCCTCATGTCTATAAAGTAATATTTATTTATTCATACAAAAGACTCCATTTATAATTGTTTAGATCTCTCCGGAAAAAATACTTTAAATTATTCGGGGTTGCCTGAAAAACATATGTACTTAATTGCCTTATATAAATCTTCACAGATGAATGAAAGTTACAACTTGTGGCATGCAAAGTAGAAATAGAAGCAGCATGATTTTCAGAAGTGAAGAAGAGTCAAAGGAGGACCCACAATTTGAGAGATGGGAGGGGATCCAGGGGAGTGGAGCTGTGGGCAGGCTGGCATGTGGCATGGTTGCTGCTGGTGATGGGTGTGTCTCAGCCTGGCCTGCAAACCAGTGCAGGGAGTCAGCATTGGCTGCCTCCTGGGCACACAATACAGCTCAGCCTTGTCCAGGGAAGGAAGCAGAATGGAAATAAATGACAAGAATTTTTTCTGGTACTAAGGGGTGGAGACAAACTGATTTGGAATGCTCAGACAGAAATGCACCAAGAAGAACAACAGTATGGTTTAATAAGGTAAATCCTAAACTGCATAGTGCTAATCTATTCTAATTCAAACTTTAGGACTCTATATGATTTTCTAGGGGGAAAAATCACACATATTATTTCTTTTATTTCTTTTTAAATTTTTTCTTCAACAAACCTTGTTAAATTTTATTTCACTCACCAAATAGAAAGACAAAATTATCTCGAAACTTCTTTCTTGACTTCAGTCAACATCTTCATTTCTTTTTTTTGTTTTTGTTTTGTTTTTTGTACCAGGGATCAACCTCAGGACCTTGCGCTTGCGAGGCAGACATGGTGCCACTGAGCTAAATCTCTGTGAATTTTTGATTCACACCAAATACTGGTAAATAAGGCTTGAAAGTGTGGGGTATATATGTCAGCCAGGACAGGAAGAGACAGCAGCATTTGCAAAGGCACTGAGGCAAGAGCAAACCTGTCTTCTGGGAGGAACGTTAAGGAAGCCCACATGGCTGAGGCAGGGTAGCAACAGGATAGTTCTTCCTATGTGTAGGCTTTTTAAATGGCTTCTTCAATATGAACTCATTTGGTCTTGCAACAATCCTGATCAAGATATGATTCGTAGGTGAAGAAGTGAGGCACAGACCAGGCCACTAACCTACTCAGGCACACACAGGCAATAGAGCCAGAGAACACTCTGCCTTCAGCTTCTATGGTGGAAGCAATAGTAGAGGAGAGGAAGAAGGAGATGTACAGAGTGTTCTCACCTTATTGCTGTGTCCTCATAAGTAGAAGGAGCACATGAAGGCCCTTGCACCCACTTTATAGGGACCCTAATCCCATTCTTAAGGTCAGAGCTTTCACAACTTGATCATCTCCCCAGGGGCTCCATCTCCTGATCCTGGAGGTAGGAGTTTAACACAGGAATTTTAGGGGGACACAAACATTCAGATCATAGCAGCCTCTTAAGAATCCTCCTAGCCCTCCATGTTCCTCACGAATTCCCTGATACCAAAAACTACTGATTTTTTGTATTAAACTACACATTGGTTTGAATTTTCTAGATTCATATCTAACTTGAATCATGTATATATCATTTTTGTGTTTCTATCTTTCACTCAGGATAATTATCTTAATATCCTTCCATGTTGCTGCATGTATCAACAGTTCACTCCTTTTACTTGCTCACTAATTACTCTTCCATTGTATGGGTATATCACACTTAATCTATTCATCTATTGATAGGTATTTGGGTTGTTTCTAGTTTGGGGCTCCTATGAATAAATCTGCTATGAATATTTGTGTATAAGTTTTCAGATGGACATACATTTTTATCTTATGGAAATACTTCAAGAAATGACTAGATCATAGAATAAATATATTCTTAATTTTTAAAGAAAGTGTCATACTATTTTCCTAAGTAGCTATGTTATTTTACAGTCCCACCAGCAGTTCTTCTACATCCTCAATAATATTTGCTATGGTTGGTCTTTTTAGTTTTAAACATTCTAATAGGTGTGTAGTATTATTTCAAAAACTTGATCATGATATATATCCCTTTTACATATTGTTGGATTGGTATTGCTAAAATTTTGTGTAGAATCTTTGCATCTTTTTTCATGAGGGATACTGTTCAATAGTTTTCTTTATTTAGAGTATCTTTGGTTTTGATATCAAAGTAATGTTGGTATCATAAAATGAGTTGTGAAATAGTCTTTCTTCTGTTAGAAAAACTTGAAAAGATTGTTATTAATTCTTCTTTAAACATTTGGTGGAATTCACCAGTGAAGTCATATGGTCTTGGGATTTTCTTTATTTGAAAGTTTTCAGTTATTATCTTTTATTAGTATATGTCAGTGATGCATGATAGTTACAGTCATTTTGGGGAATTGGTATATCAAATACATACATATATAATTTATTGATTATTTTAATCCCTTTTTCTCTTCAACTTCCCCTCTCCCTTTCCCCTGATCCTGTTTTTGATTATTGATTAAATTTCTTCACTTGTTATAGATCTGTTTAGATTTTGTTTCTTTTTGAGTCAGTTCTTGTAGTTTTTGATTCACTAGTTATTTAGGCATATGAATTTCCCAATTTATTTCTATTATTGAATTCTAAGTTTTTTCCATTATAGTTGAGAATATATTTTATTATTTCAGTCACTTAAAATTTATCAATCTCAATGTGTTTTACAAGCCAGGCCTAAATTCAAGTTGACTCTGTCAAGTTTTACTCCAGGTGAGCAGGAGTTTCTTTTGAAGCTGAGAAGTTCGGAGTGTGTGTTGCATGTAGCCAATGTAGGCTGAGCTCAGCCTTCCAGTGTTGTCTTCCTACTGAAGATCACAAATCATTTGCCTGGGATAATATGAGGAGTGGTCTTACTTCTCAGGTTGGTATAAGGCATTACTATCCATGGCAGAGCAACACAGTAGGTTCATATGACTATGTTTACATTTAAGGCTACTTTGTAAAAGCTAGTACACAAAATTCAAATGAGTGCTAGAAAGATGTGGTTATATTTCTGATGGTGGATTTTTTCATTACAGGTTTCATTTTCCTATTTGGCATCCAGCCAACATCTCTTTCACTGGTCCTGTTGAAATTAAAACAGTAAGTAATGCCCTTCTCTCAGATGCCTCAACAAAGTCCCCCCTTATAACAAGGTCATATTTCCTGGTCTCTGTCAACTCCTTAGGATGTTTTAGAGTGTTTTGTTGTTGTTCTCTCTTACTTTCTGGCAGTCTTTGATACCTGGATTCATAAAAAGATGCACACAAATATTCTCAGAAGTGTAATTGAAAGTCCACTTTGGAATTATTTACCTGAGTAAATAAGCCAAGCTAATGAAGTTGAAACCTAGGTTTGGATTCTGCAAAGAGAAGGGAAGCAAGTAAACAGAACACATTGGTACATTGAACAGTCTGTAAATTCCTCCTTTGGCATGCTGTATGGTCATGGTCAGAGCAAAGAAACTCAGAAATTTGTTTTCATGAATTGGAGACAAGAAAATTAAACTCAACTTATAAGTAACCTGTAAGATTTGCCACAAATGAAAAGATCCTATTTTCCTTTCATTGCTTTTCTTTGTCAGCTGCCACCAGGCAAAGGGGGATGCCTTAGGTATGATTGTGTTTGGCTCCTAGTATTTTTCTTACTCAACAAACTAAGAGCATTAAATTAAATGTGTCCTTTGAAAAATTTAACTTTTTATATTAAAAATAAAGTTAAGGAATTAACATCCAGTTACAAGATATGTACAAGAAAGAACTGTATACAGTGAGACAGGATTTTTACATTTACAAATAGCTATACCCATATATGGACTGCTATTTATCACTAAACTCAACTGTTCCAATCACCATATAATATAATCTAATGTTAGGTCTAACTCTGAGACCTGATTTCCTTCCTAAATTTAGGAGGTTTTTTTCTCTGCTTGGGTTAGGATGCTGAGGCATCTTGATTCCTTGGTGACACTAAATAGCCTTAGAAAATAATTTCTGATCACAGGTTTCTTCCATAATGGCTAAAAGGACAAAAGTGACATGAACCCAAATTACATTTATAATTATGAAAATATTTATGTCATCTTTCTTCCTTTATCAATCTCACATTTAGGCTCTAACTATTTTTTTATTAAGTTTATTGGTACATTTTAAGTATACAATACAGGTACATTCATCATTGGGATCTTGTACTTTTACAGGATGTATCTTGGTCCTTATTTTTTCCCCATTCCCCTGCCCTCTCTTCACCCCCTCCACCCTTCCCTATTTACAAAGACTTTGTTTCCATATTTTTCCTTTTCTCATATTTTTTCTTTTCCCTTCTTTCCTTTCCGTCCCACTCCCCCTATTCCTTTAGACCTTTTCTTCCTATTTCACAATATCAATTATACATTTTGATCCTTATTTACACTTTTAGTTTTTCACACCAGAGAAACTATTTGGTATTTACACATGTGTGTCCTATTTATTTCACTTAAGAGTATGGCCTCAGTGTACATCCACTTAGCTATAAATGTCTCTAGTTTCTCATTCTTTATTGGCCCTATTTTTATTGAAGCTACCTTAGCACTTTGTATCTGCCAGAGCTGGGCCTTTTTATTTCATATTTTCCAAAAAACATTTGTGCTTAATTGGACAATGTTAATTAAAGTTGTACAGTAGTTTCCACACAGACACACCTGTGGGCTGCCTACTTCATAGCTTATTTAAAACAAATATTCACTACCAGATTAGACACCCATTTTCTTAGCATATAATAAAGAATTTAAACATATTCCTAGGGAAAATATATTCTAAAGTCATTAAAGTCATTTTGTTAACTCTTTAGGATCCATTCCTATTAATATTCCAATGAATTCATTGACATATAAATCAAAAACTTTTGACATTATTAGTAAAATATTCATTTTCCTCTTTTACTTTTACACCGGTAGTGAATATAGTCCTTATTCTGTTTGTTATGATTATCTCTCAAATACTCCTCTAATGGCAATCCTCTACAAGCCTGTAGATTTATCTCTGACATTGAGTTTCTCCTGAGCAACAGCCCTAATTTCCAATCTACTTGTCCTTGAGAAGAAGAACCTTCTCATTGTTCTCTATGCATCATTTTCTTTCACTGAGAGACACTATTCAATTTTATGTATGGTATGTTTTATTTGCTTTGACTGTTAAAAAGAATCTAGAAAGGTATGTCTATCTCCCCAAATGTTTATCCTCTTTCAATGTTTAAAGTTCCACCATTGAAAATACAGTTCTAAAAGTTAAGGTTGTCCACCTTCAAGAAATCTCCTCTACATACGAGAATTCCTAGGTGGCCCAACCCATTAATAATGCTGGTAGAGGGATTTATTTAGTTATTTCTCCTTCAGAATTCAATAGCTGGAAGCTTGAGAAAAAAAAAATTGGAGAACACAGGTCCAGAAAACAGCCATAGGTCAGAAGCCAGATTGGTGGCCCCAGTTACAAGCAGTTTCCTATGAGAGGAACACAGAGCTGGAGTCAGGAACCAAAGGCAAAATTACCTATTTCACAATGGTGGACAGAATCAAGTTTGGATGAAATGTGTATTTCATAATTTCCCAAATAATTAGTGGGATTATTTTACCAGATGAGGTCACCCACATCTCTAGATAATTCAACATCCCCAATCACATGACATAGATGTCAACAGAATACTAGAAACACCAGGATAGGAGTCAAAAGTCCTCAAACCCATCACTCATTTTGTAGCATTCTTTGTGGATTCTCATCTGGAAGCCTAGAGTGTGGTATGGAAATTTTCAAGTTTTATGAAACTCTCACTAAGCATGGTGAGATTATTTTGTCAGATAACTTAAAAGTAATAATTTTTCACTTAACAAACCATATCTTGAGGTTGTAGAGAAGAGCAAGATACTTTAACTACAGATTAAATGTATGTAACCTTGGAACCCACAACTTCTGACTAGCCTTTTCATATACTTGCAGTGAGTAGGTTTAGAAACATATACCTATGAATATAAGAAAAAATATATATATATATCATAGCTACATTCTATGAAGGTTATTATAGATGTCACTTAGACTCTAAGCTGCTTTTGGGTAAAAATTGACTATTCTTAACAAAAATGATAAGGAAAAAAATAATCTATTTTTTCTGTTAGCAAGTTTATAAAGGATTTATCATTGTAAGCCCCCAAACTATTTCCTGTCCTTGAAGGAGTCATATGAAGATATCCCCATGGCTAAATGACCTGCATTTAAGGGCTGAAAACTATGGGAAAGCAGAGAGCATCCAGAGGCTGCAACTTGCCAATGAGCAAACCCAGACACCACCCCACCTCACCTTCTGCTTCCAGGGTCATCAATACAGGACCTGGTATTTTAATAAGGTAGCCTAGAACAGGGATTAAAGAAGAGAAAATTCCAGTGTTGAACAGCTCCTGCTTTGGTAGGTGTCTGTCCCAGCACCAGTTCTGATTGGAGGAAGCTGGTCTCTAGTCACCAAGAGGCAACATCTGCTGCTATCTCACTCACTACACAACCTTGAGAGAAGTCCTTTAACCTGTCTAGTCTCAGCTTCAACATACACAAAACAAGATGATTGGCCTAGGTGGTACTAATATTTTTCCAAGGTTTCAGAGTTAAGAGATTTTAGTGTCAGAAGCAATTACCATAACTCTATGATGTGAAATATTAATAATGGATATACATATAAACCATTAAAATAAGAAAAACAAAGAGTCATAACAGCCCTTTCTGTTCATTAAAAATGGATTTTTATTCACAAAACAAATTAATGACAAAGATTTATTTTGTAAATTGGACTAGCATTTCTTTCCATTATAACCAATTATCATTATTTTGCAACACTCTCATCTAGTTGGGTTGGTCATCCAAACTTTCCCAGGAGGATTATTGTATTATTTCTGTGGATTCATGGCTGTTTTTACATTTAACTTTAGTCAAACACCAAAGAACATGTGGTGTTTCATAAAATGTCACCTTGACTAGAAATTTGACAGTCACATACTGAGTGCTGGAAAATGACATTCTGTTTAACCCAAGTCCATGTGTGGGTTCCTGTAATAGATCTGAAAAGAAAGTCATTGATCCAACCCCCCTAAAATGCTTACTGCGGGGCTCCATTCTAAGGTGATGTTTCTTATGTGTGAACACATGCCACATTCCCCAGCACCTCTCTAATAGCCCACAAACACCAGCTCACACAGGGAGCAGCCAGCTGGCTCAGGAAGGAGGGATAAGAACAAAGGGACAGAGAACTAGATTTCAGAGACATAGAGCATTAGTGCTGGTGGGGACATTGTGGATTAGTTCTTGTCACTCAAATATGAGGCACAGCTACATAAAAGAAAAATTATGAGGATTTCTTTTAAGTACATGTTTGCAGTACATAATGCTGAAATTCCTTGTGTGGAGTTGGTACACATCCATACATATCTTAATTCTTTTTACATCTTATTCCTTTCCTTCCACTTCTTGACCCCCTTCCCATTTGAGAAAGATCTACCTCCACACTTACTATTATCTGTGTTTTATTTTGCTCTTTACAGTTTGGGTTTCTCATGTAAGAGAAACCAGGCAATATTTAAACTTGTGTGTCTGATTTATTTCACTTGACATTATAGTCTCAAGGTGTTATTTTGCATATCTTTACATTCTGCCTTTTATTCTAGTGTGAGTGTTTGGAGTATCTTTTCATCTAACCCCTGCAGCTAGACTATCTGAATTCAACCCCTGACCATCTCTTAGCAGCCATGAAGTCTTAAGGGAAATATTGATTCTTCCTGTGTCTTGGTTTCTTCTTTTATAAAACAAGAATCAAAGTGCTGCCTACCTCACAGAGTTGCCGTGAGAGTTTAAGAACTTAATATATATTAAAATAATACAACAACAAAACCTAGTGCCTGGCACAGACTAAGCATCATGTAAGAATTAGTTATTTTTATGCTAATAATTCAAATGGGAGAATCAGTTGGTAAAATTAAAATTTTTTTGGATAGACTAAAAGATTATCAGATTTAAAATTTATTTCCTTAAAGAATTCTTAATCCTTTCACCACCTAGATTTCATCGGATTTTTTTCTGCTTCCTCATTGGTTAATAAAAATGCTGAGGGTTTTCAGAATTGAAACAAAGCATTGCTGTTAGTAAGGAACCCTTCTTTTCTATCCTTGGATCTGCTTAGGGAAGAAGGCAATTTACAGTTCTTAAATTGACATGTTCCTTCCTTTATGGAATGTTATAGGCTCAAACAATGTTAGAACTGTGCCATGTTTCCCAGTGTAGGCCAGCTTTGTCCTGTTTTCACTGTGTCTGCCGAGGGATTTGATGGCAGCTATGTCACTGTGAGCTATAAACCAAACAAAACTTGTAGGGTTTTACAGTTTATACAATAGTTGAATTACAAGGGTACTTTCCCATAGAAACTATGCTTATTTTTATAGCTCTGGACAATAATATGGCTATATCTCTGAAAACAGCTCTCCAGGTCTTTGCTGTACTGGAATGGTCCCTTCCCTGACAGTTGAGAATTCCTGCCATAGGGAAGAAGCAGGCCTTCTGTCAATATTACTAGGATAGCTTAGTTGACTATAACTTGCAGCCCTCCAAATCTCCTGCATGATACCAGTAGGGGCTGACTTCAGTATGGCTTTAAAAATGTTGGCCCAGAAATGGTAATGTTCTTTTGACTGGTAATTCAGCCAAACAAGGAGATTATTGCAAATTCAGATGGATGGAAAGCTTCCCAGAGGTGCTGAGTAATGGTCAGAGGATATACTGTCATCTGAAATGATACCTTGCCAAACATAATATCCCATAAAAGACTAGCTGGTTTCAAGTAAAACACAGATCTAACAGCCCCAGGACTAGCCTGAGGTTTTAATTGGCAATAGAAGACTCACTGGTCCTCAAGACATCTAAATACTTTCAAAATCCACTTCTTCAGAGATATTCATCATGTCCAGAAGGTGGAAAACTAATAAAACCAACTCTCCTTCCAGTATTCAAACCTAAATGGGAACTTCCATCCATATTTCAGAGTTTTTCATTCTTTGAAAAAGGTAATAATTTGTCACCTCCCAGAGTAAATCCCAAAGCTAGAATTTTAGGATGCATGTGATCCATCATATAATAGTCACATTTACCACCACCTTCTTCTCACTCCCAAAGTTAAATCTGAAATATTTCCCTGAACAAACTGATTTGATATACTTTTAAATGTGACCATGTGTAAGTATCTGTGATACTAACCCAGTAGAATGCAGCCTCAAAATAAGGGTGGGGACAGGAATTAGACTTTGGATAAAAGTCTAGCTTCACTGCTTACTGATTGTGAGCCTGGGTAAGTTACTCAACCTCTTGCACTTCAATTTACAGAAGAGAGCTGATATATTTACCTCCTTGTAGGGCTGGTCTGGGGATTTGGTAAATTGAAAGTCTTTGTATGGTGACTGGCTTAGTAGAGGTTAGCTGTATGTGGTATTAAATAGAACCCAAGCACACATAAGAATAGGTCCCTGAAAGCTCATCTGGTGACCACTTCTTCCACCACTGGAGTCCCAGTATCTTGCATAGGGTAAAAACTCAATAAACTTTCTTAAGTAAATAAAGTTATGGATTTTTCCCTGCTTCATCTACACATCTGATCCTAACCCTAACCCTCAATTCCTGCTTCTTCTATGCAAGGGAACTTTTTAGAGCCATTGGAAAGAGTATTATGAGTAGATGAAGTTGGATATGGCACGGGAGTGGTCAAGACTACTGTTGAATGCAAGAGCGCAGCTGGAAAATGGAGCCAAGAGTAGCCAGACATCTGCAAAGTCACAACCTGGAACTAGAATGGGGGTGAGGCTGAGGTAAGGGACCAAGTCCAGGACATATGAATTCTCTGTGCTTCTTCCTCTGAGAGCAGGTTGGGCCAGGAATTACCGCAAGCTGACCCCACCAAAGTTGAAACATAAAAGCTTCTTTCAAGTTTTGCCAAGAACCATCCTGTGACTCATTCCAGGTAGGATGTAGAAGCTCATGCTCAGTAAGTAAATACTTCTGTATTTTTTGCACTGCCTGATTTCTCTTTCCCTCTTCCTTCAAATTTCCTTCTACTCACAAGTTTGATGGAAGCAGAAAGAGCTGGGGAGCTCTGTTTCTTTACATTTTTGGCCTTGAAGCAATAATCTGGTCAGTATCAATAAGAACAAAGTGTTTTCCCTTCATTTCATTGAAAATGTATTGTAAATTAAAAGGTTAGGTTTATGTTTCAATTAAATAAAATAAAAGTCTATGCCCAGGAGTGTGGGTACAGGCACAATGTTGACCACTAACTTGTGAGTTGTTAGTCCTAATATTTCCCTTACTTTAGTAAATCTTCTTGACATGCTGTGTTCTGACATCTTACCAGATATGTTCCACCAAAGGGAACTAAGATCAAAGTGGATTAAATATCTAAATATTAAAACACAAACACTAAGCTTGCTGGAAGATAAGTTGGGTAGAACTCTTGAAGACACTGGCATAGGAAAAGACTTTATGAACAAAACCTCAGTTGCCCGTGAACTAGCACAAACAACCAACAAGTGGGATCTCATCTTATTAAAAAGCTTCTGCACTGCAAGAGAAACTACTGACAGAGGTAAGGGATAACCTACAATGTGGGAAAAAATTTTAGCAGCTGTACCTCAGACAAAGGACTGCTATCTAGAATATATAAAGAACTGAAAAAAATCAGACCCCCCAAATTCAAAGACCCAGTTCAAAAATGGGCATCTGAAATTAACAGACATTTCTCAGACAAAGAAGTAAAAGCAGCAAATAAACATATGAAAAAATGTTCAACATCACTGGTCATTCAAGAGCTGCAGATGAAAACGCTAAGATTCCACCTCACCCCAGAAAGAATGGCTGTTATCAAGAAATCAACCAATAACAAATGCTGGCGGGGTGTGGGTAGAAAGGAAACCTTCTCCATTGTTGGTGGGAGTGCAGACTGGTGCAACCTCTGTGGAAATCAGTATGGAGATACCTCCAAGAACTAGGGGTAGAGGTCCCATTTGACCCAGCTATTCCCCTGCTGGGGATCTTCCCAAGAGAATTAAAAGAATCATACCACAGCCATATATGTGCACCCATGTTTATAGCAGCACAGTTTGTAATAGCTAAAGCTTGGAAACAGCCCAAGTGCCCATCAACTGGAAACTGGATAAAGAAGATGTGGTTTTTTAAAATAAAATGGAGCACTACTCAGCCATAAAGAATGAGAAACTAGAGACATTTATAGCTAAGTGGATTCATATTGAGGCCATACTCTTAAGTGAATAAATAGGACACACGTGTAAATACTGAATAGTTTCTCTGGTTTGAGAAACTAAAAGTGAAAATAAGGATTAAAATGATTAAAATGAATAATTGATAATTTGAAATAGGAAGAAAAGGTCCAAAGGGGTAGGGGAAGTGGAAGGGGAAGGGGGAAGGAAAGAAGGGAAAGGAAAAATTATAAGAAAAGGAAAAAATAGAAACAAAGTCTTTGTAAATAGGGAAGGGAGGAGAGGAATGGGGAAAAAATAGGAACCAAGATACATCATGTACATATACAAGTACACAATGATAAATGTAAATGTATTGTATATCTAAATTGTACTAATAAAATAATTTTAAACAAAAAAATAATTAAAAAGTGTGCTAATAAAATTTTAAAAAAGAAAATTCAGTTTCTAGGCAATTTTTTCATGCACATATCATGGAACATATACAAACTTAGGTGGCTGTTATGTCACTTCACTAGGTGATATGGAGCCTCCTTCATATATGAAATGTGTTAAAAATACAGTGAATCTTGAAATAAAACAATGTACTGCAATAAAAGTCACATTGCCATTTAGCTCCATCAAAATACTCAGAGTACTCCCCCTGGCTTTGAAAGGATTTATCATCCTTCTCAGCAGTATGTGTCTATTATAGTAAATTTTTAAATTTAAACATTCACCATATTTTTCAATCACACCTTGTATATGATGCATCACTTACTGAAGTGTTGTTATGCAGAGTTTACATGTATAAATATTTAAAGATCTTACCTGTTCCTAAACTCACCTATTTACTCAGGGTTGTTTAGTCTGCTTCTGTATCCACCCTGCCATTGGTGTCTTTAAATGTTGCATGATCCTTTGTCCACTTATATTTATAAATGAGAGGTTACAGGAGAGATGTGGTGTTAGATAAGGCCATCTAACTTCAGAGACCCTGCTCAAACTGGATGAGGAACGTTCTGGCTGGGAAATGATGACCATTCTCTCAGCAGCATTAGGTGCCACAGAAAAAAGTAGCAGGTCAGTGGGCTCTACCTCAAGGCTTATGCATGGAAAAAAAGACTCATTTATGAAGCAGCAGTAAACTCAGGGAAAGTGCAGTGTTATTCAGCTATGTAGATACTTGTGTAGGAGACCCTTTGAATCCAGAATAACAATGAAATAAACTGCATCTGGAGCTCTTGAATGAAGATGAAGGTTAACAAATCACAGTTTGGGCCAGAATATCTATTACTAATTTTGTTTTTGTCTCATTATATTGATAGATGGCTCTCCTAAAAATATCTTCCCCATGGACTAAAGTTTAATCACCATATAGTAACTGAGTAGCTGCTATGTCCTAGGGATAGTTTTAACAGTGAATAAATCAGAATAATTGTCTGATCTCATGGTGTTTACATTTTAGCAATGATTACTTTCACGTGGCTACTTAAATTAATTAATAAATATAAAATCTATACTCCTTCCACTGCACTAGCCATATTTTAAGTCCCCAAAAGCTACCTGTGGCTATTGGCTACTGTACCATCGAGAACAGACATAGAAATTCCCATTCTCACAGAAACATCTTTTGGATAACACTGTTGAGATACAGCTTATAACCTAGAGGAATTTCACTTTTAGTTTCCCACTTTGGTTAAAATTCTGTATGAGCTCATTATACAAATGGTTGTTGGTAATGTTCAGCATCACAAACCATTGTTTTTAAAGGAGTATTAGGAAAATTAATTTGTTTTAGAGTTAAAGATGGGTTCAAATCTCTGTCTTGCACAGAACCCCAAGAAATAATTGCTTTATAAAGATAACAATAATAAAAGTATGTCACAGAGAATAAATTATATGATATCTATAATGTAGGTAACTCCAGGGCCTACACATATAGAGATGCTCAATAAGTATCTGTCTTGGAGTAGTCAATAGGGGAAATTGCTTGCAGGAAAAATAGGTTTTTGTGGATAAATACTAACCAGTTAGCTAGCATTATTTTAAATGCTTACATGTGTGAGCTCATTTAGTTCTCACAAATCTCCATAGGTAGGTGCTTTTACTTTTTTCATTAATAGATGGAAAGGTAGGTATTAGGTAATTTGTCCATGATTTTAGCTTGTATTACTCATTGGTTCATTTTTAAATGGCTTTACAAACAGGTCTGAAATCTTACTGGCTTAACACAGGAAAGTTTTATTTCTAATTCAAGTTATAGGCCAACCAGATGTTCAGCAAAAACCACAGTGTAGGGATTCAGAGCTCTAATCTTCCTCCAACTAGTGGCTTAGCCAACTTTTTAGGTTCTCAGAATCCTCTTCGGGGATCTTCTATGTCTAGGCAGTGGATGGGGTAAGAGAGAGCTTGAAACAGAATTTCTCAACTTCAGTACTTGTAATGATTAATTCTATAAGACAACTTGACTGGGTTGAAAGGTTACCAAATAGCTGATAAACATTATTTCTGAAAGAGATTAACATTGGAATTGGTAGATTGAGTAAAGAAGACCAATCTATTGAGGGCCCCAGTAGAAGAACACAGTGGAGGAATGACAGATTCTCACATTTCTTTAGTTGGGATATCAATCTTCTACTGTCCTGCATCCTTCCACCACTTACCATTCTGAGAGCTTCAGCAGTTCCCTAGTTCTCAGGCTTTTGGACCTGGATTTAATTATATCACTCTTTCTGGGTATTCAATTTTCAGATGGCATCTGTTCCCACACTCTATAACCATATGAGCTAATTATCATGATAAATCTCTCTATATATACATTTATCTATCCCTGTGCTATTGATTCTGTTTCTTTGGGGAATCCTAATAGAGTATTAGTGATATTTTGGATTGGATCATTCTTACTTTGCAATTCTGTGCATTGTAAGATGTTTAGTAATATCTCTGCCCTTCACCCACTAGATGCCAGTAGAAACCTCCCAGTTTGGCATCCATAATTTCCTGAGAGTGGTATGTGTGTATGTGCCCTTGCACAGACAAGCCTGGATGTACATATGCTCCAAATTGCCCCCAAGTTGAGAATACCAGTTTAAAAAATTACCTCAGATGTCTTAGAGGCTAGCCTAGGGAATGGTTATAGTCTTTTCAACTAAATTCTCTTGGCCAAAGTTCAACCAAATGGTTACATCTATCTATAAGACAGCTGTAAAATGTAATACAGCAATGTACCCAGGAAGAAGAAGGTCTGGGAAGGTTAGATGAGCAATGTGGACTCTGCCTGAGAAGTATAGACCACACCCCTTCACACCCCCAAATAAGCACACTAAAAGCCTCAGAGAACCTAGCAGAAGTGAGCAGGGCATTCTAGGCAGCATTAGAGAGAAAATATACCATTATCACAATTTTTTTTCATGGCTTATCTAGTCACTCTAAATAGGTTTCCCAGAATAAAAAGTTAAGGCAACAAAGCAGTAGATGTTGTGGTCCTTGGTGGAGGTATTTGTAAAATAACAACAAAAAACAATCAATACATTGCAATGGTCTATGAGTAAGTAGAGGATAAACAGGGTAGAAGTGAAGCTAAGGTGGCAGGAATGTTTTCATGAGGATGTCCATTCGTTCCAGAAAGATGAGCATCTGTGACATTATGGTCAAGAGTGCCAGGAAGACAGAACTGCATTTTTGGAAGAAGAAGGAGAGGGAGAGGGAGAGGAGGAAGAAGAGAAGACTCTTTCAGTACATGGCACAAATAGTAGAGCTTCAAATACAAAGAAATGTG